>NC_072793.1:167285680-167910680 GCF_028583425.1 Eublepharis macularius | reverse complement strand
ATGAAGCTTAACTGTAGAAACAGGTGATTGAAATAAATTTCTGACAATCAAAGACCTGGACCTGGACTTCAGGGTACCAGCACGTGCTTCGCTGGAGTGCCTGTTTCCAGAACCAAGCCGGAAGTCCTAAATGCAAGAGGCAGACATGGAAAAGAGTTTAGAAGGCCCCGGGAAAATCCCACGCATCGTCCAGGTGATGTACTTCAAGGATGCCCCAAGACCATCTGCCAACCAGCAGCCGGAGCAGAGTTTGCCCCAGGTGTGGGAAGCCCAGTGGCAGCAGTTTCTCAAGATGCTGCAGCACCCTCATCCCGGATGGGGGAACCTGCAGCTGACAGATGCAGTGCCGTGGGATGATACCAAAGCTTTCCTGGCTGCCTTTGAACAAGTAGCCGAAGCTTGCCGGTGGCCTAGGGAAGAGTGGGTAGGCCGGCTCTTGCCCGCGCTTAGGGGAGGAATGGAACAAGTCTATTGTAGGCTGGATGCCAGAGAGAGGGGAGACTACGGAAAGGTGAAGGCCGCCCTCTTGCGGGGGGATGCCATGCGGACGGAATCCAAACGGCAGCATTTCCGGCAGTGCTGTTACCAAGATTTTGACGGGCCACGTAGGATTTACAGCCGTCTCCAGGAACTTTGTCGTCAGTGGCTGAAGCCAGATCACCGCACCAAGGAGCAAATCTTGGAGCTGATCATCCAAGAGCAGCTTTTAGCCATGCTACCTCTAGAAGTCCAGACCCGGGTGCGGGAATGCGGACCAGAGGACTGCATTGAGGTTGTGGCGCTGGCGGAAGACTTCCTGATGGGACGTCAGGCAGCCAGGATGTGGGAATGGCCGGTGAGTGTTTGGTCGTTGAGATTTAATGCTGAATTTAGCACTGGAGGGGGCAGCAATCCTAACCATATTTTACAACTGCCAACTTCATAACTGGCAGCTGCTTCTGTTGCTGTTATCAGGTGACCATGTTTAGATCCCCATTAGGAGAAGCTTCAACTGCATGCTTATTTAAATCCCTGTTCCCCTTTTCCTTTTTAATAAAAAGGATAGGAAGACAGATTTTTTCTCTCTTTTTTTTCTCTTAGCTGTTTTGCAATCCTATTCTTGAATTACAAAGTTGAGACTGGTCCCTGTTTGGAGACACAGGAATTTATTTTACCATTCTTGTTGACTTATTGTGCAATTCTAAGCACAGAGTTACACTCCCTGAGATCATTGATTTCAGTAGACTTAGGAGTTTATAACTCTGTGTAGGATTGCACTATAACTGTAGAGTTGCTAGATGAGATTCTTCCTTTTCCTGTAGCACAGCATACCGGTAAAAGACAATCCACAGATCTGCTGGTATATTTACCTTATGTAAAAGAACCACTGTGGTGCAGTGGATAAAATGTTAGACTGGATGACCCAGGTTGGTATCCTGGCTCTACCGTACAAGCAATGCCGGGTAGCCTTGGACCTCTCACTCATTCACTCACAGGGTGGTTCTTGTGAGGATAAAATAGATGAGAGGAGAATGATATAAGCCAGTATGAGTCTCCCTTGGAGAGAAAGGTGGGGTATAAATGAAGCAAAATAAATTAGAAAAACAATGTTCCTCCCCCAACAGGAATACTTCAGTAAAACACTCATCCCTTTGTCTTATAATGATGCTTTGCTTGTTCAAAGTCACCAATTCTAACTGCTGTACTAATTTCTTGTCTGTCTTGGGTAAAAAGATTGATAAATAATAATAACACACTTGTAAACTGCTCTCAGTGTGGCATTAAGTTGTCCTGAAGGGTGGTATATAAATCAAATGTTGTTGTTGTTGTTGTTGTTGTTATATGTATTAAATGGTAACGTCTGCATTACTAGGCTGCTGACAGGTTAAAGAACAGGTATCAGAACATCCTCTTAATCAGTGAAAATGAAATTTAAATGTGTATATTACAAAACCTCTATATAAACCATTTTCTGAATGTTTAAGGAAGCATGAGAAATTATAGTTTAATATGGAAACGCTGCTGGCTGTTGGGCTGAAAGGCAGCATTTTCCCTTTCTGTTTTCCTCTGCCACCCAAATGCGAGGTGGTTTGGATTTTTTTGAATGTTTTATTCCCAGTTTTATTTTTTGCAATATATGGTATTTGTATGATCATGAGGAAGAGGATTTCCCAGTATTTTCTAGAGCTGTACCTTGTAGCTGTGCCTGGTCCCATTTTGTGGATTGTTTGAACCACGCAGTGTCAGTCTTGGCTACTAGACATTTCCTTTTTCAGTCTCTGTCGTGATAACGTGGCAGAACTGAAGCAGCCGTCAATGGTCCACGTGTTCTTAATTCTGAAAACTCGCACAAAATATGTCCTTACTGATTACTCAAACTAGTTTGCTTGGTTGAGGTACCAATTTAAAGCTTAAGTAACCTCTGTCTGTATGGGTTCTGTGGGCCTAATAGAACAAAAGAACCAGCAAGACAAATTGGTTTAAAATAAAAAGGTCCTTAACTCAATCTTCCCGCTGCAACAATGGAACAAAACTGATGGAAGCTTACACATAAGTATAGAAGTGAACAGGAAACTGGAACAGGGTCTCTCTAAGTTTAATTAAATAACTGGTTCTTGCTTGCAAAACAGTGTTGAACTAAGCCCCGGTTCCTCAAGTCCACCAACAGGGACAGGATTCTTCTACTTCATTTCTCTGTCAAAAAAGATTCAGTCCCAACAAACTGCAGCCTGAAAAACATAGAAGTCCTTAGTGCAGCAAGAGCCGAGAATTCTATGCATTTCCCCATCAAACAGTTTTTCCCTGTGCCGCTGGCCTCCATTCACAGACTCCACCCCTGCTGGGCTAAACAGATTAGTTCGTAGGGGTGTCAGTGGCAGCCTTAGTTTGGTTGGCTTTGATTTTGCATTTGCCCATACCAGGCATAGACTTTATAAGAACCTTCCCAGGAGTTAGAAGCTTCTTCAGAGGCCCTGCTTCAGGTGTTCAGTTGCATGTTAGGTGACCTCTCTGGTGGTACACCATCTTTGCAGCTGTACCCCTCACTGCAGCTGTACCCCTGAAGTCTGATTGATGCATTTCCAGGCACTGAATGAAAACTTTTTTATTGAATCAGGCCTTTGGCTGTCCTTGCTTTGCTCTGCTGTTGACCCTTTTTAAAGAGTGCATGCATTTGCCATTGTTTATATCTTGCTTTTCTCCTCAACTGGGACTCAAAAGCTGCATAGGACATTGTTCTCCCTCCCACCATTTTCTCACAACAACAGCCCTGAGAGGTAGGCAAGGCTGAGAATATGTGATGGGCACAGGGTCACTCAGCAAACTTCTGTGTTAGAAGTGGGGAGTCAAACCTGGGTCTCCCAGGATCCTAGTTCCACACTTCCTCCACTGTGCTGCTCTGGTGCGTTGCAGTTTTAAGGCTTCAGTGTGTTTTTGTTGGAAGCTGCTTCAAAAGCATAGCACTTGGGCATCAGGATTAAAAATAAGCAAACAGCACTTTCAGTTCCGACCAGAAGGAAGTTCAGGTAAAGAAGATGAGGCCAGCCACTAATCCACAACATTCATTCAACTTTATTCACTGTTCTCAGGTGCCTTTGCAGGAGATGACTGTGAATTCCATGGAGGCAGATGGGCCTCTGGTGAATGCCACGGCAAGACGGCGCTATGCAGGGATCTCTCAAAAGCGTGGAGGGGGAGTCTGTTCGAGTAAGAAATTGAGATGCTCTTAATTTTTGGCACTGTAATATGAGACAGTAAGTCACAAATAATGATCATGCTGTGAGGCACTAATGTGTGCAAATGTTATCTGAGTGGTGGGTTCCTGTAAGTGAATGAATGGTTTTATCTCCTTAGGTGATGGTTTTGAATAAACATGGGGTTGTTACACACAACTGGACAGGTTTGGTTGATCTAGAAGTAGGGTTGCCAGCTGCAATTCTAGGAGAACGCCAATCCCAGCCTGGAGATTGGCAACCCCTTCATACAGAGATAAATTCATATGCATTGATCAGGGTGTGATAGAGGTAGTGAGGGAGTAGACAAACTAGTGATCTTCTCCCTTTCCTGTATTTCTCAGCCAGTGAAAGGATGTCCACAAGGAACTCTGGCTTCATGCTTCCTCCTGAGAGACGTGACATGGCAGGAACTGCTCTGACCGAGGTATGCAAAGCTTCCGGTAGTGCTAAAAGCAAAGGTTTGGGTTCCCTTACAGGCAGAACTCAATTCTCTGCAGGCTGTTCTCGGTGCAGGATTCTGTCCTGGATTATGAAGCATTTCTGGGTGGACTTTCTTTTGCGAGTGTGTTTTTGTTTTGCTCAGTGCAGTGGCATTTGGAAATGGGGGTGTCTGGACCAGAATGTAAATAGTAGTCCTTAACACAAGGGTCCCCAATCTTTTTGAGGCTGCAAGCACATTTGGTATTCTGATTCAGTATGGTGGGCACAGTAATAAAATGGATTTCACATATTGGCTTTTGCAGGAGACGGAAGCAGCCACAAAATGGCTGCCACAAGAGACAAAGCCAGCCACAAAATGGCTGCCACAGCATGCCTTCAGTCACACAGTGAAGACCCTTGTGCTGTGGAAGCAGTTTCTGCCAAAGCATTGTTTTAAAAAATCTTCACAACCAATCAGAAACCATGCTTTGCAAAAGCCTCACCTGGCCCTACCCACTTTCTAAAAATACTTGATGGGAACCAGAAAAAGCGTCGGAGGGCACAGTTGTGCCCGTAGGCACCACGTCAGGAACCCCTGCCTTAAAGGCTATATGTTTTTGTTCCAGCACAAGCTGTCATGAACTAGAACCCACTTCCACAGGTGCATGTGGAAGGCAGATACATAGACATGAAGTTAAAAGGAGTTGTAGGGGCGGGAGTTGTAAACAGCAGGGTCCAAAGGAGCTGCTAAATGTAGGAAGAGCAAAATGAAAGTCAAATTAAGTAAAATTTGAACATAATCAAGAAAAGGAGACCATTTACAGTGGGGTGGATCCTGCCACCCCACTGAGCAAAGTTTGAAGCCTTCCTACAACTTATGTGGCTTTTCAGTAGGGGGACAGCTCTTTGGAGGATGGTTGGATCTGCCCCAGTAGCTGGGGTGGGAGGTTGGATGTGTGTGTCTTCTCAAGAGATTGAATGTATGTAAAAAAGCATATCAGACAACAGTGTAAATGCCTCACCGCCCCACCACCACTCAGCTGTGAGACTCACTGGGTGACATTGGGTCAGTCCCTGCCCCTTTGCCTAGACCTAGCTTGCCTCACAGCGTTCAGGGCTGGCCTGTGAACCAGGGGTGCTGCCCTGAACTCCTTCAAGTTCAGGCTAAAAATATGCTAAGTAAAAACTTAAAACCTATTTAAGCCTCCTTTCCACCCAACTTACAGTTCCCAAGTTGACTAACAATAAAAACATCAAAACAATCTTAAAATATGGGAATGGGGTCAGTAAGAATGAGCGAGAGAGAACAGGAAAGCCTTCATCTACTTGCAGAAGGTGATGATTGAAGGATAGAATAATCTCCCTGGGGAAGGAGGTGTGCAGTTTTGATGTCTCTACTAGGAGTGTGCAAGGCCTGCCTGTTTCGGTAAACCTGATTCGGTTTTAACTGAATCAGGAAACCGTTTTGGTATTCAGGGAATACTGAAACGGCAAGCCGATTCAGTATTTGCGTTTCGGTAACTGAGTTGGCTTTTCGGCTTGATTTGGCCATTTTTTTTCAATGAGAAAACCTTCTCCCGGCTTTCCGGTGGCCAGGGGGGAGCATTTTCTGTCCGAATCAAACCAAAGTTGGTGGGGACCTTCTCCTAACTCTCCTCTAACTACCCTTCAAGTTTCAGAAAGATTGGACTTGGGGGGGCATGTTATCCCCCCCCCAAATAAGGTGCCCCCATCCTCCTATACTCTCCATGGTTCTCTATGGGGAAAAACAAGTCATCTTTCTAGGTGGCGTGTGGTGGCATTTTGCAAGCAAAATGCACCCAACTTTCAGTCCTCCCACCCTCCACCACGTTTCAGGCAGATTCCACTTTGGGGGGCCATTTTATGGCCTCCCAAAGTTGGTGCCCCTATCCACCTCCACTCCACTATTCCCTATGGGCAAAATAAGAGAGGCTTGTCTGGCTAGGGGTGGCATTTTGCATGCAAAATGCCCCCAACCTTCAGGAGCCCATGTCCTCCCACCCGCCACCAAGGCTCAACCAGATCCCACTTTGGGGGGCCATTTTATGCCCCCCCCAAAGATGGTTCTCCTGCCACACCACTTTGTCTTTCTACTGTGGGGAAGACTTCCACACCGCAGATTGGGGCTGCCAATGGCCACAGCCACAGTCTACCTGCACCCAAACTGCCAAATACCACACACACCCTCCCCAAAACCTAACCTCCCCTGTCCTGTGGCCAGCCACTTTCTGTTGATTCCTGTTATGGGAAAATCTTCCACAGCAGGAACCCACGGAATGTGGCATCTATGGCCACAGGCACAGTCCCCCTTTTAAATCCACCCCCACACTGACCCAAAGACACCCTCCCCAACATTCCCACATCGGCCACTACCCCAGGAACAGGCTGGCCAGCCGCCCCCCATTGTTCCCTGTGATTGGAACTTCGAAACTCTCTTTCCCTGGGCAATTATGCACAGCCCAGGGGTGCCACAATGGTGGGCACACTCCTGAGTGCGAGCTTGTCCCTGTGAAAGAGCACCTGAACCACAGACACCCTCCCCCAAATCCCCCCACCACCTACAGAGATGGCTGGTCAGCCAGCCCCATTGTTCCCTATGATGGGAACCGACTGCACAACAAAGAATAAAATACACACACACACTCTCTGAATAAAGTTTAAAAAAAATTATTTTCTCACTTTCAGAGTACAAGTAGGCAAAGCATTGTGACACATTACACCAGCAGTCCCCCACACAGAAAAATAACACAACTCACTTCACATCAGAGAATCACAGAAACACAATTCCTGTCAAAAAACACTTTATTTCTTGAACAGCTGTAGGTTACACAGCAGGGGGGCACACCAAAGGGCATTCCAGCATTCCCCTACACAAAAATAACACAACTCACTTCATATTAGAGAATAACCCAAAACACAATTGCTGTCAAAAACAGTGAAGTAAGGTGTTATTTTGTGTAGTAGACTGCTTTCATGCCCTGTTGTGCCCTCCTACTGTGCAACCTAAAGCAGTTAAAGAAATAAAGTGTTTTTGACAGGAATTGTGTTTCTGTGATTCTCTGATGGAATCTGTCTGAAACTTGGTGGAGCGTGGGAGGACAGGTGGGAGCAGGTCCCCTGAAAGTTGGGTGCATTTTGCTTGCAAAATGCCACCCCAAGCCACCTAGAAAGATGATTTGTTTTTCCCCATAGAGAACCATGGAGAGTGTAGGAGGATGGGGGCACCTTCTTTTGGGGAGGGCATAACATGCCCCCCCAAAGTCCAATCTTTCTGAAACTTGAAGGGTAGTTAGAGGAGAGTTGGGAGAAGGTCCCCACCAAGTTTGGTTTGATTGGGACAGAAAATGCCTCCCCCCACCCCCGGCTCCCAGAAATGGGAGAAGGTTTTCTCATTGTAAACAATGACCAAATCAATTCAGTAATCTCTGATTCGGTATTACCAAAAAAAATTTGGTATTCAGAACCAGTAATACCGAAAAAAACCAAAACAGCCCTGATTTGGTAACTTTAACCTAATCATAAATCCAGAGGAGTTAGCCGTGTTAGTCTGTAGTAGCAAAATCAAAAAGAGTCCAGTAGCACCTTTAAGACTAACCAATTTTATTGTAGCATAAGCTTTCGAGAATCAAGTTCTCTTCGTCAGATGCCTGATCAAAACTGGGGTTTTGATCAGGCATCTGACGAAGAGAACTTGATTCTTGAAAGCTTATGCTACAATAAAATTGGTTAGTCTTAAAGGTGCTACTGGACTCTTTTTGATTTAACCTAATCAGAATACCGAATTGCACACCCCTGGTCTCTACTGAGAAGGCCCTTTAGAACACAGGGCCTTCCCTGCGGGATCAGACCAGTAGTTCATCTGCTCTAGCATTCTGATTCTCAGAGTTGCCAGCCAGTTACTTTGGCAGGCAAACCGCAATGCATAGAGGCCAAGGCCCTCTCTTGATGTTGCCTCCTGGCACTAGGATTCAGAAGTTTACTGCCTCCGAAAGTTGAGGTTCCTTTGAGTCACTGTGGCTAGTAGCCACTAATAGCCTATCTTCCATGAATCTCTTATCCTCTTTTAAAGCCATCTGTGCCTACGTCCTCTGCCAGCAACTTGCACATTTTAATAACTCGTGTAAGAACTATTTCCTTTTGTCTGTCCTGAATCTACTGCTCTTCAGCTTCATTGGAAGCCTTTGAGGGCTAGTTTGGGAGAGGGATGAAAAAGTTCTGACTGTCCACTCTCTACTCCATTCCTAATTTTATAGATCTCTGTCATGTCGCCCTCTCCCTTTAGTCATGTCTCTTCTAAACTGCAATGTCCCAGAGTCTTCAGTCTTTCCTTATAAGAAAGGTGTTCCAACCCCCTAATCTTCTAGGTTGCCCTCTTCTGTACTCTTTCCAGCTCGGCAGTGTCCTTTGTGAGAGAGGGTGACCAGAACTGCACACAGTATTCCAAATGAGGGCGCACCATAGTTCTGTACAGAGGCATTATAATATCGGCAGTTCATTTTCAATCCCCTTCTTAGTAATCCTCGGCATAGTTTGCCTTTTTCACTGCTGCTGCACACTGGATTAACACTTTCATTTTTGTTCTTGGGTCACTGTGAATCCAGTCTCATATGGTTGGGCACTGGAAGCAGAGCCTCTGAAGATGACTGTAGTGGTTGGGTAGGTTTATGTAGGCATAGGTGGTCCTTAGTGTATCTGGCCCCAAACCATAGAGGGTGTTAAAGGTCAATTGAAAGATAAATTGGATGTGTGCCTTAGGCTTGTTTCTGGGGCCTGCTAAATATTTTCTCATTTTTTTCAGGGGCTTGTGAATTTGAGGGAGAGGAATGTAGGTTTGGAGAGAGCTGGGTGGGCTACAGTTAATCTTGATGAAAAGCCTGCAACCTGGGAAATTGCACAAGAGAATTATGGGAGTGTCAGCGCTTCAGGTAAGCCTTTTCTCTTTTGGAAAAGAGGTGTTGTGTTTTGCGAGGGTGGAGGGGTCCTGTGAAGTTGTGGGGAAGGATGGTTCACAGGGCTTTCGTTTCAGAGTAAAAGGCTTAAAAGAAGGAAAGACTTCAGTGCCTGGTGACAGGCTGTCCATACAGGTGGTAAGGGCAGATGAGAACTGCCTTGCTGGATTGGCCCAGAGGTGTTCTGCCACCCTACTTTCGCTTCTGGCTAGATGCAGGCAGGGGATGAAGGGAAGGCCTTTCCCAGTTTTGTGTTGAAAGCAGGGTCATAGAGTGCATGACGGAGGCCTCATTGTCCAACTCCCTGCTAACTGAATTCTGAGAGATACTGCCCCTGTGCCCTGGAGGCTCCTTATAGTTATCATGGCCATCAGTAGACCTTAATTTTCATGGATTTGCTTAATCATTTCTTAAAGCCCTCACTAAGCTATGTAGTGTGAAGATACTTTCTATATTGGTGCTTGTGAATTTTGGTGGAGGACCTCTAAATGTGCAGCTTCCCTCCTGCCTGCTTCAGCTTTAACAAGACAAAGAAGCTTCAAATGGCCCATCTCCATTAGCATAAGCTGGTGGTCTACCATTTTCTGCTCTAGCTGTAGCTTCTGTAAATCATCCAGGGACAGGCCCCTGTACAAAGCCCTGAAGTAATCTAGTAGTCAAAGTTGTGAAGGAAGAGCATTTTTCTTATTGGCCTGCTTGCTTTTTTTTTTTAGTACCAAAAATTGTCAGGTAGGAGTCCATGAATATATTTCCCACTAAAGTAGGGCAAGAATGGACCAGTCTTCTGATCCTTTTTGTGTTTTCTGTTTTTCTGTACCCAAGACGGACTCCTGGTTCCCACACCAGACATCCTCCAACCTGATCAAGAAGGAGGTGTCTTCTCCCATATTACTGAGACTGGAGAAACTATTCTAAGTGTAATTCCAGGTAAGAGTTTGATCCTGAGTATGAGAAGCCATAGACCTCCTCAGCTGCTGGCTTCCCGGTTTCCTAAATGTTACTACCACTAATAGCCTTATGTCTAGGAGTTCCTTCTTTCAGGGGCTAGATACCTAGAGGCCCAGTCTGGGTGTGCATGGCAGGTAGAGGCAAGGTCAGAAGGCAGGAGGCTTCTTCTAGTCTGTTCTTTGCACCTCTGGCTGGACTCAAGAATCTGTATGCATGCTGTCACGTATGGGGAACCCCTGAAGCTACAGGCCAGAGCAATCTTGGGTGGTAGAAGTTTCTAGACAGTGGAGTGACTCTTCCCCAGTGGCTTATAAATGCCCAGGAAGTCCTGTAGTATCCACAATTGCACAGAGGTAACTGTATTAGTCCATTGCAACCAAAAAATGAACAGGAGTCTTAGGGCACCTTCAAGGCACATGTGCTTGTAAGTTAGAACCTGCTCCAGGTGCCATGAGTTTATCCTCCTTTTTTACATAGGTTTTTCATACCCCCTACATGATTTGAGGTGGACTTTTTCTTCCAAATCTACATAAAAAGGAGATTTGTTAAAGGTACCACAGGAATTCTGTTAATTTAGTAGTGTTTGGCTCTGCCACTATAGTCAGTACTGTGCTGTGTTCACCCCTCATCCAAGCTTGTTTCTTCTCTTCATGCTTGGGGAGGATTACATACTCTAAACGGGGCCCCCAACTTTTTTGAGCCTGTGGGCACCTTTGGAATTCTGAGAGGGAGTGGTGAGCACTACTCAAAATGGTTGTCGCTAGAGGTGAAGCCAAACCCAAAATGGCTGCTATTGAAGCTGTGGAAAAGTTTCGTTTAAATAAGGGCAGCCAGTAACAACGGCCTTGCCCGCTTTCTGAAAAGCTTGGCAAATGCCAAGGGAAGTAGCGGTGGGCACAACTTCAGGAACCCTGGTGTGAAACAATGCAATCAAATAGCGCGAGACATCCAACGTTCACTTTATTTTCATTGTCCCTAATTTTTGTAGCAATCAAGGCAAAAAAGGGAAGGGGGCGGGATTTCCAAAAGTAGAAGGCAAGTTAGTAAGAACAAGATACTACATACAACAAACGCGCTAATAAACTACGATCCTGCTCCTTTCGTATGTTCTCCATGTCCCCCAAAGTGCCTGTTGAGTCTCTGCATCGCCATTCTTATCTGCCTCTCTAAATTTTCTGCCTTGATGTCTATGAAAAGCAGTTTGCAGTAACTGCATGAGCTGGGCCCAGCTGTGCTCCCATAACCTCACAGGGTAAAATGGAAGTGGAGAGAACCATGTAGAACACTCTCAAGCACCTTGAAAGGAAGGGCAGCAGAAAACTGTTGCATCTAATATGTCCTCCTCCCTCTACTGGGCTCTTCTTGGTGTATAGCTGCTGCCCAGCTTTGTATTGCCCCATCAGGGAATGCAGCAGCTCTTACGGGCCCTTGCAGTATAGATTCACGAAGAACTTTGGTGGTGGTGGTGGTGGAGAAGAACTCAGTGCCCAAGGAGTGCATAAGAAGAACCCTCCTGGATCAGACCCAGCAGTCCATCTAGTCCAGCATCCCGTTTCACGTAGTGGCCAACCCATTGCCCTAGAGGGCCAGCAGGCAGTCTGTCGAAGCCAAGTCCCCCTCCATGTCACTTCCTAACATTGGGTATAAGAGGTTGACTGTCTCTGAATTTGGAGGTTCCCTTACCTCACCATAGCTGATAGCCATAGATGGACCTCTCCCATCATGAATCTGTTTAATCCCCTTTTAAACCTGTCTATGCCTGTCGCCATCACTGTGTCCTCTGGCACCGAATTCTGCAATTACTCATTGAGTAAAGCAGGCCTATTTTTGAGCTTGCAGGCACCTTTGGAATTCTGACACAGTGCAATGGGCACAGTCACAAAAGGGCTGCTTCAGTTTGCTTTCAGTCACACTGTGAAGATCCTTGTGCTGTGATGGCAGCTACTGCTAAATCAATGTTTTTACAGATCTGCAGCCACACACGCCTGGCTGGGCAAAACCCCCACCCATCTTCTAAAAACACTTTATGGGTTCCAGGAAAGCTGTTGGCAGATGCCATGTTGGGACACTTGCAGTATTACTTTTTGTCTGTCTTATAACAATGCCCATCAATTTCCTCCTTCCTTTAGCAAGGATGACCTTAGACACCTTCTAAGTTGGGGAGGGATTGGGGATTGCCCCCCATAGTTGCAGCATCCTTAGGTTTTAAAGGCAGTAGTAGCATAACCACAGGGAAGAAATACCTCTAGTATCTGACATAGGAAGGGGCCAACTGCTTAATGTATTAATTCAATCCTTGGGAAGAATGGTGACCTGAGGGTGTGGAATCTGTTCTAGAAGCTTCCAAGATCTCAGTCCAGCTTCCTGTCCTGAAGTGACTTTTTTTTTACTTGCTCCTTCCACCAGGATGCAGAATTCTGAGCGAGATCAAAATAGAAAATTTCAAGGAGGAAGATGTGGAGGCAGAATACTCGTTTGAGGCGTTAACGGAAGAATTCCTAGAGGCTATTCCCACAATTCCTGACACTTTTGAAGACAGTCCCAGGAGGAAGTTGCGCCCAAGGGGACCTCAAGGCAGGAAGCAGGAAGGGACCACACAGCAAGGAACATCCATGAAGCTCCGGAAAAAAGCCACGCCAGTAGCAACCAAAACCATGCAAGTAACAAACAGAAAGCTGAAGGAGAAAAAACACAAGTGTGCCAAGTGTGGGCATCGTACCTGTTACTTGTCAGATATGCTGAGACACATGAAGAGCCACAATGGGAAAAGGCCCCACAGGTGTAACATCTGTGGGAAGACCTTTATACACATTTCCTCTTTGGAGACTCACCAGAAGATTCACAAGCCTGTCGGCAGACTCAGACTTATGAAGAAAAAACCGGGTAGGAAACCCTCTATCCATAAAGCAAAAGGGACCCATCTGTGTTCCAGGTGTGGGAAGAGAGTGACCACACTGGCTGCCCTTGTTTTGCATATGAAAGTCCATGTAAAGGAAGGACCTTTCCAATGCCAGGAGTGTGGCAAAAGCTTCAACTGGATGTCCAGCCTTTGTAGACACCGTAGAATTCGTGGTTGTGGCAGAAATTGTAAGAGGCAGAGAAGGCGTGGAGGTAGGTATGACTGTGGACAGCCTGGTCGCTGCTTAACCCATTTTTATGTTTTGCAGAAAATGTATTGTCGAAGGCTTTCACGGCCGGAGAACGATGGTTGTTGGGGGTTTTCCGGGCTGTATTGCCGTGGTCTTGGCATTGTAGTTCCTGACGTTTCGCCAGCAGCTGTGGCTGGCATCTTCAGAGGTGTAGCACCAAAAGATAGAGATCTCTCAGTGTCACAGTGTGAAAAAGATGTAGGTCATTTTTATCTACTCAGGAGGGGTGGGGTTGAGCTGAGTCATTCTGTAAGAGTTTCCCAGGGTGTGGAATGCTAATGGCGGGAGGCTTCACTGAATCCTGAGGAGGTTCTTTTGCATATGGATTGGTGCTTGATGTGCTAATCTTCTCTGCAGGGCTATTGTCGGGTGTGGAGTGTTTTGTTGGCCTGGTGTTTTTCAGAACTGGAGTCCATGCTCTGTTCATTCTTAAGGTTTCTTCTTTCCTGTTGAAGTTTTGCTTATGCTTGTGAATTTCAATGGCTTCCCTGTGCAGTCTGACAAAGTAGTTGGAAGTGTTGTCCAGTATTTTGGTGTCCTGGAATAAGATACTGTGCCCTGTTTGAGTTAGGCTATGTTCAGCCACTGCTGATTTTTCAGGCTGTCCAAGTCTGCAGTGTCTTTCATGTTCTTTTATTCTTGTCTGGATGCTACGCTTTGTGGTCCCGATGTAAACTTGTCCACAGCTGCAGGGTATACGGTATACTCCTGCAGAGGTGAGGGGGTCTCTGCTGTCTTTTGCTGATCGTAGCATCTGTTGTATTTTTCGGGTGGGTCTGAATACTGCTTGAAGGTTATGCTTTTCCATAAGCTTTCCCATCTGATCAGTAATTCCTTTGATATATGGCAAAAACACTTTTCCTGTAGGTGACTGTTTTTCCTTGGATGGGGTGGCCATGGGGAGCCCACTCAGCCCAGTTATAGCAAACTTCTACATGGAACATTTTGAAAAAACAGCTCTAGAATCAGCACCCCACAAACCCAGTGTATGGTTCCGGTTTGTGGATGATACATTCATCATTTGGAGCCATGGGGAGGAAGAATTGAGGGAGTTTTTGAATCATCTCAACAACATCCACCTGAACATACAATTCACAATGGAGAAAGAAAGTGAGGGAAAACTCTCATTCCTGGATACCTTGGTCATCCGCAAAGCAAACTTTCAGTTAGGTCACAAGGTCTACAGGAAACCAACTCACACTGATCGTTACTTACACAAAAACTCCAATCACCACCCCCGACAGAAAAGAGGCATAATGAAAACATTAGTGGATCGTGCAAGACGGATATGTGAGCCGCGCTTTCTCAATGAGGAAATTAATCATCTAAACCACGCACTTCAGGCAAATGGCTACTCCAGAAATGAAATCCGAAGAGCAATCAAACCCAGGATGAATCAAACACCAAGGAAAAACAGTCACCTACAGGAAAAGTGTTTTTGCCATATATCAAAGGAATTACTGATCAGATGGGAAAGCTTATGGAAAAGCATAACCTTCAAGCAGTATTCAGACCCACCCGAAAAATACAACAGATGCTACGATCAGCAAAAGACAGCAGAGACCCCCTCACCTCTGCAGGAGTATACCGTATACCCTGCAGCTGTGGACAAGTTTACATCGGGACCACAAAGCGTAGCATCCAGACAAGAATAAAAGAACATGAAAGACACTGCAGACTTGGACAGCCTGAAAAATCAGCAGTGGCTGAACATAGCCTAACTCAAACAGGGCACAGTATCTTATTCCAGGACACCAAAATACTGGACAACACTTCCAACTACTTTGTCAGACTGCACAGGGAAGCCATTGAAATTCACAAGCATAAGCAAAACTTCAACAGGAAAGAAGAAACCTTAAGAATGAACAGAGCATGGACTCCAGTTCTGAAAAACACCAGGCCAACAAAACACTCCACACCCGACAATAGCCCTGCAGAGAAGATTAGCACATCAAGCACCAATCCATATGCAAAAGAACCTCCTCAGGATTCAGTGAAGCCTCCCGCCATTAGCATTCCACACCCTGGGAAACTCTTACAGAATGACTCAGCTCAACCCCACCCCTTCCTGAGTAGATACAAATGACCTACATCTTTTTCACACTGTGACACTGAGAGATCTCTATCTTTTGGTGCTACACCTCTGAAGATGCCAGCCACAGCTGCTGGCGAAACGTCAGGAACTACAATGCCAAGACCACGGCAATACAGCCCGGAAAACCCCCAACAACCATTTTGCAGAAAATCTCATTCTCTGACGTTCCTTTTGTAAGATGCAATTAGAAGAATTGATCATTATCAGGAGTAGCTATGAACAAGTAGAAACAAAAAGTTAAGTATTATGTTAATGGATTGAAATGAGCCCAATAGTCCACAGAGGCCAATAGTCCACAGAGAAGTATCCAGAATCTTTCAGTGATAGAGCATTGACTTGGCATTCAGAAAGTTGCAGATTCTATCCTTGCTATCTCCAGTTCTTTAATTACTTAGTGTATTTATATTCTGCTTTTCTTCGATAGGGGATGGGATAACCAAAGTGTCCAACAGTGTGTGTGCAAAGTGCAATCAAGTCGCAGCCAATTTATGGTGACTTCATAGGCTTTTCAGTGCAAGAGACTTCAGAGGTGGTTTGCTATTGCATAGTGACCCTGGTCTTCCTTGGTGATCTCCCATCCAAGTACTAACCAGGGCTGCCCCTGCTTAGCTTCTGAGAGCTGTGGCTAACAATATACAAAGCTAGAAGACGAGCCAAACAAGAAAGGGCTCTCACCTCATATACCTGTATCCAGAAAGGAGAACAAACTCAAGTAGTAGTATTCAGCTGCTTCTGAGTAGCAGGATCTAAGTGATGGTGAAAGACCTCCCACCAGAAATCCTGGAAAGCCACTGCTAGGCAGAGGATACAGTACTAACTTGAATAAACTAAGGATCTATTTTGGTGGAAGGTGTGTGCGCACGCGCACGCGCATGGAAGAAATCGCAACCCAAAGCCTGGTAAAATAAAAAACCTGTTCTCGTTTCCTTCCTTATTTTATTTATATTCAGTGATCTGTGTTACAGGGGTGCCAACCCACTCAAGGTGTTTTTGTGTGCTAAGTGTGCACATCAGTCCATGTCTGGGACTTCTGTGATAGCTAGTTTTCTCTTCTGCTCTGTGAAGGGAGCAGCATACGTTTCAATACCCTGAAAAAGACGTGTTGTTTTCCAAGAAATGAGAAATACCCAGAATTGTGGGAGGGAGGAGGAGGTTCAGGCTGGTGTTTTCGACACTGAATTATTGCTCTTCATGTGGAAGGGCCACTACCATGAGCCACGACCAGCCTCAGCCTAACCTGCCTGACAGGGAGGAGAAGAAAATAAGGATACAACTGTTTTTAGATGAAGCATGTTTTTTGTTTTTTAATCTTGTGATGGCCTGTGGCTAATGACCATAAATCTACTGACTGCTTGATGTAATGACAGGATTTTAAAAAGAAATGCGAGGGGTAAATTGTGATTTTTTATTTTTTTTTGGCCTTGTGTCCATTCTGGCTGCAGACCTGTTTAGTGGAATTAATTCACATATTGAGATGCTGCTTAGCAAGTGTTGAGCAAACAAGTAATAAACTTGCCGGTGTGAACCTCTGGTCGCCACGCAGGCTTGCCGCTTCCAGCTTGTAGGGAAAGAAGAGCTGGGGGGAGTGGCTCATAAATCTCTCTCTGCTGGATCAGACCAGCGGTCTGTCTAGTTGGTCATCCTGTTGCCGTGGTGAGTTAGATGCCCCTGGAAGGCCCGCAAGCAGAGCCCAGAGACTCAAACCTCCCTCAGTGGTTTCTCCCTGCACTGATGTTCAGAGAGCGGAACCACAAGTGACAAAAGGCACAGGTTGGACACTTGCCAGCTTCCCTCAAGTTTTGGCGGGAAATGTAGGCAGCTTGGCGGAATGTTGGACAAGTGACAGTTGAAAAGTCCATCGGACAGCAGTCGGAGAGCCAAGCTGCGAGACCAGGATGCCTACATTTCCCATCAAAACTTGAGGGAAGCTGACAAGTGTCCAATCTGTGCCTTTTGCCACTTGTAGTTCCGCTCAGAGTTACTTCCTCTGAATGGGGAAGTTCCATTGAATCATTGTGGCTAACAGTGGTTGGTTGATCTCGACCTTTCATGAATTCATCTTCCATCCCTAAATTATCTCTTACCGCAGCCGTTGAAGAGATCAGACGTGTTTCTCCTTATCCGGAAAGGACTGAATCGAAAGATGGGATTGCGACATTGCTAGGAAAATCGTCAGGCATCAGTTCACAGACTCGCGAGGTAACCGTCACTTCAAGGCTGCGTCCAAGGAAGCCTCAGGGGAGTGTCCTGGAATCATCTGGGGCAGGAACTGGGTTGAAATCCTCCGAAGTCCAAGACAAGAGGAAGCACGCGTGCCCTGAATGCGGGCGAAGATCTGAAAAGCTATCGGATCTTATCCGACACATGAGGATCCACACAGGGGAAAAACCCTATGAGTGCCCGAACTGTGAGAGGACTTTCAGATGGTCGTCGAACTTCTTCCAGCACCAGAGAAAATGTTGCACGAAGAGATCCGCTTCCAATACTCCTCTCACGGAACACCGGGTAACACATGCAGGTGCGTAAGGAGGACGGGCGGGCACTTGGCCTCACGCATTAGGTCTGCAGTATTTCAGTCTCTTAGATCAATTAAATGAGTACCTCCTAATGTGCGGGGCAGCAGATATTAAAACAATAAAATTAAAATGTTAAAACATTAAAAAGCTAAAATTAAAATGAGGGCGGATGGGTTTTGCATAGCGTTGCCTTTTTTTTACTTACATCTTGTGGCATGGGGAAAACGGAGTTGGCCTTTATCTGCATAGCTCAGCCCCTTTATTTGCATTACCGTAGCCTGGCTGTGGGTCTCCTGGTATGACTTTCTAGAGTCATGATATGCAGTTGCTTGGGAGTGATCCGCGGCACTTCAGAGCACTATTTCCCCCCTGGCACCGGCCCCGTCTTCCAGGAAAGAGGGCAGTATCTTTAGAAATTGAGATTATTTCATCATCATTATGGGCTCAAGATAAATCTTTTAACAGCTTTATTTTTAATACAAAAGACGGTTTGTCTGTTTCAGGTGGGTAGCCATGTGTCTGCAATGGCAGAACAAAGTCAAAGTACAGTAGCACCTTAAAAACCAACAAGTTGTCTATATGTGAAGGTTATGTAGATGTAGGTGTTCTATGTATGCACTTTACTCCAGTTTTATTCTAGCCCTGTAGGAGAAGGGGTGGTTAGAAGCTGTTTCCGTGCTTCCCGCAATGTGTTTTGTTTAATGCGCTATCGTTCCGTGGGCATCCCTTCTCAGCCAGAGTAAAAAACTTGCAGGGAACATTTAACATAGAGAAGATCCAATCAAAGAGAAACATCCAGTCCAAGAGTTCTGGAGAACCAAAAAGCTTGCTCACAGTTTTGCGTCCTAATTCTAACTCGCAAGCCCTTTTCCCTCCAATGAGATACCAAAAGGCTGGCTAAAGCTCAGTACTAATGGGAGGAGACTGAACTGTATGCTCTGGTAATTGGCAGGTGCTGTTAGTTGGAGTGGTGTGCAGGTCATGCCGGAAGTCATGCGGGTATTATGCTTGATGATGATGATTGCAAATGTGGCTCACTATAATCCAGACAGTGAATATTGCTGCTTTAGAGACTGAGAGAAACTTGGGCATTATTAATTTAAAAACATATAGGGTGAAGAACAGTTCAGAAACCTTTTAAGTGATTGCATGTTTCTGCTCTCACTTGGAACACATTTGCTGATGCAGGTGCCACTCACTTCTTGAGTGGCAGCTCTTGTATTCTTACCTCCGAAGCTTCAGTATCTTCAGAAAATGAGTTTCCAGTTCTTGAGAATTGGATTTCTTGCTCTAGAATGCTGAATGGACAATCCAGTCACACACAAACACACACACATCATACACCCCTTCTCTCATTGGCTTGTAGAGTTCTTATGGCCGTTTACCATCCCCTGCAGGTGATGAGGAACTGTGTAAAGTGAAGCAGGAAGAGATCAAGTTAGAAGATGAGTTTGGGACATCGCCAGACGAAGCCTTTGGTGCCGTTTCTCCTGAGGATTGCATGGTTAGGTCCACATCAAGGCCACAGACTGATGAGCATCAAGGTGGGGGACAGGGCGAATCTGTCCCACGCAGCAGGGGTTCCTTTTCTACAGGCTATTCAAAAAAGGAGCACCCATGCCAACAATGCGGTCGCAAGTTCCAAAGCTTATCAGCAATGCTTTACCATACAAGAATCCATACTCGTGAGAAACCTTATGAATGCTTCAGTTGCGGGAAACTGTTCCGGTGGGCATCAAACCTTTCCAAGCACCAGAAAAGCAACAACTGCATCCCAAAGGAGCCTGCTCCTACCCCTGTTCTGGCAGAATGTGATGTAATACTGGAAGGTGGGTGTGTACTGGGATAGTCCACTGACTTCTCCCCTCACCCCTGAGTCCTATTTGGCAGGAGTAAATGTTCTGTGCTTTCTTGTAACAACATAAGGCAGAAACATAAGCATTTGTGGTCAAGAATTGTGGTTTGTGTTCTCTTCTTTGCATGCAGTTAAATGTGTGCTGATTTGCACACTGCCTTTGAAGTTTCAGTTCAGTGCCTCTCTTTTTTCCAAGCCTCATTTCTGAGGGACTCGTGGGATTGGATGGCATAGGATGTATCCGCTAACTGTACTGGCTTCCTATAGATCACTCAAGTTGCAGAGGTGGGAATCTGGAGAACACTTAACCTTTTCTTTTAGCTTTTACAGCTTCAAGGATATACTTGAAAAAATGTAAATGAGCTGTCAGAAATTTTAAAAATGCTGATAAATACCAACTTTGTAGAGGTCAGGTTAGCACGTTTCTTCCCTTCCTTTCAGAGGAAGGTGCATACTACATATTATACCTCTTAAAAACCGTCGTGGGTGAAAAAGCAGCTTATGCAAAAGTCTAAGTCAGCCATCAACCTCCTTCTCCAAGAGGGGCCATGGCTCAGTGGTAGTGAATCTGCTTGGTATGCAGAAGGTTCCCAGGGTCGATCCTTGGCTATCTCTGGTTAAAAGGATCAGGTGGGAGTAATATGAAAGATCTTCCCCTGAGACCCTGGAGAGCTGCTGCCTGTCTGAGTAGGCAATACAGTCCTTGATCAAATGATGGTCTGACTCAATATAAGGCAGCTACCTGTGTCTGTACCTGAGGAAATGCCACATACCTGAATTATTTCTGTATCCTTGCAGATGAAGAAGAGTTAATTCACATCCTGGAGAGGAATTCTCAGAAGAGAAGGGTGAAATCGGAAGACCTGCTTGGGGCATTGCCAGAAGAATCCCCAGATGTTGCTTCACAGAGTACTAAGGAGTATAAGATCAGGACCGCATCGAAGCTGCGTCCAAGGCTGCATGCTGTGAAGCAGCAGAGTCTGAAAATGGCTGCGGTTGTGAAGAGCAGCAGATACAGCCGAATAGAGAGAAAACACCAGTGCTCTGTATGCGACCACAGAACCTATTACTTGTCCGATTTGATTAGACACATGAGAGTCCACACAAGAGAGAAGCCCTACAAGTGTTTTGGATGTGGTAAAACCTTCTCACAGAACTCGGGCCTTCTTTTTCACCAGAGAAGCCAGTTGTGTGTCGCTGGTCCTAGTGGGAGGAAAAGCCATGCGAAGAGTGTCACAAGCCACAAAGGAGAGATCAGTCCCAGAGGCGGGAAAACATCTCATAAATTAGCAGGCCTTGTTAAGCGCAGGCGACGTGGAGGGGACAAGCCCTTCAAATGCCTCGAATGCGGGCAAGGGTTTACGTTTAGTTCAAACCTCTCCAGGCACCGGAAACTCCACCTGAGTAAAACATCACGTGTGGGGCGTAAACAAATGGATACAGGTTGGTATGCTGTTGAATGCTGAAATGGATGCTTGACTCCCTTTTCCCACCCTCCAAAATGTTGATGGCTTTTGAAGCCTGCCACTAGTATCTTCTTAGGGTTTTTTTCCCCCCTACCCCACGGGATTTTGGGGGGCCATACACTGAAGAAGGCCTCAGACTGGGTGGGAAAGGAATGCTCCTCCTCTTCCTCCTCCTTCCTGGCGAATATATCTTGGACACTGGCTTAATGCTGCCAGCTGCTCCTCCAAAGACAGATGAGGAAATCCTGAAGATCGCCGTTCCTCCTGTCCAGACTCGCCATACCCAAGTTGCCAGTCACTGTGTCATGTGATTGGAGCGATCTCAGGCGAGAGAGGCTGTGGCTCAGTGACAGAGCATCTGCTTGGAATCCACAAGGTCCCAGGTTCAATCCACGGCATCTCCAGTCACAAAAGACCAGGCAGTAGGTGATGCAGAAGACCTGCATCTACTCTAGAGAGCAGCTGCCAGTCTGAGGAGACAGGACTGAGCTTGATGGACCAGTGGTCTGAGTCAGTTCAAGGCAGCTTCCTGGGAGGCTCTGTTCTTTGCAGAGATGGTTGGTTGGCTCCCACTGCAGCAGTCAGTGTCTGGTGCTGTGGAAGAGCCAGCAGTTGTAGGTTGGACCCCAGCTAGTGTTTCCAAGGACATAAGGATTTCTGCTTGCTGAGCATGGATTTTTCTGTGGGAGCCAGAGATACTCACCTCACCCATAGAAATCCGTTCCCGGAATGCACTGAAACAAGGTTTCTGGTGGTATTTTGGGTTCCAGTGGGAGGGGGAAGAGGCAGGGAAATCACACTTCAGAAAGACTAGTCAGTTTGTTTGGTCCCCCCACATCCATCACAAATCTGTCACTTTTCTTCAAGGACCATGGTAGGTGGCCATTGTAAGTGAGACTTTAAACATGCACCTTAAGTTGAACTCCAGTAACAAATTAAATGTTACCTTTTTTATGAGTCCGTCACGGAACCCACTTGCGCTTGCCATAGCTGCACAGTAGCTGCAGGGAATGACGTCTTTTAAAAAAGGAGCGCCTGGATGGGCTCAGAACTCCACTGTGAGGGAAGGGGCGGCTCTTTCCCACCAAGCCATTTTCCACCATGAAAACAGTGGGGAGGGGAGTTACTTCCTTATTTTTGCTGTTCCATGTGCACAGAATGCTCCACATGGAGCAGCAGAAACTGGTAAATATCTCCCCCCACACACACACTAATGTTTTTGTGCAGTAAAATGGCTGGGGGGGGGGCAGGAGCCATCCCTCCCTGCCCAGTGGCACTCCAAGACCATTTGGGCTCTGCCTTTTTCAAGAAGTCCTTCCCTGCATCTTCTGTATAGCTACAGGGGAACACAAGTTGGCTCTGTAGTGAACTTTTTAAAAAGGCAACATTTAGTTTGACTTGGACTGGTAACTGAACTAGCCTTGCGATAACCATAGCATGGATCCGGGTGGCCAGATTGGTCATGGTAGGGGACCATCTTCTGGGCTGAATGAAGATAGAAGAATGATTTTTATTTTATTTTTTGTAACTGCGTTAACTGGCTTCTCCAGCAGTTGGGCTGGATCCAGTGTAAAAGCTGGCGTGGTGTAATGGTCAGAGTGTCAAACTAAGGCCTGAGAGACCAAGGTCCGAGTCCCTGTTCTGCCATGGAAATGTGCTGGCTGTCCTCAGGTCAGTCGTATGCATGTGGCCTAACCTACTGCACTGGGTTGTTGTGAAGATAAAACGGAGGAGAGGGAAGCCGTGTAAGCCACACTGGATCTCCAGTGGGGAGAAAGGCAAGGTATAAATGAATAAGTAAATAACACCCCCCCCCCCATGCTCCTGATTGAATCAGGAAGTGTCAGCGGAATCCCGTTAGTGAGATGCTGGGCTAGGTGGGTTTTTTTTTTAAAGTCTGATACAGCAGCTGGGCTACTTTTATCCCTCTCATCTGATGCCTGGATTCAGAATCTTGAAAATATGAATTTGTTTTATCTTAAAAGCTATTTAGGCCACCAAGATAAAACTGGGGGGGGGGCGGGGGGCCAGGGAAAAGTAGAACATTCTGGTATCAGGAAGCAAAGAGTAGCCCTGCCTCTTCCAGCTTATTCCTGCCATGTAGCATGATAAGCTGTCCCAATGTTTAGGCTTTGCCTGATAAAACCCCAGTTTCTCAAGGGGTGGGGGACCTTTCAGGGATTAGAGGTCAGTGTGGCATGATTGTTAGTGTTGGGCTAGGATCTGGAAGCACTAGGTTGGAACCCCTGCTCTGCCATGGAAGGTTGCTGTGTGACCTTAAGCTAGTTAATATATTGTCGAAGGCTTTCATGGCCGGAGAACGATGGTTGTTGTGGGTTTTCCGGGCTGTATTGCTGTGGTCTTGGCATTGTAGTTCCTGACGTTTCACCAGCAGCTGTGGCTGGCGTCTTCAGAGGTGTAGCACTGAGAGATCTCTGTCTTTTGGTGTTACACCTCTGAAGATGCCAGCCACAGCTGCTGGCGAAACGTCAGGAACTACACTGCCAAGACCACGGCAATACAGCCCGGAAAACCCACAACAACCATCCTAGTTAATATACTTTCAGCCTAGCCTACCTTACAAGGCTGTTGTGGGGATAAATGGAGGAGAGGAGAATTGGGTCCCCACTGGAGAGAAAGATGGAGTATAAATAAAATATAGAGACCCAGTTGATTCGCCACTTCCTTTGTTTCTGATAATTTCCTTGACTGCAGAGGAATCTCATGTGTGGACTCTTTCTCTGTCCCTTCAGGTAGCAGTAAGCCAAATAACATGACGATGGACAATTCTTCGCAAGGAAGAGCCACTCTGAAAAAAATGCGCAGAACTTCGGAAATAACCCACGGGGTTGCTTCAGTGACCGTGGTGATTAATGACGGAGGGTGGAAATCCAAGAGCCCTCCCTGTAAGAAAGTGGTGAAAGGGCAGAAAAAGCCCCTTGGCGATAAACCAGCTGTGAAGGGAGCAGCGCAAGCAGGAAGATTCTTGTATTCCAAAAGTGGGATGGCGTATCACTACAAATCTGGACTTGTGACCAGTAAGAAGACCCGTGCAAAAAGCCGTTACCAGTGTAAAGTGTGCAGAAGATCCTTTGCATTAAAACATGTCCTTGCTGTTCATGAAAATAGCCACACGAAGCCATATGAGTGCTCTGAATGTGGGAGGCGCTTCTGCTTTAAGACTACGTTGCAGAGTCATCAGAAAACGCATACTGGAGTGAAATCCTATCAGTGCCCCGAGTGCGAGAAATCCTTCACTGAAAAAGATTCCTTGATCGTGCACCTGAAATCTCACGGCTCTTCCTGCATGTATGAATGTGCGCAGTGTGGTGTGCAGTTCAGTGAGCTGGACCAGCTGTTCAGACACCAGAAAAGCCACGCAGGAGAGCAAGCTTACTAGTGCGGGGAGTGTGGTCAGGGCTTTGGGCAGAGAGGTCTTTGGATTAGACACCAGCAAAAACATACAGGGAAGAAGTAATACGAGCAAGCACAGAGGCCCAGGGAAAGGTAGAAAGATGTTTGCATGTGTGTAATACTGCCTCTGTATCCCTGTTCACTTCTGACCTCATGCAGTTTCCCAAACTTATGCGGGCACTTCCGTATTCTAACTGTTAACCAGCACTTCAGCAGTCCTGCCTGCTTGATTCTCGGGTAAACTCTTCTGCCAAGAGTATAGAGTCCCATCTGTCCCTTGTTCTCATGTGTTGACAGGTTGTTGGGTTTGGTTTTTCTTCATCCTCTCAGAGAGAGTTCCTAAAGATTCTGTAACATCTTGGCAGCTGTGTTAATAGCTGGGGAGGGCTTCTTTCAGTCAGCGGAAGCCACAGTTCTTAACCGTTAATAGGGAGATAACAAACACCACAGCCTACATTTACCTCAGTTTCATCGCCACCGCTTTATCCAGGAGGGAATATACATATGTGCATACAATACTTTTTGCATCTGCTTTAAGTTCTAATACCACAGCTATGGTAAGAGCCCTAAGACATTACCCAGACTTGGCTTTCTCTTAATGCTGAGATCTTCGTCAGGAGGAAGATTTCGTAAACATTTGAGAATTCATTGGGAGGGGAAAGCCCTGTTAATAGTCAGGGTGGGGCACTTCATCCGATCTCAAAGGAAGAGTTGTATCTCGGACCAGACGCTTCTGGACAGCAACTGATAAGACACCACTGAATCCATTTGGAAGAAGAAGCTTATGGATCTCTTTAATACTTTTCTCTGGCATGTGGATTCTCTTCCCAGACACATGATGCTTCCCCATGCCCGTCCTTCAGGGAGGATGCATCGGCACACTTTGTTAAAACTGTGAAAAAAGTCTGATCCGTTCTTGCAACCATTTTGCTTCAAGATGATGGTGATTTGAAAGAGGGGCCTCTCTTCCACATTCTTCTCCCCTACCCTCTGAAGAGCTCAGGTTGCCATACATGGTTCTCCATCCATTTTTTCCCCTCACAACAGCCCCTCTGGGTTAGGCTGAGACTGACTGGTCCAGTGTCCCCTACAAAGTTTCCTGGCTAAGAGCCAAACTAGATACGAAAGCATCCCTGAGTCCACCCCAGGAACGCCCCTGCCATTTTGGGGGATGAAGTTCCCTGTGCTGACAAAATCCGCAAGGGGCTGATCCTGATCCATGGTGAAGGGGGGGAGGGACACCATTTTCAAGGATCCAAACGAGGGTTGGGGGGAGTAGCATGTACTCAATCAAATGGGCCTGGAGTATGAAACCGTGTGCTTCCAACGAGAGACTCAGATCTAGCCATACCACGTCAAGCACACACGGGTGAAAGGTAGTCAGCTTTGAGAGAGGAGATGATTCCTCAGCCCTTTTGGTAACACCGTCCATCTCTTGGGGACGGTTATAGCTGAGCAGTCGCCTTGGACTAGCCGCCTCCCTTGTTCCTGTGCTTTTTAACAGCAACAGGCATTGGGTGAGGATGCTCGTGCCTCCCGTACTGCGAAGGACGCTGCTGTCTTACATCCGCATGCCAAGAAGCTCTTGGGTACCAGAACAGACCAGGAAGCTGTTTCCCCTCTGGTCAGTTTGAACCCCCGACCTGAAGCTCTTCCGTCTATTCTCATCTTGATCTCTTGATTCTCTTCAGTGTATTTGACCATCCTGATCTCCACGCTTCCCTTTTTCCTTTTATCGAGTTACCTTTTTTTTAAAAAGTATTTACTGTGAGCCTGCTGGTTTTTTTTTTTTTTAGATGTTTGTCTTTGTAGTACATTTTAGATGCTGTTAGAAATATTCAGGGATGATGGGAAAAGCTTTTTGCCTGAGTAATTCCTGTGTGTCTCAGCGCTGTGGAAGGCACAGGATCTCAGGGCCAGATGAGAAGCTATATATATAGTCCTTAGAAAACAAAAGTGTTTGTGCTAGGATGAATTTTTTTTACATGTTGAGCTGCACAAATCTGTATAAATTCAGGCATGGTTGTGCTTAGTTTTAATCAATAAATAGGTGTTTTACAACCTCTTGCAATGATGTGCTTTTTAAAAACAACAATGTGAACTGCAAATATATTGTGATTTGGAAGCTTGGCTTAAAGTTGCACAGCTGTTATTCTCTGCATGCCCCACTTGAGAGTTAGTAAGTTCGAACTCTGTGGACGTTACCTCTTGAGCGTGTGTGTATAGGAACAGGAGCAGCCAAGATGAATAGGCCTTGCTTCTGCCTGTCCTGCTATTGGTCAGTTATCTTAACATCAGGAGTGATCAGATATTCTGCAGGGATAAGGGTTGGGTGAAGGCTGATGCATGCCTACCTCTGGAAGCAGGGTTGCTCTTTAAAGAAGAAACAGGAGGATTTTAGGATGTATGAGAGGGGGCTGTGGCTCAGGCTCAGAGATCCCTGCACAAGATCCCAGGTTCAGCTCTGCCATTTCCAGGAGAAGGCTTCTGGGTACCAGGGCTGGGCAGGAGCCCTGGAGCGCTGTCACCAGGCAGAGCAGACAATTCTGGCTCCATGGGACAGGTTTGTGTGTGCTGCCACGTACGTAGCCTGTAACACAGTGGTAAAGCACGTGTTTTGCGTGCAGGAGGGTTCCAGGTTCAGTTTCTGGTACCGGAAAAGAGCAAGATGCAACAGGAGAGGTTTTTGTTTGATTCTTATAAATCCCAACACATTTCATGAATAGCTTTGTTAGGGGGTCTAATAAAGCAAAATGAAAAAATAATAAAACAAATTACTAACCATTTAAAATCAAATTAGTTACTAAAATCCTTCCAAACAATATCATGAGCATTATGTAGGGAGCCATATATTTAGACCGATGGGGTACAAAAGTTGTCATTAAATACAAAATATGAGAGCAATTTGTGAAAACAAAGTACTGGATATTCGTTTTTAAAATCTTTTTGTGCATTTGATCAAGGTGGAAGTGAGAGAAGTTTCTGGTCAACTATATTCATTTTCGTGAGGGACTATTCAGGCTCCTGAAACACCTTGTAAAGAAGGAACCCTGCAGTTAGAAGCCTGGATCAAGAAGAATGTTTTAACCTGGTACCTACAGGGCTATAAACTGGGCAACAAGTGAATCTCAAGAGGAAAGGCATTCCAGAGAGGAGGTGCCACCACTGAAAAAGCTCCGTCTCTTGTTGCAGGCTGCCTCATTTCTGCAGGTGGTGGACACAGAACAGAAGTGGGGAAGAGAATCTGAATAGGTGAACTGGATAGTACAGGGAAGAGCCAGTCTTACAAGTACTCTCGCCCCAAGCTGCATAAGGCCTTAAAGATCCCCAATTGCTTGTTTTCAGATTTCTCAGCTTCTCTATAGTTCTTACATATAAACAGAAGTAGTATTTAGCTTTACAATCTCCAGGTGGTGGCTGGAGATCTCCCAGAGTTGCAGTTGGGTCTCCAGGATACAGTTATCAGTTGCCCTGTAAAAAAATGGCTGCTTTGAAGGGTGAACTATAGCATTATACCCTACTGAGATCCCTCCCCACCCTAAACTCTGCTGTCTCTAGGCATCCCCCCCCCATCTCCAGGAATTCTAACCTGGAGCTGGCAACCCTTCTAGTGGGGGGTCTGCCTGCCAGCATTGGTGTGGTGTGAAGCACACGCAGCAGTAGTGGCAGACCCTTGAACGGATGTTGTGAGAAGCTGATGCCTTCAGCATCCCAAGCAGGGCCCTGAGCAACAGCTCTTCTCGGTATTTTTAATACGGCCCTGTGGTGGAACGACCCTGCTGACTCGCAAGCCCCACCCCATTTGACCTTCTGAGATACCTAGGCACCAGTGGGCACCCAAGTCTCCACCTGGCATCACGCTGCTACCCTTGAAGGGGTTTTCTTTTGTGCTTTTGGTACCGCTGCCACTAACTGGCTGTTTTAGGAACTGCCTGCCAATGGGTGCTCTTGCATGGCAGATGATTTAGTTGCTGAAGTATCCATACCTGAAAGAACTCTCCCACAATGAGGCCTTGAGTCGAAGTGCCCTTTCATTTCGGACTTTTGGTGTAAATTGCTAGCAGATTTTACACGCTGCCACATTATGGTCTTTGCCTAGGCATGCTAGACTCGGCTCGTGCTGGTCGAAGTGCGTCATTTTTGTGGCACATTGGCCACAGCTTTTGAATAAGACCTTAGATTGTGACATATGGTCCGATCAACTTTTTCACTCACAGAAGTCGATATAATGAAATTCCAGACTGAAATGCAAAATCAAGTCTGTTAGTCATGTCAGAAATCGGGGGGGGGGGGGAACGCTAAGACAAAATATGGTGCACAAGAGCAGTGCCTCTTCTCGTGGTGGTCCAGAGAACTTGGGGGCAGGGATGAATCGCTCCTCTGGCAGGTCACATGACCATTTAGGCAGGAAAAGCGGTTGCTTATGTGGCTTAGGAGTGACCCCTTAATGGAGCTTTAGCTATAAAAATTCTCCAGTTGACAGGCCTGTGTGCATGAGCAGTCTCAATGTGTGCCCGCAGGGAAGAACTTGATGAACAAAAGTTATAGGTACGTACAACCCTGGTTTTTAGGAACTACCCACTGAGAGGCCCTTATGCTGCCTGCTTCCTTTCCATGTTGCAGTTCTAAGGCCTCACCTTATGCGTGCTTCTCCCACTTGCCAGTGACTAGTTACCAAGACAGCTTACGACACTTGCGCACTCCTGAGAAAAAGAGGTATTTATCTACTGTTTCCCTTCCCTTGACACCCATTTTGAATAGTGCGTTCAAACGGTGGAAGTCTCGAATACGGACAACAACTACCAGCATCCAAAATAATAATTTATTAAAAGTAAAATGTCAGCACAGCAATGGATTGAGCAAGGAATACAATAGAAAGGTGTGAATACACAGTTCCTCTTCCCCTCGCTCTGTACGCACTCTAGCTGATCTTTCTATAAGGCAGGCGCGTTAACTTAGAATTTACAGAGCTCTAAAAGCTACCTATTACATGGTGTCTTTGGTCACACAGATCAAGATGGGTAGCTGTGTTAGTCTGTCTAGCAGTGGAAAAGAGCAAGAGTCCAGTAGTACCTATAAGACTAACAAAATTAGTGGTAGGGTATGAGCTTTCATGAGCCACAGATCACTTCTTCAGATACAGCTAGCATGTGAGTCCAGCTGCTGTATCTTGGAGAATGGAGTGATTACAGAAGCCGAATAATAGCCGATGAATGACAATAGCAAGTGTGATTAAAAAGGGTTGGGTATGCAGAGGGGTAGTAGGTATTGAGAAGTCAGCATTGGTAATGAGACAGGAAGCCTTTGTCTCGCTTCAGCCCAGGTGGATGCATTGTCTTGAGCTTCGTTATCAGTTGCAATTCAGCAGTCTCTTTCTAATCTCCCTTTGAAATCCCTCTGCAGCATAACTGCTACTTTTAGGTCAGCAACTGAATGTCCTGGAAGGTTAAAATATTCCTCCACTGCTTGCCTTTGTCATTCGTCAACTATTATCATTCGGCCTCTGTAATCACTCCACTCTTCAAGATATAAGGACAGATGGACTCACATTCTAGCTGTATCTGAAGAAGTGAGCTTTGGCTCACAAAAGCTCATACCCTATCACTAATTTTGTTAGTCTTATAGGTGCTACTGGACTCTTGCTCTTTTGTTCAAGCAGCCAGCCTTTTGTCTGCTCCATGTGGCAATGGTGGCCTTCACCTGGAGTTCAGATATGAGAACGCCTTCCCCTAGATGAAATCAGCCGTAATGGACCACCAAAAAGTGGCCTCTCTCTCTTCATAGCAAGGGATTTTGTAATCTCTGATTGCTTATCTGCCTCCCTTCTGGGTCAAAGAATTCCTTCTTGAAACTTCCACAAAGATACAATCTAGTTCCTCACACACCTCCAAGTGACTGCATTCCTTCCAGGTATCAGGTTCCCAGTTAAGGTGTGAGCTGACCATTTTACTGTCTGTGGCCAGGAAGGCTATTAGCATTTCTAAAGTTTTGATAGGTGGTACTTGGGAGCAATTGACTTCCCCTTTCCTGCCTATCTTCCGCTGGGAGACAGAAAAAGCTTTTAAAAGCCCAAACTTCCAAACAAAATGCATTCCTCCATGGGTCCCATCAGGATCCATGGTGCCTTACAGAGTTTCTCAAGCAAAAAGAGAATCCCTGCTTCTAGGGGTTTGAATGCACCCATTCTGGGCATGAGGAGGAGGAAAGGTGTGTATGTCCTGGCAAACGCGGCTGCAGTCCTGTATACTCAGTTTATTAGTCACAACTGCTACAGCTTTTTTTTCAACGTGAAGCTCAAGGAAGCGGGGGGAGGGGGAGACCTTACAGAAGAGGTCCGATATCAGGACCCAGGTGCAGTTTGCTTCAAGGTAACTGCATCATAATCTGGGACTAACCCCCTTTTCTTACACTGAAATTTATCTCCCAAGTAAATATACATGGCCCTGACCTAGATAGCCCAGGTGAGCCTGATTTCATCAGATCTCAGAAGCTACGCAGAGTCCGCCTTGGTTAGTAATTGGAGGGGAGACCTCCAACAAAGACCAGGGTGGCAGAGGCAGGCAATGGCAAACCACCTCTGTTAGTCTCTTGCCATGAAGATCCCACCAAGGGTCACCCTAAGTCAGCTATGACTTGAGGGCACTCTCCACCACCAAATATGCATGAGATTGGGTCATAAGTCAAATCATTTTGAACGTCGATAATGAACCGTTGCATTTATTACGGTACTTGTGTGCATCCAAAGCACCTCCTCTGCATTCTCTTGCTCTAATTCTTACAACCCGGAAAAGTAGATTCGTGTTGTTATTCCCATATTTGCAGGTGGGTGGAGCAAAGGCAGGAAGAGAATGGCTTGCCGAAGTCTACCTTTTGAGTGACAGATGCAGGATCTGAACACAGGACTCACAGATTCATAGTGCAGTCACTTCGCTACTTTTCGAACAATGATTTGGAGAGAAAGAGATGTAAACAGGGAACTCTGATGGCAGACCCAAAGCACTCTCATTCATGCACGAACAGGATGTTTCCATCTCTATTTGTTTTATAAAAGTTATCTCAAATACTAGCAGAAATTTCCTGTCTTCTGCATTTCAGGGTAGGTCACCATCAAAAATTAAAGAGAGAGAAATCAAATATAACCTACTGCCTCCACAAAGGGCATTTGGGCAAAAAACGGAAATTTATTTGTTTTTAAAACCAAGCATGGCTTCCTCTGCCCACAGAAAAATTGTAAAAACCTCCCAGTTAAAACTTTTGTTAACTGAAAATGAAACAAAGAATGTAAATCATGCTCACACAATAGCATTAGTAAATTACAAAATAAGACATGGTAAAAGTTACATCTGTGCAGCAGACATAAGAATGCCTCCAGGTAAAATCCTGCACCCACAGCATTGCAGCATAGATCCCACTGAAACCGGGGATTTATGCACCATTAACTGTGAGTGGTGTTGCAGTCTGCAAAGAGCAGTGCTCAAATCATAAGGGTCCCTACTGTTTGCCTTAGCCTTCCCTACGAGGGGGGCCCCCAACCTTTCTAAGCCTGTTGGCACTAGATGGTGAGTGCAACAACAAAATGACTACTGTAAGAAGTGGAACCAACCACAAAAGATCAGGAAGTGAGGTTATGCATAACTCTAACAATTCTTCAGCGTTTAAGGCAGAAGCTGTGTTTAACAGGATACTTTTTAAAATGAACATATTGTTTAGAAAATATTTTCTTGCATATACACCACTCATCTTAAGTAATACAGTGAAGATTCTTGTGCTGTAGGGGCAATTGCTGCTGAAACAAATTCTTTAAAATGTGTACAGCCAATCAGATCTCCAATGGTTACAGAGAAGCCCTGCTGGGCAAAAGACCCATATGGCCCCACCCACTTTCTAAAAACACTTGGCAGGTGCCAGGAAAGGTTTCCACGGGTGTCACAGTGCCCATGGGCACCATCTTGGGGAATTTGCTCCACTAGTTGTTTTAAGAACTACACTAATGTGGGAGTTATACACTGTATTAAAGCCACCCCCCCCCGATCCTTCTCTCTGCCCCGATCATTTGAGCACTGACTCCTCACAGCTCAGCAAAAGGTATGCAACTTAGCCCTTCAGCTGTGGCCTCCAAAAGACTGCCACTGATGCTCACCAGGCAATCTGAACATTGTTTCCCGCCCCTCCATGTTTTGTTCTCTCTTTCTGTAAAACATGCCAATAATACACATAGGGCAGTGTCTCTTTCACTGAGAGAGAGCTAGATGGAAGGGTCTGCTCTCAAATTATTAAAAAGTCTCTTTCCTCCAGATGGATTTTTTCATGTCTGTTCAGTATTGCTCTTTGAGTGAAGCTCTCCCCACACTGCTGGCACTCGTATGGCTTTTCCCCTGTGTGGATTCTCTGATGCCGGATCAGTACTTCTCGCTGATTAAAGCTTTTCCCACACTCAGAGCACTCATATGGCTTTTCTCCCGTATGGATCTTCTGATGCCGAACCAGTGAATCCCTCCGACAGAAATTCTTCCCGCACTCGGAACATTCATAAGGTTTCTTCCCCGTATGGATTTTCTCATGCCGTATCAGGCTCTCCCTCTGGCTGAAGTATTTCCCACACTGGGTGCATTCATGAGGCTTCTCGCCAGTGTGTGTCCCTCTGTGTCGTATAAACCCTTCTCTCCAGTTGAAGCTTTCCCCGCACTCAGAGCACTGGAACAGTTTAGGCCTTACGTGGATCCTCTGGTGTTTCGCAAGGTAATTCTTTTTCTGGAAGCGTTTCCCACAGACCAGGCATTCATGAAGGGATGCTCCACCGGGGATCATCTGGTTGGGAACATGCCCCGATTTACAGTGATACCATTTCCCAGCTTTGGAGTGAAAAAACTTATTCAACCGGGTGTGCCTCACAGCGTCCTTCATTGTGTTGGGACCCTCCACATCCTTCACAGATTCATTCCATCCCTTCTTTCCATCCGAGTCACATCCTTGCTCATGGATCTCAGCAATCAGAGAAGCTTTTCCTTGGGATATCTCCAGTGACATGCTGTATATTTCCTCTGACTCGCTATTTTCTTCCGGGGAATATTCCTCCTTGATCTCGCTTAGATCCTCATCACCTGTAGGGACAAAGACAAACATATTCTAGAGGGGTCCACTTGAGCCAAAATAACAGAAAGTTTTGTGGGTTCTCGAAGACTGACAAACTGTGATCAAGGGGGCCACAATAAACTTGTTACATTTTTAAGGGAACATGCAATTCTGTTAATACAGATGAGTCACTTCATATCTTTGGATCTGTTAACTTCCATGATAAGGATGTTTTTGTGCAGGCTTCCCCACATGTAACTTTAAAAAAACCAAAAACCTGTGGTTTAAATATCCAAGATCTCTGCTTTGTTCTGACAGTATCACTCTCTGGGATGGGATACAGGGGAGAGATTGACTCCACATGCGTTTAATGTATTCTTATCCTCTGGAGTTTCTACTGAAAGACAGAAAGACTGCTTCCCTCTGTTCCCTGTCCTTCATGTGGTACAGAAAAGCACATTAATGGAGAGGAGAGTTATGAGAAGCATGAAAAGGAAGTGGGACCAGACTGAGATTGAGAGAAGAAGGGGTGGGAGCAGACCAACGCAAGCATTGGGGAAAGAAGAAAGATCAAATACATCCCAATAAGCAGCTACGTCAGAGGGGTCCATAGGGAACTGAAACACAAGGGACATAAATCATGATGTAAGGTGAACATGTAAAGTGATTCATATTCCCCATGCAGGACGAAGCTAAGGGAAAGAAGAGGATAAAAACCCTGACCCATTGGACATCCTATTAACCAGGGTTAAGGGCCCAAATGTACAGTAAAACCATGATTTTGTTTGCCAAATTATAAGAAGACCCCAGCAAAACCTGTTTGTCACCTTGCAACCAAACAGACAGAGAAACTATCTGAACCATGTTTAGTTCAGCGCAGATGTAAAAACCATGGTTAATGCAAATGCCACTTCAAACCACAGCTTCACCTCCTGGCTCGTGGACAACCCTTAACCATGGCTTTTGTTATTCAGACAGTTAAGGAAAATAACCCATGGGTAAGCAAGCAGGACGGCTGCATTAACCTAACAAATGGTTCTGCAGAGATCCATGCACAAAACCGCCCTCTGGACTAGACTGGAAGCTAAATCTGCTACTGAAGAAGCCAATTTGCCGGATGCGGAAGCGACAGCCTCCTTGGGTGTTTATCTTTACTTGCTGGCTCACAAAGGTGAAAGCTGCCAAGGCAAATAGGAATTTTTAAAATCATCACCAGTATAGGTTTACTGAACTTTGTAAAACAGAATACTAAGAGAAGACTTCAAGATTTTTTTAAATTTTATGAACTTTATTTAAAAGAGAAAAAAGAGACACTTGCAGAGTAGTTTTTCCATGCTGACAGCATGGTCTCTAGCATGGGCTGTGCCTCTGTGTCGCCGTTATCACCCCCCACCCCCTTACCGAATTAGGCTCCCTCACCAGAGAGGCTTCCTGGAAAGGCTTCACCCTCCTCAGAGTCCTGGACAAAGACCATTTCTCCTTGATCCATCTGGGATGTGGCTTCCGGTTTGGGAATCACAAACCCTCCTTTGGGTTGGACAGAGAGAGAAACAAAATCAGAAGCACTGAGGGAACATATTTGGAGAAGCAGGGAGGATTATTTATGTTGTCCAGTCTAGCCATATGAGCGGGGCGGGGCTGAAACCAAGGGAAGGCTTCTTCATCAAAATTTCACTGGTGAAATGTTGATGCACAGGCCTTGCCATTAGACATGAGGCATCTGCTCCCCACTTTAGGATTTAATATCTGGAAACCCTGGGGGAGGGAACCAGTTCTGAGGAATGATGTGACCAACTCACCCTAACAAAATTTTAATAAGCCAAAATTAGAGACAGAGATCTACCATGGCGCAGAAGTGTCCCTATTTACCAGAGACGGGTAGAATTCTTTAATTCTCCCCAACTCTGGCTTCCTTTCAAAAATGGACCAATTCTTCTGAGCCTTCAGGAGGTGTATTTAGCCTGTTTCTGCCACTGGTATTTGGTTTCTGTTTTGGTGGGGTTGGGAATCCATAATTTCCCTCAGAATGTCCAGTTCAGAACTCCTTTGACAATACTGGAGATTGAAGCATGCGTACGCAAAGGTGGAACTCTGCTAAGCCCTTCTGAGACAGGTTTCCTATGAGACTGCATATCCTTTCACAATGTAGAATACAGAAAGCTTGTCAGTCAAAATGTATCTCTTTGCACATTCAGGTAATACCGTACTGGGTTGTAGTGAGATGTCTGGGGTGGCAGTTCATCAATTATGTAATTCTCTTTTAGAGTTTAAGGCCTAGCTGTGACAGAGCCTTGTCTTGGCTGTGCCGTTATGAACCCATTACTGGTGAAAGCTTGCATGACTGGTGTTCTGTATTTTTTTTAAAAAAATTCTTGCATGCAGAAATGTAGCATGTCAGGGAGAAGGAAGAGCTAGCTGTGTTTATAATGTTTTTATTGAATTATTTTATATATTATTTTAAATGCTGATTTAACGTTCAAATGTTTTTTATGTTCGCTGTCTTGTGGATCCCTATTTGGGTGGAATGGTGGTGTTAATATGTTTTAAATAAATAGTTTCCTAGCTATAGGGAATTGTTTCATACAAAGGAGCATTCAGCCACGAGAAAGCCCACCAAAGAGGGTTTCTAAAGCAACAGCCAAGACCCAGGCTAACTGCCTCAATGAGAACTAGGCCGTAGGCTCTGGTGGAAGAGGGTTGTGCAGTTTAGGAACAGTCACCCCAAATACCTCCAACAAGAAATTTTATTTAGGAATTGTATATAGTTTTATTTTCTTGATTCAGGAAATGAATATGCTGCCTCTCCTGAGTCCTGCTTTTAGAATCAGCAGAAACCCATTTTTATATTGGTTCATATCATAACGAAACTTTTGTTCAAGGCCATCAGCTAAAGGCGTTTCTTGATGAATTGTCAGTCCTCCGGCAGACATACTGGCTCAATGATTGACTCAAAATGCATATACACAGACTGTAAAACTTCATGGAAAGGGCTTTCATTTTTTAAGGATCCAGAAGGCCAGAAACAGAACTTTTTAAAAAGCCACCACAGAAAGAATGGCCAGCTTTAAGGTTTTCTTTTTCAATACTTTGGAGTGTATGAAATAGTCCCTGTTCGGCAGGGCACAAGAGTCCGAAACAGCTCCCATAAACGGACAAGTTCAAACCTCAACTCTGCCCGCCCCGCAATTGTCATCTTTCTGGTTTCTAATCACAGAAGGGGGGTGAAAGAAAACCTACCTAAGGAGCTGATATCCTCTGAGTTCTCTTGCATGACTTCCCAGTGCAGAGTTCCTTGACTGGAGTTCAACATGGCCCAGTCAGCATTATCCAAAGACATATTCATCTCATTCAAATGTTCAGGCTCCTGAAACAGGAAAGCATACCCATTCATACCACACTGCCACCCGCTTTGAAAATGTGTGTATGGAAAGTGCTGTCCAGTCACAGCTGACTTAGGGTTACCTCTGAGTTTTTAAGGCAAGAGAGGAGCAGAGGTGGCAGTGACCCGGACTCGCTTGATGGTTTCCCATCCAAGTACTAATCAGGGCTGACTCTGCTTAGCTTCTAAGAGCTGACGAGACAAGGCTAGCCTGGGTGTTTTAAAATACCATGTATTTTTCAACTACTCACTTAAATCGGTTTTCTGCTCTTTCTCAGTGCAAAGTACATGTCGTTTTCACCACCGAGACACCAAGCGATAGAGCCATGCCGCTCTGCCCTCATAGCACATCACGATCCATGCAGGATTTCAATGCTTACCAGAAATTCTGTCAACATGACACTCTTGATCTCTCTCTGTTGCTATGTTTTAAAAGGGTTCCAGGCGCTGCATAAAATTCCTTAGATAGGACAGGGAAGTGAAGTGTAGTGGATGTCAGGGAACGACTAATGAGACCTGGGTTCAAATCTTCACTTGTGCACGAAACTCACTGGATGGTCTTGGGCCAGTCAGCCCAACCTACCTTACAGGGTTGTTGTGAGGATAAAGCAAAGGAGGGGAGCATCACATACAGCACACCCCAAACTCCGAAGAGCAGGATACAAATCTAGCAGTTGGACAGATTAGACCTGGGCCTTGCCCCTTCAGTGAATGGCCACTCTCCACGTACCTCATCCAGTCCATCTTCAGCTACATCTGGGTTTTCAGGAGGCAGCACTGAGCTAGGATGACTTGTAGACATTCCTCTGCTGCCTATGAGGAACGGAAAGGAGGAGGCGATTTCAGGAAAAGGAATTCATGAGATTTTTTTTCATTCCTTATGGTTAAGCTGCCATCTCCACCCCACTCTTCCAGAAACGCAAATATCATTTTAACTCCCGGAAACATCTAATAACATTTTCTCGCCATCAGCTGGATGCCAAGTGTATACCACGCTACATTTTTAAATGCTCTAAATCATTCTCATTATTTTCTAGGGCTGAGAATTCAACTAATTTAGCTGTTGGGATCATTTTGTTTAAGGAAAATGGTGTGTAAGTGTGTGTGTGAGGGGGTGCTTTTTATTTATGCTTATTCAAATTATATATTAAATACATGTCATACAAAAATAATAGAATGTACAACAGGGAGAACAGAGGCCAAAAAGGGTGAACAGAGGCATCGTTATATTGGTTTAGGGTTTAACAAAATGTTATTACTGTTCTAATAAGGTACAAGCATTATGTATGTTAAGTGACATCTTTCCCTGGATTCTTAACTACACGAGGCCACCTTATATTGAATCGGACCCTTGGTCCATCAAGGGATGGCCAGGATTCTGGGAAATCTGGCCCAGCCCACTGCTGCCTGTTGTGAGCTGAGCCAGGGCTCAGGGAACACTCAGCATTCCTTAGAGGCACATTACACATAGAGAAACCTTTCATAAGATTCCATGTGTGGCACAACTTTTTCAGCTGTGGACTTTGGAACTCCCTGCCTCAGGAAAACTGTCTCAGCCTCCTTGCTTTTGGCCCCTGAGTAGCTATTAAAACTATTTGGTTCCAGAGGTTAGTTGGCAGTAGATGAACTGAGCTCATGACAAGGTGCAAATTGAGATCCTACCTTTCTCCTAGTTCTTACTGGTTCTCACTGCTGGTTGCTGCTTTTACTGCTGCTGTTTTTATGGGTGACTGCTGTTGGCCTACTGCCATTTGTTTTTGCTGCTCTTTGGATTTTAGTCTTTTGAGTTTTTTTAAACCAGTTTTTAAGTTTTCACAAGCCAAATTCTCTGCAACTTCCCCGACACTGAAGAGTAAGGTTGCCACTGTATGAACTCAACTAATCCTTACCCGGTAAACAGAGATCCCCATCTGCTTTCTCCTGGGCCTCCGTGTAGCTCTGTCTCTGAGGGACCCCCTTGGTTTCTGGACTCACAGCCAGCTCCTCCAATGGCACCTGGAAGAGAAATGACGATTCAGCCTAGGAGGAGGAGGCAGGGCTTGGTGGCAGGACTATGGCTAAGGGCTCCCATTGTGCTCCCCGAGATACTGTTGCTATCAGGCCACATCTGAAGAATCTCGCTATGTCTGAAAGAGAGTCTGGGAGCTGCATTCGTCAGAGCCAGCACCAGCATCCTACGCACTAAGGCCTGGGGGTCGCGGAGGTGGAAAGTACTTGGAATTCCAAGAACCCTTCTAACAGCCACAGGATGTAGTGATGGTCACTACTTTAGATGGTTTTCAGGGGGGAGCAGACAAACTTTCAAAGAGAATTAGAGCATTAGTACGGTGCGGTGGTTAGAGCATTGGACTGGAATCCGGGAGACCCAGGTTCAAATCCCCACTCTGCTATGAAAGCTTGCTAGGTAACCTTGGGCCAGTCACACACACTCACCCTACCTACCTCAAAGGGTTATTGTGAGGCTAAAAATGGAGGAGGAGAATGATGTAAGCCACTTTGGATCTCCACTGGGGAGAAAGGTGGGGCAGAAAGGAAGTAAATACATAATAGAATTAACAGAGGAGGAGCCTTTCAACAGTTAAAACAGAATGATGGTTCAATGGAGCCTGCATTTTTAGAGGCAGCAAATCTCTAAATGAACACTGTAGGGCGGAAGGCTTTGGCCTCTCTAGACTGTTTGTGAGTTTCCAGGCATCTGGTTAGCACCTACGGAAAAGAAGATATTGGAATAAATGGACTATTGGCCTAATCCAGGAAAGCTCTTCTTATGCTTTTAGTTTAAGGGGGCGGGGAATAAAGTGCCAATAGAATTTTTTAAAATTATGGTGTGGAAAATGTGGAAAAAGATTTTTTCCTTCTCTGCTATAATAATTTGGATTTACCCAATTATATCAACGAGCAGTAGATTCAGGGCAGACAAAAAAAGTAGTTCTTCACACAAAGCAATCTTACAAAATCGGCTGTCACAAAAGCTCATGTAGGGCAGTAGTTTAGAAGGTTTTAAAAGGACAAGACACCCTTTCCTGGGTAAAAAATCTATCAAAGGCTATTAGCCATGATAGCTAAACAGAACTTCCACATTCCCAGGCAGTCTACCCCACCCCCCTTCCCCAGCACCTGGCATTCAGAGAACTAAGTAAACCCTACATGCCTGCTTCTGTGCTTCTCAGAGGAATATAGCTGGTCATCATTGCAAAAAAGGATCCGGATTTTGCATCAGATGGATCTCTGGTCTGATCTATCAAGACTCTCTTTACGCCCTTAAATGTCCATCAAGCCATAACCAGGTCTAACCACTGTTTGGCTGAACTGGGGTGTGAGGGAGTCATGAACTACAGATGGTAGAAGCCCCAGATTTGCACTGAATATGGGCACTTTACTGTAAAACTTGTGCTGAGGAACCACAAAAAAGTCAAACTCAGCTTTTAGGGGCATCGGGGAGGAAGCAGTCCTTGAGGCGTGAGAGGCCCAGATAAGAATGGTCCCAAAGTGATTGTATCCCTCTTGGATTAGGTGCAGAGCAATCCCTTCTGCATGTTTACTTAGAAGTAAATCCCACTAAGCTCAGTAGGATTTAATGGGATCTAATAAGTGTGTTATAAGTTCCAGCCCTTCGGTGGAACACGCCCCCCCCCCACACAGCTGGCAGCGTTTGGGGTGAAGCATGGGGAGGGAAAAGCACTGCAAATAATGTGACCTTAGGAAGACGAAAAGGACGGGAGAAGTTCCTAGAGCTTCGCAGGCATCACGATATTTGTAATGGAGGGAAAGAGTGTCGACCGGGACACTGACAAGCCTCGTGTGTTTAAGATTGCAATCTGAATCCTATAGTATCCTCACATAAATTGTCCCAAGTTGGACAGCCAATGTGGCACTGTGATTAATAAGATTTGGAAGACTGCAGTTCAAATCCCCTGCTCTACCACAGAAGCTCACTGGGTGACTTTGGGCCATTCAATCTCCCTCAGCCCATCCTACCTCACAGGGTTGTTGTTGTGTGGAAGAACCATATAGGTAGTTCACTCCTTGGAAGCAAAAGGGGACACATTTCTGATAGACATAAAATTAAGAGATTTGAAAAGTACCACATGCTGACGCATTCCTTCCCCATCCTTTCTCCTTGTGCATGCACGAATTCCCCCACTGGAACTAACCATGGCGCAGTACAAAGGTCTTGAACCTTTTTGAGCCAGTGGGCATCTTTAGAATCCCAACACAATGTGATTGACACAGCCATAAAATGGCTGCCACAAATGGGCTGCTGCAGGAGGCGGAACATATACAAAATGGCTGCCACAACTTACTTTCAGTCACACAGTGAAGATCCTTGTGCTGTGGTAGCAGTTGCTGCCATGCCAACGTTTTAAAAAATCTGCGCAGCCAATCAAATGTCCAATGGCCAGTCAGAAGCCTTGTAGGGCAAAAGCCCCACCTACTTTCTAAAAACACTAGGTGGGTACAAAAAAGGTGTTGGTGGGTGCCATGGCACACGGGGGCAATGCATTTGGGACTCCTGGGGTAGTATTACATCTGCACTGACTGGATCATTATCCACAATTCATTTGAACCATAATTTATAGACCGTCCTCTTCCCAAGGTGTGTTTGCCACAGATGTAGCTCACATTTCTTCTTAAGACTCAAGGTAGATGCAGACATAGGGGCTGCCTCATGCATGCATGGGGCAGAAACTGCAGGCTAAATCAAAGAGACAGAGATGTGGGGTGGGATGTGATTCTGGAGAGTTATTAGGGTAGGAAACAGGTCTGAGATTTGGGTCATTACTGATTAAATGGAGCTAGTATTAATATTGGTGAATCTATGGCATAGGCAAACCTGGCAGCTTAGCCTCAAAAATGCATCGTGTTTACCTTACACATCCTGATAGTGATCTCTTTCAAACCTTACCTGCCATTCCCAGCCTTTTGCCTCTGGAGGACTCATCGGGAACTCCCCTGCCACGACTGGAGTGCCAGCCTCTAAGTCCCTGGCTCTGATCTTGCTTTGGACTTCCTGGGGCAAAATGGCCAGGAACTGCTCCAGGATCAACAGCTCCAGAATCTGCTCCTTTGAATGCCTCTCTGGCCTCAGCCACCGGTGGCAAAGCTCCCGGAGCTGGCCATAAATCCGTCGCGGGTCTTCCACCTCCCGATAGCGGAACTGTCTGAAGTGTTGGCGCAAGGTTTCCATGCGGTTGGCTTCCCTGCGCAAGATGGCTGCCTTTACTTTCCCATAATCCTTCTTGTCTCTGGCTTCTAGGCTGCTAAAGGCCTGCTGTGCTTCTCCGCTGAGTGCTGGCAGGAGCCGGGCTGCCCATTCTTCCCTGGGCCACTGGCAGGCTTGGGCAACTTGCTCAAAGGAATCCAGGAAGACCTTGGTGTCCTCCCAGGGTCCACGTCTGATCAGCTGTGGGTTTCCCCATCCTAAACAATGAGCATCAAGAGCTTTCAGGAACTCTTGACACTGGGCTGCCTGTTCCCATAGCAACCCACCCTCCAGCTGCTGTTCACTTTTTTGTGAGTCTGTCTGCCTTGGAAGTTCCTTCAAGGACGCCTCTTTGATTACGTTGGGAACTTTGTCAGTGGTTTTGACTTGGTCCTCTTCCATTTCCAAGCCTGGCTCTTACCCCTGCTGTTTACAGTGGACCAATCTGATCAGCTGGTTGTTTGAACCCTTTCTGCGCCTCGGTCCGTGGCTACTGAGAGCGAGTTCAACAAGCTGCTCTTACAGCATCCTTTTTGGATGTGAGACTCAACAGGTTCTTCTCAGAGAGCATCGCCGGTGGGTATTTCCAAACAGCAACCAAGATTGCATCTTGAGGGAAAGATAGACAGCAGCATGCAAAAGGATTTTCAAAGAAAGACCTCCTCCATGTACAGAAACAAAAAGCTGACAGGAAAAACTAGCTCCAAATCTAACTTGAAAAAAAAACCCCGACTATATATACAAAACCTAGCTCCAACCCCATTTCATTTGCAAGGACACCGCTTCTTGCTAACCCATACAGCAACCCTGTTAGGTAGGTGCAAAAGAGGATGTTCATTGCCTCTCAGCTCATCCTCATTAACGTGGCCGGACATCCTTACAATTCTAGAATTTTTCAAGGCATTTTTATTGTGTGGAGCAGGGCTAGCTTGCCACCCAAGAAGTCACTTGGGGCATTAAATAGGCAGGGGTGCCACAAATGAGGAGGCAAAATAAACGGCTTGTGCCTGTGGTTGCCTCCTAGATCTTCCATTTCCATCAGCCCTCAGGGACATTCTGCAACTCTTTAGAGATGGGGCAGCATGAGTGGGGAGCCTGTGTCTGTGCTGCCTGGAGCCAGTAGGAAACCACTGCAGTAAGCAAGCCTCCTCACTGGTCAGGGGGAGGGGAGATCATTTCTTATATCCGCTTCATGAGGCAAAATCAATAGAGCTGGCCCAGGCCAAAGGCGATGTGCGAAACGGATTTAAAAAATTTCTTACCAGCACACAGGAAGAGGCAACATGGTGCAATGGTTAGAGGGTTAGACTAGGGCTGGAGAAATCCAGGTTCAAATCCCCATTCTTGCCACACGGTTCACTGCGTGGCTCTGTGTCAGTCACTCCCTCTCCGAGGATGTTTGTGAGGATAAAACGGAGGTGGGTTATGGATGCTGCCCTGAGCTCAAGGGAAGAAGACTAGGATAAAATGTGGAAAATAAAAGTTACATGTATAAAAGAATGAGAAAAATTTCCTCCTATGCTGCTATATATTACATGTAATATATAGCAGCATAGGAGGAAATTTTTCTCGTTCTCTTACAGTACGTAGAACATGGTGTCCTCTAACAAAGCCAACTGGTCTATGCAGACCAAAGATAAATACTTCTACTACAAGATTTGGTGATAGGAGTTAACTTAAAAATCACTATTTAAAAAAGAAAAGAAGTGGACGAAGTCACAGAGGGCAAGTCTATCAATAGCTAGTACATCTCATCACTAGACAGAACCTCCACCTTTAGAGGCCTGTATGCCCACCTGTTGCTGACAACAAACTCAAGAAAGCTTAATGTGCTAAACTTTTATGTTCCTGAGGGCTGTTACATGGACAAAGTAACATATAACATTCTTGCTCTGATTCCAAACCCAGCCTCATTTCCTTTTCTCCCCAACCCTCCAGGAGCATGGGGAAAAAACCCAGCTTCAGATACTCTGTAGAGATCCACTTAGCTCCCGAATACAAATTCCAAAAAGTTCAAGGTTTAAATATTGTGCCACAGAACATCTATTTTCAACGCTAAGGGCACAATCCGGGAACACAGAAAGTTAAAAAAAAGTAGATTGCATGTACCTCTGAGCAAGTGCAGAGTGTAACCCTCTCCTTTACAGAAAGGCAGATCAGAAATGGGGGAGGGAGGAGGCCAGAGATTACTTCTGGTATGCGTGTAGTACTTTAGACATTCTGTAAAGCGCCTAGAAATTTTAGGCACTTCGATAAAAGAAATTAAGCAGTGATCAAGTTCAAAGGTCCACCCTGAGGATGTGTGTGTGTGTATGTGGGGGGGGGGGTGCTCGACACAGCCCCGGACGGCTAAATCTTTCTTCTTTGCAACTCCCCCCGCCCCCAAGCCAATCTCCCCCTTTCAAACTCACCTCTGTTCCGCAGTCATTCAGAAGCAGGCATGTCCCCTCCCAACAAAACAGGAAAGAGGCAGGCGGGGGGGGGGCACAACTCGACTTCCAGTCCCACCTCCCTTCTCAAATTTCCCAGTCTTTCCAGCTTAACCCTTTGAACGCCTCCCCCATCATCTGGAAAGGAAGACTGGCAAGATGCAACAATTTTAGCCACGCTCCTCCTCCTCCGGCAGGACGAGCCCCATTGACCTCAGTGGGGTTTGCTTCCTAGTAGAGACTAGAGAGGCTCCCGCTGCAAAGCTGAGAAGTGTGGGGGCGGGAGGGATGCTCGGACCGAGCCAAAGAGGCAGGAAAGAGTAACGCGCCCCCTCCGATTTCCGGTCTCCTTTTGACACGAGGAAGAAGTCAGCATAGGAGGAGCTGCAAGGAAGGGACTCGCCGTGAGCCGCGTTGAGATAACAAGGGTTTCACACGAAAAACAGCAGACACGCTAGTAATACCCGGTTATCTCATATTGGATCTCTTCCACACTTGTGCTCTGCTTCATTTTCTAATCATTTTTGTATAAGCAATGATAAAAAAACCATCAAAGAACGATTATTTATACCCTGGCTTTCTCCCCAGTGGAGACTCAAAGCCGCTTACATCATTCCCCTTCTCCAATTTTTCCCTACAACAATCCCGTGAGGTAGAACAGTAGGAATTGGATCCAGTGGGCCCTTAGCGACCAACAAGATTTTCAAGGTATAAGCTTTCCAGACTCAGAGGTCCCTTCTTCAGATTCGAGTAGGAATGGTGATCCCTGAGCCTTTATATCCTACCCAGAAGGTGAAGTAGGATAGGCTGGGAGTACGTGCCTGGCCCAAGAGCATCCAGCAAGCTTCTGTGGCAGAGCGAGGAGCCACTTCAACACACACTAGGGTGTGGGTGTATTGCAGAATGTGTAAAACATAATTGTCCATGATGGAATTTCTAGAACGGGAATTAAACAGTACAGGACGAAGCTTTTATAAAGGCAATAGGGCTATAGTTTACTGCACTGTTTGTTGTATATATCCTTGTATAGTCCTGCATTGTCCATTTTTAAAAATAGTTTCAGGTAGAGAGCTGTGTTGGTCTGTAGTAGACGAGCAAGATTCAGGTCCAGCAGCACCTTAAAAGCACTGACCTGGATAGCCCAGGTGAGCCTGATCTCAGATCTCAGAAGCTAAGCAGGGTTGGCCTTCATTAGTAATTGGATGGGATTCCTCCAATGGAAGACCAGGGTTGCAGAAGCAGGCAATGACAAACCATCTCAGTGTTTTACCCTGAAAACTCCACCAGGGGTCGCCATAAGTTAGCTATGACTTGAGAGCACTCACCACCACCCACAGCTTAACAACTAACTAGATTTCCAGGGTATGTGCTTTCGAGAGTCAAAGCTTTCCTGAGGAAGAGAGCTTGAGGCACTCAAAAGCTCATACTCTGGAAATCTAGTTGATCTTTAAGGTGCTACTGAACCTGAATCTTGTTTTATAGTTCACTGTTTGTCTTGTGTTATACTTTTTGATTGTGTTGGTTGGTTCTAATTTTGTAACCAGCCTTATCACATTGGTTATTGTATTGTGCTGAACCCCAAGGAATTGCAATATTTTAAAGTCACACTAAAACAATTTTAACCAGCTGGCTCAAAAAGGCAAAAATAGGGGCAGGCATTTTCCTGGGGCAGGGGGTTTAAGAATCAGGCTTGCTGGTAGCAGTTAATAGAATAAGAAGAGTCTTCCTTTTCCCTTGCTTGCCTCTGTTCTTTCCTTCCATCTTTCTGGCGTTCAGACTTAAAACTTTTCAAAGATGGGAAGTGAATGAGTGAAATGTTTGTTAGTGTGACTTGCCCCAAGTTAATCACTTTCCTTTTTTTGTCTGTTGGAGAAATATTGGCAATGCCTGTTTAATTTTTTTTTTTAAGTTGGTGTCCATCTGTGCTAGAGTACATTGTCTTCCTCACCTGTCCAGGCAGGAGATTTCATGGAACATTTTTGAGTGGAAACTATTTTGTAACACGTAAAATCTGATCCATTGTGAGCTCAAACATTCTATTAAACACTGTTGTGCTGTAAAAGCTGTTTAACATTTCAGTGGGCTGAAAAAGTGCAGAATAAATTTCAGAATCTTCACTTTCAGTCCTTCTAGCAAAATGAATCTTATGATCAGGAAAACAGCAGAATCAGGCAATCGACAGACAAGATAGAAAGTTCTGTTTGCTTAGGGACTGCCCTACTCCGCTCCAAGTTATGCAGAAAAATAAGACTTTATATTCAAGCTTCTGACTCTGGGTTGGAAAATTCCTGGAGTTTTGGAAGTGGAGCTGAGGGAAGATGGGGTTTAGGGAGGGGAGGGACCTCAGTGAGGTATTATGCCATAAAGTCCACCCTCCAGATAAGCCATTTTCTCCAAGGGAACTGATCTCTGTAAGTCTGGAGATCAGTTGAAGGTTGGCAACTCTACTTATTAACAGACAGGAAAACTGCCTAATGAAGGTTGAGCATGAAGACCGCGTCAAAGCTCCCATCTGATGAAGGAAGTTTTGACTCTCGAAAGCTCATACCTTGGAAATCTAGTTATCCTTAAGGTGTTATTGGACCTGAATCTTGCTATTCAACTGTGCAGCAACACAGCTACCCACCTGAAACTTTCATGTTTAATTGATTAATTATTTTATTACATCATTTATGTTATTTATGTCATTTATAGTCCACCTTTAGTGTGAGATTAGTACAGTCAATCAATGCTGAGAATGACCCAAAAAAGACAGATCAAGTGAATCCATAGCATAGGCAACTCAAAACTTGTGCAGGTATTCACAAAGAGAGACTCAGGTAGCAATCCTAAGGAGGACAATTCTGAAGCTCGTTTTATTCAAGGGGGCTTACTCCCAGGAAAGTCTTCTTAGAATTACAGCCACAGTCTCTCTCTCTCTCCCTCCCCTTCACCGTTTTGTTGACTTGCTGTGCTGGCTACTTCTGATTGGTGGCTTCTTCTAGCGGCCGGCCGTGGTACTTGATTTGGCAGGATGGGCAAGCTGCCTGCCTCCTGCTTCCACTTATTGTAGGGCTTAAGAGCCAAACAATATCGAAAGATAAAACAAGAGATTGATGAAGAGCCAGTATAAGAAAGTCCATTTGCGTCCCTGAAACTGTACAAACTTTAACATTTTTCTGATAATTGACATGTTGATTAAAGTTTTGCCGGATTCCTTTGGATTTTTGTTATATTTTGCTATGACAGACTAACATGGTTAATGTTGCAAATGTTGATGAATATTCCATAAAGTTTCTGCAGCCCAAACACTGGTTTTTGCAATTCCTTTATTAGAAAGTGGCACACACAAGGTCTGACCGTAAGTCATAAATATGCACATGAACATCCTGCACGATTGTTTTAGCACAGTGGCAGTGCAGAGTTTGCTCTTGGATTCCTGACAACTCTTCACCTCTATCATTTCTCATTCTGTAAGACATCTTTGGACTAAACCAGATGAGATGTTTTGGCAGAAGTCTGGTTTGAGTCCCTGCTGAACTGACTCTAGCTGCCTCACAGTCATACATGGCTTGTGGAAAACTAAGTTTCCAAGTACAGCAGGCCCCTATTTGGATTGGGACAGCAACATGGGAAGAGAAGGGGCTGGAATGTCTGGCTTTTGCCTCTTTGGCTTCCCATTGAGGAGACTGATTTCCTTGGGATTGTAAGAATGGCACGCCTTTCTGTTAAGATGGAGTCTAGGTATGGGTGACTACACCCTTGCACAGTTAGCACGATATGATGTGGAGTTTATATTCCCCTTGGATTGTGCAACCAGAGCATAAAAGCTTATTAAATGTTGGGGTTCAGTTATGGTTGCCAACCTCCAGGGCCCCCCCCTGAAAATCTCCCAGTTTTACAAACTGATTTTCAGACTAGAGATCAGTTCCCCCAGAGAAAATGGCTGCTTTGGAGGATGGACCCTGTGGCCTTATGCTAACGTCGCTCCCCAAACCCCTGCCCTTCTTAGGCTCTACCCCCATATTGCCAGGAATTCCCAAACCCAAAGTTGGCAAACCTAGGTTCAGATCCTGCAGTGACTGATGAATGAAAGAGGACCCCTGCAGGATCAGACTAAGGGTCTTTCTAGCCCAGCAACCTGTTCCTTAATACGTAGTTGGAAGTCCAGAAGCAGAATGTAGTTACACAGGTGAAATGGGGTGGGGTTTCCTGTATCGTAACAGTAGGGAGCTCCCAGAGCCAAATTAATGGCTTTTTCACAAAGAATCTTCCTATACTTAAGAAGCAATGACTTGTAAACAAAACCCCTCCCCATCCACTAAATATTTAGTCTTTCTTGGTCCGAATCCAAACGGCGTCTGTCCCCTCAGCTACAAAAGTTGCAGGGTCTCTACCCGGTGTGGGTCCGTTCATGTTTAATAAGCAGCCACTTGTGGCTGAAACTTTTCTCACAGAGGCTACATTTATATGGCCTCTCTCCGGTGTGAGTTCTCTCATGCCTGATGAGGTCTGAACGTTCAAAGAAGCTTTTTCCACAGTAGGAACATTTATGGGGTTTTTCCGCCAAATGGATTCGCTGGTGCCTTATCAGGTGGTCCTTGCGGCTGAGGATTTTCCCACATTTGGCACACTGGAACGAGGTCTCGTGTCCATAGACTCTCTTATGCTGAGGAAGGACTGAGTCCTCTCTGGAGCCCTCCTTGGGTATAATGTGCGTCTCTTCCCTGGAGCACAGTATGAGCTCACTGCAGGTCTTGTTTAGCACATCAGGAGGGGGACTGTTCATCTTGCTGGCAGAATGGTTTCTGTAAAGCCTTTTTGGGCTCTTCCTGTTCTCAGAAGTCTTTGCCTGGTTTCGGGAAACGTTCTCCATTGCTCTCCTCTGCAACATCCCCATTGATTCCGCCAGCTCCAGATGTTCCAGCTGATTGTTGTTCTCTTCATACTTGTTCAACTCCATATCATCTTGGGTAATGAAAAAAGAAGGAAAATCAGTTGACTCTTCCTGTAGGACATCTGCCACCTTTTAAAATCTGGAACCAAGGCCCCATTCCTTGTTCTGCTGAATTGTGAGGTGATTTTGATATGGGCCTGAGGAACAGCATTCTCAGTGGTTGCACCTCAGCTGCAGAACTTCTAAGCCACTCAACCACCTTGGTGGCCTTTATGAGGGCAGAAAAGAGAGGTATACATTTTGTTAAATAAACAAACAAACAAAGACTAAGGCTTAGAGCACAGTCCGGTAACAGCCAGTCCTGTGACAGAACATTTTTTCTGTTTGCAGAAGAGGGAAGGAAGAGTCCTGACAACTTCCTCTTCCTGCTGCAGAATCTCGTTTTGATCCCTGTTCTGTTTCTGGGACCATTCTGGAACACTCTCACTCCCCAGCATGATTCGGGGGACAAAAAGGACTACAGGGAGGCGGAGAAGGCAAAGAAGTCGCTTTCCTCCAGTGCCGGGATTGCCAATGTGGCACCCATCAACACCTTTCCTGGCAACTGCCATTTTTAGAAGTGGGCGGGGCCAGATGGGGCTTTGCCCTGCAGAGCTTCTGATTGGCCATTAGAAATCTTATGGTGCACTGCCACCACAGCTCAAGGATCGTCACTGCATGGCTGAAGGTTAGCTGATTACATGCATGAAATATGTTTTTAAACAATTTTTAAAAGTATCCTGTTAAGCAGAAGTTCTGCCTGAAATAACCACCATCCCTGTCATTTTGTAGTTGGCTCCACCACTTGTGGCAGAATTCTGAAGGTGCTGACAGGGCTGGAAAGGTTGAGGACTCCTGCTCTATCACTTTCGTTGCATATGATCCAAGCCCAGACTTCTGAAGACTGTTCAGACAGGCTTTGGTGTCAGGGATAAGCTGCATGTGTCTGAGGCAGATTGATACTAACTGCAGTTGTTAATGCAAAATAGTTTTTAGCTACACGCAGGTCTTTTATTTTGAACAAATTATATTTGCCTTCTGCTGAGTCAGCCTTAGTGTTGTCTGTTCTGGCTCTCTAGGGTCTCAGGTAAAGAAAGCCTTTTCCAAATGCCTGTGCTACTTGAGGTGCTTTCACCGGAGATGCCAAGGACTGAAAACAAGAACCTTCTACATGTGAGAAAGAGCCTTGGCTCAACAGTAGAGCATCTGTCTTGCATGCAGAAGGTCCCAGGTTCAGCTCCCAGTATCTCCAGTTCTTTATTTAGTACATTTTTCTCCTACCCTTCCTCCAAGGTGTTCATGGCACCTTATGTCATTCTGCTCCATTTTATCCTCACAACCACTCTGTGAGGGGGGTTAGGCTGAGAGAGAGCAGCAGGCCCCAGGTCATCCATTGAGTTTCTTAGCAGTTGTATGGATTTGAACCTGGGTCTCCCAGATCCTAGCCTGGGACTCTAACCACTATATTTTGCTCAGGTACTCGGTGATGTGAAAGATCTCTACTCAAAACCCTTGAGAGATGCTGCAACATGGATACAGTCTCTGTCAGGGGATAACAAGTCTGCATATTTGAAATTCAAACAGGGCAGGAGGTACAGGGAAAACCAACTTTTAAACATACGTGTTCATGAAATATTCTGCAACACAGCTGCGATTTTGACAATAAGTCCAGAAGGTGATTGAGAGATTCCAGCCGTCCAAGCAATAATACAAAGAGACAGCCCTCTTCAGCGAGAGGAGGAGTCCCAAGTGACATCTCCTGAGGAACCTCACAGCATCCAAGGGTTGGGATTAGCAGCCCTTACCTAGTAACTTGGCACTCCTGTCAACCTGTTGCTTGACCTGCCAGTGTAGTGGTTGGTCGCCAGGGCAAGATGGTGCTTCCTGTGACTTTGAGGAATTCACAGCTGCTCCCTCCAGTAAAGTCAGCATCTGAAACATAAGTGAGATCTTCTTCAGCAAACAGTAGACAACCTAGGTGCAATTGTGAGCCCTTGCCGGCAATCAAGGAGTGGTGGTCCATAAACCCAGCACCCAGATGCCTTTCTGTATCCCCTGTGACTCTGTGCCTCTCCACAGTATCAAGGTGAAACCCTCTCACCTGCTGTTCCTGTCTGTTGTTCTCTTGTTGCATCTGCAGGAAATCCTCTGCCAGGGCCACAGCCAGGGAACAGGTCTCTGGCCCATGTCCTCTGACCCAGCTCTGGATGTCAGGCGGTAGGATGCTCAGGAACTGTTCCAGGATCAGCAACTCCAGGATCTGCTCCTTGGTGTTTCTCTCAACCTTCAGCCACCTGTGGCAAAGTTCCTGGAGCTGGCTGTATGCCCCTCTTGGCCCCTCAGCTTCCTTGTAGCAGAAATGCCTGAAGAGCTGCCGGTGGTTCTCTCTCCTCAGGACGTCCCTTTGCAAGATGGCTGCCCTCACCTTCCCATAGTCCTCTCTGTCTCTGACATCCAGCTTCATGAAGGCCAGCTCAGCTTCGCCACTAAGGGCTGGCAAGAGATGGGCCACCCACTCTTCCCTGGGCCACTGGCAGGCTCCAGCCACTTGCTCAAAGGAGGCAAGAAAGGCCTTTGTGTCTTCCCACGGTGTGGGTTCCTCTGGGAATGGTGGGGTCTCCCTATGGGACTGGGGAGGCTCAATGGTCTTCAGAAACTCTTGCCATTGCACCTCCCAGTGCGGAAGGAGGCCCTCGCCTGGCTCCTGCTTAACCAGTTGTGCCCCAGGTATTCTCTGCAGGACTTCTCCAAGACTCCCAGACCGAAAGACATCAGGGCCTGACCTGGCACCCTGCAATCCTTCTCCTTTTGCGCAGTCTTTCCTTTGTCCCTCCATTTTCATCCGTACCTGATTTTGTAGCAATAATCTCTTGGTACAGAAACCTCTAGAATAAATATATAAAAGGGTACGGCAGTTTTAGACTGATGTGACGTCTTTTGCGCTGAGGGGGAAAAAGAAATAATAATAAGAATGAGAGAGAATGGACATCTGATATGATGACTATCATCTGTTTTGTAGCAGCAGCAGCAAGCTTTTACTGGCATTCAGTAAAAACAATTTACATCAAGCAGGGCAGAAACCAAAATACAGCAAAATCAGTCGACAGAAGAACTAACCATATACTCCCTAATCCACATAGCAATTGAGAAATACAGCACAACTGTATATGTAGTGTGGGGACAATGAACTGATAGTAAGAAAGAAACTAATCCTCCGTCAAATTGACCCTGACGATTGATCAACAGAGGGCTAATCAAAGAGACCCGCGCGTGAACATAAAAGTTGAAATAAAATAAAACATGAACTACAGATTCGGATTGCATCCTTCCACAAGGACATAGTCTGTTGGGGTAGGGTGTGTTTGTAAACCTCCCAAACAGAATTTCAGCGGGTAAAACGTTAAAACGCGCGAGCATAAAAGCTCAGCGTAAGCGAGGGAAAGACCGCGATGAGAAATAAGCGGCAGGGCTTTTGTAGTTAGGAATGATTCCAAACTCCAATGGGGAGCAGGTCTTCTGTGCAACAGAACAGAGGGGTTTGCCTAGTATAAAATACAAGAAACACTGACTAGGATGTGTTCTACCTTAGGTAAGAGGAAGAAGCCTTCCTCCAAACTTTATTTGCTTCATTCATACTTCTCTTTCCCCTCTATTAGGAATCCAATATTCTTTCTTCCTCCATTTTATCCTCACAACAACTCCAATGTGAGGTATATTGAGGTGGGACTGAGGGTGTGAGTGGCACAGGCCACCCAGCAAGCTTCTATGGCAGAGTCTCCCAAATCCTTGTCCAGCACTCTAACTGCTACACTGTGTGGGGTCTTCCATTGAACACGGAGCCACAGATGTCAAAGGAAGCCTCCCTAGGCTGCAGGACGGCAGCCCTTCAAACTGTAGGTGGAGGGTCACCATTCGGGGAAAAACACCCTATGTTAAAAACACCCTGCAAATAGAAAACCAACACAGCAAGCAAAGAGAAGGGATAGAGGCTTTATCCCTGATGTGTTACTTTTCTGTTTGCTGGGATTTATAAACACCAAGGAACATTCTAAGCTTGTTTAACTGAGAGCGGGACCACAAGTGATGCCTTACACAGGTTGGACACTTGTCAGCTTTCCTCAAGTTTTGATGGGAAATGTAGGCGTCCTGGTCTTGCAGCTGCTGTCCAATGGATTTTTCAACTGTCACTTGTCCAACATTCTGCCAAGCTGCCTACATTTCCCATCAAAACTTGAGGGAAGCTGGCAAGTGTCCAACCTGTGTCAGGCGTCACTTGTGGTCCCGCTCTGACTCTTGGGTCTGATTTCAAAAAGATGCCAGGGAAGCAAAGAGCTCCATTTATTGGCGTCTGCACATTCTTAGGATCTTGCTTAAAACTGCACTATAAGTAGGCCAACAGGTCTGGAGAAAAAGCTCCTGCCCTTTTAATGGAGGTTTCATGGGATGTTATTGTCCCGGTGAGGCAATTTCCCTCCAGGCCCTGAAAAGCTTCAGCTACCTATTTTCACACATTAAGGGACAGGGCATTTTTCGCCCCGCCGTGTTGACAATCCTCCAGCTGGGCCCTTCTTTCGTATGCAAACTTGAACCTGTGTTTCATTTACATACCGCCCCTGGTGCCGGTCCTGTGCCACATTTGAGGACAGTTGTTTTGCCTGCTGAGCAGGAGGTACAAAACTAAATACATAAATCTGGGCCAGATTTATTTGCACAATTCCACCTGCTGTGAGTTTTCATTGGCATAGGGGGAGAGGAAGATGATCACAAAGGTACCATACAAGTTGATGTCTGCAAAAATTCAGCTTGAGTGGATGTGTTTGTGTAACTCCCTTGGATTGCAAATCCCTCTTCTATCCATCGCTTGCCTCTGAAGCAGCAGCAAGGATGAGCACTGTATGCATTTGAACAGAGAAAGAGATCTAAGGATACTGAAGCTTTACAGAGGAAGAAAAAAAAGATTCTCCTTAAGATTTATAAGGGATAACTTCTGTTCAAAAAGCTGAAGCCAAGGAGTCTTATCAGAGTCCTTGAGGGTTAGGCTTGCCAAGCTAACCTCGGGGCCTCAAAAAAATAGATGAAACCAAAAATTAATGGCACATACCAGGCACAGGCTTCTATAGATTGAAGTAGGGGTGTGCACAGGGGGGAAAATGGTAAATTCTATCGAATTGATTCTCCAGTTTGGTTTGATAATACAAAGCAAATTCTGTAAAATTTGGCCAGTTTCCTATGGGAAACTCAATTCAGAAATATCCAGTAGCTTGGGTGGGGGTTCTTTTTTGACCGAATTTCACCAAATCTGCAGGGGGTCCTACTTCTAACTGTCCTTTAATGACCCCCAAAGTTTCATTAACGATTGGACACTGGGGGGCATTTTAATGCCCCCCCAAAGAAAGTGTCCCCAGCCATCTCCAGTCTCCATTATTCCCTATGGAGAAAACTATGGGGGGCTATCCAGGAGGCTGGGGCTGGCATTTTGCAAGCAAAATCTACCAAATTTGCAGGGGACATACTCATCTCTGTCCTTTAAAGACCCACCAGTTTCAGGGAGATTGACCCCTGGGGTCCAATTCTGTAGGCCCCTGAACAAGGTGCCCAAGCCACTCCATTTGTTCCTATTGTGGGCGAAAACTCCAAGCTGACTCCTACGGCAGAAACACGTTGACCAAGGCTGCCATGGCCAAAAGCACACTCCCAAATGCAAGCTCCACACCAGACAGTCCAACAGAGGCAAACTGACATCCCCCCCGTAAAAAAAAACCCAGCACCCCCGGCCCAGGCTGACTCTCCATTCTCCATTGTTCCCTATGAGGACCAACATCACACCAGAGAATCACCCAAACCAAATTGACGCAATGGACAGTCTTGCAACTAGAAGCAAAATGAAGCAAAGGAACGGAATCCCCCCCCCCAAGAACCAAAGTGAAGCAAGGAGACCACCTTTACACCAGAGAAACATATCCATTTCACCCAAACCAAACTGATGCAAGGGACACTCTTGCAACTTAGCCCGACAGAAGCGACGTCATTCACAGCAGCCAGGCACTGGGTTCAGCCAGTGGGGAAACACCACAGAACAGAACCAAGCCGTACCCAGTCACAAGCACAAGACAATGGCATGCGCCAAACAGAGTTGCATAAGATGGATCCCATTCCCACGGACTGGCCTCAGGCTGAAACTGACTGTGAAGTACTTGGGAAGCCCAAGTAATTCTCTCTCTCTTTCATCATCTTCCCCCTCCCACCCCTGCAAAGAGGAAAGTTAAGTTTCGTCAACATTAACTTTATTTGGCTGTTGCTGTGGGTTTCCTCTGTGACACATAGTGAGTGTCATTCTCTGCTTTCCCTAATGTTTCTCTCTGACTGTTCCCATCCCAGTAGGAAGAGACCAACAATTATGGGACCTCTTTTCTCAATTATCTGCAGAAATTTGCACTAACATAGGCTGGTTGTTTTGCAGTATGTGTGTGTGTGCAGGGTCCAAATTACATTGTGTATTTGTTCACAGACCCCGCTCTGGGTCTGTGAAACGGACAGCCCAGGCAGCAGGAGAAACAGGCTGTCAGTTTCACAGTCCCTGCGCTGGAACAGGCGCAGGGTCTGTGAAATGATAGCTTCTTTCTTCTGCTGCCAGAGCTCAACTAATTTCCTCTTCTCTCCTCAGAAAATTACTCTTTTGCCACTCCCTGATCTAATTAGCAGGACAGGGAGGGAGGAGGAGGTGAGTAAAGAAGAAAGACCACGGTTATCCATGCTATTATTACTCCGTCGCTAGATACAACCAACCCACTCAATAAAATCAGCTCCAACACAGAGCAACTAAGGCAAGACAAAATAACCCAACACCAACCAAGCAGTTCACAGAAATCACAAACAAAATAAATAAAGCTCAAGCACAGAAAACAGCTCTCAGATAACCCCTACCAGATGGCAATGAAAAACTGCCAAAAACTCTCAGGTGAACAATCAAATAAAATCAACACAATAGTTAATCAAAACAAAACAAAACCACAACTTCTTTGAATTGAAAACAAAACAAAAGCCCTGAATTTACAAAGTGGATAATAATAAGCTAACAATCCAAACTTCCTCCAAGATTTTTCATCTACTCTACTTTCAAGAGACATAGCACAAGCAGTTAAGAGCTACAACTCAAAGTCTGACCAAGTAATATCAACCAGACTTCAGGGAAAGCCTGTTAACATAGCCATCATTCAAGTTTATGCTCCAACTACGGTTGCTGAGGAGAAAGAAATGGAAAACTTTTACGCAAGTGTCCAAGAAAAAATTAATCGTACACCTAAACAAGATATGCTGATAACCATAGGTGACTGGAATGCAAAAGTAGGAGATAAAGCAGAATCAAACATAGTTGGAAAATTTGGACTAGGTTCATGAAATGAAGTAGGAGAGTGGCTCATAGAATTTTGTGAAGCCAACAACCTGTTCATTGCTAATACATACTTCAGGCAACCCAAAATACGATTGTATACGTGGAAATCACCAGGTGACCAATACAGGAACCGAATAGATTACATAATTGGAAGCAGAAGATGGAGAAGCTCTATTCTGTCTGCTAAAACAAGACCAGGAGCTGACTGTGATACAGAGCATGAGTTGCTAATATAAAAAATTAGAATAAAGCTGAAGAGAAATGCTAAAAGAAGCATAGTGCCAAAATCATGTTTATTTCCTATGCAAGCAAAGTGATGCTCAAAATTTTACAGCGAAGTGTCTTCCCTATATGGAAGGAGAAATGCCAAATGTTCAAGCTGGATTCAGAAAAGGAGGCGGCACCAGAGATCACACTGCAAATTTACGATGGCTAACGGAACATACCAGGGAATTTCAGAAGAAAATCAGCCTGTTTTTTATAGATTAAAGCAAAGCGTTTGACTATGTGGATTATGAAAAGCTATGGAGAGTCTTAAAAGAAATGGGGGTGCCACTACATCTGATTGTTTTGATGTGCAACCTGTACTCTGGACAAGAGGCTACTGTCAGGACAGAATATGGGGAACCAGAATGACTTCCAATCGGCAAAGGTGTCAGATATGGAGGCATATTATCTCCCTACCTATTCAACCTCTATGCAGAGTATATCATAAGGAAAGCTGGATTCGATCTAGAAGAAAGCGGAGTGAAAATAGGTGGAAGGAACATTAACAATCTGAGATATGCAAATGACAGCACGTTACTAGGAGAAAATAGACTTGAAACGGCTACTGATGAAGGTTAAAGAACGCACTGAAGCAGGATTGCATCTGAACATCAAGAAGACAAAAGTAATGTCTACTGAGGAATTACATAATTTTAAAGATGACAATGAGGAAATTGAAATTGTTCAAGTTTTTCTATTCGTTGGCTCAATCGTCAACCAAAAGGGAGACTGCAATGGAGAAATCAGAAGACAATCAAAGAGAAAAATGTCTCTGGGAACCAAGATCAAGATAATCCAAACTATGGTATTCCCCATTGCTATGTATGGATGTGAAAGCTGGACAGTGAAGAAAGCTGACAGGAAGAAAATTGATTCATTTGAAATGTGGTGCTGGAGGAGAGTTCTGCGGATACCATGGACAGCCAAAAAGGCAAATAAGTGGGTACTAGACCAAATCAAGCCTGAATTCTCCCTAGAAGCTAAAATGACAAGATCAAGGCTATTGTACTTTGGTCACATCACGAGAAGACAAGATTCTGAGAAAGTCAATAATGCTAGGAAAAGTGGAAGGCAGTAGGAAAAGAGGAAGACCTAAAACGAGATGGCTTGACTCAATAAAAGAAGCCACGTCCTCCAGTTTGCAGGATCTGAGCAAGTCTGTTAAAGACAGGATGTTTTGAAGGTCTTTCATTCATGGGGTCGCCATAGGTTGGAGGTGACGTGACAGCACATAACACACACACACATTCACAATGCTCCCACCCCACCCAAATGAGAGATGGAGAGAAGATTTCAGCACTAAGTCTATAAAACAAATGAATGGGGCAGGGAGATAGAGACTCAAAACTAAGCAAGTCAAGGCTAAATTAAACAAAAAACAAAACACAAACAAAAAATGAAGCACTGAGACAATAAAATTAAATTCCTCCTCCCAGACAGAGCACAGCCTCCTTGCATCCTATCACACGAAAACCAGAAGCCCTAGTCTGTCCTAGGGATGCCAACAGGCCTGGGGGAAGAAAAAAGTCTCCTATCCCTTTAATAGAGGTTTGATATGCAGAAATGGGCAGGTGAAGTTTTTCATAGCCTGAAGACAAACCTGGTAAATAACATCTCATCGAGCCTCTGTTAACGGAACAAAACATTTCCCACCAGGCAGTTGGCACCCTGAGACCCCTCTGCTGTTGACGGAATGAAGTGTGTATGTGTGTGAGGAGACCACTGGGACCAAATCAAAGAGAACAAAGCAGTTGGGGGAGTGTCTTCTTTTTAATATGCTCCATCTCCTGCTATTTTAAAAACCAGTTTTTCAAAGGAGTTGGGGGGCAGGAATGTTCTTCAACACTCACCTCTCCATGAGCTCAAGATAGTTCTCACTGCAGAGAACTCCACAGAAATAAAGAGGGGGGGACTGTATTCACACACAACCTTAACTGCCGGTGTTAAATTGAATGCAGCTGTGGACCTCAATTCTCTATAGACCCTGAGTGGCATCACTCTTGACATACCTACTACCATAGAGACAAATGAGGGGAAAGACTGCAACCCCTTAGGTACATTTATTTGGAGTAAACTACACTTAAATCAGTGGGATTTTTTTCTGAGTAAATATATTTCGGATCAGATTGCACCTCTTGTTCTCTTTGCTAGATAGACACTGTATACCTTGCAGGGGAAAATAGAGTTCAGTTGAATACCGGAAGTGTGCATAAGAACTGTATTGTGACTGTTGCCACACAGGGGACATTTAAAACCATGTCCTACCTCTAAGAGGAAGAGGTCCCCCCCCTTTTTCCCTTTCCACCCTTGTTGGGACTCTCTAGAAAACAGTGCTTTGTGGATTTAACCCTTTGAAAAATTGTAAACAAAGGCTATTAAGCTGCTTTGATTTTGCATGAAAAGCTTAAGAAGGGAGATGTGATTGTAAACCTTATTTTAAACAGATGTATAGCGGCACCTGAAAGACTAGCAAAATTGATTTCAGCACAAGCTTTCATCCATCACAAAAGCTGATGCTGGAATAAATTTTGTCACTCCTGGACTTCAGTTTAATTTTGTTATCACAGGCTACCATGGCTACCTTCCTGTGGAATATTTGACAAGGCAACTCAAATCCTTTAAAACCATATGCAAGAGGGTTAGTTGTCATTACTCAGTGGTGGCAGAAAGGCATTCTGCTCATGCTCAAAGGCATTCTCTCATCAGAGGAAAAACTAGGCTGAAGACACTGGATCAGAGAGTTCATGATGGGAAGTCCGGAAGATAGTGGGTGCTCCAGAAAACTCGACTTTGCAGTTAGAGTTGTGCACTGGGCCGCTGGTGTTCATGGATTCTCAGGGGGCAGCAGTGGTCTGGAGTGTTTCAGCCTCAGCTACTAGGTTGCTAGTTTCAGGTTGGGAAATTCCTGAAGATTTGGGGGTTGAGCATGGGGAAGGCAGGATTTGAGGAACGGAGAGTCCCCATAGAGTCCACCCTCTTCCAATCTCTCTAGAACTTTAGCTAAAACTTGGGTGGTCATAAAGGAACCCAGACATGATTTCTCAAAAGTAAGTCCATGTAAGTTCTGTGGGACTTTCTGGTGTGCTCAGGATCATAGCCTAACTTTCTGCATGCTGACTTGGAAGTAAATTCTAGTGAGTTTGGGCTGTAATCTTTACACTACCGACAGGGGAGAAAGTGCCTCTGAAGTTAATGGAGTTTTTTACCTGCATCACACTGCATTAAGTTCACTTTTCCAAAATATTTGTGAGATGCTATGCTAGAAGTTAAAAAAGCCATCCTGCCAACTTTCAAACGTAAGACTTTTTAAAAACTGTTTATACTCAAGAAAACAATATATTGGTTTTTGCAGAAAAAAAATTGTATTCAAGTGCCCTATACAATTTTATAGTTTAGAAAACTAATTCGATGAACTGCTTCCCCTCCAAAGCAGCCATCTTGGACGCAGGCAAGTTTTAATGTATGCAAGTTTAAAACAACACTCTGCAACTGAAATGGTTATTCTTAATACCGATATTTCCTATGAGCAGTCTTCCTCTCTTGCTCTCTTCTGTTGATTTTGATGTGTTAGAAGATCTGGAGTCAGATCCTAACCTTTTTCCAATTGCAAACACATCTCTACCTATGATAGTGTGAATGTGTGTGCAGAGATATTCAGGGCTTCCCCATCCCACTGCTGGTTCCCATTTTCCTCCACATTGTTTGTGGGGGGAGCGCTGAATATCACCTCCATTCTGTGGCTGAAGTTGCTTCCAAAAGCAGAAAAGGTTAGGCTGTGCCTTGTTCAGTTATATTTGTCTAATGTGCAACCAACTTCTTTATATATCCCAAGTATCAACCCGCCAATTAATGGTACCCTACTCTGTATGCAGATTCTCTCACCAACAGGTCAAAGAATGTTATAAAAGTTACCAAGATATATGAACCAGTTTGAGGAATAAGAAATGGGGGATGAGGAGGTAACCAGTCTCAAATTATACTGCAGATCTGATGCCCCATCCTCTTTCTCTGCTTATGGCAAGAGCCCTGATCCCAAAGATCAACACCAGGTGCAGACGTTAGAATTCTCCACACTCACCTATCGGTTCCACTGCTGCTACTCCAGTTCTTCTTCTATAGATCTGTCCCTCTCTATGTGTGCATCATAGGATTAGAAACATGATGAAGGAAGTGAGGGGGGAACTGGTAGTATAGTGACTGGAATAAGTTGTGGATTAGGTAGGGAAATCTTTATTCCTGCCCTCTGACCATCAGAGGCCCTCTGAAAAAAGGATTCCCTCTGGAATCCAACCTCCAGCAACACTCTTAAAGAAAAAAGAGAGAAAGAATTAAGTAATCGATAATGGAACAGAGCAGGGGAAACTATCTCTAGGAATCAATCATTGCTCACTTTGGTTGTTGTGGATTTTCCGGGCTGTATAGCCGTGGTCTTGGCATTGTAGTTCCTGTGACACTGAGAGATCTCTGTCTTTTGGTGCTAGAAGATGCCAGCCACAGCTGCTGGCGAAACGTCAGGAACTACAATGCCAAGACCACAGCTATACAGTTCGGAAAATCCACAACAACCATCGTTCTCCGGCCGTGAAAGCCTTTGACAATATATTGCTCACTTTGTTTAACTGGAAAACAACAAGTGCCCTCTTGGTTCAGAAGAGCATTTGCTATGATCTCAAGTCCAGAAAATGGTTAAAGTGTATAATTATTGATTCCTTGAGAGGCTTTTAAGTAGTTGCTGAAGCCCTGAGATCACAGGCGTCATGCTGGCTGTTTCCTGTTTCTCACCAGGCAGGTGGGATGCATGGCTTCTTGGGGTCCCAGAGCAACCCAGGCACCGGAGTTTTGTACCTCACCATAAAGGGCCTATAAAGGTCTGCACTTTGGATCTGAGGTCTCCTTTGGTAAGTATTTAAACTCTTAACTTCCCAATAGAACTCATGCCATTTCTGTTGGTGGTCAGTTAAATTTCTGTTGGTGGTCAGTTAAATTCTGCTTCTCACAGACCTGGTCCCCCCCTCCCCCCCAACCTCTGGATGTTCACTTTTGGGTGAATTCTCAAGTGTTTAATCAAATGATCCTCTTTGGGGGTGTCTAATCCTATATGAACCCTCCTGCCCATTTTCAACCAGTGAAGCCCTTATGAAGGTAATTCTCTGATGCATTAAAAATCTGCCTCCACAAAGAGTGGAGCTTCACTGTGGTATACCCCACAGGGATATGCATCTGTCCCCATCAATGGCCGCACCCCAGGGACAGGTGATATTCATTGTTTTTCAGTGTAAATTGAATATGGAACTCTGAGATTAACCTAGGTCTGAAAAATGGAGTGTGTTGGTGCGATATTTCTAAACTTCATTTTTGTGGTTTATGATATTCCTAATACAACTGTGATTTTAACTGTCAAACTACTTAGAAAACTTTTACACTTATTAACAGTAAAGAAATTTAGTACAGAAATAAAGTCTGACCATTTCAAACTGGTGTGGATTCTCCAATCCACCTCTTCTGCCAACTGAAGCTTTTTCTAGCCCGTGGCATTTGTGACAATTTCTGTCACATATGAGCTTCCTGGTGTCTTCTAAACCCGCTTCTCCAATGAAAATGTTTCCCACATTTAGGGCAGATGAACGGTTTCTCCCCTGTAAGGATCCTCCGATGTTCCATCATCCACTCACGCCGAAACATTTTCCCACACTCGGGGCATTCATGAAACATCTCTCTTGTATGGATTTGCTGATCACCTCTGAGGCGCTGTCTTCTCAGAAAGGGTTGGCCATTCATGGGATGTCTATAGAGTTTCTCCACTGTGGGGGGACTCCTGGATAATAAGGCCTGGTTCACGGGCACATGATTTGTGACCTTGGCGATACAATAACTTTTTTACCCACACACTCCTAGTGTCTTCTTCTGCAGGTGAATTAGCTTCAACAAGCTTGATGGAATCAATTAGGTTCTTCGATGTCTTCTCCTGATGTCCTCGGAGCTCACATTCTTGTTCAGGAATCATACCTGCCCCAGGTATCATATTTTGGAATATTTTGGCCAGTGTGCTTTCAACTTCCTCTAGTTCATTACTTTCCTTCTGAGGCATCTTCTTTCCATGCTTATTGGACTCCTGGTCATCTGCAAAGAGAGATAATCCTGGCTTGAGTGTTTTACCTGGATTTTTATTGAATTTTAACCGAATTCAGGAAGCTGCCTTAGATGATGCTACACCATGGCTCTCAATGGCCTTTTTGTATCACCCACTTGATCTTTTTAACAGGAGATGCTGGGGACTGAACTTGGGGCCAATTCTGCAAGGATGCCTTAACAGTGGAGTGCCTTCTTGCAACAGACACCCCAGCCTCTGAGAACATGCAGAGTGCTTTCCAGCTTGAACTCTTACATGGGCTCTCCCTGCCTGCCAAAAGCTTTTTTCTAAAGCCATAAGCTGCCACCCTCCAAGGCTTTAGGGAAAGTGGGTTGTTTGGCAGCGGTGCTTGGAGCTCTTCAGAGTCTTGCAAACATCGTATGGACACCGTTCCTTCTGCAGCTGGAAGCCTAATCCTTGACACAAGATTGTTCCTGCAGGTACGTTTTACAGCTCGGCATAAATGGGTATCTGGCACCACCAGTCACGCAGGACCTTCCCCACTTTTCCTTTTGAATTTGTATGAGCTCTTCCAACATGTCTCGAAGCATCTTGTGGTCTCTCCCCTCCAGCCTGTATTTTTTGAACTCGTAAATGTTTATTCTAGAATGTGAAATTGTAACATATTTTACAACTGTAAAAATGGAACAGAAGCTATTGGACATAAATGTATTCTAAGTTCTTGTCAAACACTGTTGTTGGTACAGACATTCATAAAATAAAATTACCTTTGTTTTTCCTTTATTATATTGTGTTATATTATTATTTTGTTTCTCTTTTATTATTTTTCAAACTTTGATGGTCTCATACCGTACTATTTCACCATTTCAGCCTATGATATAAAGAAGGAACGATTTTTTCTAAGACATTCGAGGTATAGTTGAGATTTTCCATACTTCTCAAATGTGTCAAGATCTTGGCCATTATCTTGATTTTTTTACTTTCTCTTTCCAATGTTTTACTGCTAAGAGACTGGCTCCTTATTTTGCTGTACTTCCAGCCTGCAGAAAAGTAGCTGGTGGTTGTTCCCTCTTTAAAAAAGAAAATTCCATCTTAAGATGATTCAGTGAAGGCGTTTCCATTTTGGGTATGTTTTACAGACATAGGCTGCCATGTCTCTTTGTGAGATTGGAAGGGATATGATGTTTTAAAAAAATGAAACAAGTGAAACAATTTCCCCACTTTTCTACTTTCATCCCGTCCTGCATATTTCACTATTTTGTATGCATATACAAATGCACTGCATGCATTTTTATATATTATTATGCTTTCTTCCTTATATTAAAAAAACAAAAAATTAAACTTTTTTAAAAAAATTGGACATTTAAAAAAAAAAAGATGTGAGTGTACCTTACCTATCAGAAGTTTGGGCCATACTCACCTTGAAGTATTCTCTGATGTTCACCAAGAGAATCACAGCGAAGGGCTTGCCTTTTGCTACAAGGGTCTGGTTTGGATACGTGTATTCTCTGGTGACCATTAAGGGCTGATCTATGTTTGAAGGTTTTCCTACATTTGAAGCACTGGTAGGAGCCATCTCCCGCATGGATTCTCATGTGTCTCATAAGGTCTGAAGAGAAAGCGGTCTTGTGTCCACATTCGGGACATCTGTGCTTTTTCTCTTTGGGGCATGCTGCGATTTGTTTTGCTGTTGTCTCATCTGTCCCAGTGGGTTCCTCCCGCTCCTTCCCTTGATGGCTCCTCTTGAGAGGTGCTGAGCTGGTCCTGGTTTCATAGGCCTCTGGCCTCAATGAACAGCTGCTCGGGCTAGATCCTGGCGGGACTTTAGGCAGTTCTCTTATCTCAGACCTTCTTTGTGGAAAATTCTCATTTTTGTTTTCACTCAGAATCCTGTCATCCGCTGTGAAGATAAGAAAAACACCCTCTATTTTATTTTAATTTGTACCCCCTCCCATTTTCTCCCCAGTGGTGACCCAAAGAGGCTGACAACACCATTCTCCCTCCATCTACTTTCCCCTCATAACAGCAACCCTGTGAGGTAGGTTAGGCTGAGAGAGAGTGAGTAGCTGAAGGTCAACCAGTGAACTTCCACGGCAGATTGCAGACCTGAAGCCAGTTCTTTCAAATCCTAGTCTAACTACTGCACAACATGAAGAGTGTTATGTAGCAGAAAAAGACCTGTATGGCGGATCTGAGTTCAAGTTCCACCTCTCTGACACAGACTCATCTGGAGGCTTTGGGCCTAAGACATTACTTTTCAGCCTCAATTCTTCAGCTGTAAAATGGAAACAATTCCTTTCATTTTAGAAGACTTATATCATACTTTTCCTATAAAATGCACCAATGAGAAAAAAGTGTATTTTTCTGACAGTCGGAAATCTTTTTTTGAATTTTGGAGGAATAAATTAAATATACCATTAGGACTGAAACAATTGCGCCTCACTTTTATATTAAATTGGATTATGGAAATGAATAAATGGAAATGAGCAAATAGTTAAGAATGAGTATGAATTAAGTAATTGTTTCATCAGTAAGTATTAAAACTTATGATGATAACTTATTAAAATTTATAATTATTCTATTGTAACAATTGCTGGTTTATTATTTTCTCTGTTGAGGTGAGCTGGTTTAAATGAAAAAAATGGATTTGGTAATGTGATTTGGCAATGTACTGTAATTCCTTTCTTGTTCAAATAAAAAATATTTTTTTAAAATGCACAAATGAGAGCCAGTGGTTCATAGTGGTTAGAGGGTTGGGCTAGGATTGGGAAGACCCGAGTTTGAGTCCCCACTCTGCCATGAAAACTTGCTGACTGATCTTGAGCAAGTCACACAGCCTGACCTACCTCACAAGGTTGTTGAGGGTAAAATGGAGGAGAGGAAAGTGATGTAAGCTGCTTTGGCCCACTGGGGAGAAAAAATAGGATATAAATTAAGTAAATACATAAATAAATGAGGCACAAAACACAGAAAATAAGTAGATTTTAAAAAATAAATAAAATCCATAAAACGGATTAATAGCTCAGGCAGAACATTTTGTGGGCTCAACCACTGCTTAAAAACGTCATGAATGAATAGATCTTGAAGCTCTTTTAAAAGCCCTACAAGGAAGGAAACAGTTGAGCCTCCCAGGAAAGGACCATCTACAATCTAGAGGGCAGCAACTGAGAAGATCTTCTTGTGGGTCCCTATTAACATAATATCTGAAAAAGCAGGTTCCCTGGATCTAGGCTCATTCTTAGAGTAGATCTAGTCTTTCAAGGACTTTGTTATGATTGCTAAAAAATTAAAATAGTGTACTGGCTAAAAGTAGATTCACTATAAGAAAAGACCTCCCTGATGGGTCCCTGAAGGTTCATAAACAGTGCAATCGTAAGCAGAGTGACTCCAGTCTAAGCCCATTGAAATCAATGGCTTTAGACTGGTGTAACTCTGTTTAGGATTGCACTGTTAGTCCAGCTTCCTGTTTCCCACGAAGTCCAATCAGATGACCTGTCACAATCAGATGTCACAAGCAGGGCATGAAGGCGACTGTTCTTCCCTACTGGCTGCCACTCAGGAAGCTATGGAGTCCCTCCGGACATGGTGGTTCCCTTTAGGATGCCTCTTTACAACAGCTTGTGCTGAGTGGTGGATAGAAAGATGGACCATGGAGACCTGGGTTGGAAGAATCCCTGCTGGGCCAATCATTCTCCTGCATCCTCACCCACTTCATGGTGTTGGGCGTAGGGGAAACAATAGGATAAACCCCATTGTGAATGCCACCCTAAAATCTCCAGAAGAGGGATGGGATACGAATACGAGGAACAAACAAAGGATATTGGAATATTGTCGAAGGCTTTCACGGCCGGAGAACGATGGTTGTTGTGGGTTTTCCGGGCTGTATTGCCGTGGTCTTGGCATTGTAGTTCCTGACGTTTTGCCAGCAGCTGTGGCTGGCATCTTCAGAGGTGTAGCACCAAAAGACAGAGATCTCTCAGTGTCACAGTGTGGAAAAGATGTAGGTCATTTGTATCTACTCAGGAGGGGTGGGGTTGAGCTGAGTCATCCTGTAAGAGTTTCCCAGGGTGTGGAATGCTAATGGCGGGAGGCTTCACTGTGTCCTGAGGAGGTTCTTTTGCATATGGATTGGTACTTGATGTGCTAATCTTCTCTGCAGGGCTATTGTCAGGGATAGAATGTTTTGTTAGCCTGGTGTGAACCGAGCATGGTTGCCAGTTCTGAAAAACACCAGGCTAACAAAACATTCTATCCCTGACAATAGCCCTGCAGAGAAGATTAGCACATCAAGTACCAATCCATATGCAAAAGAACCTCCTCAGGACACAGTGAAGCCTCCCGCCATTAGCATTCCACACCCTGGGAAACTCTTACAGGATGACTCAGCTCAACCCCACCCCTCCTGAGTAGATACAAATGACCTGCCAACATCTTTTCCACACTGTGACACTGAGAGATCTCTGTCTTTTGGTGCTACACCTCTGAAGATGCCAGCCACAGCTGCTGGCGAAACGTCAGGAACTACAATGCCAAGACCACGGCAATACAGCCCGGAAAACCCCCAACAACCATCGATACTGGAATAGATCCAACCATCTTCCAAGTAGCTCTCCTGCAACTTAAGTGGCTCTTCTTCCGATGGAAGAGCTGCTTCATTTTGAGGAAGGCTCCTTAGATTGGAGGAAGGCTTCAAACGTGAGCCAACAGGAAAGATGGGTTAAATAAACAAATGAACTTTGTTCAATATAGTGTTAGGATAGGGGCAGGTTCCACGCCATCAGCTGCTAATTGGGCTTACATTACTCAATCTGTCTAATCGCTAAAGCAATCTAAGCTAGAGGCAGGGAATCACACAAGTTAATTAAGCATCCCTAAAGGCAGTCTGTGGAAACTTCACTGATGGGACAAAGGCACTCTGTGTATGCTCAGAGGCACTCTCCTCTTCCATATCACTTTCCATATTCCAGAAAGTCCTGGTGCTAAGCCCAGGATGACTCTCAACAGCCCTTCCTCCCAGACCCTCCTTACCAGCGATGCTACCTGGAAAGGTCACTCCATCCTCACAGACCTGGATGTATTGTACTTCTTCTTGTCCCAGCTCGGAGAAGACTTCAGGCTTGGGAACGAGTAATCCTCCTTCAGAAGGGAGAGAAAAACGGGAAGAAAGGAAGTATTTTGCCTGATGTTATCCTATTTTGTAATGTGCTTACTGACTGACTGAAACTATCGTTTATTATGTTTGTAATCTGCCTTGGGTCCCGCTAAGGAAGGCAGACTACAAACAACAAGAACAACAACAATAATAACAGCACTTGGGAAAGAGGTGAGAAAAGTCATGGATTCCAACCAATACTGTAACATACAATCCATTAAAAATCTAGAATAGTGGATTTAAATACTGGCGACTAGGTGTCCCTTGTGAGGGAATGCCTCTTCTACAAGGCTCTGACATGGGTACTTGTGGATTGAAAAAGAAAATGCTGCTTTCATGGAAGAGATGTGGGCACCAGGCACCATCCTAAAAGAGGCCTCCCCCTTTATCTCTTTTGGATAAATAGTTCTGTGTTGGGATGTTCTGTATGAATCACAACCGATTAAATCCAAGACAATCTCCGGCATGCAAGAGAATGACCTCTTTCAGAGACAGGAGCTGCCCAATGTTCTCTCACCTAAGAACAAGAATGCTCTCTTTTGTTCTTGTTGTTATTCCTGTGCAAATTTATGAGGATTTAATCACTGGATATCCCTCATTGTCGGAGAGATATCCGGAGCAGGGTTTCAGTAGCTGACCTTTGAGGCTTCTTATAAACATCACAGCTAATGGCCTTTGATGGGCTTTCTCCTGCATAAATTGCTCTAATTCCCTCCTTAAAAGCCACTTAAGACCCTGGGCCATCACCCCCTCTTAGGCTTCCCCGGTGCCAGCCCGTGGTGGGCAATCTCCCAGGGGTTTGCCCCATTGTAAGCCCCCTGTGGCAAGCCCCCCCCGAGATTTCTGCCACTACTGGGCAACCTGGGAAAGCGCACACCAGGCACGCTCCCAGTGGGGTGCGATGACATCACTTCCTGAAGTGATGTCATTGCACCAGCTGTGGGCATGCTCCCATGCTTTGCTGGGGCCAGTTTTGGCCCCAAACACTCCAGAATTAGCCCTGCACAAAGCACGGGAGCACACCCGTGGCCAGCGGGATGACGTCATTTCCCAAAAGTATACATTGAAGGTGCAAGGTAAGTGCCAGGTCCCGCCCCTCTCGCTGGAAGGGTATAGGGACCTGCCAAATAGTTATACCTGCTTTAGGATTTGTTTTGGTTCAGAGAGGACTGAAAGGGGGGATAGTAAACAGAAGAAAACATTGCTTACCAAATGAGTCAGTGTTTCCACAGCTTTCTTCCTTGACTTCCCAGTATATAGGTCTTGGAGTATCTCCTAGCACAGCCTCTTCAGCCTCACCCAAAGACATGGTCTCCTCTTTCAAATCCAGGGGAGCCTGATACAGGAAAATGAGAAAACTCTGCTCAGATCTTGAATTCATTTGAAGTCACTTAAAGATTTATTGCCTATGTAGGATGACTGTATTGATCTGGATTTGGATGCTACAGTGTGGCATGTTGAAGATATGGGGGAGAGCCCTTTAAAGGGCTGAGGGGAAGGAGCGATGCTTAGCTTCACCATTTTGAAGGCAGAATTCAGCTTTGTGGGGGCTATACCGAAGTTTCCAGATGGGTGTTGTAACCAGTGCTGCTCTTCACTTTGGAAGAAACAGGGCTTATCTTTTATCTGGAGTAAACAAGAACAAAATTTAGTCAGGAGTGCTTAGATTGGCTGTGATGTTGTTTGTTATTCCTGTGAGGGCTTCCCAGTACCCATGTGGAGAAAAATCCTCGTGTGGAAGCAACCTTAGTGGTAGGATTACCAACAACCTGGAGAAAAAATCTCTTGCCCCCTGGAAGCTTAATAGGATGTTATTTGCCATGTGATGCAATTTACCACCATGCCATGGAAAAACTTCATCTGCCCAGTTCCACATTTTACGCCTTTAGTAAAGGGGCAGGATGTTTTTCTCCAAGCCTGTTGGCAACCCTACTTAGCAGCCATCACTACATTCTGTGGCAGACAAGTTCTACAAGTGAATCATAGGCTATTAATTCTCCACCTTCCCCTAAAACAAGCAAGGCCAGATCCTCCGTCATCACCAGCAGAGTCTGTTCCCCATTCAGGGTAGTATCAAAACGTAATAGATGATATCTCCAAAGACAGAAGAGGAAGCTGTTGGGCACCCCGTATTTGTATTGTTTTTTAATAGCAAGGGAAGGGAATATTTCTGCCTGCTAAGGTCTGGGCTGAGGTTCTGGCCCCTTCTCTCTGTTACAGGTATATTTCAATAAAGGCAAGACTGAAAGGCAAGCCAGCCCCCTCCCCTGCTCCACTCAACTGTCAACCTCTTCCCCAGATGCAGACATCCAGGTAATTAAATACTGAATGTTAAAATATCACCTGGCACGACCGTATCTCTGACTCTTGATAGATCCTCAGGAAATCCTCCACCAAGGCCACGGCTTGGGAACAGGTGTTGGGCTCCCTGGCCCTGATCCAGTTCTGTAGGTCCGGTGGCAGAATGGCCAGGAACTGCTCCAAGATCAGCAGATCTAAGATCTGCTCCTTTGAATGCCTCTCTGGCCTCAGCCACTGACAGCAAAGCTGTTGCAGATGGCTGTAGATCCGTCGTGGGTCTTCCACCTCCCTTGAGTGGAACTGTCGGAAGTGCTGGCGCAGGGTTTCCACACGGCTGGCTTCCGCATGCAAGATGGCTACCTTCAGTTTCCCATAATCCTCCCTGTCTCTGGCCTCCAGGCTGCAAAACGCCTGCTGGGCTTCTCCACTCAGAGCTGGCAGGAGCCTGGCTACCCACTCTTCTGTGGGCCACTGGCAAGCTTGGGCAACTTGCTCGAAGGAGGCCAAGAAGGCCTTGGTGTCCTCCCAGGGTCCAGATTTTTCCCCCCACACCACGTGAGGGGAATCCTGTTCCTTCAGTAGCTCCTGCTGTTGGGTTATGCACTGCTGGGTCAACCGAGCCTCTGTTTTCTGGGTAATATTTTGCAGAACTGCCTGACTTGGAAACTCTTCAGAACATTTAACCTGGATGACGTTCATAGCTGTATCTCCACTTTGGAATCCCACTTCCATTTTTTATTTTCCTGGCTCTCTCTTTGATTTTCGAATAGGCGATTTGGTGATCCCAGCCCTGGTAACTTGAAGCCTGTCTGGAGCTCAGTTTGTGGCTGACTCTCCAGAGTCCTTCATAAACATTTCCGCAAGAAGGGAACACTTTTGCCTCTGTACAACGAATTGTTAGGGGAAATTCCAATTTTAAAGAAGTCCGCTCATTACAAGAAATAGTTTTGAACTGTTGTACTTAATCTGGTAAGATCTTTTTCAAAGGCCCTGAGCTGCTTTCCCTCACATCCTGAAGCAAAGTGGGCTGATGACCACAGCCATCGCTTTCTTGGTGGTGTCACCTCAAAGCTAAACTGTCATCAAGTCCACCTCAAGAACTATTGACTACTGGTAAGGTTGCCAACTGCCTGGAGAAAAATATGTCCTGTCGAGGAAAGTCCAATATACATGTCCCTTCTTGTTAAGGTGGCAGACGCTGTTCTGGGGGGGAAACGGCACTTAATCCTGGAAGCCTGAAAAGAGGTGGCAATATGCAAAACCTAAATTATGATCCATTTTTCACCACATTAGAAATAATACATAACATTACTTTTGCTGGCATTATTCTGCACCCAGAGGCCACTGGGAAAAAAGGCAGTGTCATATATTTCAAACAGGGCTACCAAGTCCCCTAGTGGGGGCAGGGGGTCCCGCACTCCCACTCTCTGCTCCCTGTCATCGCTCACCTGGAGGGCAGGGGGAAAAGATAGGGGGGAAAGCCTCTCGGTGCAAAGCACAGGAGTGCTCCCTGTGTGATGACATTGCCACACCAGGAATGAAAAAAGGTAAGTGCCATGTTTCCCCCAACACTGGGAGGGTAAGGGGACCTGGCAACTCTAATTCCAGAGCCAGTTTGTTGTTGCGGTTAAGAGCACGGGACTCTAAGCTGGAGAGCCGAGTTTGATTCCCCTACTCCTCCACTTGAAGCCAGCTGGGTGACTTTGGTTCAGTCACTCTCTTCCAGAGCTCTCTCAGCTCCACCCACCTCACAGGCTGATTGTTGTGGGGCTAACAATAACATACTTTGTAAACCACTCTGAGTGGGTGTTGTCCTGAAGGGTGGTATATAAATCAAATATTATTGTTGTTGTTATATTGTAGGAGAGGCCATAATTCTCTTCAATGCAAGGAAGGACAGTTTTAATACTTCCTTGCCCAAATGGAGTTGCCAGCTGAATCCCCTCCCCCACCCCCACCTCCTATTAATTACGTAAGCCTTGTTAAAATATTTGTTATTGAAACAGAGACACTTCCCTTTAGAAGAAAGGGGTTTTTACAGAAAGGCTGAGGAGTGATTGCCTAGCAATGGGACAGTTGTAGGTTGGCCGCTAGAAGCACAGAAGGGAAAGGATCTGAGAGGGGGAATGTCCAAGAGGAGAGAGCCTTGAGAGTAGGAAGGGAAAAATTAGATGAAGAGTGATCCTTATCAGGTGTGGGCCTTCTGAGGAAGCATTTCTTCTGCTGTGAGGAACCCTTAGTTCTTGGAGCCATAAAGACATTTTACATCCAGCCTCTACACTATCTTGGAGAGCATGAACGGGAGCTCAAAGACAGAGACTCAAGGACTTCTTCATTGAGGGTCTGAGACTTCTCTTAATGTATTTTATTGAAAAAAATGTTTGTTTGAAACTTGAAGTTTTATTCCCCTGGTGTACTGCTCCCCTTACCTTTAAATAAATATATGCACAAACAGCAATTCAGGGTTGAGCAGGGCATCCACATTCCTGTGACCAATAATCTTGCCCTTTTTAAGCTAACGAGGGTTACATTTATCTAGAAAGGGGAAAAGACAAGGCCATTTTCTCATCCATCGGGTAGGGTTGCCTTCCTCCAGATGTCAGATTTTTAAAAAAAATTGCAATTGAATTGTTGCGGGGTTGGGGATTAATTGTTATTTCCTCCTTTTAAAAAAAACACCAATGTGGTTAAGAGTGGAGGATCAGTTCAATACAAAGAAATGCGTTAAAAGCTAAACATACAGTGCAAATCCTATGCAGTCATTGCACTCCAAGCGCATTCAAATCAATTGGTTTAGACTATGTCAATAACAACATCGCCTTTCTGGACAGATTACTGCCTCACTCAGTGTGAAAAGGGTCCGTTTCCACACAGCTTACCTTCTTTCGGAAAACAGCATCTTCATGTGTGAAATCTCAGAGGGGTGAACAAAGTCAGTGTTATTATTATCCCCACAATACAGGGGAGCAGGGTTTGAGAAGAATGCAGAGTTCATGGCAGTAGTGGAAGCTGAACTAGCAGAGTGTTGATTCATAGCCCAACCACTTAACCACTATGCTACAGCAGCTTTCCAGGACTGCACTGATACCCAATTAGAATTTAAACTATGATTGCCAACCTCCAGGTGGGGCCTAGAGAGCTCCCAGAATTACATCTGCTGACTAAAGAGATCAGTACCCCTGGAGAAAATGGCTGCTTTGGAGGGTGAACTGTATGGCATTATACCCCACTGAGGCCCTTTCCTGTCCCGGAACCCAACCATCCCCAGATTTTGCCCCCAAATCCCCAGGAATTTCTCAACTCAAGAGTTGTCAACCCTAATTCTAACACTTAGGCTTGGATCCTTTGCCATGTGAACAGATTTATTTATGCCATTTATACAGATCTGTGCTGTACTGTATGAATGGGACCCTTCCCACCTCCCATACATTTCTGCATGGGTCTGTGGACCATCTGGAACATCACAGGGATTAAAACAGGCAGCTGCAGTGAGAGCAGGGGGTCAGGAAAAAAACACTTTTCCATGGGTGTAAAGGCCATCTAGGATACGAGCCATAGAATTACAACTTTTCAGTGGAAAAGGACAAAGTGGGGAAGGGTGGGGGAGGCAGAAAAAGAAAGCTGGCTTCCCATAGCAAGAACAAATTAGAAACTGTGCTAATCCCAGGTTAAAATCTCAACCCTCCCGAACTCATCAAGTAGGCCCAGGCAAAACACTGTCCTTCATCACCCACTAGGGTGATATGGAAATAATAATTCTGGCCTGATTTACAGAGTGGTTGTAAGGAATATATTTTAATCTGCAACTGCATCTTGTTTTAAACCTCTACAAAGTGTAGACTATGGATTTTCCCGTCATAGCATGAAACACCTTTCCCCCCTCCTCTACTTTTTCTTTCTTATTTTCTTTTTGTTCTGTATATGCAACTGTTGTTTTAAAATTTGTTTCATAGACCAACATGGCTTCTGACAGACTTTTTCCAAAATGGGAAATGGTGGCTGAAACCAATGGTTTAAGGGGCCTTTATTTGATTTTTTCCTCATTATTTCCATGTTTTAATCTCAACTAGGCCTAAATTTTGCTCCTCCTTGTGTAAAGAAGTAATATAAGAAAAACATACCTCTGAGAATATGCAGAAGGCCAGGTGCAGAATAAAACTCATTGCCTGCTCCAATGCAAGCACTGAAGATTAGAGGGAAGTCCTTCCAGGTCAAAGGGCATTTTGGATGCCTGAGGCCCCAAAATGGGGTCCACAAATTAGATAGTTGTTTTTTGTTTTTCTTTTGGGTAATTATGATTTCTGTTGGCCTGTTGTAATTGCATTATGCCATTTTTTAATTTTGGAAGCCAGTGGAAAGCTTCATTTAAAAAAAACAATGTAAGCATTTTTCACAAAATTTGTGAAAATGTGGGGAGAAGACCCAGATCAGAATTCAAATCCTCATTTTGCTCACAGAATGACATTGTGCCAGTCATGCTCATTCTCTTATCCTAACCTACCTCTCAGGGTTGTTGTGAGGAGAAAACACAGATGAAGCTTTTCCTGTTATGGAATTAAATCTGGTAATGAAGATGCTACAAGCATCAAGCGATATCAAATAAAATATAATCTAAATAATTATTTATTATGAAGTGTATACAATAATAAAATTAAAAGGAAGGGGCCTGAATGTCAGGCTGCATTGTCTCAGACCAAACTTTACATAAGCTGTAATATGTTCCAAATGCAGTTGATGAATAAGCCAAACGACCAGGGCTTTTTTTTCAGGGGGAACACGGGGGAACTGAGTTCCAGCACCTCTTGAAAATACTCGGCAATAGTGCTTGAAAATAATATGATTTCAAAGAATCCCGTGTGTTTCTTCCTCATTTCCCTCTTGGGAGTTCCACCACCTCTTTTCCCAGAAAAAAAACTCAGCAAACAACCAACACATGACCATATGCGTTTTGGCCACAGGGGCCTTCCTCAGTGGAAGGCCCCTGTGGCACTTTTCAAAGAATCATTTTAATTTTAGCTACAGGTTGATGACACACACATCCAGAAATACTAGCAATTTTACACCAGACGATAACATCACTCTACAGGGGAAAGGGAAATCTCTCAGTTGTCCCTCCATTTTGTGTCATGTGACATCAATTGGGAGATTTCCCTTCCTCCTGTAGAGTAAGATAGCTGATGTGCTGTAATGTCTCTTTAACTGAAACAGCCTCCCAGCACAGCTGAAACGTACTTATGGCTTTAGTGTTTTCCTGGCAGTTAAGCTGTTAGTGTTCCTGGAGTCTGGGCGTAGCTGTTCCTTTGGAGGCTTCCAAGGATGCCAATAAATGGAGTTATTTACTATGAGGGATGTCTGAGTGACCTAATATCTTGCATGCTCTGAGCTGATACGATATTACAACTGATATCTAAGGAATATTTCTCTTCAAATCTAGCTCCGAACCCTCTGCAGCTTCATCTAGATAGCTGCCCCGCAGTGCTAATTTTCTAAGATCCGGAGTTGGGTGCCTAGGGTCATCTAACCCTAAATTTAAGAAGTACGGTTCCTGGAGGAGGGTATTTTAAACTTTCCTTCCATACTCTGTATGGTGGAATATGGGGTGAAAATTAGGATCAGGGATAAGGTTGCCAACTGCTTTCAGAATTTCAACTGAGACTGCAGAAATCAGTTCCTCCATAGAAAATGGCAGCTTCAAAGAACAGACAATGTGGCATCGCATCCATGCTGAGCCGCTTCCACCTCCAACTCTCCAGAACCTGGAATTGGCAACCCTAGTCAGGAAGTGTGTCCTTCACATCTTTATTGAATATTACAGAATGTTTAGGCCTAGATGAAGCCAATTTTCTTCTTCCCTTCTCTCTCTCTTTTTAACGAATGCTCAACTGCCCTCAATTATCCAAACTTCTTGAGAGACAATGAGTATACTTCATCAGGTTGGATTCTTTTGGGGGGAAAGAGGGGGAGATCCTTTAAAAAAATTTAAAGGACAACCTTACCAAACCGTTCTGAGAATTAATATGTGTGAACTGCTTTCAAACACTCAAAGACACTATATAACAGATACTTTGTTATTGTTGGAGATTTTTAATCAATCAAGATCCAGACAGCTATTTTTGAAGGACTGCCTTCTCCAATATGAACCTGTCAGATCGCTTTTCTAGGTGCTTCAGTCTTCACAAATTCAGTGGGTGGCACCCCAAGAGTGGTCATTGTCCATTTTGGTTCCTCTTTTCTAGAAAGCCCTCCTCAGATTTTGGAAGTGTCACCAAGTATAAATTTTATGTGTCAGGCAAAATTTTTTCTGATGTTTCTAAATGTTTGACTCTGTTACTGCTTCTGTTCAAATAACAGAATATTGAACTATTTTTATTGTTATTTTACAACCTTTTGCCTTTTACAACCTGCTTTATAATAATTTTTGATTTTACACTTTATTTTCATTACCTGTAAGCCACTATGGAGATCTTTTTATGGAAAAAGGAAGGTATAAATATACCGCATTGCACATCTCTCCTTTTGGGAGGCATTTTTCTCATGAAAGTATAACCTGTGCAAATGCCAACATACAAAACACACACATTCTAACGTAATGCTGATTAAACATCAATTAGATATGTGTACTTCATGATAAATAGCAGTTTTGATGGCAATAATAACTGGTCTCCCTTCCTTGGGCCTTACAGTATTTTAATTCTATAATTTTCAGTTTCATATTCCCTCAAGTGCTCAGCCTGTAGAATTTGGGTTGCTTTTTTACATTACAATTCATTTATGTTGCAATTCTGTGTTTGTTATTTCTTAGCATTCAATGAATTGGGTCCAAAGTAAACATTTAAAGGATGTTTGTGTATAGTCTATTAATGTGTTTCCCTGTGCATGTGTAAGAAGAAAAATGGCTGGTGAGGATCTACTTTTGACAATACACAAGAGTGTGTGGATGAGGGGAATTAAAATCCATGTTACCTCAATGTACTGTAGTTTGAAACATTTTTCTTCAGACCAGGTCAACTCTGGGATCATTGCTGGACTGAAACAGCAGTGAGATAGAGGTGTGTAGCTCCCGCATATATGTCTTGTTTTCTGTAAAAAACGCATCCCACCCACCCAGTTTTATACATAAATAGGAGGGCCTTTGAGTATGTGTACATTCCCACCTTCATGTCCAGGTGGGCCTCAAAAATGTTGCTATCTTGTACAGGTTTGAGAGATCCGGTGCAATGTACAGATTCATGTTTCTCACTCAGGAGTGATCAGGAAGATCCTAGTTCAAACCTCCACTTGACAGACAGCAAGCCAGTCACCTTCTCTCCTCTTAAATGGAGGAACAGAGACTTGCATATGCTGCCTTAACTCCTTCAGAGGAAAGCTGGGCTACATGATAACTCTCTCTGTGTGTAGAGAATCTCTGCCCACCAACATGGCAGAGGGTTGAGACGGGCAGCTAATAGTTTTATTTATGAATTTCTTTAAAAATGTATTCCCTTGTCTTTTAACCACAGGTTTCCCGCCCCCCTCGAAAGAGAACTGAAAGGGTGTCCACTGAGGTGCTGCATGTCAACATAAGCCAATTGTGGCTGTCTGAAGAGAAGCTGTCCTGGGTGAACGGTTCAGGTTATGTCGTTTGAGAAGTTGTCAGCGTTCAGGTGTGCTGAAACAAGCATTGCTACAAAGGAAAGTTGAAATACCAGAATACCAGCAGATTGTTGTGCATACAATTAAATTAACAGTGGGACAATACTTTTGACCCTATAGGAGCATATCCTAACCCACTCAGAAACTTCTGAGGATGGCCCAAAGGGATGTATTTTCTCCATCACATCTTGAACTTTGAGAATTAACTTTGGTGCCAACATGGTTCTCCCCTTCTCGTTTTATCCTCACAACAGCCCTGTGAAGTAGGTTAGGCTGAGAGAGAAGACCTGGCCCAAGGTCACTCATGGCGCTTTGTGACCATGTGGAGATCTGAACTCCTCTCACTAATGTCTATCACTCTAACCCTTACTGGCTCTAATTGGCTATTAGGAAGGCCCCCATATATGCAAAAAATGCAAAACTGAATTGTTTAAGAGGGCATTTTTGTTAAAGTAAAGCTACAGTGAAATGGCTTCACTCAGGAGGTTAACTTTTATTAGAGATGAAGTCTTGTTGTTCTAAACAGAGAGGTTTGCATGTATTCTGGTTGTGTGTTTTTGCCTTTTTCTTTCCTCCATTCTACAATCTCAGCCCAATTGTACCAGGTAGTGCAGTAAAAGATCCCAGCTCATACCTCAGACAGCAGCTACAAGTCAAAGACAACAACGAGCTAGAGAGATGAATGGTTGGAACATATTATGGGAGGAAGATCCACAAGAGTTCTGCTTGCATGCATAAGATCCCAGATTCAATCAGTTTTGTGCTGCTCAGTGGTTAAGATTTGGACCAAGACTGCAGGCCCCAATTGCTATAAAACTCACTGGGGGGACCTTTGGGCAACTTATTCTGTCTCAGCCTCAGTCTCTCTCGCAGGGTTGTGGTGAGGATACACAGAGGAGGGGAAAACCTTGTGTGTCCCCCTAAGCTCCTCAGACGAAGGATGGAATAGGTCTCAGATAGCTCTACTTGAAAATAAACCACTCCATAGGCTGGTTGCGAGGCTACAATAGGGAGGGGAGGATTATGCATGCTGTCATGAGTTCCTTGGAGCAAGTGCTGTCTTAACATTGACAGACAAGTTTTCCCTAACACCTCAGATACTGCTTTGCCCAAGACCTCGGAGACCCAACTCATGTCAGAGTAGCCAATACTGAGCTAAATGGCCAGATTCAGTGCAAGGCAAAGTACAATGCTTTGAAACTGGTTAGGTGCCAAGGCTCTGTGGTAAAGACCAAGCTTTGTGTGTGGAAGGTCCAAGATCCACTCCACAGCACCTACAGTGGAAAAGCTCTCTCACCTTCCTCTATCTAAAATCTGGGACAGGTAATCAGAGTAGAAATTACAGTACTGAGTTTGTTGGACCAATGGTTTAATTCGGTGTTAGACAGCATTATGTGTTCATCTGGGGCAGGGTGGTGGTGGCATGTTCAAAAGCAGGTTGTGATATGTCCTGGGAGAAGAAACTATTTTCAAAGAGGAGCGGGGGGCGGGGGAGATCACATTGGACATTTAAAATAGTATTTTGGGTTCTGGCCATTTTTCTGATATAATTCTTTGGCTGGAGATAGCATCACCAGCGCTAGCAGGTAACATGTCAAACTAGGATCACGGAGACTCAGGATCGAATAACCACTCTGCCGTGGAAACTTGGTGGGTAGCCTTGGGCCATCACTCTTAAACGAGTTCTACTAAATCAGACCAGTGGTCCATCTAGACCAGCAGCCTGTCTCATACAGTGGCCAACAGACTCTTTTGCAGCTTAACCTACCTCACAGGGCTGCTTTTCTGGGGATAAAATGGAAAAATGTAGTAAGTTGTTTGGGTCTCCATGGGGGAGAAAAATGATATATGACTATCTACTGTAAATAAATTAACAGAATAATCCAGGAGAGTTAATTTGGGTGCTTGTTAATGCTACTGTATTTACATTTAACATTTCAGAGGGAGTGGAGCATTCCTCTCCAAACTTGTGAAAGGAAGATAAAAGACACCATTCCGCAGATTCTCAAAATCCCAAGACTTTATTCAAAAACAAATAAACCCTATCACTATTGTTTATTGGATGTTTATAAGTTCTAGGTGCTTTACAAAGGATGGTGCCAGCTCACTTAAATATTGACAGCATTTTAAAACTGCCCACCATCACAGCAGCCCCACCTCGCCCACAGCATCCCAAGCCTAACTTTCCCTCTCTCTCCAACCATGCATGGTGATTCAATGAATTCCCGACCCGTTTCAGAACAGCAATCGTTTGTCTCCTTCTGGATTAGCAAAATTAAATCTCTTTTCTCCTTAGAACAGAGTAAACGCAATTAAATACACCACATTTCTACCAATCATTCTTCGCATCCTCACTTCTGGTTTGAAAGGGGAAGATTCAGGGCATGTTTTTATTAATATTGATTTACTGGTAGCACTAAAAGAGATTTAAAAAAAAAACAATTAATTAGAGGGGCTATGGCTCAATAGTAGAATGCATGCAGAAGGTCCAGGAAAAAAAACTTTCAGATGACTTTTTTAAAAAATCTGCAAATCACAGTTCTTGGATGGCTTTTTTCAGCCCCCTTCCTCAAAGAAGTCTCACCTTCCTCTGCTGTTAGCAGATCCTGAAAGACCGAGTTATTTAGATCATTTATCAGTCTCTTCTAATACATTGGAGCCTTTACTTTTGGTTGAATCAATTAGATGTTAATATTTGGGAAATCAGGATGTCTTGTTTGGGGTGACTCTACCAGAATTTGTTTCTGTTCTGAAGTTGACTGGGGCTTACTGTTTAGGAGCCCCCTGAACAGTAATGTATTTCATGATTCCTTGGTGGTGTAATTTTAATAAGCACAGGCATTGCCTTGTGTGGACTCATCTCAACATTAAGCTGTTACCTGGTAGGAAGTCTCACTGAATACAATAGGACTTACATCTGCGCAAAAACTGCTGCTAGTCGGCTAAATTCAGGAATATGTTTTTAGAGGTCATGATAGATTCTGAATGCTTTGCTGATTGAACTTCAGTGAATAGGAGGAGAGTCCCTCATGTGTACCTCCAAATTTTTATTTATTTCAAATAAGTTTATCTGCACAAAGTTTCCAGATTCCAGGACAAAGAGATCTTGTGAAGTATGCAAAGCCCTAGACCCAGAAAAAAAAGGTCTCTTTCCTAACTGTACTTTCTCTGATGTTGTTCAAGCTGAAGTTGCGTTATCCTTGGATCCTAAACACCACTACAGGCCTCGATGAATTCTCTGGTGACGCAAGAATTTCTCCTTATGAATAAAGCTTTTCCCACATTCAGGGCATTCATAACGTTTTTCTCTTGTATGAATTCTCTGATGTTGACTCAATTTATCTCTCCGGTAAAAGTTTTTCCCACACTTGGTGCATTCATGCACTTTCTCTCCAGTATGGATCCTCTGGTGTCTCAAGAGATTTGTTCTTTGATTGAACCATTTTCCACACTGAGGACATCCAAATGGTTTCTCTCCTGTGTGGATTATCTGATGTACCATGACGGCTCCTCTGGAAGTAAAGCTTTTCCCACAGACGGGACATTCATAAGGATTTTCACCCGTATGAACTTTCTGGTGTCTCATCAGATTCGATCTCAGGTGGAAGCTTCTGCCACACTCGGAGCATACATATGATCTTTCCCCCATCTGGATCATCTGGTGCTTAACAAGATAGGATTTGGGCTGCAAGTTATCTCCTGATGTGGGACATTCAAAGAGTTCCTCTGCAGCATGGTTGATAACAAATCCTGATCGGCAGTGGTATCTTCTACCGTATTTGGAGACTAAGGGCTTTTTTGCCCTGGAGGATGCTGCAGAGTTTCCAATAATAGAAGCTGTAAATGCAACCTCACTGCACCCGTGCTCCCCCTCCACCGGCTTCATCCCCTGATCCCCATGGCACTCGCATCTTTGCTCATAAATTTCTGCTGTCACAGGACTCTCCCAGTGAGAGATTTCTGCTAATGTCCAGTGTGCTTCTTCTGGGCCCATCTCTCCCTGCTGCCAGTTCTCCACCTTGATCTGACTTCTCTTCTCATCACCTGAAGAGACAGAGAGAGGAATTTTGTCCATGCTCTGGTCACCGCTTGTTTAGAGCCCAGCAAACTCTCCTTCTTGGGGGGGGGGCGTAATCTGAACTTCCCTCCTATCTCCACATGCCCAGCTGATTTCAAGGGCCCTCTGCTGACCGCATCTTTCTGTTGCTGCCTCTATGATCACATGACCCCTCTTTCTTACACCTAGAGCATTCTTCCCTTTCAGAAAAGAGAGCCTAGATAGTTCTAATTCTGTGCAAAAAAAAATCCTCTTAAATCTGACACTTTATACAACACAGAAAACACACAACTGTGACTGTCTTGGTATACTTTACATAACCTGTTGTACTTTCACTAATCACAAGAAGGAATTAACAGCCTTGGAAACCAGAGGAAATCAGAACTCTATTGCAGGGAGGGGCTGCAGTTCAGGGGTAGAGCATCTGCTTTGCATGCAGAAGGTCCCAGGTTCAAGCCCTGGCATCTTCAGGTGAAAGGATCAAGTAGGTGGTGGAAAAGGCCTCCACCTGAAACCTTGGAGAGCCGCTGCCAGTCAAAATAGACAAGACTGACCTTGATAGAACAGGGGAGCAACCCTATGCAGGTCTACTCAGGATTCTCTCCAAGTCTATTCAGTAGAACTTACTCCTAGGAAAGTGTACTTAGGACTGCTTTGCAAAAATCTGATTTAGCAGAAAGCAGCTTTAAGGGTGTTCATGTGCACCCACGTTGAACATTTGTAAGTGCAGCACTTCGTGAGGCAACTGCAAACTAGTCTTCCTGGAGATTTCAGCATGCTCACAAACGGTAATCTCCAGAATGACTGGCGAATACAGTTTGTGAGCACGCTGAAAACCTCAGGAGGCAGGGAGGGAGGACCAAAAGGCACAACGGTTCCAAACAGGATCTACAGCCTTGTGGCAAATTTAGTCTAGTAATAATGGCTTTTTTATGTAAGCCCCCCTAATAAGAGATACTACACAGCCAGATAGGCTTAAGTGACCGTTCGAAGCGTTCTTGTCACAGCTTGCATGTAAATATGAAAAAGTAAGCTTTTTGTGCACAACTGATCACACCCTCAGAGCATGAGAGAGGCAATCTTCTCTGGGCCTGTGGGTTAACACCAGGGAATGCCAACTGGCTGCTCCATTGTAAGGTTAACTTACTACAGCGCCTGTGAAATTTGTGGAATTTTTTGTTTTTGTTTAGAATTCTGGCAGATTACTTGAGAGAGTAATGAATAATTAAAGTACTGGTCCACCGCCACCACCACCACCCTTTCTCTGGAAATGGCCTCCAGGAAAAAATCTTGCCTACTAGGAGTGGAAAACCTTGTCAATGTGGTACGTGAATGCTCTGATGCTTAGTCAGTGTAGTTTTGTGACTAAAGCGTTTCCCACAGTCAGGACACCCATAAGGTCTCTGTCCTCTGTGAGTTCTTAGATGCCCGGTCAGTTTATCGCTCCGAGAGAAGTTTCTGCCGCACTCTGGACATATATATGGTTTCTCTCCTGTATGGGTTCTCCGGTGAACCATCAAATGTTCTCTCTGCCTGAAGCACTTCCCACACTGAGAACATTCAAAGGGTTTCTCTCCAGTATGGATCCTCCGATGCCTTGTTAGTGCTCCTCTCAAAGTGAAGCTTTTCCCGCATTCAGGGCATCCATGCAGTTTCTCTCCCGTGTGAATGATCTGGTGCTTTTTCAAAGTTTCTTTGTATCTGAAGCATTTCCCACACTGAGCACACAGATATGCTCCGCCTTCGGTGTGAACTCCTTGGTGTCTCTTTAATGACTTTATACAACTGAAGTTTTTCCCACATTGAAGACAGCCATAAGGTTTCTCTCCTATGTGGTTGCTCTGATGTCCCAATAAATTATCTCTTTTCCCGAATTCATATTGCTTGTCGCCTGTGTGGATTCTCTGATGCTGATCAAAGCAATGTTTTGGTTGGATGTTTTGCCCCAGTGTGAGAGAGTTGTCATTGGGATTCTCTCTAGTATGCCTCATAAATCCTGATTTGTAGTGGTTTTTTCTCCCAGAGTTGGAGAAGAATGGCTTTTTCCTTTCTGTGTCCACTGGGTAGGTGTTACTAAACAAATCTGTGAGGCCTTCCATGAACTGACTGCCTTCATTCTCTCCTGGCTTCTCCTGTTGCCAATTAGACTCGTATCTCTCATTATGGATTTCAAATGTCCCAAGAACATTCCACTGAGTTATTTCTGCTAATGTCCCATATATTTCCTCTGGGCCAATGTCCCCTTGCTGAGAGTTCTCCACTTTGATCTGACTTCTCTTCTCATCACCTGAAGAGACAGAGAGAGGAATTTTGTCCATGCCCGCTCACCTCTTGACTAGAATCCTGTAACCACCATCATATAGTCCTTCCCTCCATCCCTACCTCCTCATCCTGCTGATTTCGATGACCTCCACTTAAATACCTTCTCCTGTCTCTATAATCACGCCATACCTCCCCTTATATCCAGGATCTCATTCTTCACTTTAAAAAAAGGAACAGAAGAGATATATGCCAAGACAAACTTAACTGTATGCAAAAGTGGCCAACTACATAAATAAATACAAATCAAGGAAGTGCTCTACTCTGCTTAATCTACTGTACTTCTATTAATTTGGAGTGGAGTGGAGAAGACCCTCTCCAAAGGACAGAAGACTGGATCTGTTGTCTTCCATTCTACTGATCAAACCCCAAATCAAGGCTTCCCTATGGAAGGGGGACAACTAAGTGACACCTTAAAAGAACTGAGCGTTGCAATTGCAGACTAGAGTTTTCTACACACTCACAGAATGCAATTCCCAAGGTGCCCTAGAGAAAAACAATGGCAGGCACTGTAGTATTAGAATATATGACCTGCAGCTTAATTTCAAATATGTTTTTTAATGAAGTTCAGCAGGATCTACTTCATCGTAGCCTAAGCAAGCTTATTTGTTACTGTGATGACAAACTTTGCATCTTTGCCTGTACAGCTGATCGTTCCCAGGGTACAAGAGAGATCTGGACCCCCAGTTAAAACTGGAAGATACCAACCGGTTATTCCATTGCTCAGATTAATTTTGATGCTACATTGATTCAGCATTGTTGGCATCTTAAAAAATGAAACTCCAGAGGACCGCTTTTGCAGTAGTGAGAGCTGGTGGCAAAGGCCCACCTTGGTCCTGCAAGGACCCTCTAGGGTAATGAGGTGCCAATTCAGAGCGAAAGCTTTGTCAGTATGCTAATCTGTCCTCCATGAGATCTCTGATGCATGGATCAAGCTGATCTCTCCCAGAGAAGTTTCTTCCCTCTACCAGTTTGTATGTTTGTTGTCCTGTACAGAATCCTCTTGTGTATCATCAGAGGATCTCTGAATGAAGCTTCTCCCTCAACTCAGGATAACAATAAAGGATTTTTCCCTGTATGGCTGCTTTGATGTCTAATCAAATTGGCTCTCAGAGGAAAAGTTCTTCCACACTCGGAACACTCATGAGGTTTCTCTCCTGTGTGGATTGTCTGATGTCTAATCAGGTGAGCTCTCTCAATGAAGCAGTTCCCGCACTGAGGACATTTATGTAGTTTCTCCCCAGTGTGCAATCTCACATGTTTCGTCAATGCTCCTTTGGAAGCAAAGCTTCTCCCACACTCAGAACATTTGTAGAATTTCTCCCCTATATGGCTGCTTCGATGTCTCATGAACCTTGATCTCATATGGAAGATTTTCCCACATTCAGGACATTCATAAAGTCTCTCTCCTATTTGGATTGTCCGATGTTTATCGAGGTCTGATTTTTGCTCCACATTTTCCTCCAGCGTCGGATCTTCATAGTGGTCATCTCCAGTATGCATTAACAGAAAATCTGATTTGTGAAGGTCACTTATGCTGTATTTGGAGATGAAGGGATTTTTAGCCACTGCAGAGGTCTCATCAACAGCAGGCTTAAGACCGCCTGCGGTCTCACTGCATTCATTCTTTCCCCCTGTTGTTTTCTTCCCCTCTTCCCCAACAGATTCACCTTTTTGCTTGTGAATTTCAGATGTCCCAGGCATGCTCCACTGGGCTCCTTCTGCTAATTTTCGCAGTGTTTTCTCCAGTCTAGTCTCTTCCTGCTGAGAGTTCTCCATCTTGATATGACTTCTCTTCTCACCACCTGAAGAGACAGAGAGAGGAATATGGTCCAAGCTGCGGTGAACTTATTTTTTTTTAAAGCTTACTGCAATCTTCTCATCACCGGCCTGCCAGACCTCCCTCTCTAGCTGATTCAGAGGGCACGCTAAAGAGAACGTGCATGTTATGGGGAATGGGCTGCGGCTCAGTGGAACAGCATCTGCTTGGCATGCAGAAGGATCAATACCTGACATCTCCAGTTAAAAAGGATTGTAATAGGTGATGTAAAAGATCCTGACCTGATATCCTTGAGGATCACTGCCTATCAAGAATAAACAAGACTGGCCTTGATAGACTAAAGGTCTTCGACTCAGTATAAGGCTTCATGTGTTCATAAGGTTTATTCTGCAAAAATTATTTGTACTACGCATAGTTTATGAGTGATAGAAGTTATACAGGGTGCTGAAAACCAGATCAGCCGTTCTAAGGGTCTTTTCACATGTCACGGCTCCTCTGCTAAAAGACCAAAAGGTATCAGGTAGTTCCTGGGAACTGTGCTTTGGGAGGAACCACAGACCTCCAAGTCTCCCAAGAGGTTAAAGCAGGCCCACAAGAGAGAGTCCACAGGCAGCCTTGGGGGAAAAGCAGTGAGAACAACAGTCTAAAATACTATTTACAGCCCAGTTTTTAAAAAATCTATCGTCCCATGAAGTGTAACAGGAGCGTATCAGATTGCTGTCTAAGCCACTTACTTGTTATTAAGGAGGAGAATTAAGAATCCTTTTGTGCACAGTTTGAAGTTCTCAGAACATTAGAAAGGTCAAAAGTGAGAGGCAACTACGTCAAGCCCAGCTCTCCCCCTCAGGCACACCAACTCAGTTGCCAATTTAGACGTTAAAGGGGTAGGGAGAAGACAGGACGAGTAGTGCGTGAACTTGCATGCAGAGCACTTGAGAGGGTGGCAGGGTTTTAGGCACCTGCCCATCATTCCAAAATGTCCCTCCAGGAAAAAAACAGTTGCTGACCCAGAGAGAAGAAACTGTTAATGGGCAAAAGGGCTACTCTGATGCTTAAACCAGCGTAATTTTTCACCTGAAACATCTCCATAAGGTCTCTGTCCTCTGCTTTGTAGGTCCTTTGATGTCTGATCAGCTTCTCTCTCCGAGAGAAGACTCTATCACAATCTGGTCATTTACGTGGTTTCTCTCTTGCATGGGTTGACTGATGTTTGATTAACAGATGTTTTCGAGAGAAACTCCTTTCACATTCGGGGCATTTGTATGGTTTCTCCCCTGTATGGATTCTCTGATGTCTCATCAAATCACTTTTCTGATGGAAGGATTGACCACACTGTGAGCACCCAAATGGCTTGTTTCCGGTATGGGTACTCTGATGCCTCTTCACGTTTCTTCTCTGATAGAATGATAGGCCACACTGTGAACATCTGAAGGGCTTCTCTCCAGTACGGATTCTCTTATGTTCCACTAATCCCAACTTACAAGTTTTCCCAGACCCCAGGCTTAGTTCCTTCCCAGTATTGGTTCTCTGATGGTTTGTCAACTTTTCCTCCTCACTGAAGCCTTTTCCATACTTGAAATACTCGTGACATTTCCCCGTAGCTTGGGTTGTCTGATGCTGCACAAGATATGCTTCTTTTGTAGCAAGCCCTGACCCACAATGGTGCCTTCTACCACACTTGGAGGTTGTCAGGAATCTTGCCCTAGGATGTACTGCAGAGGTCTCGCTACCACCAGGAGCACAACCTTTCGCCCACTCACTGCACTCATTCTCTCGTTTCTTCCCCAGCTCCCCACTGGATTCGTATCTTTCCTCATAAATTTCACCTCTTGCGGGAAAATTCCAATGGGATATTTCTACTAATGTCCCATGTGTTTCCTCTGTCCCAATCTCTCCCTGCTGAAACTGCTCCACCAGGAATTGATTTCTCTTCTCATCACCTGAAGAGACAGAGACAGAAGAGTTTTGTCCACAGCTCTGGGTCACCTCATTTCTAGAGCATCACCATCTCTTTCTTCCCAGCCTTCCACTCCAGCTGATTTGGGACACTTCTGCGGAGTCCATCTAGCCCTCCTGCACCTCATCTACTTTTTCCTTATAGCAAGGGCTGTTTTTTTCTTATAATAATATTCGATTTATATACCACCCTTCAGGACAACTTAATGCCCACTCAGAGCGGTTTACAAAGTATGCCATTATTATCCCCACAACAAAACACCCTGTGAGGTGGTGGGGCTGAGAGAGCTCCAGAGAGCCATGACTAGCCCAAGGTCACCCAGCTGGCTTCAAGTGGAGGAATGGGGAATCAAACCTGGCTTTCCAGATTAGAGTCCCGCGCTCTTAACCACTACACCAAACTGGCTCTCTTATCTAGGTTTAAACAGAAAAATTCTGCAGCTGTATCATAGCCCAGTTTCCCTGTGGGTCGTGCAATGTGCACAATCAATGGCCTGCTCTTTCATTATCTTACACTATCCTGTTGTAGTTATCATGGGGAATGACAGGAAGAGAAAATCAGGCCTACCACCCACCTTTCACACATCACCTCATGGCCACATCATGGCCTTCTTGTTAAGGGTGGGAGATGAGAACATCCAGATTTAAAAGTGGAAATTATGCTTTGGGAGGCAATGAGAGACTGCTGGGCTGCATTCAGATGTCGATTTTAACAGGTAGTAAGCAGGGATGTTCAGGAGACCAGCTGGTTAGGAGGTTCCTGCATTTGTTCCACTCCTTGCTCTCTCCTCAGCTTTTCTCATGCAGAGAATCCCAATTAAAAACTAACTCCAATTCTCCAAGAGTGCAGGCATGTGAATTAAAAGTTCAATCCAGGCTTAGAATCCCAGTTTGTTGGAAGCAGGAAGGGGGACTAACTCGGGTTAACCCACCTGCCTGCATTCACATGTCACAGGTAAGTTAGTTTCCAACCAGGATCCTCTGCCCAAAAAAAGAAGGAAGAAGGAGGAACCTGGCACATGCCCAAGCCTAGTAACAAGCCAGTGTCAGAACAGGAGCTGAGAGACCCAGGTTCGAATCCCCATTCTGCCATGGCAGCTTAATGGGGACCTTGGGCCAGCAACACGCACTCAGCACAATCTACCTCGCAGGATAAAATGGAGGAGGAGAGACTGATGTTTTAAGGCATTTAGGCAGAGAAACAGGGCACAAATATCTCAATAAATAAATATATCCCAGCTTAGCACTGGTTAAAAGTAATATCCTCATGCCACATTACTCTCTCAAGAAGCATTTGAGCATCTTCACAAAATACACTTCCCAGGACTCTTTGGGGGGAAGCAATGAGAGGGACAAGGGACTGTCCAAGTGATAGAAAAAAAAAATTTACTTATTAAGTTCCATGGAAACGATTCCTACCACGTATGCACATTGTAAGCCAACCTTCTTAGTTATTAATAAGGATAAATTTGGATATTTATCTCCACAACCTGAACCTCAGTTCAAAAACAGCAGTCTAATCCAGTACTCCAGGCCTGCCCGCAGGCTGCTCTGTTGCCCTTTGAGAAGCTAAACTGACGCGATGTTACAGGCATCGGTCGAAAGAAAGTCTGCAGAGAGACAACATTACAGGGCAAGGGATTTTAGGTGCTGGTTCAGTATCCTCCATGACGGGTGTTCAAGGGAGTACAATCTGCGCCAATCGGCCGCATGGATGCTCTCGTGGGTGATCAAGGTAATTTTCTGACTGAGACTCTCCCCATACTCAGGACATTCATGAGGGTCCTGCCGTCTCCTCCGTGCGTCCTCTGATGTCTGATCAATTTATCTCTTCGGGAGAAGTTTCTGCCACACTCGGGGCACTGGTACGGTTTCTCTCCCGTATGGATCCTCTGATGTCTAATCAGGTGCACTCTCTGAATGAAACTCTTGCCACATTCAAAGCACTTGTACGGTTTCTCTCCAGTGTGGATTCTCAAGTGGTTCATTAAAACTGTTCGCTGGATGAAGCATTTCCCACATTCGGGGCACTGGTAAGGTTTCTCGCCAGTGTGGATTCTCAGATGTCTCATTAACGTGTTTGAACTGAAAGTTTTCCCGCACTCGGGACAAGCGTATGGCTTCTCTCCTGTATGGCTGCTCTGATGTTTGATCAGGTTTGCTTTCAGAGGAAAGCTTTCCTCACACACAGAGCATTTATATGTTTTTGCTGCTATAGATGTTATGTAACCTTTGTAGAGATCTGATGTTCCCTGGAAGTTTTCCCCCCACATAGTACATACATAGTGGTCCTTTCCGGTATCTTTCGTAATAAGTCCCAATTCGTACCTCCTACCATAATGGGAGACCAATGGATTCTTTGCCCCGGAGGGCACTGAGGTTTCGCTATCAGGAGCTGTAAGACAATCTGTGATCTCATGGCATTCGCTCTCCCCCTTCATTGGCTTCATCCCCTGTTCCCCACTGAACTCACATCTCTGCACATGAATTTCAGGTGCCACAGAAAAATTCCACTGGGATATTTCTGCTACAGTCCCCTGTGTTTCCTCTGGCCCCGTCTCTCCCTGTCGAGAGCCCTCCATCTTGATCCGACTTCTCTTCTCGATACCTGAAGTGATAAAAAGAGAAACGTTCCACATTTTCTCAAGTTCATTCTGGACCTCCCTCTTCCTATCACCTTCAGCTACTATTGACTTCCTCGGCCTCACTTTTCTATCCTGTCCGTCCACCCAAACCATGCATATTTTAAGCTAAGTAACGAAAATCAAAATTCTCTAAACCTGCCAAATCGGCCTTCTGCTTGTACAAATCAGCATACTGCTTGCAATTACTACAGTTTCTGCTAGTTAGAACTGGTAGGAGAGATCTGAGATTTGTCACAGGTTCCAAGCCTGTAGATCCAAGTAGAAATTGAACACATTTTTTTCTCCCTCTCCTATAATACTTGGTGGGGGGGGGGGAGAAACCCAACACAGTTGATGGGGCAGGAGTTTCAGGACAGACAAAGGGAAAAGTTTCTTTACTCAATGAGAAATTAAATAGTGGAGTTCCACTGCCAGTGGATGTATTGATGCAGAACGAATATAAATAGCTTTAAAACAGAACTAGATTCATGGAGGAGAGGTCTGGTGTGATCCAACAAGGCTCTTCTTATGATTCTGTTTTTAATACACTCAGGGCCAAAACATTTGCCTACCCTGCCGTAAATAACTAAGAAGCCGGCCTGGCTTTAATGAATTCAGTTGCCTGGAACCTGGAGCCAATAATGAGACCGGCTGAATCGGTTTGAGGGGGTGGGGGGACAAAGCTTTGATAAGGCACCAAACTGCTTTCTCATTCATCTCAACTTGCCCTGCTATTGACCTTCATTAAAAACTAGAAGCAGGTCTTAAGTTTGTATAAACACAAAAAATTCAGCAGCAAGCTCAGAAATGAAATCAATCCGTTTCATCAGAATGCATTAGGCAAACAGAACATTCATCAGATTGAGAAGTGACTTGGTTTGGGGCGTTGCTAAAACTGACCCTTTAAATCTCTATGATTCAATTTATTCCTTATCTGCCATTTATCTGCCATTTGAACCTCAAAGTCAAATCAACTACTTTCTACTGCAGAATGGAATTCATGCTGTAGTTCATTAAGGACAGAACGATCTATTCTGACAGGGACCCTCCAAGGGCTAGACGCGAACCTGGCTCATGATCTGATGGGGGTAGGTGGGAAGAAAAGGACTCTGGAACAGACTTCTTTACTGAAGATCACCAGGGGGAACTAGGCGGTCCCAGAATTTGCCAGGGCTTTCCCTAAACCTAAGTCCCTAGTCCCAATCAGGCACTTTCTGGATCTTAACAGCTCAACACAGGGAATTCAGGGAATGTTTCGGTGTCCCGGTCGGCATTCCCTTGGCCATGTGGGGCCAGGCTCTGTGCCAGTAGCCCCCCAGACCTCCAGAAACAACAGATGTGCCCAATTTACACACCACTAAGCAACTTCACTGCCCACAGACCCCAAAAGGCAACACACCAGGAAAGGCAGGGAACCTCCGTTCTGTCTAGGAACTTTACTAGTTCAACCCCCTTTGGCAGATGAGCTCCTGTACCCCAGGATCCTGCCAGCTCACTGACGCAGAGACCTGACCGAGACCCCAGCTCAGCTCTGAGAGCCACAAGCACTCCACTGGTTTGTGGTTCCAGCCGCTTCCTGGCCTTCGCTGAGAAGCCCTGTTAATGCTCCAGCTTCCACCATACACAGGAGGGAACACTTTTTCTTTAGTAACCTTGATTATACCAAAATAACTAAAGGGTGGGGGGGCTGGCTTCCTGAACAATAATGCATTAGCATGCAACTTGGCTAGCTTGCTTGAGTCATCTGGGTCAGAAGAGGTAGGGATTATCCACACCTTCTCCCCCACTCAGCAACCAAAGAGGTGTATCGCATGGGCTCCCAAGGGCAGCCTGGTACAACTGGATCCCTGCATCCTAAGGGAGGGGCCATGGCTCCACAGCAGAGCATCTACTGGCAGCATCTCCTGCTAAAAGGATCAGGCAGTAGGTGATGTGAAAGACCCTCTCTTGCAAGACCCTAGAAAGCAGCTGCCAGTCAAAGGAGAAAATGGGGACCCCGAAAGACCAAAGGTCTGACTCACTCTAAAGCAGCTTCATGTGTTTTTCCCACAGTGGCCAACCAGATGCTCTACTCCAGTGGGAAGGCACAGCATCCGCTTTGCATGCACCTGGCTCACTCAGCACACCTCCAATTAAAGGAAATCCAGCTGGACAAGAGTTCTCTCCACCTGAAACCTTGGAGAGGCCCAGCCAGTCAAGAGTAGACCACCCCATAATCTGACTCAATACAAGGCAGGTCCATACGTTCAGAACATTTCTTCTCCCCTAAACCCCACAAGACCCTGACACGGTTTCTTTCACACCGCTTAGTGGCACGACACCTGCTTCGCATGCTAAAGATTCCGGATTGAACATGACACACTCAGAGCATTTATTTATATCAGGCCCACCATAACAGAAACAAAAGGTAACAGGTTTCTACCCGCCAGCTCACAACTGGGGAAGGGGGCATGTGGCAAAAAGAGAAACTGTTGCAAATGGAAAACTTAGCCCAAGGTGAGCAACACTGGATGAAAGCACAAAGAGTTCATTATTGTTTAGTCTCACAAAAAATTTTTTTAAGAAGTTAAACATCAGGAAAGTAATACAAGAACAAGCTGGTTTTAAACAGTCCCTTAAAGTGAGGCAAATGGGAGGCCAAGCAACAGTATCTGTTGAGGTCCTGCACGGATTCTGTGACGTGCCGCTTGGCGAGGCTCCCTGACTGGAGGTCTTCCCACACGGAGGACCGTTCCAAGTGTCTCTGCCGTCTAGCAGTTCTCTGATGTGCGATCAACGGATTCCTGAGAGAGGTTTCTCCTGTGCTTGAGGCAGTGGCCACTCTCCTGCATTCTCTGGCATCTTGCTAAATAGCTATTCTCCCAGCCATGCCCAGGACATTCAAATGCCCCCCACCACCTCCGGCCCAGTTTGCTCCATTAATGCCAACCCTTAACTGAAGCCCCCACCCACCCAAGACATCCATAAAGTCTATTCTCTGCCCAACTTCTCTTGCATCTGGCCAAAAATCACTTGTTGGATGGAATGTTTTCCCATCCTAGAAGCACTCATATGGTTTCTTTCCAGTGTAAGTTCTCTGGTGTCTCTGCAAATTTTCTCTCTGCCAGCAAAAAGGTTTATCTTTTCTTTGGATCTTCTGATCTAAGTTAAGGATTTCGCTGGAAACTTTCCCCCACCTTGGTACGTTCCTGGGCAGCTCTTGGCTACCTGCTGCCTAATAAATGTGCTTATCTTCTGTGAATTCTCTGATGTCTAAGCAGCACATCTCTTCGAGAGAAGCTCTTCTCACACTCGGAACATTTGAATGGTTTCTCTCCTGTGTGGATTCTCTGATGAATCACGAGATGTTGTTTATGGCCGAAGCATTTCCTGCACTGGGGACATTCATATGGTTTCTCACCAGTATGGATTCTCAGATGCCTCATTAATGTTCCTTTCCTAGGGAAATTTTTCCCACACTCAGGACATCTGTGCAGCCCTCCAGAATGAAGTTTCCAATGTTTCTTCATGTGCTCTTTTTGAATGAAGCATTTCCCACACTGAATACATTCAAAGGGTCTCCTTTTCATATGGCCCCCTTTCACTGCTTGGTGCCTCTTTAAAGACCCTTTCCAACTAAAGCGATTTCCACAATCAGGATATTCATATGGTTTTTCTCCCACAGCGTTAGACTGAGATCCAATCTGACAACCTTTTTCAAAATACTCAGAGACTTCACACTGTTCCTTGCCCACGCAGATTCTCTGATGTGCATCAAGGCAACCTTTTCGAAGGATGTGGTCTCCACCTGTGGGGCATTCATCAGGGTCCTCGCTGGTATGCATCATAACAAGTCCTGATTTGTAGTGATATCTCCTCCCATACCTGGAGAACAAGGACTTTTTCTGCTCTGTCTTCATTTTGCTGGGGGAAGGTGGAAAACCTGCCACAGTCTGACTGTGTTCCTTCTCTCCCTCCACTGGCTTGTTCTCCTGTTGCCCTTTGTGTTTGCATCTCTGCTTGTGAATCTCAGATGTCTCAAGGAAATCCCACTTGGCATTTTTTGCTACCATCCTTTGCACTTCTTCTGGGACACTCTCTCCCATATCAGAGGCCTTTGCTCTGGTCTGACTTCTCCTATAACCTGAAGACAGAGAGAAAGAGGGGAATTTTGCTCATGTTCTCTTGACTTCTTTTCTAAATTACCTTTCTCCTTGCTGTGACTCCCTCTACAGCTGATTTTGAGATGTCGCTGCTAGGCACTTCCTTCTCCCATTTCTACGATTGTACCATGCTTCTTAAATCCAGAGCTGTGCACATTCTTCACTTTGAAAAAACAATCACACACAGTTCTTTGCTAAGACAGATTCTGCTTCCAGACAAGATGAGGTTCTGCACTTTGTATAGACTGTGGAAATCAGGCAAGTTTTCTCATTTTGGTCTATGTACAGCTGGTTGCACTTCAGCTGGTTACTTAGAAGCAGCTTTCCAGAGCATAGCAAGAGCACAGATTAGATACGAAGGAGCCATCCTACTGGTCACGCTTCTGACTGCACCTTCCCTTTTGGGGGACAACTCAAGAACTGAGCTCTGGAGAACTGAGCTTCGTGAGGCCGGCTCTAGTCTCCTGAGAGTTTTCCAAGCCATCACAAAATGCAGTTTTGAAGGTGCCTTGAATGACAGCCATGGCAGAGTTGTTCAAAGCAAACTGATCTCATCCCATGCTTAACTGAAACTTCCATTCAGTTCCATGGCAAGTATTTTCTCTGTACACAAGGCCCATGTATCACTAGCCATTCATGGCTGAAGAAGCCCGTATCTATAGAAGCACTGCTTCCAATAGGTCCCACTGAGACACTTGTCACTCTTCTAAGCAAAGCCTTCTGCAATTGCAACCTGCAAAGGGGTAGTCTCGACAGGTGCCTGTACATGTGCTTTCTCTGTTACTTGAGAATTGGCCTCCGTGGGGAGGTCAGGAAGGCTCCCACAATTCTGGCTTCCCACAAACTATGTAAAACAGTTGAAGCCCTTGCTGTGTCCTCCTAACCCCCAGGAAAGTATCCCTACCTCACCCCCAATAATCAAGACCCACCTAATCATAATCAGGACCCGCCTCATCATAATCAAAACCAGCCTAAGCACCAGATACAATCACATTTTTGGTTACTAATCCAGTGCTAGAACAATGACATCTGTAACTAGCCACTTGGAATTTTGCTAGCAGATGAGCTCTGGGAACGGGCACCTTGGAGGACTCCATTAAGGCCCATGAGAGGGGTCATTGCTTTGAGCTTACAATTCTGGGAGGAATGGAGGCATGTGCTGAGGAATAGAGGCATGGAGCAGGGGGTCGCTGGGGCAGTTGGGGGGGGTAGTTGCGAAGTTCCTGCATTGTGCAGGGGGTTGGACTAGATGACCCTAGAGGTCCCTTCCAACCCTATGATTCTATGATTCTGGAGGGAGACCATGGATAGGGTATGGAAATCAGTGTGTGATTCTCACACATGACAGATATCTGGAAGAATCCCGAAGCATCTTGGAGGTCCCAACCACTGTCCCACAAACACTCCTCTCAGTTTATCCATACCCTTCCTTTCAAGCACTGATGTCAGGCCCTCCCTTTTGGTGCACCTGGCACAAGGGAACGGGACAAGTCTTCCGTGGTGCCACACCCAGCTTCTCTGTCAAGATGCTGGAGGGGACCATCTTGGCAAGGGCAACCTCCAAGCTTTTTGTTTGCCTTTAAATATGCTTGTGCCCATGTGAAGAATTCACACAAGCGTTTCTGAGATTTTAAAAAGAACAGCGTGCATGTGCTGAATCGGGACCTGGGTTCGAATCTCCACTCAGCTGCATAAGCTCAATGAGTGTCCTCAAGCCAAGCTACTCATTATCACCTGCCTCATAGGGTTGTTGTTGCATAAAGGAGACGGGGAGCCATATATGCCACTCTGTGCTCCTTAAAGAAAGGGCAGGATAAAAATAGAGGACAGAAGCTCTGCCTGTCAGTCAGGGGATGCAGCAAACCCAACATGGGGCACAGGTTACAAGAAAGGCCCATCAAATACATGAAGGGAAAGCAGAGCTTAAACAGGGGAAGGAAGATACGCACACAGGGAGGGAAGGAAGTGGCAAGCAAGTCATTACAATCCTGAAGGTGCTCTTCCACAGGCACTTGGTGTCATTCTTTTAACAACAGAAGGTGGCTGCCCACCGTTTCCTTGAACATCAGTTGCCCCGAATTCTCTTTCTGAACCTAGGAAGAAACACTTCCAGGCCAATCACATCCTGATGTCAGCACCACCAGAATTCAATATGCGCAGGAAAGAGTTCAGTTCACTGAAATACGGCAGCGCATACTGGCGTATTCTCTGTACCTGTTTCTTTCCAGGTGCACTTCCAAACTTTGAAGGAGCTATTCTACCTTCTCCCAGTACTACTCTCACAACTTCTTGCACCCTGTGCCTGCAATGTGTTGGCAATCTACTGAGACAATCTGAAGAGTGTGCCCTCTGCAGCGCATCTTCTCGCCAAATCTGAACGAAAGCCCAGGTTTCATCACACACCCAGTAGAGATTTTTTGAACAGCAGCTGACAGAATCTTGAGTGAGATACGATGACCTCAGCAAACACAAAGCCCTTCCTGAGGAGCTGGACACAGAATCTGAGAACAGTGTGCTGTTGTATCCAAAACGGTGAAGGCAAAAAACAAGCCATATTTGAAACTGACAAGCTTAGCCACCCAAGCAGGAGTCTTTGAAAGGCCACATGGAAGGGGAAGCAAATAGGAGGCAAAAGAAAAGCCGTACAGGTAACAGGAGTGGGGAAAAATAGTTATGACGACACAACAGCTGCAAATGAGACTAGCAGAGCAAGATCCGTAATTGGAACCAACAGCAGAACATGCTACTGGAAGAACAACTGTAAAGAGAAAACAGTGCCTCCAAGGAAGAGAACTATTGAGTCTGCATCTCTGTCACCTTACAGACGCAAGCAAACACACGTTTTTATTATTATACTCCACTGTGAACATGGGTCACCAAGGACATGATTTGCATGTGAGGGGTCCCAGGGTCACGCACTCTTGTGTCGCCCATCACAAGATCTCCGGAAGTGATCAGTGCCTGAGGCTGCCAATATCTTTAGCCAGAAAATCCTGGCCCTGATAAACCGGATCTCTCCCTCAGCTGAAGAGCAGCCCCACTGGATTAGGCTCATCTAGCCAACCACAGGCCTCTAAGGCCCACAAGATGGGAGAACAAAGGCCTTGCCTTGTTGTTACTTCTACCCTGGTCCTGGCAATCAGAGTTCAGAGGTATACTGCCTCTGAACATGGAGGTTGAATTTAGCTTTCCTTATCCCATATCCTCCATGGATTTGTCAAAACCCCTTTCAAAGCCTTTTAGCCAAGTGGCCATCACAGCATCCTGCGCCAGGGAGTCCCACAAGTTAATCATTCTGTGTGTATGTGAAGAACACCTCATCTTTTGACTCCAGTGAATCATCTTCCCATCTGCTTCTCATTGGAGGCCCCCTTAACATTTTGGTAGAAGAAGCCAAGGAGTCTTTCCATCCACTTTCTCTACGCCATGCATAATCTTATTGCTCGCTCACTCTCTCCACCCCAGCCCTGCCCCTCGCCCCAAGTCATCGTCTAAGCTCTATACATTCTGTTCTTTTCAGGTACCACCCTTTCACATTCAAGCTTATTTTTTGTTTTAAGGGTTAGAAACCAGTCTTTAAAAAAAATAAAAATAAGAAGCAACCCTAATACTACCTCCTGCAAATGTTTCTGAAAATGAGGGTGTTAAGACCCCTTTCTTTCTCTTGGATAGATTTTTGCCTTTAATCTTTCTCTTACACCCTCTGGGTAGATTGCTGCCACCAGGAATATTATATTCCAAGAGATTTTATTTAAATTTCCCATTTAGTAACGTGCCTAAGCGTCAGGCTCCTTCGTGGTAATATGTGGCCCTGAGGATAGGAATGGGATATAGGAATGACAGCTACTCTGGGATATTAAAAAAAAAAAAGGTAAACTTTTATTTTTATAAGAAGCGTATCAGTTTCATATTATTTCTAAAACTTAATGGTTTCAAAATAGTTCTCAGTTCTTAAAGTTACTTTACTTAAACCCAGTCACACAGATCTTCTCTCAGGCTTTACACACAATTTGCCCTGACTGAATGTTCTGACTGAATGTTCTCTCACAAACACACAGTTCAGACTTCCACTCAGGTTATATTTCTCTCAGACAACATAAACAAGCTCAGGCTGCACACAACTTGCCTGCTTTCTCCTGACTCAATATTTTCAATATTTCCACTCTCAGTCTAAAACTGCATTCACTCCGCCCACACTCTCAGTCATCAACCAATCATATCACTCACTCATCCCTCTCTTTCACCCCCACTCTTCGGCCATTTCCACACATGTTGTATAATGCACTTTCAATGCACTTTTGCAATCCTTTGGAAGTGGATTTTTTGTTCCACACATGGAAAATCAGTTTCAAATGTTCACTAAAGAGTATTGAAAGTGGATTATCCAACGTGTGTGGAAGCAGCCATCATCTATACCACACAAAGCATTTAAAGACACATGCACACATTTACTTAAAATCATTACAGAGGGGAATCAAAAATAACAAATAAGTAGTTCTATTTATACTGCACAACCCACTCCTCCTCTAGGGTACTGAAGAAGTGAGCTGTGGCTCATGAAAGCACATATCCTACCACAAATTTTGTTAGTCTTATAGGTGCTACTGGACTCTTGCTCTTTTCTACTGCTACAGACAGACTAACATGGCTACCCATCTTGATCTGTTAGCCATGAACACAAGAGTCTTCATAATGGGACTTCTTTCTGCCTGTACTACAAGAATCGCCTGATCAAGCCCCTTACCTGGATCTCGGCCTGGCAGCCTCTCACTTTCCTCTGGGAACTGGACAAACATCTCATCATCTTTTTCCAGGTGGGAGGCGAGGTCAGATTTAGGAACCAAGAGTCCCTCTTGAAGGGAGGGAGGGAGAAAGGGAGTATTATCTTTGGAGCACTTGCAAACACAGAAGACTTATGGATTCTACCTTTGGGTTTTAGCTTTCTGACAGTCACTGAAACAGGGGTCCCCAACAGGGGGCAACCAAAGGGCTGCCTTAGGAGGCAGAGCCAACCACAAAATGGCTGCCACAGGAGGCAGAGCCAACCACAAAACAGCAGGGAGCCAAGTCATACATAACTAATTATAATTCTTGAAAATTTCAGTCAGAAGCTTTTAAAGGAAAAATATTGATTAAAATGTTTTTCTTGCATACATACAGCTTTCCTTCAGCAACACAATGAAGATCATTGTGCTGTGGTGGCAGCTGCTGCCAAAGCAACATTAAAAAAAAATCTGCACAGCCACTCAGATCTCTAATGGACAATCAGAAGTCCTGATGATCAAAAATCCCGTCTGTCCCAACCCACTTTTAAAAAAAAAATTGGCAGACACAAGAAAAGGGGCTAGAGGGGAATCATGGCTCCCACAGGCACACTATAGACCCCTGCACTAACACATAGGCAACAGGAATAAGATTAATATAATCTGCTATGCAGCAATTATCCAACTCTTTGAAGTGGGATCCATTTCTAAACTCTGGCCAATTCCACCACAGACATTTTGTTTTGCTTTGCCTCCCAAACTGGAGCTTTTGGAAGAGCTCTTGCTTGACATCACTATGTACCTGTCCTGTCCACCTTCCAAGTTTCCCCCTGCTCTGCTGCAATCGTTTCCAAGCCTGCTTTGGTATGATCTTTCCAGAAAGATCACAGCCACAGGGTGGTTGCACTGGCATAGGCAGAAATGTAGGGATTTTTTCACAGACTGCCTACAAGGGTGCTGTTTTCCTTGCCTGCAGCTGCCCATTACTCCCCCCAACCCAAAACTTGATAGCTTTTCAATCTTTAAAAATGATAATTGACATATTATGTGGTATAGTGGTTAGAATGTCAGACCAGGATTTAGGAAAACTAGGTTGCTCACAGGATGATCAGCTTAACCTACCTTGCAAGGTTGTTGTGACAATAAAATGGGGGAAGCGAGGAAAACCTACACGACTTCTGCATGCCTTGCATACCACCCTACCACATACAGTAATATAAGTATTAATATATTATATATATAATTACTAGCAACAAAGTCCGTTGTGGGAAAAAATACAACGGGCTCTAGAAAGGGAAGGATGGGCAGGTGGGCATTGCCTCCTCTGTGCCTGATCCCAGCTGGGTGAAGGCGGGGCGGGGGCAGGCATTGCCACCTGCTCTGCACCTGATCCTGGCCGAGTAAAGGGGAAGCGAACATTCCTTCCTGCCCAGCTCTTGATCCTGGCCTGGGCTTCCCACTGTGGCAGCGCCCTCTGGAGGCACATCCGGATAAGAGGTGAGTTGTTATTAATACAGCTTGCCTTTTATATAATAAGATAACCAGAGGCTGCAGAGAAGGGCTTGTCGTTATCAAAGAGATCTGAATCTTTACTTCAGCGCAGGCAAACCGGCATTTTACCCATCCTTCAGTCCCTCCCCCAGTGGCTGTTTAAAGGTGTGAACCATCTGCCCTATCAGGAAACGCCCTTGCCCAATTTCTTGAAATATGGGGTGGATGCCACATAGGTGCTCTAAAGAGCCACAAGTGGCAAGTCACCCGTTATTTTATTTTGGCTACAATTATAAATGTTTTAAATCTACTATTGTAAACTGCCTTAAACCACAAAGAAAGGTGAGGTAAAATGTTTTAATGACTCAATATATGAAATGGTAGTGTGGCGAGTCGGACGTAGGTCTCACAGATCCTAGCCTGGCACTCTAACCACTATACCATGCTGGCCACTGAACAGCTCTTGGGTAGAAAAGACTACGAAGAGCTACTGCTGCTACCAGGACAGAAGACCGGTCTGGAGGCACAAAGGCTCTTCCTTTGGACGAGGCAGTCTCACATGCATGTCAATCATAATTATTTTGTGCATTTACAGGGGGCTGGAGTAGACAGCCTAAGAGTCCCACAGAATCAGAGAGCCACACCACCGCCACGCCACAGGCATATTTCTGACTGATCAGAATGCAACAGAAATTTTGCATTGACTGAATCCAAGCCAGGAGCATTCCTTACCCAAGGAATCTGCGTTCCCTTCCTCTTCCTGCATGACTTGCCAAAACATCGTCCTCTGGCCAGGCTTCGCTTGAGCCGGCTCGACCACGTGCAGAGACATGCCAGACTCCTTGGTGGTCACTGGTGCCTGAAAAAGAAGAACGTATTACTCCCCTCCTCAGTTCTCGAGGCACAGATGATGGCTTTAAGACTCAAGACACAGGAGCTCAGCATCTGAAAGCCACAGCTGAGATTGCTGGATCACAGTCCCCCGTAAACATACGAGGAGGGCTTAAGTTAAAAGAGGATCAAATTCTGATTGAACAGCAGGAGAAGCTTCATTACAGTAAACGCAAGGGTGGGCAACAATCATTTTTTTCTTTCAATGATTCTATTTGCACTGCAACCCTAAACAGAGCTATGCTCTGTACTGCCCACACAGCTCAAGGCAGCCTTTCTACATAAAAGAAAGAAAGCAAGTTAAGGCAGTCGCAAAACAAGCTTTCTGCAAACCCAGTCTAGCGTGGAAGATGGCCCCCTACCTTGACACGGCCAATTTGGCCACCTGGATCCATGCCATGGTAACATCAAGAGTTGACTACTGCAAGGCACTGTATATTGGTCTCCCCTCTAAGTTAACTCAGAGACACCAGTTGGTGCAGAATGCTGCAGCTTGGCTATTATCAGAAACTAGGAGGTGTGTGAATATTACTCCCATTCTGCAGTCACTCCATTGGCTACCTATCAGCTACTGGGCTAAATTCAAAGTATTGGCTATGACATACAATGCTCTTTAGGGCCTTGGTCTATTTTATCTATGGAACCACCTCTTTTCCTATGTTCCACCACAGCAGCTTCGCTCATCTGAACAGGGTCTTCCGGAGGTGCCACCTTGCACATGGGCAAAATCAACAGCTGTGGTGGTCTCTAGCTTATGGAATGACCTACCTGAGGAGGTCAGGAAAGCTCTCCTTCTCCTAGCTTTCCACAACTATGCAAAACTGAATTATTCAAGAGGGCTTTTTACTCAGATAGGAGGGCTGCACTGTAAGGAAGTGGTCTCAAAGAGATACATAAGAAATGGGATACGGATATGTCAGTCTTAGTATTGTTTATGCTCTGTTTCAGCATTTCTTCAAGTCTGTATTGGATTCTTGCTAGTTTAAATCTGCAGACTGCATTAATATACCCTCTTACACTGTTTACTGAAATATCTTTGAAACTGACTGTACTGACACACACTGTGTAATCTGCCTTGAGCCTCAGTGAGAAAGGGGGAGTATAAATAAATGTGCTTCAAGCAATAAATCAATAGTGAACAAGAGTTTTTCTATTCACATATGGTTGGTTTTGTTATTTTAAAAGAGCAGATACCAGCAAACCATCACTGACGAAAAGACTGCTCAATTGTTTTATGCCACAAACTTCTACTCTTCATACCGTTAAAAATAAAGACTGTAATTACATAGTTGTGGCATTTCAACTATGCTCCTCTTTTCAGAGCAGATATCAGTGGAAGATTGCTAGATATGGCATAGGAGATGGAACTTGGATCGTTTGCAAGAAATACCAACAGGAAATTTGCTAACTTAAGCCTGTGGAGCAACATATACAATGGTCTGGTAACATGACCTTATATAGACAGCAGAAGATGGGGGCTATATATCTCTCAGAAACAGTATCTTAGTAAATGCTCACACATTCAGAGCATTTAAAATCAGCAACAGTAAAACTGTAATGCACAGTGAACAGAAGCTCAAACATTACATGTACAATCATGTCATCAACCATGTGGCAACTGTGGCAGAGATGAAAGGTATCTAGGAGAAAATGAATGAAGCTTAAAGCTAATCCTGTGTGATGGATCTTATAGCCAAACACTTAGGAACTTTTCCAGGAATAGAAGAAAACATTGCTGAAGTTGCAAATCATGACTGTAACCACCATATTGCTTCAGCTCTGAAAGCAAGTTGATCCATTCTCCCCTCAAGACCAAATATGCAATTCAGTGTGGTCAATTGTTTTGAACCAGTTATTATGTACTGGCCAATTCTCATCAAGATTTGTGAAGAAAAATAGCAACAAAAAGATACTAGACTCATTCAAAATACCCAATTCTAGATCAGGGAGAAGTGTAGCAGTATACTGAAGCCTATATCCATAGGTATTCCATAGAATCATAGAGTTGGAAGGGGTCATCTAGTACATGGAAGCCTATATCCACGGGTATTCCATAGAATCATAGAGTTGGAAAGGGATCATCTAGTGTACTGAAGCCTATATTCACGGATATTCCATAGAATCATAGAGTTGGAAGGGACATCCAGGGTCATCTAGTCCAACCCCCTGCACAATGCAGGAAATTCACAACTACTTCCACCCCCACCTCCAGTGACCCCTGTCCATGCTCAGAAGATGGCAAAAACCTCCAGGATCCCTGACCAAACTGGCCTGGAGAAAACTGCTTACTGCAATGTCCAGTGTGACACCAGTAATAAGCTAAATGATCCACCAAATAGGATGGTGATGTGCGGTTTTCTAATATTAGTAAAAAAAAAATCCCCAAATTAAAAAGACCTTCCTGGAAATGGTGATTTCAATAGATTTAAATTTAAAATCAATCCATCCTACAGAAATGAACAGAGGCCAACATGGGGCCTTATTCTGAGAACCCACTTTAGCAGAGGCGCAGCTAGCGGAGGCTTTTTGAAAGCCTATGTTGTATAGTGGTTAGACTGCCGGGCTAGGACCTGGGACTAGAACCCGGACTCAAATTCCCAATCCACCATGGAGGCTTACTGGGCTACTGGGAGGAGAAAAATGGAGGAGAGGAGAACAATGTAAGCTGATTTGGGTCCCCGTTGGGGAGAAATGTGGAGTATAAATGAAGTAAGTAAGTAAGTTTTTCCCATGATTTCTCCACCCTGATCCTGACTTGGAAATTTCCTCCCACAAGAATTGAGAACAGCTGCTTCCCGACAGGGCATCCAGGTGGGTTTGAAGGTCTGCATTTTCTGGAAGCCCACTGAATTAGACAATAAGATTGTGTGGCATTACTGAAACACTATATTCTATCCTATTGTTATTCTATGGTGTTATACTGATTGTATGATTGTTAACTGCATGTTCATTGTATATTTTATTAATTTTATTCTATTTTTAATATAAACCACCTTGGAGACTGTCAGGTCAAAGAGCTTGAAAATGGAACCAATTATCTGGGAGAAGGATGCGGAGGGTGCCTCTTGCTTCGGATTTTCTGCATCAAGAAGAGGGTGGATGAGATGGCCTGTAAGAACTCTTCCAGTTGCAGGATTCTATGAAGCAACTCTTTCCCAAACACTGCAATTAATTTATTTAAAACCTTTTTTATAAATGGGCTGGAAAATCTTACTGGAATTCTACATCCCCATCACAGAAATGCTCAATTATCACAGACAAAATCAAATGACCAAGCGGAGGCAGATTTTTGCAGAACGTTCAATATTCCATGTTAGCTTTTATAGATAACTCTTTCCTAATCACACTTCCGCTGTCCCATTACAGGAATCTGCTTGCTTTCCCCTTTTGGATTATCGCTTAACCTGGGACCGGCACGTGGCATTGGAAATAATCCCCTTTGTGTTCCATGAGCGTTACCCACAGCTGTGGGATTGCAGCCCAAGTTGTATATGCCTAAAAGCCCAATAGTCAGAGGGGGTAATGCAGAATTAGAAAAACTGACTTGATTACAATGCAGTTTCATGTAATGGAGCCATGTAATGCTTGGCTTGTTCTGTGCTGGGCTGCTACCCAGGTAAGCGTTGGACTGTCACATAGAAAAATGTCCCATTTTTGATCCTCTCTGGAAATCACTGCATCATAGACTTCAGCCCCAAATTTCAGTTTTTGGTGTGGCCTGAATTGTTTTAATTTTGGTGTGTTCTGAGCCCTTTGTATTGAAGAGAACTCATAAAGACGTTCCCCCTTTACAAACGTTTCTGATAACTGAGAGGCAGAAAAAGGGATTAAAGTGACAGAGGGGACAGAGCATCTTCCTAGCTCTTTAGGGAAAAGTTAATTAAGGGGAGACGAAAAGGATTCATGGTGTGAAGAGAATCTGTGTGCTCCGCTCATAATACTAGAATTTAGGGTCACGAAACAAAATTGAGGGGCAGTAAATTCAGGACAGAGAAGAGGGGGAAAATCAGAATACATAACTTACCTGAGGAACTCAACCCCAACAAAATGTGATGACAGCTACTAGTTTCAAAGGCTCTAAAAAGGAGATCAGACAAATCAAGGAGGCGGTTCCTCAGGGCCTACCGGAAATGAGGGCTAAACAGAACCTCCCTGCTTGGATGCAGCGTACCTCTGAATACTAGCTGCCGGAAGGCAACAGAAGGGAGAGGCATTGGCTGCCACACCCTTGCCTGTGAGTCTTCCAGGGCAGCCATTTGGCCACTGTAGGGGAAAGTTGGAGTGGATGGGCCGTTGGTCTGATCTAGCACAGGTCTTTTGGCGTTTTTACACATAAACCTGGATTCACCCATCAGAAGTTCACGTACCTCTGTCATCCCAGCTTTGGTAGCCTCCTGCTCTTTGGGAGGAACAGAGCTCTCGGGATCACTGGGGCATTTCATTCCACTGCCTACAAAAGCACAGAAGGGAGAATTTAGAAAAGGTGAAAAACCATCATTCTCAGCAGGCCTAGGACACCCAACAGAAGGGAGTTTTTGTGCTTTCTGATAGCCCTGCAAAAAAGAGATTGCTGCAAGATGAAAAATAGTAAAGAGTCCAGCAGCACCTTTAAGACTGACCAACTTTATTGTAGTATAAGTTTTTTAGAGCCACGGCTCTCTTCATCAGATGCATCTGACTTGCATCTGATGAGGAGAGCTGTGATTCTCGAAAGCTTATTCTACAATAAAGTTGGTTAGTCTTAAAAGTGCTACTGGACTCTTTATTATTTTGCAACTACAGACTAACACAGCTAACTCCTCTGCAAGATGAACATTCTCATGTGGGGATGAGAAAAAAACTGCTCCAGGAGGAACCCACTGTTCTTCGGTCCATATATTTTTTAAAAAATACAAGATTTCAGTCTCTTCCTTTGCTTCTGGAGAGCTGAAATCACTCTGTAAATGTGAAACAACTTGATATAGTGCCTGCTTACTTGGTGACACACTGAGATTTGACCCCTTGGGTTTACTCTGATCCTACTATATAAAAGGCAAGCTGAATTGACGATGACTCACTTTTTATCCCCGCACAGGTGCACTCACAGGCCCCTCCGCGAGGATAAAAAGTGAGTCATCAGCAACACGGCTTGCCTCAGAAGCCCCTAGGAGGTTGCCATGGCAGCAGGAAGGCCCAGTGCAGCAGCACGCCCCTCTGGACACCCTAAGGAGGCCGCCACAGTGGTGGGAAGGCACTTCCAAGGCCCTGCAGCAGCCGCAGAGTTGACAGGAGGCCTGACGTGGAGGCATGGTCGTCCCAAGGCCCCGCAGCAGGGGCATGCCAAATCAGTTTTCTAGAGCCCATTGTATTTTTTCACACAACAGGCTCTGTTGCTTGTAAGTAAATAAGGGACAACAGGACTACAGCCCAATGACTCACTGAGGCCTTACCCAGCAAACTGGCATCTCCGTTGCTGTTCTGCTTGGTTTCTTTGGCAAGCCGTCTCTGACCGAAGTCCAAGGGGGGGCCCCCTTCCGCCTCCAGGGAGCCCCTGATCATCTCTTGCAAGGGCTCCTGAAACAGCAATGAAAATCCTGGTTAGGAAGAATGATGGGTCAAAACTAGCATCAGCTCCTCAAAATATTTTTCATTTTTAGGCCTTGTTCATGGATCAAGTTTTGACTCGCTTACCCATGCTCATGGAGGTGATGGAAAAGCAAGTCTGAAAGAAGGCTGTCAACAGAAAGACAGGCTAGCCTGCTTTTGGGGCTTTAACAGCAGCTTAATGCATAGAAATGTGAGCATGTGCTAGCAGTCAGAGTGTTAGACCAGGTCTGGGGAGACCTGAGTTCAAATCCCCACTCAATCAGGAATGCTCGTTGTGTGAGCTCTAGCTGGTCACTCCTGCCTCACAAGGTTGTTGTGTGTGTGTGGAGGGGGTAAAATAGAGGAGGGAAGAAACATATATGCTGCTCTGAGATACTCAGAGGAAGGGTGGACAAAATAAAAATACAGTAAGTAAATAGTGAAGCCGTGGCTCAGTGGCAGAGCCCTCACTGTGAATGTAGAAGGTCCCAGATCTCCAGCTTTGAATGTGGAAGGTCCCAGGTTCAACTCCCAGCCAAAAGGATCAGGTATGAGGCGATGGGTCAGATCTCTGCCTGAGTCCCTGGAGAGCTGCTGCCTATCATAGGAGAAAGGACTAACCTCGAAAGACCCAGGGTCTGAGACAGTACAACGCAGGTTCACTTGAGCTCGGGTAGCTTTTCAAGGAACGGAGGGTAAATGCTGCTTCCTACTCTCATATACACATCAACCTTTGTTAAGGAGAAGCAGCCAGGGTTGCCTTTCTCCCCCTTCCAGGCCTCTAACAGAGGCGTGTCACAGCAGGATCATTCCACCCTGTCAACTAGTATTGTCCACCCATCAGTGGACTGCCAATTATTTGACAGCAGTCACACACTGTCCTCAAAAATTTAAAAATGCCTCTCTGTAGGTAGCAAGTTCCTTTCTGAACATCAATCTGGTGCCATTTCTTTGCAATGGCTAAGTGCTCCTAAGCCTGCAGGCATCGGGGACCGTCATGAGAGCAAAAGATTCCCCATCCAGGCCCTGCTACAGATAATTACTCATTACTCCTGTGCCAAATGATGGCATGACCTATGGACATAGAACAGGAGCCAGCTGCCAGTCTCCATGGCATGAAAAGCTTACCTGGTAGACCCTGTGACATGGAACTGCAACTCAAAAGGTGCGAGATCTGACCAGCCCGCTTTGCTTTTCTGGTCAGCTGGCAATGCAAATTTCAACTGGTTTTCACAATATGCAATACTGTTCTGATACCAGCATGTAAAGCCAGGCTAAAAATTTCAATCAGAACATAAAAACTAATCTAAGACAAGCAAATGATAACAATAACTGAAATTGTTCTACACCCTACTAGAGACTCAGTGGATTAAATATAGCCTCACCTGCCATTTCCAAGTCTCAACCTTTTGCTGACTCAACAGGAAATCGTCCACCAGGGCTGCGGCTTGGGTGCAATTCTCAGGGCCGCCTGCCCTGATCCAGCCCTGCAGCTCTGGTGGCAGGATGGCCAGGAACTGCTCCAGGATCAGCAGCTCCAGGATCTGCTCCTTCGAGTGCCTCTCTGGCCTCAGCCACTGGCAGCAAAGATCCTGTAGCTGGCTGTAAATCCGGCGTGGGTCATCCACTTCTCGTGAGCGGAACTGTCTGAAGTGCTGGCGCAGCATTTCCATGCGATTGGCTTCCCCACGCAAGATGGCGGCCTTCACTTTCCCATAATCCTCCCTGTCTCTAGCTTCCAGGCTGCCAAAGGCCTGCTGGGCTTCTCCACTCAGTGCTGGCAGGAGCCGGGTCACCCACTCTTCCCTGGGCCACTGGCAGGCTTGGGCCACTTGCTCGAAGGAGGTCAGGAAGGCTTTGGCATCATCCCACAGGGTGGTCTCTGCTAACTGTGGGCTCCCCCATGCCGAGTGAGGAAACTGGAGAGTCTTGAGAAACTCCTGCCATTGAGCTTCCCAGTGCTGCTGCATCCCCTTGGAGAGGTCCCATCGGGTATCCTGTGTTGCTTTCCAGCTGGACTGCTCCCCCACGAATTCAGACTGAGCCATGCTAGTGGGGTTTCTTGCTCCTTCTGGCTCTTCACCTGGAAGGGCACTTGGTTGCTCCTTCATGTTTACCCCTGTAACAAAACTCTAGATCTGGAAAGACCATGCAATGAAGGACCCTGCTGCAATTTTGGGTGTCTCAGAATCCTGCTCTCATTCAAGAAAGAGGCCTTGTATCTTGAATAGTCTATCTTGTCTCAGGAATGACGTGAGTAGTTTAGCAAAAGGCAGCAGGGAATCATCACAAACATCACAAGTGCTGTCCTTTGAAGTAACCGGAGAGCTCCACCTTGAGAAATACAAGACACACAATAGAAGGTGAAGAAAATACACAGAGCTGCTGAGGGGATTTTGATGGGAAGGAAGAACAGGCAACTTGAAAGTCTTTTGAGATTGTCGAAGGCTTTCACGGCCGGAGAATGATGGTTGTTGTGGGTTTTCTGGGCTGTATTGCCGTGGTCTTGGTATTGTAGTTACTGACGTTTCGCCAGCAGCTGTGGCTGGCATCTTCAGAGGTGTAGCACCAAAAGACAGAGATCTCTCAGTGTCACCGTGTGGAAAAGATGTTGGCAGGTCATTTGTATCTACTCAGGAGGGGTGGGGTTGAGCTGAGTCATCCTGTAAGAGTTTCCCCAGGTGTGGAATGCTAATGGAGGGAGGCTTCACTGTATCCTGAGGAGGTTCTTTTGCATATGGATTGGTGCTTGATGTGCTAATCTTCTCTGCAGGGCTATTGTCGAGTATAGAGTGTTTTGTTAGCCTGGTGTTTTTCAGAACTGGAAACCATGCTCTGTTCATTCCTGTGGTGCTACACCTCTGAAGATGCCAGCCACAGCTGCTGGCGAAACGTCAGGAACCACAATACCAAGACCACGGCAATACAGCCCGGAAAACCCACAACAACCATCTTTTGAGATTGTTTGCTTCTTTGCTAGCCCCTGTGCTTTTAAAAACAGTAGCATTAATGACTACTACTACTACTACTACTACTACTACTACTACTACTACTACTACCACCACCACCACTACCACTACCACTACTAACAATAACAACAACAACAGGATCCCCAAATATGCAGTAAGTACTCTTTCTGGATACTTTTTAAAAAATTTAAATTTATTTAAACAATAAACATAAAAGAAAGAAAAAACACAATCATTTTCTTTCTGGATACTTGAGGCAGGATTTTGAAAGAACGACAGAATAGTTTTGCTCTTGTCAGAAGGATTTAGATGGGTTTTTTTAACACTTTTATTAGGAATTAACAATTAAACATACAAACAAAACTCAACTGAGCATAAACTACTACACTTATCATACAGGAAGAGAATACTTATATCTCTTTTTATCTATATACAAATAATTAAAAGCTTTTACTCATTTTAGCTAACAAGTTACAGAGTAAAGTATCCAGAGAGAAGGTTTTAGATGTTTAAGTTTTCAGCAGCATGATGACTAGCTCACAAACAAAGGAATGCTTCAGCTCAGGCCGACATAAATTATCTTCTTCCCACATTACAGTGCAAGAGAACAGCGTATAAAAATTAACCATTCACAGAAACTTTACCACCAGTTTCCTACTTAATTTGAAGGAATTACTTCAACCAGATTAGACTCAATAAAAGTCAGGGCTTCTTAGCTACCTTATCTGTTCTGTCCAGATACAGACTCTTTATATTTTGCCTGCCTCTCTCTTCCTCTCCAAGAGTCAGACCTAAACTTCACACAATTGCCCTCACCAAGAATCAGACCTCCCAACTGCCAACCATCAGTTCACTCCAAGCGTATTGGATGTTGCATCCATCAGCTCACTCCAAGCTTATTGGATTTTGCAGCCACATTCAAATTGACTCAGCCAGGCTGGCTCCTTAGCAGTGAGGGTCTGGACTGCCTCCTGTCCATCACAGTGACCTCGGGCCAGTGACGCACTCTCAGTCGAACTTTCTCACAGGGTTGTTGTGAGGATATGGTGTAGTGTAGTGGTTAGAGTGTCAGGCTAGGCTCCAGGAAACCCAGGTTCAAACCTCCAATTTGCCTCAGAAGCTTATGTCAGTCATATACTATCACAGCCTAACCTACTTCACAGGGTTGTTGTGAGGATAAAAGGAAGGAGAGGAGAATGATGTAGTGGGTATAAATTAAGCATATAAATAAATATAGTAAGATGATCCCTCCCCCCTCAAGCCTCTTTGAGGAAGCAAGGAAAATGACAGAACACACAACCAACATAAAATAAGTACTGGAAGGAAGGACAGTGTTAAAGGGGAGAGGAGATGAGGAAGCTGGATAAAAACAAGGAAAGGAATGGAAAAATTAGACATGGGTCAGTTCCCTTCAGGGGAACTAAAAATCCCTCCTTACAGACAAGTAACAATCTGTCACAGTCTGTGCTTGGGCCTTCTTTGTTGCAGCTCCAACTTGGTGGAAGAGTTTTTATCAGAGAAATTCAGACAGCTCCTACACTCCTGTCCTTCTGCAGACTTTTCAAAAAGAGAACTTTTTAGAAGGACTTTCTTGGACACTGGGATACTGTTTTTAATATTGCTTTATAACTCTGTTACAGTTATTTTATTTTGTGATGTGCGTTGGGTCTTCTTGAGAAAAGGCTATAAGCTTCATAATAAAGACTATAAACACTGTAAAATAAGAATAAAAGGAGGCAAACTCAGTCTTCACAAGGACTTCCAAACTGATTTCCCACTCAGTTGTCTCTGTCCAAAATTATCATAGAGATGAACTGGCCTGGAATGGCAACTCTTTACAACCACAGAGAATCTCGTCCAATCAAAACAGAACTTCAGTCTCTCTGCTACATGAGCTCATGTATATGTGTGCTCTACACACATGCTCATGTGAAACACAGTTATACTCCTAATGATAGGTCAACAGAAGATGCCACCTGAAACAGACCCCCTCTCCTTCCTTCTCCCTAAACGACTCACGCTCCTTCCCTCCTCATTCTCCAGGTACCTTGAAATGCAGTGCGGCAAATGGCACATGCCCAACAGGGCTTTCTATCAGGCATTCATTTCCAGGCACCTGGTGAATGAGGAAGGAGCATTAACTGTTCCAGTTTGTGGCACAATATTGTGGCTGCTGCCTCCCCCTCACCTCACCAGGCCTAGTCATTAATCGGGCCCTGCCTACGCCTCTAAGAAAGCCCACATTCAGAACCGGCCTTATAAACAGATGGCACAGAAAGTTCCTGTCCTCTAATCTTTCTTTCCCCGTCTCTCTTAACCACTCCTCAATCAAATACCTGTTTTGCTTGGATTTTAATACTTGCTAAAGTGAAACGTCCCAAAGTAAATTACTTTTCCCTGGGGGCCAAGAATTCTCCATGCAAAGCAATGACCCACATGCCAGCAACAACGTTCCTTCCCAAAGCAGGTACTTTAAGAAGGAACATACCCAAATTCCAAAGAAAATTAAAATAAAATCAGAAATTAGGTTTAACAGAAGGGAGAAATCATACAAGGACGGAAAGAAGGTGGATGAGAGAACAATTGAAGAGTGTAACACTATGGATTCTGGGGCGTGGCAGTGAATTCAGCAATGCTGAAGGAAGCCCAGGTGTCTGAGCAACCAAGAAGTCTAAGAAGGCGGAAAGAAGGTAATGTTGTAAGCACCAAACAGGGGATTCAGCATCTCCAAACACATACGGGGAGTCTCAAAGTAGATTAAAAAAACTCACCCTTTCAAGAAGTAGTCAGCTAAAACAGCACATCTTGTGACACCTCCAAGACTAACAAACCTATCTAACCAAGTGGGGTCTGCTTCTCAAATGCATGACACAATAAATACATGTATCTTACAATAACTTTAAGACTAATGCTTCATCGCCTTTTGTAAGCCACAGCCTATTCAGTACAAAAGAACATGCCAGTCTTCATGGTGTCACAAGCCTAATACTTTGGGGGAGGATCAAAGTTGTAAGGCACGTTGGGAGGACCGGGTTTTGAAGAGGGGACGAAGGCCAGGCACATGCCTCAATTGTACAGAAAGGGTGCTTCTGGGGTTCAAGAAATAATTAAAACTGGACAACACTACCATGTTAAACAGTCTCTGGTTATGGCCAAAGCCCCATTAATGAAATTATGAGATTCTAATGATCATTTCTAAGAGTAGCTTTTAGGTGAGGTACCAACTTTGCTTCCAAACTAATGTGAGGGCTGGATCCCCTGGAAAAGATTCCATGAAGGAAAGGGGGAGTGATTTCCATCAATTCCCCCCTCCAGCGGCAGATCTTCAATCCCCCACATGCTGTTCCTGGGGTCCTCTGTCCCCCAGGAGAAGCCTTTCAGTGTGGCACTAATCTGTCCAGAAGAGCAATATATAAGCACACTATTATTATTATTATTTCAAGAGGCATTTGGGACTGCAGCCAGACACAAGGAAGTCGTGCCACTCAGAGCGATAAACAGAGATAGTGTTGTTATTATCCTCACAATACAGCTGGGGAGCTCTGGCTGAAAGGAGTGGCTTCCCCAAGGCCACCTGCTGAGCTCATGGCAGTTGTGGGAGTTGAACCAGCAGAGTGCTGATTTGCAGTCCAGTCATTTAACCACTAAGCTATAGCAGGTCTCGTTATGGATGATGGTCCTTCCCAAAGACCTTAAACTAAAGTGCAGGCATATAATCCATTTCTATAAGGACCAACCAAAATATCACAAAAAGGGTACATGCTTTTGAGTCTCACAAAACTCTTAATCAGGTTGGATATCCAATACAAAAACCAAAGGGAGGAGAGAGAACAGGGAGAACTCACAGTGGAATTATCCCTGTAGTTTCCAGAGGTTTAAGACGAAATGTAGAATTGTGTTGCAGACTTCACTGACTTCTTTGATGTTATACACGAATAGATTTCAAGTAGAGGAAAAAAACGACCCACAAGACATAAAACCCAGCAATTAATCAGATGCCTCTCCAGCACTAACTGGAATCTTTTAATGCAGTGGCAATCACTCCAGGGCTGGCTGAGAGCCACATTCACAATTAGTATCAACCAAAAGAGCCACATCTACTTCCATCCCTGGCATGAGGCCTGCACCTCAGAGAGGCTTGCAGCTTACCCATTCCTTCAACAGCAGCTGTTTCAAGGTGAAAACCATCTGCCAACCACAAGCCTTACTGGTAATGGCCTTGTCTGCTTTCCTGAAAAATGGAGCATGTGCCACAGTGGGGAACAGTGCTCAGAAGAGCCACATGTGACATGTCAAAGAGCCACATGTGGTTCCTAAGCCACTGAGTTTCACTGTTTTAAGGTAATACAGACACACCAGGCTGGTTCATTCATACAGAAGAATGATGTGGCAAGGCCCTGAGGAGGAGGAATTTCATTTTTGACCACCTCCCATCTCTTCGCATTAAGGAAAAAAGATCCCTGCTGTAGCACAGTGGTTAAGCGGTTCGGCTGCAAATCAGTACTCTACTGGTTTGAATCCCACTACTGCCATGAACTCAGTATGTATGTAGCCTTGGGTAAGCCACTCCTCTCAGCCCCAGCTCCCCAGCTGCATTGTGGGGATAATAATAACACTAACTTGTTCACCGCTCTGGGTGAGGCACTAATCTGTCTAGAAGAGTGGTATACAAGTGCAGTTATTATTATTATTTAAAAACTAGCAGGGGGAAGGGCTGGTTTCCTTCTCCTTGTTTCTTGTTCTGCTTTTTTAAAGGCAGAAAAGCAAATCTTGTCCCCTTCCTCTAAAATCTGAAGCAGGGCAACTCATTCTGCCACACTGTTATTTTGTCAAAAAAAAATTCATACATAAATCAAGCAGGGCTGGTTCACACATGCAGGGGAGCAAGCCGGCAATGAAGTGGCCGAGACTAAAGAGGACAACAGAACATACCATATGAAACAAACGGGGAAAGGGGAAAACATATTTTGGAATTCTCCCCAATATTTATGGGGGGAGGGTATTCCCCACATGTAGAAACTAGTACAGAACACATACAGAGGGTGATAATGGGGGGCATTTCTTTTGGTATTCTAATGGTTTGACTGGAGTGTGCAAAATCCAGGGAAGTTTAGCCTCATTATCACAGTGCTCAGGGGCAGATTTTAGGGTAGGAGTAATAGAAACCAGGCCTAGATTTTTACTTTAAGCAACTCAGGGTGGCAAACGTGAACCAACTAGGGTGCCAACTGGCCGGTGGAGGGTCTAAGGAGACTGCAGATTGAGTTGCTATTAAAAACACAAGAGTTCAAAGCTAACAGGTGCAACTGGGAATCTTGGGGCATCTTCAAAAATTATTATTAGTGTTGCCCACAACGGGGGGGGGGGGGTCCATGTAGGTAGCTGTGTTGGTCAGTAGCAGAACAGCAGGATTTGAGTCCAGTGGCACCTTAGAGATCAACAAGATTCAGGGCATGAGCTTTCGAGAGTCAGAGCAACTTTCTTCAGACATCTGAAGTCTCTAAGGTGCTACCACCAGCCTCAAATCCAAACGAGGAGGGGTGGGGGGTGCCTTGATTCCTCAATGTGTGGAAACGGGCAGCTGAAGCTTTTCATGGCAGAAGAAAACAACATCCCCTCATCAAACCTCTATTAAGTTAGACACCGCCCTTATTGCGCATAAATCATCCACAGCCATATGAAAAACAGTAACAGAGGCAACCCTCTCCTTGCTTTGAACCAGGCCTGATTCCATACTGGCTCACTTTTATTCGCTCCCCATGCAAGCTTAGCCCTGGGGAAAGAGAACTTGGTGCGGGGAGGGATTAGAGCTATATCCACAGCGAGGGAGCAGGGGGTAGGGAAGAAACCAAATAAAAACAAGAAGGAAAATAAAGAGATCAGAAAAGCCGGACTCACTTCTTCAGGCCCAGCTCCGCTTCCAGCGACCCTCAGATGCGCTTGCAAAGTCCACGGGGGACTGCGGATCCCGGGAGCAGCTCTTTGCACCGGAGATGCCCGGCCCGGCTCCGCCTCCTCGACCCTGCTCTCTTTCTCCTTCCTCGGTGGCTTTAATGGCGCAGCCGCAGCGGCACAAGCTGAATCTCTCTCGGCCGCCCCCCACCGCACGCTTCGCCCATTGCTCTTCCCCAAAGGTGGGGGGCGGTTATTTCGCGCACCCGCCGCGCATGCTTCTTCCGGGTATCTGTATTCCTCACCCCAAACCACCATCCCAACGGCAGGCATGTTAGTATCAGTCCCAAAGATCTCAAAATATTGGTTAGGATGTCAGCCTAAACCAAATCCAAAAGTTTCTTTATTTGGTACAGTTTTTAAATCCTGTCCTTCTGCATATCTAGTTCTCCTCTTTCCCAGATTTCACTACAACCCTGGGAGATAGGTTAGACGGTGAGACGAGTGTGTTTGATCCAACCATGTGTCGACTATGAGCTTCACTTGGGATTGCCACTTCCGGGACTGGAAATCACTGAAGATTTGAGGTTGGAACCCAGGGATGGTGGAGTTTGGGGAAAGTAGGGTTCAGTAGGGTATGACGCCATAGAGCCAACCAACTAAAGGAGCCATTTTCTCCAGGGGAAATCTGGTCATCTGGACATCAGTTGCAATTCTGGGAGCTCTCCAGGCCCCACAAGTAGGTTGGCACCCCTAATTACTTCTGAGCAGCAAGCCAGATTTATGTACAATCTAAGTAAACTACAGTTTAGGTCCTCAGGTTAGGAGGGGCTTCTAAAGACACACACACACACAAACACTACACATTTCTAGTTGCCGCTTTTGGGGCAGAAGCCATCATGTAATGACATTAGGCAAACCAAAATATAACAAAACAGTGTGCATTCATCACAAAATGATCCACAAGATTTTGTTCTCCAGGACTCTGGGTTATAAAGCAGGGAACCAAAATGACTTACGACATCATTCTCCCTTCTCCATTTTATCCTGGCAACAACAATCCTGTGTGTGAGGTAGGTTGGGCCAAGATAGAATGACTGGCTCCGAGTCACCCAACAAACTCCCTTAGCAGAGTGGCAATTCAAACCCAGGTCTTCCTAATGTTAGTCCACCATTACACCATGCTGGCACTTAAAGTAGCTACAAATGTGTCCTGGAAAGTCTGTGGTTCAGATTCAACTTCTGATACAACTCACAGAGCACAATCATAAACAGAGTTGCTCCAGTCAAAGCCCATTGAGTCCAACTGGAGTAACTACTTTTAGGATTATACTGACAAGGTTCCTTTGCCCCTCTGGTCAAAAAACAGGAAAAACGTGACATGGAAATAACGTTTGCCCACCAGTAGGAAGATGTATAAAAATTTGCTTTGAGTACGCCAAAATGTCCTGTTCTAAATAACGAATATCACTATCCTTGTCACTATTTTATTATACAACAAAAAGTTCCTGTCAGCAGGGAAAGACATTTGGGGTAATGATAAAATTTTAAAACAAACTGAAGACTCATTTGGGGGAAAAACCGCTCCCCAAACTTGGAGGTTTTAGAGGCTTGAGCAGGCCAGTTTCTCGCCCCACCTTTATCCTTTCTTTCACTGACTTTCATCTGCTGTCGGCCTTCTGTCCTTTCTGAAGCATACTCAGTCCCCATCAGGCCATTTTTATGGCTTTTGTGGTGTGCTTAATTTACAGTCATTCCCTCCCTCCAGATGGAGTTCCCCCCAGCAGATAGAAAACTCTTACCCTGTCTGTCAATGACTTAGGTATGTGCCTTTCATTATACACGCAGAGGTCACCCTGTTCATTTATTTACTTCATTTATACATCGCCTTCCTCCCCAAAACAGCTTACTTCATTCTGTTCTGTTCTCAAATTTTATCTTCAAAATGAGCCTGTAAGGTCAGTCAGATTGAAAGTAGGTGATTGGTCCAAGGTCCCCTGGCACGTTTCCATGGCAGATTGGGGATTACAGTTAGAAACTATTTGCAGTTTTTATGCTTCAGACTTCTGGGGGGAATTTTTTTCCGTTCCCAGCTTGCTTAAAAAAGATACCACTTTGCAGCAGTTTGGAGAGCCGGGACTTTATTGACTTTATTCAGTGTCTGGAAAGTAGGAAATTCAAAAGAGAAAGAGGCCCTGCTTTCAGGTTTACAGTCTAATCCAATAACTAGGCAAGTGTTGTTTTCATTTTTAAACCACCAGTTTATACAATCTACCCTGCATATCACCAATAAGGGTGGCAATTGCCTCATTTTGCCAATCTCAACAGATTTCAGTACAAACAACTCTTCTACTTTAGAACAAGAGGTTCCACACAACCCCTGCAGAAACAAAATTTCTTCTCTTCCTTTTTCTAAGGCCGTGATACACTATTCTGGGCCCTGTCAAGCTAATGTTGCTGGGAGAGGTCCCTGTTAGAATTTAGATCCAGAGGAGTTAGCCGTGTTAGTCTGTAGTAGCAAAATCAAAAAGAGTCCAGTAGCACCTTTAAGACTAACCAATTTTATTTTATTGTAGCATAAGCTTTCGAGAATCAAGTTCTCTTCATCAGATGCCTGATCCGAATTTCATTCGGTTAATTGACCAGTTCGGATCAGGCATCTGATGAAGAGAACTTGATTCTCGAAAGCTTATGCTACAATAAAATAAAATTGGTTAGTCTTAAAGGTGCTACTGGACTCTTTTTGATTTTGTTAGAATTTATACTCTCAGAAGTGCTGAGGCCCAATTCAGATTGGGACTGCAGGCTCCCCTTCCCGACCTGAAATGGCCCCTGGGAACAACTATTTATCCTGTTGTGGAAACATGCATGTAGTGCATCTGTACAAATGTAGCACACACCCACACCCAGTGGGGTGTGTGGAGACTGTCAGCTCTCCAGAGCCATTTCAGGTTGGAAAACATCTGAAGCCCTGCCTCCCTAGGTGCTGCCTTCCCAATCTGAATCTGGCTTTCACAAACCTGGGAATTACATTTCAAGCATGGAGCAGCCTCCTCACATCAACTAGACTGGACCCAAGGAAGATTCTGGAAAGACCTGGGAACAATATATCATATAATTATGCCTTAAGGGAGATGCCCTTTAAGATAAGAGCCCCGTGGCGCATAGTGATAAGCTGCAGTACTGCAATCCAAGCTCTGCTCACGCCCTGAGTTCGATCCTGGTGGAAGCCAGGTTCAGGTAGCCAGCTCAAGGATGACTCAGCCTTCCATCCTTCTGAGGTCGGTAAAATGAGTACCCAGTTTCCTGGGGGTAAAGTGTAGAGGACTGGAGAAGGCAACAGAAAACTACCCCATAAAAAGTCTGCCAAGAAAACATTGTGATGCGACATCCCCCCATGAGTCAGTAATGACTTGGTGCTTGCACAGGGGACTACCTTTACCTTAAAGGAGATGCAAATGAATCTTTCTCTGCCATCGGAGGGGGGACATCAGTCTTGCTTGGTCTTTTTTTTCTAGCAAGAGCAAAGCTTTGGATTCTCTTAACGAGCAATCCTGAGTTTATCAACATTTTGCTCAACAGTTTAAGGGAAGTGTCACTAGACCAGTTTCAAGATCCATCTAATTTTCAAATCAGCAAGAGGTTTTGAACAGCAGAGAAAGTCACGTCTTCATGCGGAAATCACTGCCACCAGGCATGGATGTGATAATGCCTAGGTGCTTCGATGGCGATAAAAACGAAAGACTGAACAGACGCATGGCAGGAGGAGGCCTATCTTAGTCACGATAGCTAAATGGAAGCTCCATGTAAAGAAGGGAGGCAACAAGCAGTGAATTCCACAATTTAATCACTTGTTGAATCAAGAAGTACTTCTTTTTGTCCGTCCTGAATCTATTGTCCCCAAGTGCCCCATTGGCTGCCCCCGAGTTCTAGTATTACAGGAGAAAAAGTTCTCCCTAGCCACTTTCTCAACCCACTGTGTAATTTCACAAAAGGTTTTCCGCTGGGTGTGCTTAGCTTTTGCAAAGGGGTTCCTCTATTAATTTTTTCTGGTCGAAGACAATTGCATTTAACTGGCAGGTGTTAATGATCTGTATTTTTTGTTTGATTGCTTGTATGTTATTCTAAAATTGGTTTATCTGTTGTATGCTGCCTTCACTCTGCCAAGAAAAATAACAAAAAAGCATTGCAAGCATGACAGTTAGAATGTTTTTATCCAGCTACACATTCCATTCGAATAATGCAGGGAACAAATGTAGCACCTACCTCTGTAAAGCATAATGTAGGGGGACCCATCTGCAGAGTGGCCACTGGTCAACTCAGCTCCAAATCATCCACTCTCAAGAAAGAAAGCCAACTAGACGCAGAACTCAGGAGAGCACTTGGTCTACAGTACTATCCTACACAGAGTCACCCTTGTCTGAGTCTGTTGCTATCAAAGTCTCTTTGCTTAGGAAAGCACAACTAGCAAGCCAAAGACACTTTTCTTGAGGCTTTTGATAGCCTTGTTTGATTGAAATAAATACGTAAATTCTTGCCAATGTGAAAATTACACAGTCGGCTTTTGCCACCCTTTGGATTCTTAACAATGTTTTAAATGGCTGGCTTCCCTCCCCCTCCCCCCTGCACAACTCTTAACTGTCGCAGTCTACACACTGCTGGTGTCCTGCATGGGTTCTTTGATGTTTTACCAACGTATCTTTGCGGCTAAAGGTTCTCCCACACTCCAGACACCCGTATGGTTTCTCCCCTGTATGGACTTTCTGATGTCGCTCTAGATGAATGCTCTGATTGAAGGATTTTGCGCAGTAGGAACAACCGTAAGGCCTTTCTCCAGTATGAATTCTCTGATGGGACTTAAATGAACCGCTGGAACGTAAGCTTTTCCCACAATCGGGGCATTCATAAGTTTTCTTTCTTATATGTCGACGCTGATGTCTAATCAAATGTTCTCTCTGCAGGAAGCTTCTCCTCCCATGGGAGAAATCATATTGCTTCTCTCCTATAGGGAGTCTCTGATGTTTACTGAGGTTTAGGTGGAAGTCTTCCATGCGCACAGGACATTTGTGAAAATTCTCTCCAGCATGCATCACATCATGACGATCTGCAACAATATCTTCTCCCGTGCTTGGAGATTGTTTGGGCCTTGCCGACACTGTGGTTTCAATCTTGGCAGCTGTATGCTGCCTTTGGGACCTGCATGCCTGCTCTTGAGTCTCAGTGGTTTCTGACATATTCTTTGGGGTTAAATGTAGCACAGTCCTGTGTGTTTCCTCAGACTCTCTTCTTCCATACTGGGAATTCTCCACTTTGAGCTTAATCCTCTTTCTGCCACCTGCAGAGACAGAGAGAAGTCTTGTAAACTCTCCACTCACACCTTTTCAAGACCACAGCCAAGACCTTCTTGCTGGCTTTCTCTCCTGTCTGTATTGACAACACCCCTCTATTTGTATTGAGGACTGTCACAGTATTCTTCTTGGCTAAACTTTTAAGAACAAAATACTGCAGCAATGGCATTCATATCCCATCCCAAGGAATAGTGAATTTTTGCCACCTGTCCAATTATGCAAGGGTGAATATTTTGTGCTGGTTCATCTTTATTGATAGCGCAATTGATGAACACAGGCACTTGCTGGTTCAAGGCATTCAATGCCAGACCTACGCTGTTTTCACTAACAAACTCTACCTGACTCCACAGTTTCCCTGTTGAAAGATTAAAAGGCACAGATCAAACCAGGACCCCCCCCCCCCAACACACACACACACACTGGATCACATCACAGGTCCATCTAATTCACCACCCTGTTCCTAACAGCAGCTAGCCGAATGCTTCTGAGAAGCCAAGTGAATAGAAGCAACATCAGGAGACGGTCTGGGCAGTTTGCTATCCCTCGAGGGCAACTGGCTGTGAGACAAGATGCTGGACTAGATGGGCAGCTGTTCTTTTCCAACAGGGCTCTTCTTACATTTGTTCCCCCAGGTCATCTCTAAGCACCTCTCTGTACATTTAACGTCGAAGTGGCCATGACTGTAGTCAATGGCAGCAAATGCCATAAATGAATAAATGAGAGTGTAAAATAGAACCGTTTAAAAACCTGTGTTGAATCCAATCCTATTTCACTTAGTTTTACCTTGAGCTTCTAGCATTATGTCAGATAACAAAACATTCCCTGGCACGAAACCTCTACCATGTCCCCCATCAACTCACATCCCCACCCCTGGCCCAAATAAATAAATGTTTAAAAACATTTCTCAAAGTGGCCTTCCTGAGGAAGTAGTTACCACTCAGGAAGCATAAATGATCTATGGCCTTATATCAATATGCAAAGAGCTAATGACTGAAACACTCTATGGGCACTCTTGAGATCTCCATCGCTGGTGAGTTTCCTGATGCCGGACCAATGTGAAATTCCGGGTGAAATTCCTCCCACACTCCAGGCATCTGAAGGGTTTCTCTCCTGTGTGGCTGGTCTCGTGACTCATGAAACGTTCTTTCTTTTTGAAGCATTTCCCACACTGAGGACGTTCAAAAGGTCGCTCTTCTGTATGGACTTTCAGATGTCTTGTTAATTTTTTTTTATAAAGGAAGCTTTTCCCACACTCGGGACATTCGTGCAGATTCTCTCTGGTGTGACGTTCCCGATGCTTTAGCAAATTTTGTCTGTATCTGAAACATTTTCCACACTCAGGACATTTACAGGAGCTCCCTTTGGTGTAAACTCCTTGGTGACTCTCTAAGAGCTTTCTAGAATGGATGTTTTCCCCGCACTTGGGACACTTGTCCAATGTCTCGACTTGACTCTGAGACCCAGTCAAATTATCTTTCTTCACATATTCATAGAGTCTGAATTGCTTCTTGCCTGTAAGAGCTGCCCAGTGTTGATCAAAGAAATATCTTTGCTGGAGTTTTTCCTCTGATATCAGTTGTTCGTTGGTGTTCCTGCCAGTGTGCATGAGAACGAAGTCTAGGTTTGTATTTTCCCCCATACCTATTAAACAAGGACTTCCCCCCCTCTGTATTTACTGCATAAATGTTGCTACTGGCAGCAGAAAGACATTCTAAACTCCCTTTCTGTTCCTTCTTGAACTGTTGCCCTTGGGACTCACATGTCTGCTTGTGAATTTCAGATGTCCCAGGAATATCCACTTGGGTTACTTCTGTTGACGATTCCCATGTTTCATCTGGACCAGATTCATCCTCCTCTGAGACCTCCTTCTTGATCCTCTTCACATCACCTGAAAGAGACAAAGAGAGGAACCGGTTCTGTGGCCTGGACAGCTTAGAGACCTTACTTCAACCTTCCTGTCCAGCTGATTCTGGACCTTTCTGCTAAACTAAGCTCTACTTACTTCATTTATACCCCCCTTTCTCCCAAATGGGCACCACAAAGCAGCTTACATCGTTGTCCTCTCCTCATTTTTTCTCACATTGACCCTGTGAAGTAGGTTAAGTTGAGAGTGTGTGACCGCCTAAGGTCAACCGGATTCTTTCCCTGTTCACCTTAGGAAGCCCTTTTGACTTCAGAAAACTTGATTCCTCAGAGTTCCGGAACTTATTTGGACTAATAACTGTGTGGATCAGGGGGTTGAGAAGGAGCCGAAACCAGCCTCCTGCCTCTCAACAGAATTGGCACTCACAGAAGAGGAAGGAGAAAGCCATTTTCCCCCTTTCTGCCTGCACCCCACCTCCAAAGCCACAGACAGTGCTAGCAGCCTCCACAATCCTCTGACCCAAAACATTCACTTTCCCAAACTCAGAAGCAGGCAGGAAAAAAGTAAGGCTCCTCAGTCCTTATGCTCACAGATCATAGGATCCAAACAAGTAACTCTCTCATGAAAGCTTGGAGTAATTGTGCAATTTCTGTCCTGTAACAATTCTCTGAGGTTTATCCAAACCTGATTTTTTGGTGGAAGATTTTCCCCCTTATGAGACAATCTGTACATATTGTCTCATAAGGGGGCAAGATGAGACAATCTTGTCTCATATGACATATGAGACAATCTTATTTGCAAATCAAGGAACTTTAATTATTTCTTCCTCATTTTGTTCCCTTTCCCTGTTTTATTGTCTTTACTTGCATGTATATGCAGGTAACAGGCTGGCCTTTTATTTTTTTCAAACTGCTCAGGATTAAGTGCAAAGGAAAAACAGCTGGAGTGTTCTGTGGGCCTCCAAGAGAATGTCAGAGTCCTTCCCAAACTATAAGAATCACTCAGATACCCTTCTCCAGTCTCTTACCTGCACCTGGGCCTGGGAGTGTTTCTCTTTCCTCCAGGAACTGGACCAACATCTCTTCTTCTTTTTCAAGGTGGGAGGCAAGGCCAGATTTAGGAACCAAAAATCCCTCTAGAATGGAGAGAAATGGAGAATTATTCCAGATATATTTGGATTAAAAATATTAATATTCATATATTTTTGGGGTTTAGACTTTCTAATTTGAACACAAGAAGCTGCCTTATACTGAATCAGACCAGATACTGAATCAAGGTCAGTCTTGTCTACTCAGACTGCCCGTGGCTCTTCAGCATCTCAGGCAGAGGTCTTTTGCATCACTTCCTACCTGATCCTTTCAACTGGAGATCTTGGGGATTGAACCTGAGACCTTCTGCATGCCAAGCAAATGCTCTACCATTGAGCCATGGATCTTTCAGGAAAATTAAACGTAAAACAAAATAATGCCACAAGCAATATTTTTGTGCTTACTTATAAGTAAATGCCAGGCAAAATAATCACCTTTCCACATGGCAGTGTTTTCCTGTGGCAGACCTGCTGCTGCTACAACTGCCACTCCAAATGCCTCTGTATTCACCACAGTGACAACTACATACAGAATAATCTCTAAGTGAAAGTAGCCCTAACTGGAACAAGAAGTGCTTCAGAAGAGCCCCAGGGGTATCACCTTTGTGTCTGCAGGGAGCACCCACTCCAAAACAGCTGCCTCTATCATAGGAGTATCCTTGGCTTGGAACCTTCCAGTATTTTGTGGAAACCCCCCCCCCCAATGATCCGTGATTGGTTTTACCTCTCTGGCATCCGTTTTGTGAGTAGTTCTATCCCTCACATGAGCTATTTTGTGCTGGTACCCACTATCCTTTGCCAAAATTCCAAGAGGCCTACATACTAAGGAAAAGGAAGGTCACTGTTATCTTTTTCTGAAGGAAGTAATCAGGGCTTCTGAGACATCATTAACCAATTCCCTCTCTCTCCTCAGACTTAATTTGCATGTCTAGGAACTAACACCCCTTCAATTACAGATGTAGGAAAAGCTGGTGTGAGTAGCCCTGAAGCAAAGACAGTGGACAAGGGTGAGGGCCAAAAATGACAGAGAAAGGAAGGAAATTGGGAGGGAGGGGAGAAAGACAGTATAAAACTCCCTAGAAAAGACAGTAAGGCACTCACTAACACACTCATCTTCACGGTTCATATATTTTCCTACCACTTCGTAAGAATAATCACTTAATTACTTAAAAATTAATAATAACAACATTCATTGAAATAACCACAATACTCAATGAACATATTTAAACTTATTATATTGGACTGACTGTACCTGAATGGACATCCAATCATATACGTGTCTGTGAGGAATCTACATGCTTTCATATGGGACAGAAGTACACACCCCTCCCTCTAGGATATGTACAGGGAGCCAGTGGGGACACGATACCAATTCACACCGTCCTCTCAAACCTATTTGCTTGCCTAGCAATCAACACATCCCAACATGGGAAGCAAAAGCAGAGGGAAGAAACAGGAGCCCAAGGTAGAGAAAGGCGAAGAACAGGCACTCAACTATCCATTCTGGTAAAATCCAAATTTCTACACCTTCTCACCTTTTGATGGGCATCTGTGTGACGGTAGCTATTTTACACAGTGAATGTATTAAAACTTAATGTAAGGTCATTTTTGTGTTTGGGTGTATGTAAGTGAAGCCTACGTAGATAAACACACATGCACACACAATTTCAAATTCTAACATTTACGGTGATGTTTACTGGATTGACTGTACCTAAGCATAAGAGATTCTTACCCAAAGTATCTATGTTCCCACCGTCCTCCTGCAGGACTTGCCAAAACATGGTCCTTTGGCCTGGCTCTGTCAAACTCTGCTTGACCATATCTGTCTCCCCAAAGTTCATCTGTTTCTTGGAACAGGAAAAAAAAAACACCACAGACAAACACACACACGTCTAATCTTGTTACACAATTAGTAGGGTAAAGGCACAACAGAAGATCATACATTTGAACTTCAAAATCCAGAGCCTTTCACAAAAGCCAATACTTGTAGCATAATTTAATCACCCGGACTTTGAGTCACCAAAAAGAATGATTCTAATTTTGTACATATATACATATTGGCTAATCTCCTATGGCAGAATTAATCACCTTCCGATAGGGAGGCGGAAACATTTTCATAAACCCAATTTATTCATTTTTTTTCTTACAGGACATCAAGAATTTCGTTAGCTAGAGATATGTGATGAGGACAGTAAATATGACTCTCTTTAAAAACAATGAGGACTAAAACCTGTTTGTTGCTTTGAAATCAAAAGCCAAGATTCTTGGGGGAAATGAATCTGCAGGCAAATGGCACAGGAGCTCCTTGAAAGACCATTTTCTGCATGCTCCAGACCTGAGCTGCTTTGCCTAGCAAGGCCTGATTTCTGAAAAAAGAGCCAATACTTTTCAACCTTGCCTGTGAGTCAAATACTCCAAGCATCTTCATTCTTTGAAGGATACACTGAAAAACATAATTGTCCTAGAATCTGACATCAGCAACTCAAAATAAATCAGGAAATGACAGGTCTTGCAGCTTCTTACGGCTTGTAGTTCAGGCATGTTTCCAGCAGGGGAAAGCAGACTTTATGTTTTTAGGAGTCATTTAATTTAAAAGCCTTGGGAACTACAGTCACAACACGGCATGGGTGGAGCCAATCACAACTTGGCAACTCCGTGAGTCAGTCACAACATGGCAGCGTGTACAAAAATCGCAGCTTTTCAGTGCAGGTCTGCAGTGCTTCAGTGGGGAAGATTTCCCTCTGCTGTCTCCCCAAAGCAGACCACTACCACCAGGCACTGTCAGGCTTGGCAGGAAGGCTGGGGCCAGGGATAAGGGGGTGTGCATGTGACATCTGTGACATCATTACGTCACTTCTGCATACAACGTGGATTGGATGGTAAACTGTATCAGGTTAGAACGGATGCATAAAAACAGACCATGTGTTACTGTGATACTCGTTTTGGTTCTGGTTTTATTTTTACTTGTGAGCTGCATCAAGCAGATATTCAGAGAGGCATATAAAATCTCTAAATAAACAATAACCAGACTTTCCTCCAGAACGTCGGAGTACCTTTGCTTGCCCAGCTCCAGCTGTTTCCTGCCCTTCAGGAGGAAGTGATGGAGCAAAGTGCCCTCCTGGGCGTTTGGTTCCTCTGCCTGAGAGGGATGGAAGGGAGACTTTAGAAAGGGAGTCCATCGTTTAAGCGACCAGATGCAAAGGAAGAAATGATTGGCATGCAAAAGGGGATTTTGAAAGAGGCAGCAGGTTAGGCGAGGGTAGGAGAAGATGCTGCTGTGAAAATTCCCTCTTTTGCACAACTGGTTCAGGGTCCAGGAGCCTATCTTTCTGCATGATTGTCCTAAAAAAAGGTAGCAGAGAGACTCTGGAAATGTTTTTTTCCTGGGCCTTGTTTATAATCCTGTTCTGTTATTCTGCTGCTTACCCCTTGACTATGTAAAGGATAGGAGGAGTTCCAACAAGCTCTGCATACACCTCAAGTTTTGCAAAGGGTTCTTTTAAACATCTTTCAAACAAGCAAGTAAATGTATACTGTTCCCAGCAGTCCCACTGCAGGAGAAATTTCCCAGGAGAAAAATCTGACTAACCGGGCAAAGTAGGGAGCTTGAAGATCTATGTGTAGGGTTGCCAGCAACCTGAAGGGCAAAAATATGTCCTGGCCTTGTAAGACAGACTTGATAGGATGTAATTTGTCAGCTGATGTTATTTACCTCCAAGCCATAAAAAGCTTCAACTGCCCATTTTCACACATTAAACCCCCCTATTAAAGGGGCAAGACCTTCCCCCTCGGCTTGTTGGCAACCCCTATTCTTATGCTGCCTCGAGTCTAAGAAAATGGAACAGACTAAATAAATGGAACATGAATAAATACAAATCTTTTCTTACTCACAGAGAGCCCCCCCAGCCTTGAAGACCTCACCCACAACAATGCACTTCCCATCATGGATAATAATTCTGGGACCAGGGCTTACAATAAACCGAGGTGCTGACTCTGTCCCCATATCCATTTCCAACATAATCACTGGACCTAAAAACACCAGCTATACAATCTCAGGCTCATTCACTTGTTCATCTTCCAGTGTTATATATGCTATCAAGTATGTCAGCAATGCCCTTCAGCTCTGTTTATTGGACACAGTTCCTTGGCAAAAGAATGAATGGACGTAAATCTGATATTAAAAAATCACAACATTCAAAAACCAGTGGAACAACGTTTTAATAGCAACAATAACAACATTCAATTTATATACCGCCCTTTAAGACAACGCCCATGCAGAGCGGTTTACAAGTGTGTTAGTATCCTCAAAACAATCACCCTGTGAGGCGGGTGGGGCTGAGAGAGCTCCAAGAAACTGTGACTGATCTAAGGTCACCCAGCTGGCTTCAAGTGGAGGAATGGGGAATCAAACCCAGTTCTCCAGTCCTACTGCTCTACCACTACACAAAACTGTCTCCAAGGGTGCTGACTTAAAGAGTAGCAGTTCTCAAGCACAGAAACTTCAAAGGAAAAGTACAATGTGAGATTGCTGAAATTGAGTTTATTTGCACATTTGGAACAATGGATCACCCAAGGTTGAATTGAGACATAAGACTTTTCTACACTTCATATTCTTGCTCTTATCAATCCAGAGGAGTTAGCTGAGTTTGTAGTTGCAAAATAGTAAAGAGTCCAGTAGCACCTTTAAGACTAACCACCTTTATTGTAGCATAAGCTTTCGAGAACTACAGCTCTTAACAAGCTAATTACAACATGTATTACAGCTAGCTTCCTGACACTCTAATTTACAATACCCCCTCCCATTCTCTACCTGGATTATAAAGACTCCTTCCTTTTTCCACTCCTCTTATCTGTTGAAGGGAGCTTTGACTCTCAAAAGCTCATTCCTTGGAAATCTAGTTGATCTTTAGATTTTGGACTCGGACATTTTACGTGTTTTCATGTTGTTACTGATCAGTATATATCCAGGCTAAATGGTGTACAATGGAGAACTTTTAAATACTGTCACTTTGTGTGTCATCTGCCAGATGCATCAACTAAAACTCCTTCTTCTGTGTAGCTGTCAAAAGCACAAGGTTGCATCTCATCACCCAAATCAGCACCTTTGGGGGGTGGGGGTGAAGACTCAGTGGAATCCTTACCCAGCAAATGGATCTCGCCTTCACTGTTTACTTCTTCGTAGCCTTTTCTTTGCATAGGATCCAGGGTTTCCTCCTCTGTGCTTTGAGAACCCAAACAGACCTCTTGCAATGGCCCCTGAAACAGCAAAGAGGATCCCCACTCAGAACAAGGCGGTTTTTTAAAGAGAAAGAGGGACAGTTTGCTACCTCAAATCCTTTTGGGCATGATTTGAGATAGCTGTTTCTGAACAAATAAAGCTCTTTAGAGATCACTGATCCTCGTAAAGATCTGGCATAAAGCAGCTGAACTGTGAGTACTGAGTACAACTGTGGGGGAGAGGGGATGCCTGGACTTTCAAGAAGGCATGTTGGGACCAGCGTATTCCCATAAGAACCTACCAGATCTATATGGCCATCTTCAGGGGTCCAGTTGTTAGGTGCTCCTGTCATCTAAGGCTAAACAGATGGCTTTCTGAGTTGAGGTGCCAAAATTATAGAGTCCCCTTCCTGGGGAGATTTGTCTTTAACATAGGTACTGTTTTCTAAAGTTGATTTTGAATGTCTTTTGACTGCTCACTGCCACTGAAAGGGCTCTAATTGGGAAGAAAGGGAAGGGGATACAAATGCTTTAAATAGGATGGAGATGGCCCTGGTGGCTTTAGTGGATGACCTCTGTCTGAATGTAGACATAGGCCACGCTTCTTTGTTGCACCTCCTGAACCTATCTGCAGCCTTCGGCACAGCGCTGCTGCTAGGAAAGCAAGCTGCATAAAATGCTTCTACAGACTCAGACTAGCCCAGAAGATGTAAGCACAGTTATTATTAAGATGGCCCCCTACATTGACATGGCTGATCTGGCCGCCTGGATCCATGGTTTGACTACTGTAATGCACTCTGCATAGGTCTCTCCTCAATATCAACTCTGAGATTACAGTTGGTGCAGAACGCTACAACTCGATTATTATCAGGAACTAGGGGGAGGATGCATATTACTCCCATTCTGTAGTCACTCCACTGGCTAGCCCTCAGTTACTAGGTTCAAGTCAAGGTTTGGGCTATCATATACAATGACCTTGATGGCCTTGGTCCCTCATATCTACAGGACCGTCTCTCTCCCTTTGCTCATCTGAACAGGGCCTTCTACAGGTGCCACCCTGCAAATAGGCAAAATCAACAACTATCCATACATGCACATTCTCTGTAGTAGAATGGCCTGCCTAAAGAGGTCAGGAAAGCTCCCACTCACCTGGCTTTCTACAAACTGTGCAAAACTGAGCTATTCAGCTCTTTCTTACTCAGGTAATAGGGCTGTGCTGTAAGGAAATGACTCAAAGAGATCCTTTGATAAAGGGATATGGACTGTAGTAGACTATGCTACTGTGTACTGTCTGTTAGTGTAAGTGTGTTCCTACTGGGCCATTTCCATGTCATTTAATATGTATTGTCAAATTACTTAGGTTTGTTTCAGCTCTGTATCAGATTTCTGCCTGTTTTCACATTTCTGCTATCTATACCCTGTTGTACTGTTTACTGAATGTCCCCGTTATTGATCATATTGAATTACACTGAGTAATCCACCTCAGATCTCAGTGAGAAACGCAAACTATAAGTAATGTAAATAAATAAATAACTTTGGGCAAAATTCCAACAAGTGCAGCATTTACTCTGTCAGTGTACCTGCCTGCTAGGAAAAACTACACCAGGGAATTTTCTGTTCTGCCATGCAGCTATTATAGACTCTTGTATCCTGTAGCCCAAGGTTACTAGTTTCTGAATCAGAGCCTGTATCTGTCTCCTGGAGAGCTGTTTGATCTGCAGCAATGAGAGGAAGAACATGTTCAGGTCCATGCCATGAAAAGCTTCACTGGGGTTCTTTCCACATGGACGTTTAGCTTCAACTTTCTTCTGTATATTGGCACTGTTTTGGGGAGCATCCATGTAAAAAATCTCTAGCCCCTTTTGTTGCTGAGTTGTAAGGGGAAATGTGCAAGTTGTACATTTTCCCTTGTATTTCCACAACAAAATGGATGAGAAACATACTTTGTTTTGGTGAAAAGGAGAGCCAATACATCGTTGTAACGATCCTTATAATAATCTAGCTATTACCAGTTTTTTTTTAAGGCTTGAAATAAGTCTTCCATTGTGGTGGGCAACCCAGAGAATTGTCTCCATGTGGAAGCAGCCCTACCAATATCTACAGGAGCAAGCAGTTTATTTTCTTTGGGTCAGTGATTACTTTGATGGGTTAGTGTTTTCAGAAAATGGCATATGAATATTTTACATTACGCTATAGTGGCAATCATGAAACTACCTCACAGGGTTGTTGTGAAGCTCAAGGAGATAATTAATGCAAAGAATCCCATAAAGGGAAAACTGCTAGAGGATTCACAGCAAACAGACAATATTCCAGATTGTTCTGAAAAGATTGTTACCAGAGGTTACTGACAAGGACGAACAGAAAGTAACCAGTAACCTATTGCTGTCTCTTTTTACCAGAAAATGTTTATCTAATGTAAAAAGATTTTTTTTTCTGTTCAGGTAAATAATTTCATAATAATGTTAATGCAAAAACGGGAATTTTGAGTGGCAGTGCCACAAGTATGGAGGTTCCTCCAAACTGGAGATTCTCCGAAGTGTGGGACCGTCCTGAGCACCTGCCTGAAATATACAAAAGAAGTAATTTGAAAGGGTCTTCGGCAGAACTGAACTGGAGCAGGAGGTGGCTGATGGGGGCTTACCTATCCTAAATGTATCAGTTCTACCTATTGTTAATTGAGCAATCACAGATGATGGCAACTACACCAGCCCACATTTTATATTCTGTTGAAGACTCTGGGAATTAACTATTAAATTCTCACCTGCCATTTTCCAGTCTTGGTACACCCTTGGTGGTTGATGAAAAAAACATCCACCAGGGCTGCGGCTTGGGTGCAATTCTCAGGGCAGCCAGCCCTGATCCAGCTCTGTAGCTCCGGTGGCAGGATGGTGAGGAACTGCTCCAGGATCAGCAGCTCCAGGATCTGCTCCTTTGAGTGCCTCTCTGGCCTCAGCCACCGGTGGCAAAGTTCCTGTAGCTGGCTGTAAATCCGGCGCGGATCTTCCACCTCTCTCGAGCGGAACTGCCGGAAGTGCTGGCGCAAGGTTTCCATGCGGTTGGCTTCATCACGCAAGATGGCTGCCTTCACTTTCCTGTAATCCTCCCTGTCTGTGACTTCAAGCCTACCAAAGGCCCTTTGGGCTTCTCCACTCAGTGCTGGCAGGAGCCGGGCAGCCCACTCTTCCCTGGGCCACTGGCAGGCTTTGGCCACTTGCTCAAAGGAGGCCAGGAAGGCCTTGGCGTCCTCCCAGGGGCTGGGCTCCTTCTCCCACCCCATGTTTCCTCCCCAGAACTCCTGCCATTGGGCTTCTAAGCATGGTTTCTCTTTGCCTTCTTGCCACACTCTCCATCTGGTCCGTTCTGCCATCTCTTCATGCTGATCTATGTGAATTGATTCCGCTGCTGAACCTTCTCGTCCCCCTTCTCGTTCTTCGCCTGCAGACTTTTGCTCCTTCATCACTTTTACTTGCGACTCTATCAATGGAAATCTAGAGAGTCACTGATAATACTGCTTTCTGGTTGATTCCAGGCAGAAAACTTGATTTTTCTCAAATACAGATTCTGTATTTCAGAATCTGTAACAGAACTGAGAAAACAAGTAACCTTCTTCCTCGTTTCCTGGGTTTTGTCTCTGCAAGAGGATGACTTCCTTTGTGGCAAATGATCTGCAACTGTCAGAGGCCACAAAGCTCTTCCTTGGTTCCTGATTTGCAGGGGCAATTTCTCCCTGGGCAACAGACATGCATAACAGAATGGTTAAAAAAGGCAAACAAGTAAGAAAGGAGCAAACACTTGCATGTGCCACCTTACAAATGCATACGTTTTCTTTACCAGAGAGCAGGAAGAAGAGAAAATGCACACTTACATGAAGGACTGAGTGGGTGTCACTGAGATCTACCATGGCAAAGAGCCTGAGCCATGAATTCAGAAGTCTCAAGTTCAAACCCAGCTTTGACCATGAATGCAACAGAAACCTCAGCTGACTCCTTTGCCCTTCCAAAAAGATTGGGAAAGAATGAAAACTCCATTCTCGTATGAAGATACTTTATTGCATCTCCCTAGAACTTTGGTTGTTGTGGATTTTCCGGGCTGCATAGCCGTGGTCTTGGCATTGTAGTTCCTGACATTTCACCAGCAGCTGTGACTGGCATCTTCAGAGGTGTAGCACCAAAAGACAGAGATCTCTGTGACACTGAGAGATCTCTGTCTTTTGGTGCTACACCTCTGAAGATGCCAGTCACAGCTGCTGGTGAAATGTCAGGAACAACAATGCCAAGACCACAGCTATGCAGCCTGGAAAATCCACAACAACCATCGTTCTCCGACCATGAAAGCCTTTGACAATACATCTCCCTAGAACTGTTGAAAACCTGGAGGGAAAAATGTCCTGTCTTTTTAAATAAAGGCTTAATATGTGGAAATGGGCAGTAGAAACCTCATAGCATGGAGGCAAATAACATCTCTGGATAAATAATATCCCTTTAAGCCTCTATGAAAGGGGCAGGACATTTTTTTCTCTGAGTGGTTGGCAACTCTACATCTTCCTCTGGAAGCAGCAGGCCCAACTATGACAGCCATTTTGTTCAGGGCCTGTCTCCTAGCAACACCTCCATCCTCAAGGCCTGAGTGGGCCTTTGGGGGCAGCCTGTGAAGAAATTCTGTTCCTTTGGCAATACATACAGGGCAGGGTTGGTATGTGGACGGAAGAAGAAGAAGAAGAAAGATTGAAATACCAGGAACGGAGTATCAGTTGGGACAGATAAGGGAAAAAAGGAAAATAGAGAATGTGGTGAGGCAATTATAGGATGTGCTTTTAAAACCATCTTCATAAAGAAGCTGATGGCTGCTGAAAGCTTTTCACATCATGCCCATATTGCAAGGGTGGGGGGAGGGGTCAAGAAATTGTTGCTTGCCTAAAGCTATCTAGGAAGCAATTGTTAAAATACATTTTTTTGGATTTCAGGATACCTACTTATTGTTCTCCCTTAGCCACTGTGCTCCACTGGATTAAAAAAATAATCACTTGACCTCTATTAGTCTCTGCTGAACAGCTTTTAAAGTAAATTAACGGGGGCTTTCTTTTTATTAACACCATTTTAGGATAGAGATCAGCCTTTTGCTTTACATCTGCATGCCAGTTGGAACTATATTGGGTGACATTCTTCCCCATCATTTTGTTTCCATTGCTATTTCCGCCTGCCACCCACTTTTTAAAAACACACAAGTCATCCCAGAGAAAGAGGCAGCAACTAGACACACCGGTTCACACTAGAACAGTTGGCTGTTGCTCTTTACCCAACCTAGTTTTGACAGCAGTGCAGTAATTAAATAAAGTGGTTCAGGGTCACATATTTGTATCAAATAATCTCAAAAAATCCCTCCCCCTTTCGTGTTTGGGGACACAGGACATTTACCCTGGAGTGTGAAGATCCACACAAGAGCAGCCCTGTGACTTTCTATAGCTCTTCATTTATCATTTATATTTTTATCCTCCACCCTACCCCTTCCTTCAAGGTACTTGAAGCTGCCTCTCCCAGAACATACCCTAACCACAACACCACACCAGGTCTCCATTTACTATGCCCCGGTTACGAAAAAACAGGGGTTCTTATAGGAGGCTATCAAGTCCCATTGTACTTCCTCTCGCTGACAGCCTCGAAAGAAAGAAGTTTCGGATCTAGATGAAAACACTGGCGCTGGGGAAATGAACGCATTTATTCGGCATTTCTATATTTAGACTTCCCTTTATTTGGGAATGGGAAGATTAAAGGATGAGGCTTTTTGCGGGGGAGGTCAGGCTTTGAAGGCAAGCCGCCCCTTCGCCTCGTGGCGGGGGTGGGGGAGTTTGTTGATCAACTTAGGGGGCTGGGGGATCCCTCTGCTATCTCCCCCGCTCCTGCTTGCCTTCATTCGCCTGGGTCCCTAGTTTTGTCCCCCTCCCTCCGCGCCCCCTTTGCACTCACCTCTCCTGCAGCCATTCAAAAAAAGAGAAGCCAAAGTCCCTCCAAAGAGGAAGGCTCGTGTGTTCCTCCTTCGCGTCCCCACCCCCTGCTCAAATTTCTCAACTGCTTCCGAGATCAGCATGTAACCCTTCGAGTGTCTCCCAACGCGAGAAGCCACTTGCCAGGGCTCGCGTCTCTCCCTGGACTCGGGTTTTATCCTCTGGTTTTAGCAGCAAGCAATCTGACAGAGGTTGTTTTCCTCGGACTTTGACAGAGTTTGATAAATCACAAGGAAAACCAAGTCCTGTAAAAAAACAAAACAAAAATCCAACTTTCCTTTCCTCAAGTTTAAAGCTGCCATCAACCCTATGCACACTTACTTGGGAGTAAGCCTCGCTGGAAGTGGGGATTGCTTTCAGGCAAAAGTGCATAGGTTTGCACTATAAACACCTCCCCCCCCCCCTTGAATGCAGAGATAGATATAATTCCCACCCCCTATCTTCTCCAATTGCTATGAAAGGGTTACCAACTAACCAGAAGAAAAGTTGTGCAGGCCCAGCTCTTATGGCAAGCAACAGCTTGAGACACCGACATCAGGATGTGAAAGTTTTAAAGCAAATTGAGATAAAGGGTTGTGCCCTGACTAAATTTTCCACTAACGGAGGAATCTTATGTCAGCAGAATGGAAATTTCCTCCCCCCCCCCCAGCTCTCTGATCTCCCAGCAATTTTGCTTGTTGGGTGTGGGGCAGAGGACCCCCCACCCCAGCAGTATGAGGAGTCAACTAGGCGTCTGCAGTAGGAGGGGGGGAATCAGCAAAAATTGACCTTCCGTTTCTTTTAGCAGAGAATTTAGTTACACTGCAACCCAAGTATTAACCCTTGGCTACTGGTGGTGGAAAGCACCATCAAGTCATAGTTGATTTTTGGCAACCCCTGCTGGGCTTTTCAAGGCAAGAGACTAAGAGAGGTGATTTGTCCTTGACTGCCACTGCACAGCGACTGTCTTGCAAGCCTCCCATATAATAATTGTCCCAGATCAACCCTACTTAGCTTCTAAGATCAGGCCTTCCTTGGTTATCCTGGTCAAGGCACCAGAATGGTCACCCATTGGGCACCTACCCCGAGCTACGGTTGCCAATAACCCAGAGATAAGATATCCTATTCCTTTAGTAGCTATGAAAAGCTGTGAAAAGACTACTAAAGGGCTCAAAGGTATATGTTGGGGAATCAACTGCCATTCAATTGAATTGGGTGACAAGTTGCCCCCATTCTAGTATGATGAGAAAGGAAGAACATTTTCACATTCATGATTTTATAAACAGTTATGTGGTTGTTCCTAAAATTAAAGTCCCTAAAGGTGCTCTATAACAAGCAAAGTGTGTGATTGTTTCCAAAGTTAAAAAGAAATCCTGTCATCATTTTGTTGCACTTTTCTGCCCTTACATATTCCTTTCTCCCTTTTGAGATCTGTACATAAAAGACTTAAATCTGGAGAATGGTTATATATTTAAAACATTCACATCCCGCCTTTCCCCATAGCTCAAGGCAGCTTATCAACCACCCAAAAAAAGGTTGCTGTTTTAAATTGACAACAACAAAACTCCAAAGACCTCTGAGGCCCTCTGATACGCCTCAGAACTGAAAAGCCTGGGAAATAAAGTGGCCTGGCAGCACCTCCCAAAAGTTTCAAAAAATGGCACCCTCTCCGTTCCTTGGGAGTCCGTTCCATGAAGTGGGAGCTGCAGTGGAGAAGGCGCAGGCTGTGGTTGTGTTGGATAAATATTGTTGCAGAGTAGAAAATTTGCACAGCAGATAAAGAATCACAGACTCATGTGTTCAGCTTCTAAAATAAATGTTTACTACATACAGGGAAAAATAATAAAGCAGACATTGGAAATAAAATAAAGAAGAGCTAACTTCCTTCCTACATCCTTACATCCTGAAGATAGCGGTCTAACTAACTGGAGAGCAATGGCATCCTGAGTAAAGGAAAGAATGTCAATCGCCCCCCAATAAATCTGGTCAGACAATAATCAATCCTAGATCTTTTCATTAAGCATGCAACTCCCCTTTTACCCTGGCAGGAAGAACAACTCGACATCTAACTGGTCTTATGCAAACTAGTTGTCTCTAACTAAACACAAATTAACTCTTTCATGACTGACGAGAATGACACTTGTAAAAATCCCAACAGGTTGATGCCAGGAAGGCTGGGGGAACAGCTGGTAGAAAGCAGCCTGAAGACAGTAGTTGGTCACTGGGATTATATGGGAAGGTACACACCTTTTAAATATGTGGCTCCTAAACTTTAAAGCATTGGACCATGGGAACAAAGTGACAGCCAAAGTGACAGCTGCTTTACTTTAAGATAATCAAGATACACTCCTACTCATTCACCCGACAATAACTGACAAATACTTCCCTGTAGGTATGTTGAGAGTCGCTGCTTAATCCAGCCTTAATCCATTTTAATCTTGATGTACAAAAGGGACCAACAACTGGAGGACACTGTGCCTTGAACCATGGGAAAAGGTGGGATGTGAATGTAAATAACCATTCTCCAGGTCTTTATGTGCAGATCTCAGAAAGGTGGGGAAAAAATGCAAGGACACCTTTTTCTCCAGCAAGGTAGAGAAAAGCCAGGATTGGTTCTTTGATTTGGGGAAGAGATGCTTTGTCAAAGCAGCAGCAGACACCAAGAAACTCTATTGGCAGGAACCACTGTGTATGTCACTGGTTTAGTGTCAGCTAGCAACGTGTGAGTTGGCATGGTACAGTGTTGAATACCATGAGCTGAAAAGTCCCAGATTCAAATCACACCACTGCCACAAACTGGTGGCATTAGTGTACCCAGATTCTGCTCTTCATCCACAATACAGGAATTGGCTTACCTTAAAGGGCTGTCGTTAGGCTCACTAAGATGTATGTTACTCTGAGCATTCCAAAAGCCCAATGTCATGTCTGTACCCCTACATCCATAACGTTGTTCTATGTGTTGAACCATTGCTAATGCTGCTAGTGCTGTACCTTGTTTGCATTTTGCAAATGCTCTAACCAACACTTTCGTTTCTCTAACAGCCAGAGAACCCAGCTGTGTTATCTTGTTTCTTTGAAGCTCACAGAAGTGACCTTGCACTCTCTGAAATGTTACAGTTTACTTTCATGCATTCCCAGACCCTTTCGCCCGCAAACCTGTGGTCTAGCTGGGAGGGGGGACATGAGTGGGTATTTAGAGTTGTACTTTCCTCAAGTCTCTGTTCCTGTCAAGGAAGTATGTACTGCTGAGATGCTTTCTTGCCTCTGAGTAACTCTAAGGAAATATATATGGAAAGATTGGATTTCTGAATAAAACCATTTAACCAAGAGCTTGGACTTGTTGCAATGGTGCAAGGACCTGTCTACCATATCCTGTCATCCATAGTCTGACACCCTATATCGATCTTAGGTACCATTAATATTGTTACTATTTTCATGTTCTGTTACACTTTTTACCCCATCCTTTCTCCTGCAGAGCTCAGAGAGGCGCACAGAGTTCTCTCCAGCTCCATTTGTATCTTCACCACAATCTGGGCAGGCAGGATAGGCAAAAAGAATGTGACTGACCCAACATTACCCAATGAACTTCATGGCTCAGTGGGGATCTGAACCCAGGTCTCCCTCCCATTGGGGAAATAGTGGCCCTAGGGGAAAATCGTAGGGAAATGGTCGGGGAAATGGCGGGGAGCAGAGCCCTGTCTCCCTCAGTACCGCCATCCTGATCTGAATCGTGGCCTGGTCCACTTGGAAAACAAGGTCACCCCATTCCTGACGTCTGACTATCAGAGAACTCTGACCCCACACATTATAAATCATAACGTTTAGTTCGGCTCTTGTACTCAAAGCGTTGAATCACATGCTCAGGGCATTTTGAACATTTCTCTACACTTCAGATTGGCTGATGCGCAACAAAGGGCTCAGCTAGATGTGACGGCATCCCCCTGTTCATGACAGGGAAATACTATTTTAAGGCTGGGATTTTTTCCCCCTACTCAAATCACCTCTCTGGCAAAAGCTCTCCTGATTCTACAGAATTCATATGACTTCTCTCCTGCACGATTTCTATTATCTATACAGAGATCCCGTTTCTGGCTGGGTTCTTTCTCCTCTATAGGGCTCACATGGAGGTTCTCCCAGTGGGCACCAAACTGACACTTGATCTAGTTCTAGATGCAGAGGAGTTAGCCGTGTTAGTCTGTGGTAGCAAAATCAAAAAAACCATGCATCTGACGAAGAGAACTGTGATTCTCGAAAGCTTATGCTACAATAAAATTGGTTAGTCTTAAAGGTGCTACTGGACTCTTTTTGATTGATCTAGTTCTGTTAGTGGCGGCTGTCCACACTTCTGCAAACATCCTGGGTTCATTAGCTCCCTCCTGTGGCCTTGTCCCCTGCGGCCTTTCAGACTGGCACCTTTGCTCTTGAATCTCAGCCGTCATCAGCACATCCCCGTGGGTTAAATCCAACAAGGGCCTCTGTGTTTCTTTTGGCTCATTTCCCCCACACTGGGAATTCTCACCTGGAGCTTAATCCCCTTCCTCCACCCTGCAGGGACAAAAGAAGACTTTTGTAAGCTCTCTGGTCACCTCTTTTCAAGATCATTGTCAACTCCTTATTTATTTAGTACATTTTTTACCCCACTTTTCTCCCTGGGGACCCAAAACAGCTTACAAAAGCTCCTCACTTAAAAAAAATTACATAACAAGCAAAAGAAAATAAGCAGATGAGACATCTTGACTGGTTAGCCAGATGGATCAACCTGCCAGACAAGGCCATGGGCTGTGAGGCAAGGACCAAGAGCCTTTTGGCTAGCCCCCCCCCTCCCCGACATATCCAGGCTATAAATACCTGCACAGGAAAACATAAGCTGGTCAGGAGGGGGGGGGTCTTCCATTTGTGTCATCACATCTATTTTAACTAAACGATCATAAATGACACCAACAACCACACTGGCATTAAGTAAGTAAAAGGTAAGAATTGCAATCCAGGTAGTCAGACAGGGAAGAATTGTATTCAGGTAGGAAAAGCCAAGGAGTCAGGGACTTTTCAGTTTAGCAAAAGAAATAAAATGGGGGGAGAGAAATACATGACAAAGGTTTACAACACATAGATGTATGGAGCAGAAAAGTGGACAGAAATTTTTCTCTCTCTCCCAAAATATTAGCGCTCAGGAGCACCCAATGAAGCTGAAGGACACACAAAAGGAAATACTTCTTTACTCGACAAGAGATTAAATTGTGGAAATCGTTGCCAATGTACCTAGTGACAATGAGAGACAGCTTTAAAAGGGAATTAAGATGGATTCCCTGGTGACTAGCCCTGGTGACTAACGGGAACTTCCAGAGGCAGGAAACTGCTGAATACCAGTACTAGGAGGCAACATGGAGGCAGGGAGGCCTTGGCCTTTATGTTCTTTGTTTGGCCCACCAGGACAATTAGGTGTGTGAGAAAGGACGCTGGACTGGATGGACTCCTGGTCTGATCCAGCAGGGCTCTTCTTACTGTCTTAAAGCAAAAACGAACATGAGGAATATGTGGGTGGGATCACGAGTTTTCAACCAACTTTTGAACCCAGGACTCCAACTCCAGTCGGACACTGTAACCCACTGCCATGATCAATGGACATAATAATAGAGTCCAAATGATAAGTCATACCTGTAGTTATATTATATTAGCAAACTTCTGAGACTGTTCATTGGCAAGAGCTCAACTAGCACATTTTAGTATGCATGTGTGCAGTTCTCCCAAACCATCACAAATCCCAGCACTAAGGATGTAAAATCCCACTACAGCAAGTAAAATACCTACATAGGTCAAATGTTATTGACAAAAAAAAATTCAAAATAGGAGTCCATCTCTCCAGACAAGATCATTTTCACATTCTCCATTTCCGAAACGAAGGCCCTCTGAACAAAATCCATTCTCTCCTACACAGCAGTAGAAGATGCTACCCTACATCCTCTTGGGCTTATCTTTGAAAGTAACTGACACAAATCCAGGGAATAGAGATCTCCTCAGTCCTAGGTCCCCACATTATACTGGCTGATTGAATCAATTGGGCATGGCTTCGGAGTAAATAGGCATTTGGAGCAGTCTGCAGACAATTCTTGGTGCCCCCTGAAAGACTCAGAAATATTGAGACACCAGCTCAATATTTCTAGAAATGGTCTAGAAATAAATGTGTCACTCATGATATTCACAGGGCACAAGATAAAACTGAGTAGGCATGATTCACACTTTCAGCTGGGCACCTGTTGAATCTCTGCCTGCTCACACTCCTACTTGAAGGCACAAGGCTCAGTCGGAGGAAAATAAATAGTCCTTATGTGAACCACATTGAAGAGAGGATGGGGTCAGGCAAACAGAAGAAGAAGGGAGGGTTCCTGCATTTTTGACAGCTGTAAAGATGGAATATACAGCTAGATTTTTCTCATCTCTGTGACAAACTGCACTGCCAAAATTTCATCGCAGTTGTCAAAAGTACAGAAGCTGATGGGAGGGAGATTTAGGACACCTAAAAGGAAATACTTCTTCAAAGAACATGACCAAATGAAACCTTCATGTTCAGAGGTAGTATACCTGTGTAGGGTGTGGGCAATAACTAGGCAACTCTTGCCTCCATGCCCAGCTTGTACCCTTTCGGGCAACTGGCTGGCCTCAGCATGGAAGAGGATGCTGAACTGGATGGGCTAGATGGTCTGACTCAATTCGCCCATGCCCTGGTCACTCAGTCCTGCAGGAGAGGAGGTGACCTCTGCTCACTGCAAAGCAGATCAAAATGCAGCCAGAGATCAGGAATGGTGGGAGGTTGGAAAAGAAAGGCCACAGCTGGTGTAGCATAGTGGTTGAGTAAGTGAGCTGTGATGCAGCATTTTACTGGTTTGAATCCTGCTGCTGCCATAAACTCGCCAGATGGGCTTGGGTAAGTCACTCCTCACAGCCCCAGCATAATGTTGAACTTTGTTCACGGCTCTGAACGGACACTAATCTGTCCCGAAGAGCAGCATGAGGACAAAGATCACTAGCAGAGGGTGGTTGAAGGGTGACAAAGGCCTATAAAATGACATGCACCGCAGGGAAAGTAGACAGAAAGAACATTTGCCTTGGTGCTCCTGATACTCCTATTCAGGGACATCTGGCAAAATTGGTTTGAAGTCCATTTGGGCAAGAGAAAGAGCTTTGCACAAGGCATCATCAAGTTGTGAGATTTGACACAAAGTTTACGGAAGGTTTGGATAGAGGCCTGAAGGTGGACTCTCTAAGCAGCAATTAATGATAAAACACAGAGGGCCTTCTTGGTCATAGCACCAAAACTCTGCAACTCCCTCCCCAGGGATATGCATAGGTCTCCTTCTGTCACCATCTTCCACCAGCAGGTGAAGACTATTTGGTGTTGTCTGGTGTTCCCAGATCCCTCCTTCCTGCCTAGGGTTGCCAGGTCTCCCTGGCAACCAGCAGGAGGGGTGGTGCTCAGTACTTACTGGTGCTCTTTGTGTGTGTGCGCGCACTCCCAACTTTGCACAGGGCGAATTGAAAATTGGCCTCATTGGGGCCAAATTTGGCCCCATGCAAAGCGCAAGGGCACTCCCACGGCCAGCATGATTATGTCACTTTTGGAAGTGATGTTGGCGTGTCCCGCCCGAGGCACGCGAGCTGTGCCTGGGTTATTTGCCACAGGTGATCACCAGGCGGCGTACCACCTCCCACTGCTCATCAGTGATCAGCACAGGGGCAAACCGCTGGGAGTTTGCCTGCCACTGTTTTAACTGTTGATTTCATGCATGTGTATTTTAGTGTACTATAATTTGTGTTTTAGCTTGTTTTTAATTGTTTAAATGATGTGTTTTTGTTTGGTTTTAAGAGGCGTTTTTATTAGGCAATGTTTTTAATCCGTCAGCTGCCTTGGGGCCACTGTTCAGGGCAGAAAGACAAGGCATACATTTTGTAAATAAATAAATTAAGTCCACGGGTGTTGCCTTGGTGTTCAGCTTGTATGGCACTCGGTTAACTTCTACAAGATACATAGTGATGGATTAAACAGATGTTGGCCATATCCAGGAGGACTCTATCCCTTAACTCTACACAAAGATCTCATGTTATTCTGTAATGCTCTCCTTCCTGATCTTATTGGTTGATGCTCTCACAGTGTGCAAATTACATGCTAAGGACATTGGCAAGTTTTTGGTGCTTTGAGGACATGTAACAACTTGCAGCTTTCTTTTTAACTCTAAACACTCAAAGAGTTCTGCACAGATTCTCTGGTGGCTGATCAACACTCCCCAGTGACTAAAGTTTTTCTCATATTCAAGGTCTCCAAAGGTTTCTCAACTGTGTCCATCCTCCAATGCTCAATTAATTTCTCTCTCTGATAGACAGTAGCCGCACTCTAGATATTCAAAACAATTCTCTCCAGTATGGTGCTTCTGACGGCTCTTCACATTATTACTGAAGAGGATATCCTGTGAATTTATGTCTCTCTCCAATCTGGATCCTCTGAAGAGTCTTTTAAGGGTTGTGGCTCAGTGGTAGAGTATCTGCTTTACATGCAAGTCTCAGGTTCACTCCCAGCATGTCCAGCTAAAAAGATCAAGCAGTAAGTGATGTGAAAGACCTTAACCTGAGACCTTGGAGAGCTGCTGTCAGTCACAGTAGACAATACAGACTTTGATGGGCCAATGGTGTGACTTTGTATAAAGGCAGCTTCATGTATTTTCTAAAACATCCCACTCCAAGTTTTCATAAGCCCTATTCTCTGTAGGCTTATGCGGACATCTCAGCAAATCATCTTTCTGGTAAACACTTCTCCTGCCCTCCAGGAATTCTTATGATTTCTCTCCTGAAGTGGATTCTCTTACATTTATTGATCTATGGCTTTTGCAGGGCTTCTTCCACTCACATGGAATATTCTCAAAGATTCTCTCAAAATATGCACCAAATCAAGCCCTGAACAGCAACGGTACCTTCTCCCAGGCTCAAGAGGCCAAAAGCAGTTTATAACGTGTGCACACTGATGGTTTCATTAGAGGTACCTATACCGCTTTCCACAAACTCTCTAGATTCATTCTCTCCCTCCTTGGGCCTTCTTCCCCTGCTGCTGTTCAGATTTGCATCTTTGCTCAGGAATCTCAGCTGCCACCAACACATTCTTCTGGGTTAAATCCAGCCATGTCCTGTGCCATGTCAATCTGAGTTTTCCACCTTGAGCTTAATCCCCTGCCTGTCACCTGCAGAGACAGAGAGAGTTTTGTACATGTTTTGATTAACTTTTTTTCAAGATCACAGCTACTTCCTTCCCAGCTATCTCTTCTGTCTTGAAATTCTTAACATCCCTATCTTTGGATCCTGGGCTATCCAATACCAAAAATGTTTAGATAATTGGATTAACGTAACTCATTCTCCCTGCCATAAACATTAATTTTTGCAACAGAGATTCAAGTTAGATGTCATGGTTAATTTACAAAGAGATTACAGTGAATTCATTTTAGGTAGAAACCACCATGGCCCTGCAGTATGCATACTGGAAGCCTAGTTGCTAATCCTGTGGCATTGAGTTCCACAAGTTACCAACTTGTTCTGAGAAGCTGTGCTTGCTTTAAATCGATCCCATATCTACTGCTAAAGCAATTTTACTAAGTGATCCTGAGTTCTAGCATTATTAGAAAAGGAGGGAGGGGATTTTTCTCCCTAATACAAGGGTCCACAGTATGGTGCCCACCAACACTTTTCCAGGCACCCACAAAGTGTTTTTAGAAAGTGGGCCAGGCCAGGTGAGGCTTTTGCCCAGCATGGCTTCTGATTGGCCACTGGAGATTTGATTGGCTGTGCACATTGTTAAAAACTTTGCTTTGGCAGCAGCTGCCCCCACCACACAAGGACATTGTGTGACTGAAGGTAAGCTGTGGCAGCCATTTTGTGGCTGTACCTACTATGCTGTGTCAGAATTCCAAGAGTACCCACAGGCTCAAAAAAGTGGGGGACCTTTGCTCCTAACCTCTTTCTCCAAAATATTCATAATAGCATAAATCTCCTATTCTACCTCTGAGTCCTCCCACCCTCCAACTGAAGAGTGTCATGTACTACATGATTACCTTTTAAGAATGCTTCTCCAACCTTGGCTATGTCAGTTACCCTTTTCTGGACCTTTTCCAGTTTGTTGATATCTTTTTTGAGATTGGAAAGCCAGAAACTCACATCCTTGAGAACTGTTTTCGGGAAGAACTTACAGACCTTTTGTCCAACAAGATATTTCTACACCCTCCCAAAACTGCAGTTCCCAAATTCCTTGGGAAAAACCATCAAGGTCAATAGTTTTGTCCCAAACATGGTTACATGTAAAAAAGGCCCACCAACATTAAATGGCACACTACTTCCCAACTTAGAATCCCCGCCTTTCTGTTTGACAAAACCTTTTTTGGTGCAGAACTTGACTCCTTTAGAGTTCAAAAGGGGTAAGGGAGTAGCAGCTACTATGCCAAATCCAGGCCCTATGGGATGCATATTACTGGTCTAGCTGCTGATTCGAAGGCTGAAAAAGATAAAAGGTGCACCTGCGGCAAAAGAATTGACTTTCCTAGGTGAGCAGTGAGATACTAGCTCACCACACCTCAGGAGCTTTTGACAGCAAAAACAGTCATCACATGAGGGAACATAAATTTTTCTAGCATCCTACATGGCTGCTCCGATGCTTAGTCAGGGTAGCTTTCTGGCTAAAGCTCTTCCCACACTCAGGACACTGATAAAGCCGTTGCCCTCTGTGAGTTCCCTGATGGCTGATCATCTTATTTCTCTGAGAAAAATTCTTCCCACATTCGGGGCACTTGAATGGCTTCTCCCCTGTATGGATTCGCTGATGACCCCTTAGGTGTTCTCTCTGCCTGAAGGACTTCCCACACTGAGAGCACTGAAACGGTTTCTCTCCGGTGTGGATTCGCTGGTGTCTCATCAAATGAATTTTTCTTTTGAAGCGTTTCTCACACTGTGGGCATTCGTATGGACGCTCCCCGGCATGAACCCTCTGGTGTTTCCTCAGCATTTCTCTTGAAGGGAAATTTTCCCCACAAACAGGACAGTCGTGTGATTTCTCCCCAATGTGAAGCGTCTGATGCTCCTTCAGTGTCTGCCTGTGCCGGAAGCTTTTCTCACACTGAGGACATTTAAATGGTTTTTCTCCGGTGTGGATTCTATGGTGTCTCGTCAGCGCTGCTTTTGCAGTGAAGATTTTTCCACAGGCGGAGCATTCATGCAGCTTCTCGCCTGTGTGGATTTTCTGATGCTTCAGCAATGTTTCTCTTTGCCTGTAGCTTTTCCCACACTGAGAACACTCAAAAGGTCTCCCTGCCATGTGAACGACTTGGTGACTCTTCAATGACTTTCTGCAACTGAGGCTTTTCCCACATTCAGGGCATTCATATGTTTTCCCCCCATGGTAGTTACTCTGATGACTGGTCATATTATCTACTGTCCTGCACTCCGAAGATTCATATGGCTTCTCATTTGCATGGCTCAGAGGTGGCTCAGGGCTACTTTGCTGCTGGATGTTTTCCTCTGAGATGGGACATTCACCAAGGTCTTCATCAGCATGTACCGTAAGAAATTGTGGTTTGTAGTGGTATTTTCTCCCATACTTGGAGAACAGGGGCTTTTTTGCCTCTGCATCCTCTGCATACATTTCACCAGCAGTACTGATAAGATCTTCAGAGGGCTCCTTCTCTTCATTCTCTCCCTTCACTGGCTTTATCTCCTGCGGAGGCCCTTCGGACTCATATCTCTGCATGTAGATTTCAGGTGTTCCAGAAAAACTCCACCGGGATTTTTCTCCCAATGTTCCATCTGTTTCCTCCAGCCCAGTCTCAACAGCGGCTTCATTCTCCATCTTGATCCAGCTTCTCCTCCCATCACCTGAAGAGACAAAACAGAGGGATTTGGTTCATCTTTTAAACACCTCCTGTATATTCACCTGAGGATTCCTTCTTTCTGGCCTCCCCCTCCTGCTAAACTGGTTCAGGAAGTCTCTGTCAGTGTAATTTAATGGTCAGAGTCTCAGAGTGGGATCTAGGAGACCCAGATTCAAACCCCACTCTGTAGTGGAAGCTCAATGGGTGACCTTTGGCTGGTCACACACTCTCAGCCTAACCTACCTCATACTGTTGTGAGGATAAAACAGGCAAGGAGAATGACGTAAGCTGCTTTGGATCCCCACTAGGGACAAAGACAGGGTATAAGATGAGTAAAATAAAATAAAATAAAATAAGCAATTTCTCACCTTCTGTTTTTATTAGTAAACATCAATCCAATATATGTATTCCTAACTTAGGACATCTGATAACAGAAGCTTTTGTTTAGAAAAAACTGAGAACCAGAGGGTTGTAGTGGTTAGAATGTTGGACTTGGACCTGGGAGACCCATGTGCAAATCCCCACTTTGCCATGGCAATTTGCTGAGTGGTCCTGGGCCAATTACAGCCTAAACTACCTTGCAGGGTTATCGTGAGGATAAAATGGAGGAAAGGAGACCTGCTTTGCCCCCCCCCCCAATTAGGAAGAAAGGTGATATATAAACAAAGTAACTATATACAAATGTTGATGCTCTCAAAGTATATCATTTGTCCCTGAGATTATTGGTGTCTGGTCCAAATCTGTATGAGAAACCAGCTGCTGTTCACAGAAATATAAACTCTGTTATGGTCCAGCATGAATATTCTGAAAGTTGACCAAGGCAGCTTTCTGGCTAAAGTGCTGCCCACAGCTGGAACTGTTAGAGGGTCCATGGTTCAGTGGAAGAGCACATATTTTGTGCACAGAAGGTCTCATGTTCAATCCCTGGTATCTCCAGTTAAGGGATCTCAGTTCACAGGTGTTGAAAAACTCTCCTGTGCCCAAGACGGTGACACTGGCACTCTACTGCCAGTCAGTAGAGTAGACAGTGGTGAGCTAGCAGGACCAAGGCTCTAACTTGTCATGAGGCAGCTTCATATGTAATACCCATATGCTCCCTCAGTAGGTTCAAACCCCTAAACTGCAAAGAGTGTCCACAGACGACAACTGGCACAGAATGTTAGCTGGAGCGGATCATAGGGGCCGTATCACTCCGGTTCTTTGCCACCTACACTAATTGCCACCTAATTGGCTTCTGGGCCCAATTCAAGGTGCTGATGTTGACCTCAAAAGCCCTATATGGCTTGGGGCCAGCATACTTTAAGGACTGCTTTCTCCCATATGAACCTACCCATCCGCTCCGATCAGCTTCAGAAGCCCTGCTTCAAGTGTCCCTGCCATCTGAGGCTAGAGGGGTGGCAACCCAGTCAATGTGAGGTCACCCAGTATCAGAACGTGACCTGCTTTAGTCAACCCCTTACTTCCTTCTCCACTTTGAGATCAGCCTCAAGGATTTGATCAGGTAGGCAATAGTAAATCCCTACTTGTAAGTAACCCTGATGGCCCAGTGTTTCCACCCCTATCTCTTCAGTTGGGGAATTAATTCCCCTGAAGTTTTCGAACTTATTTGATTCTACGTAATAATTCCCCCAATACATCCCTTCCTGTCCTGCCCGTAGAGCTTATGCCCAGGGATTACCTGGGTATCCCATTGATTTTTCCCATTCCACCATGTTTCTGAGATACCCACTATATCTACATTGTTATTTAGCATCAAGCATTCCAGCTCCCCCATCCTGGCTAAGAGGCGTCTAGCATTGGCATACAGACCTCTGTAACATTTCCCTCTTCAACAGCCCTTGTCCCCTTTGCCTCTGCACATGGCCCTCCATTGCCATCCTATTTCCGTCCCAAGTTTTACTGTGATCCTACCAATCTTACCTTTAGTGTTTACACTGTCATCCCTTTGAGCTGACTTTGGGCTGACTTGTCCAGATCTGGAGCCTTCCCAGTTCCTGTCAGCTTTCCCAATGATATTAGTTTAAAAGCTGCTCTGCCACCCTTTTGACATTAAGCACCAGCAATACAGTTCCCCTTCGGTTGAAGTGAACCCTGAGCCCTTCCCTTTTGCACAGGATTGTCATGTCCCAGCGCTACCTAGCTGGCCCTGCTCACGGAACTGGTAGCAATTCAGAGAATGCTACCTCTAAGGTCCTGGCCATTAACTTTTTACTAGTAACCTAAATTTTAACTCCAGGAACACATGACTACACTTTCTAATGTCACTGGTGTCAACATGCGCCACAACTGCTGACTCTTCCCCCATACTAGCTATCAACCTATCTAGTCAGCGTGGGCTTATGTCAATAGAGGGGGAAAGACTTCTCAGCCACCTTTCCTCTCCTCCTCCTCCTCTTCACCAGCTCTCTGTCTCAGAGCCAGGGAAAAGAAAGGAGCCATGTCCGCCATCGACCTGCATCCTGACACCTTTTAAGGCCTCTTCCTGTTCTGTGCTTGACCCCTGGGAGATCCCAGCCTCTTGCAAGAGGTTGGAAGCAGTGCAGGACAGCTCCATGCTTGAGTCCCGGCCTTCCACACCATCTGTGGAGTCCCTTTAGAGGAGGTGGCCTTGGCAGTGCCCTTCTCCCTCCTTTCCAGAGCCCCTGAGGTAAGTGTAGAGATCTGCCCACCGCTATCATACCTGGATGCCTAGGGTTCTCTGAACCCTGCCCTGCTGGTGGAAGGCCGAAGAGTTTCTGAGCGTTTACTGGATTCATTTGGTCTCTCTCCCACAGATCCTCCTCCTGACTCCACTTGGACTCACATCTTTCCTCATGAATTTCAGCCTTTGTCACCATGTTCCCTGGGATCATCTCTGGGCCCATCCTGGCTTTCTCCTCAAGCTCATTTCCGCCACAGGGGGAATTCTCCACCTTGAACTGCCTTCCCCTCCAGTCACCTGCAGAAAGGAAGAGGAATTCTGTTTATACCCTCAGGAGCCTCTTTTTCCCAACACTCTTCTTCATTTTAACTGACTTTCCGTTCTGTCCTAGGATGTTCCTGCTAAACTAGTTCTTCATTTACATATTTATTTACTTCATCTATACCCCACCTTCCTTCCCAACAGAGACCCAATGCAGCTTACATTGGTATCCCCTCCTCCAAGTTTATCTTCACAACAACCCTGTGAGGTAGGTTAGGCTGAGAGTGTATGACTGGCCCAAGGTCACCAAGCAAGAGAATAAACTATGCAATACAGAATGGGGATTTGAAACTAGGTCTCCATGATCCTAGTCCAATATTCAAACCATTCTCCTCTTCTCCATTTTATGTAGCACATTAGGCTGAGTGTGTGACTGGCCTAAGGTCACCCAGTGAGTTCCATGGCAGAGTGGAGAATGTGAAGGTGGGTGTCTCAAGATCCTAGTCCAACACTGTAACCACTACACCACACTGTCACTTCGCCACATCTGTGGATCAGATCAATCCTCATTGTCTGTGAAGGGGCATGTTTGTGAGTCTGTGTGTGTGCATGCTAAACGATTTATTCATCTTGCACACTTTTATCTCACCCTTCTTCTGAGGAACTTTGAACACTGTTCTTCTCTGCTTCATATTATCCTTGCAACAACCCTGTGAGGTAGTTTAGGCAGTGACAAAATGACTAAACACACACAAAGCTGCCTTATACTGAATCAGATTTTTGGTCCAACAAGTTCAATATTCAGACTGGCAGCAGCTCTCCAGGGTCTCAAGCAGAGGTCTTTCACATCACCCCCTACCTGGTCCTTTTTAACTGGAGGTAAAGGGGATTGAACCTGGGACCTTCTGCATACAAAGCAGAGGTTCTTCCACTGAGCCACTGCCCCTTCCACTCAGCAAGTTTCATGGCAGAGTGGGAAGTGAACCCAGATTTCCCAAATCGTAGTCAAACACTAATAAGCACAAGGGGGAAAAGTAAAAAATTACTGCCAAGAGACACCCTATTTCTGCTTGGCCCAGCAAATTTTGGTACTTGCAAACCAAGAGAAATATGGCAGTTTCCCATAATTTATTCTATTTATAATCAGTTAGGAAGAAAATAAATTTTGCAAGGCAGCCCCATATCCTTGATTCGCCAGAAGCCATTGCTGCCACCGATCGCTGGAATTCTCTCTCATCTCTTCCCAAACTGTTGTCTGCGATTTCACAGCAGGCACCTCCAAGTCTTACCTATGCTAGTCAAACGGCACTTTTAACACAGTGTTTCTTTATTTAGTTTTTTCCCTCCGCTGTTTCTTTTCCCATTTGGATTTAATTGTTTGATTGTAAGCTGAGACCTTGTGGTTTCCCCTTTTAATTAGTTACAGCTGAGCACAGTCGGTGCTTTGTATATAAATGAATTCATTTATAAAATAACTTATTTTTATAGGAAGACATTTCTAGTTCCATCTTCCACAACTTTTCAGAACTTGTGGCGGAATTACAGAAACTTCAACAAGCAAGTCTCTGCTTATCCTCTACATTCTGTTTCATCTAGCCAACAGCAAGTGAGAGGAGTATGCGTAAAATATCTCTGGGAGTGAAGAAACGGAAGTGTGCATACAGGGTGCCTGTTGTTCTACTCTTCATGGAATTTCCTAAAAGATTCATCTAACCCTTCACCTGAATCTTGGTCTTTGAGTCTCTCATTTTCCTCTGGAGACTGGACAAACATGTCTTCCTCTTTCCCAGGGTCAGGTTTAGGCACCAAAAGTCCTTCTTAGAGAGAGAAAGAAAGAGATAGTTATTTTTAGCATACTGGAGTAACCAAAAATAGATTTATGATTTTTTATATTTATTGTTCATTTTCTTATTGAAAAAATCATGGAGAAAAAAATCAAAATGAAGCAGATTAACATCATGTCCGGTATATCCCACATGTCTGTGAGACTTGCGTCTTTCGTGTGTGTGTGTGTGTGTGTGTGTGTGTGTGAGAGAGAGAGAGAGAGAGAGAGAGAGAGAGAGAGAGAGAGAGGAGGGAGGGAGGGAGGGAGGGAGGGAGGGAGGGAGGGAGAGAGCCCTCACATCTACATATACAAAGCTTCTCCTACTCTCCTGGAACTGGGATTGCCACTGCTTTCTCCTGTTTTAAGGAGTCATGTGACATCAGCAGCCAATCCCCTCCAATTCCTATCTTCATCTCAGACCTATTTGCATACTTAGCAACTAAGGGACTTCAGACAGGGACAAAAGGCTGCTGTCCTTAACAGATCTGGAAGCTAAGGTGGTGGACAGGAATTAGAGATGAACAGGACAGAGAGGGAGGAGGAAGGAGCCAAGGAAAGGAAAGCATCTCAAAGCTACATAGGAAAGAAAATAAGGAAGAGCCCACTAAAGTACAACCTGTACATCCACATTTGTATGAGTCACTTTATAACCATCTGTAGGACCATTTTAATATTAATAAATATTATAGGGATTCAAACCTGCCTCACCAAGATCTTAGTTCAATGCTCTAGCCCTTACAACCACCCCATGTCTCTCTGCTGAATCTGAAAGAAAAAAAATTATTCTTACCCAAAGAATTTACATTCCCACTGTCCTCCTGTAAGACTTGCCAGAACATGGTCCTTTGGCCTGGTGGAATCAGAGTCTGCTTGACCATGGGCAAAGACGCATCTGTCTCCTTGACGTCCACCTGTGGCTGGAAACAGGCACGCCGTACACACACAGGTCAGGTCTTGTTGACAAAAACCAGATTAAGACTCATGCACTGTGGACCAATATGACCAAGAATCCAGAGAGAAATATGTGAGGATAGCAGTTAGGTGTGTCACACTATGATCTGGGAGATCCCACTCTGCCAGAGAAGTTTGTTGGATGACCCGGGGCCACTTGCACACTTGCAGCCTAACCTACCTCACAGAGTTGTTGTGATGTTTAAGCCGCTTTGGGTCCTTCCCCACATTAGGTTATAATAAACAAATTATAAATAGTTCATCTGAGAGGATAAAGTCCTCAGCATGTACACAGATATTACATTATCTAATTACTATAAGCTCTAACTTGGCCAGTCCAGGCTAGCCTGATCTCATCAGCTCTTGGAAGCTAAGCAGGGTCTGCCCTGGTTAGAACTTGGATGGGAGGCCACCAAGGAAGGTCAGGGTCACTACGCAGAGGCAGGCAACGGCACCTGTGTTCATCTCTTATCTTGAAAACTCCATGAGGGGTCACCTTAAGTTGGCTGCAGTTTGATGGCACTTTACATACAAATTTGTAAGATACTCTTTAGAATTTCGTATTTAAAAATAGGGGTAATTTTTTAAACTTGCAAACACGGTGTTTAGTAAGAATATACTAGGGAAAAATAATAAATAAGGATGGTTTAAATTAAACCTTTGCAGAGGTTTAATTCTGAATATTGAATTTTTGTCTGAAATCCACAAAAATTTGTCTTTCCAGTGTGGTGTAGTATATCAGACTAGGATCCAGGAGACCCAGGTTCAAATCTATGCTCTGCCATGGAAGCTTGCTGGGTGCCCTCAGGCCAGTCACACACCCTCAGCCTAATCTACCGCGCAGGGTTATTGTGAGGATAAAATGGAGGAGAATAAGGTGAGTCACTTTAAGTCCCCATTAAGGCAAAAGATGGGGTATAAATGAAGTAAACAAAAATAGTATACATTCTTAAAAAGGCAAATATGCTGATGTTTATTTCAGCCGATCACAGCCTTACCCTGCTCAACTCAGGATGGCATACACGATTATCCCTTACCCACTGTATCTGCATAACAACCCTGCGAGGTAGGTTAGGCTGAGAGACAATGATGGGCTCATGATCACGCAGCAAGCTTGCTGGCAACTATACCATGTATTTAAAGCCCCTTCTTCTCCTTCCTACGAATTTGCCCCCAAAGGTAAAATTGGGATGGGACTTAACCAGAAACAAACCCTGAAAAAACAGTGATCAGTGTTAATGCATGCTTCCATGCAAAAGCCTGGCTTTGCCCACTAGAAAGTCACATACCTCCACTGGCCCAGTTTCGGCTGTTTCCTGTCCATCTGGAGGAAGCAAGGAAGTGGAAGGACGTGAGCCTTTCATCTCCCTGCCTGCAAAGAATAGAAGGGAGATTTTAAATGGGGAATCAAGTCTATCTGTAGGATGCCCATGTGCCAAGGAGGCTGCCTGTCCCTTTAACAGGTGTGCTCAAGGGGGACACCTTGGGAGAGGCAGCAGGTTATGCCGGAATGGGAGAAGCTGCATCTACCAAAATCCCTCCTTCTGAACCCAGGGTTGCCACCCGGCCAAGGGAAAACGCCTTTGACAGAGGCTTAACAGGATGTTACTTACTTCAGGTCCTGAAGAGATTCAACTCCCCATGTCTATTCATTAAGCCTCAAGTAAATGGGCAGTACATGTTTTCTCCAGGCCTGTTAACAACCTTATCTGCACATGTAGTGGTGGTGAAAAGTGCCGTCAAGGAATAGCTGTCTTATGGCAACCCCTGCTGTGGTTTTCAATGCAAGAGACTAACAGAGGTGGTTTGCCATTGCCTGCCTCTGCATAGAAATTTTGGTATTCCTTGGCGATCTCCCATTCAATTACTAACCAAGGTTGACCCTGCTTAGCTCCTGAAATCTGACGAGATCGGGCTTGCCTGGGCTATCCAGGTCAGGACACACATGGAGCAGAGGCCCTGTTTTCCTTTGAGCCTTATCCTTCTACAAGAAGACTGAAAGATTCACTCTTACTGTTGCTTTCTGAGCCTTGGACATAGCTGGCCCCTTTGCAAAAGAAAAGTTCCCACAGTTCTGAGCAGTTCCTCTCAATGCAATGCAAGGGAAGGAGCTTCCAATGAGCTCTTCTCTGGAACAGCAGCTCATAAGAAGACACAGTCAAAGCAAAACTATGGAGGAGCTGTGCTCAGTGGTAGGGCATCTGCTTTGCACGCAAAATGTTCCAGGTTCAATCCCCAGAATCTCCCATAAAAAGGATCAGATAAGGAATGCTATGAAAGACCTCTGCTGGAAAGCTGCTGCCAATCAAAGTAGAACAGAGGTGCTCGATGGGGCGCCCGCAACACCTTTCCTGGTACCTGCCAAGTGTTCTTATAAACTGGGTGAGGCCAGATGGAGCGCCTGCCCAAGAATAGGTTCTAATTGGCCACTGGAGGTCTGATTGGCTGTGCAGATTAAAATAATGTTTGGTGGCAGCTCCCAACCCAGTATTGGTTTTATTCTCACTCTCACTCCTTTTTCCAGTGTATTTTTAAAAAATGACTCCTTTTGTCCCCTGCACTTTGGTTACATTTGTTGTGAGTGTGGCTCCACCCCCTGTGGCAGCCATTTTGCAGCTGACTCCACTTCCTATGGTAGCCATTGTGTGGCGGCACCCACCAACCCGTGTCAGAATTCCAAGGGTGCCCACAGGCTCAAAAAGGCTGAGGGCCCTTAGGGTAGACAATACTGGCCCCAACAGACCAAGACAGCTTCATGTGTTCACCTGGTCATTTGAACAAATCCCACATACCCGAGAGGCAGAAGCCTCTATCATTCAACAAATCCTTACCTAGCAAACTGATCTGCTCTTTGCTAGTCTGCTCTGCCTCTCTGCAAATTTGTCTCTGCACAGCGTGTACCTCTCCATCCAGGCAGACTTCTTGCAAAGGCCCCTGAAAGAGCGAGCGCAATTCTGCAAGAACGGAGGGATGTGCATGCCTCCAAATCCTATTCTGTTTGGGGTTCTTTTCTTGGGCACCAACTGCCAATTCCCAGCCTCGTGGGCACCAACTGCCAAATCCTAGCATCATGGGCAGCAAATGCCAATTCTTCATCCACATTCGGAGGGTTTTTTTTAATCTAGGCTTTGAACTGTTCATTTTAATGATTTTATTTTATGATTGTTAATATCAGTCTTAGAATTGTTTACGCTCTGTTTCAGCATTTCTTCAACTCAGTATTGGATTTTTGCTGATGCTATGTCTTTGTAAGTTTGCATTTATATATCCTATAGCACTGTTTATTGAAATGTCCTTGATACTGACTGTATTAATTTCACACTATGTAATCTGTCCAGCAGGCCACCCACGCTGACAACCTTAAACTTTCAGGGCTGTTGTGAGATTTTGGCACAGTAAATGATTTCGTATACAGAAAGCGGGTTAAATGAATAATAAAAAAGAAACAGCATAAAAGACATATCTGGAATCGTTACTGTGAATAATATTTTGATAAATATTTCTGTACATCAGCACTATAAACATGAAACGTAATCCAACTGGAGATTCACCCAAGTATGAGCCTGAACGTCATCCAGAAGGTGCTGGAGTAAAGCCTGTATCCCGTTAACGGAATAATCACAGATGATGCCAATGATTTCATCCACATTAGGAACCCTGGAGAATACGTACTTGACTCCTCACCTGCCATTTCTCTGCTTCAGCCTCTTGCTGGCTCATGAGGAAATCCTCCACCAGGGCCACGGCCTGGGCACAAGTGTCTGGTTCTCCAGCTCTGATCCAGCTCTGCAGCTTTGGTGGCAGGATGGCTAGGAACTGCTCCAGGATCAGTAACTCCAGGATCTCCTCCTTCGAGTGCCTCTCTGGCCTCAGCCACCGGCAACAAAGCTCCTGCAGCTGGCTGTAAATCCGCCGCGGGTCTTCCACCTCCCTCAAGCGGAACTGCCGGAAGTGCTGGCGCAGCATTTCCATGCGATTGGCTTCCCCACGCAAGATGGCCGCCTTCACTTTCCCATAATCCTCCCTGTCTCTGGCCTCCAGGCTGTCAAAGGCCCTTTGGGCTTCTCCACTCAATGCTGGTAGAAGTCGGGCTGCCCACTCTTCCCTAGGCCACTGACAGGCTTGGGCCACGTGCTCAAAGGAGGCCAGGAAGGCCTTGGCATCCTCCCAGGGGCTGGGCTCCTTGCCCCACCCCGCATGAGGGAAATCCAGCCCCCTCATGAACTCCTGCCACTGGGCTTCCCAGCACTGGTGTGGCCCCTTGCCTGGTTCCTCTCTGCTCTCTTGCCAACCTCTCCATCTAGGCTGCTCTGCCACATCTTCACGTTGAACTATGCCGATCGTTTCTCCTGCTCCTTCTGGACCTGCTGAATTTTGCTCCATAACCTTCCTCACTTGCACCTGAAATCCAGAACTAAAAACCAGGTGAGGATCCAACTGGCAGGTGGATTCCAGTAGAAATTAATGTTGCAGTAGAACTCCTGCTCTTCATAGGAGAAGGAGGAAAATGCCAAATTATACAGTCTGGGCTGGTTTTACATCACTGTGAGCAAGAGGATGCCTCTGAGGAGACAAACTTGGTGCTATAATAGTAGTGAGAGGGCACCAGCAGCCAAAGACAAAAGCAGGAACTGATCTTGGGCCAGTTACACTCTCAGCCTAACCTACCTCACAGGATTCTTGTGAGGATAAAATAAAGGTGAAGAGAATGCCGTTAGCTGCTTTGAGTCCCCATTGTGAAGAACAGTTGGGTATAAACGAAGTAAAGAAATAATAATTATAAGCAAGAACAGGAGCTTCCTAGACTAAAAAGACAGACAATGAAATAATTAAAAATTAAAATAATGAAAAATAAAAAGGGGGAAACAGGTAGGGTTTGGATGGGGCCATTTCGCAAACACAGTCTCTTCCCTCTTCTCCAAGGGTCGGGAAAATGCAAAACGAACCCTCTTGGGAAAAGCCTGTCTCCACGGGCAGCTGATGAGCCCCAAGTTCAAGTCTCACCACAGTCCTGACTTCAAAGGGCGCCTTTAAGCAAGCCACTCTCTCCTTCCGAAAGGGTAGAAAGATCAGTTTGGGGGAAGGGAGAGGCGAGAGGAGCAACCAAAGTCTACTCGTTTCCCGCAGCCCCCTTGATCCTGGTTTCCCCAGGAATTGCATTCCCCGAGCCGCCTCCCTCCAATTGTTTCCGGGTTCCCAGCAAACCCGACGGGGGCGCGGCAAATCACGCCCACCCGCTCCTCGCGGCAGCTAGAAAGACCCCCCTCCTCTCTCCCAGCGCGCATGCTCGCCAACCTCGGCAGCCCCCTCCCTCTTCGCTTTCGGCTTATCGCCAGTTGTCCTGCGACCCTCAGTAGGCTCCTGTTTTGAAAGCTCTGTTTAATTTTGGGTTTTGGGGTGCATATTTTTCGCAATAAAGAGCTGGAAGACATACAGCCTCGCTTTCGCTGCAATGAGTCCCGCAGAGCGCTTTCGCCGGATTCCTCCGACCTGCCAACCTAAGCCGTTCCTTCAGCAAAATGGCCATCTCCTGCCCAGCCTCAGCACATCCTATTTTTAAAAACGAATAATATCATAACCTAGGCCGTTTCCAGACGGCTTACCTGCCGCCGGAACACTGCTCCATGTTGCGGGGAAAACGCGAGAACAAGACTTTTAGGATCCCCGAACGACGAGGTTCCAAACTCTTGACACGTACAAACCCAAGATTATTTTTCACATCTGTCATGCAATAAACCCTGTCCATAATTTGCCCCCCAAAATATGGCAGAGTGCAGATTCTAAATTAAATGTTTTGTTTTGTAACAGAGGGCATATATTCCACCCTTTCTGTCTGTGCTGTCTGCACTTGCCTGGCTTCTCACGAGTAAACCTTTGCTTCCATTGCAAACAGCAGAGAGATTTTGTGAAGCTAATCTGTGCCAGGATGTTGCAATTTCCTTCATTTTTGGCACTGCAGTTCCCATCATCATCCAAAAGCTGGGGGACATATAAATAAAAATCTCCGTCTATCCATCTGTAGCAGATATAACCCCACCTAAATTAATGATAGAAACCTCAAAATTAGCCAACGGCTTCAGGATGATCTTATCTTCACAACAGCCTTATGAGGTAGATTAGGTGGAATGACTGGGTTTCCACTTCAAGGACCTGGTCTGATAACCACTACACTGCACTGGCATTCAGGGAGGTTGCTAGGCGACCACAGAAGTATTGCCACTTGAAATCTTAGTTTCTGTCAGGAAAAGGCCCTTTCCAGGGCTGTTTTGGCATTTGAACGGAGACTCATTAAGGCCAGGCCTAGCAGCAACCACAGGGCAACTTGATGCCATATGATTTCCTTGACTCACTCAAACCTGGCTACTGTTCCAGCAGCTACCACATGAAAGCAAATGTGTGTAGTGGTTCGAGTTTCAGGTTAGGATTTGGGAGACCCAAGTTCAAATCCCCTCTCTGCCGAGGAAGCTTGCTGGGTGACCAGTTACACAGACTACCTCACAGGTTTCTTGTGAAGATAAAATGGATGTGAAAAGAATAACAAGCTGCTTTGGGTCCCCATTGTGGAGAAAGATGGGGTATAAAGGAAGGCAATAAAAAATATAGCAGAAGATAGGGCAGATAAAATGTAGTTCGATCAGTGGGTGGGAAGGATATGGAGTTTGCCAGGGGGAGGGAAAGAGGAAGGGGGTGCAGGGGTGCAAAGATGGGCATGAGGTAACCTCACCCCCGCCATTTAGTCCACTATTGATTCCTGAGTGATACACAGGCCACAGATTCTGTTCCAGGGTGGATGGTGGGGGGGAGGACTGAAATGGGCCCTACCCCCAGCCCCGCCTCCCTATTAGGAGCAAGAGAGAACTTGTCAGGCCAGCCCTAAGTCACCCCAGCCCCAAGCTGGGCGGCCAAGTGGGGTGAGTCTTGGCAGGCCTCTCCCGTCCCTCCCTGTAGCAAGGCCAGGCTGGTGTGTCCTGTCTTTGCCCATGCTGAAGCTGGACCAGTGCATCCTGGATCTTCACCACGGTGAGGCCAGCTGGGCGGATGTGTTTCTTGGTGTGATGAGCCCTCCTTCCCTGTGCCCCTGGCTCGTGCTCCCCTCTCTCTTTAGGATACTGTGGTCTTGGAGGAGTGTGGCCCCTGGATTGTTGTAGGCCTGGAGGTGGCAGGACCCCCCAAGCTGGACTCTTCCTAGTGGCCTTAATGGTCAATCTGCCCTGTTCTATTCTGTCTAGCGTTTTCTGCCCCCCGCCCCCATCTTTTAAAAGACTTCATATATGGCAATTTTTTCTATTTTAACTGTATCTGCAATCCTCTGTGTATGGTCAAAGTGCTTTGAAGGCTTTCTTAGGCAACTACCGCTTTTAAGAAGTCCTTTTTTTCAGTCTTAATTACTTTCTGCATTCTGAATTATTAGCTCTCCTAGGGATGAGAGAAGGGGTCTATTATTCTTATTTTACTTGGTAGTAAGCCATACTACTGATCGTTCCCCCATATTTTAAAAAGACTGTTATTTTATTACAGTGTTATGACTATAGAAGCAATAACAAACTTTAAAATGGGTGGAGCTGGCCTCCTACAGAAGTAAAACAGCAGTACTGAAACTCCCTTTTCCATAAGTAAGAGCTTGATTATCAAGCATTTCAACAAGAGCAAGCCTTGTCCCTCCCAAGTCTTCAAGTAAAGGGGAAGCAGATAATATGACTGAAAGCAACAGACCTAAGGACAAGTTGGAAGAAGAACTGGGGAATGGATGTTTAGGGGGGATTCAGCACTTTAATAAACATTGTGCGGAACCCCATTTCAATTCTTGGAGCTAAATGCAGAAAAAAGACAGCGAAGCAGTGCAGATCAGCGGAACCAGTCCTCCTATCTTATTTATTTCGTTTATATCTTGCTTTCTTCCTGATGGGGACCCAAAGTAGCTTACATAGTTCTCCTCTCCTCTGTTTTATCCTCACAGCCACCTCTTGAGGTATGTTAGGCTCAGAGGAAGTGACTGGCCCAAGCTTCAGTGATAGTTTTTCTGGGTCCTAGTCTGAGACTCTAGCCACTACACCAAAACTGTGTCTTAAGTCTGTTAATATCCTGCGCGGATTTTCAGGTGTTTGATTGGTGTGGTTTTCTGACTGAAACTTCACTCACATTCAGGGCATTCCTAAAGATCATCTGTGAGTTCTCTGGTGTCTAATGAAGTCCCTCTTGCGAGAGAAGTTCTTCTTGCATTCAAGACATTGAAAAGGTTTATATCCAGTATGAATACTCTGGTGTTGCCTGACATGTTCCTTCTGACGAAAGCTCAGATGACACTGAGAACATATAAACGGTTTCTCTCCAGTATGGATTCTCTGGTGTCTGCTCAGGTTGCTTTTTCGTGTGAAGCATGACTTGCACTGAGAACATTTATGGGGCCTCCCTTCCGGATGATTTTCTGCATGTCTCCTTAATGACTGTCTGGAGAACATTTGCCTGGGCAAATGTTCTCTTCTCTCAGCCTCAGAGAACTTGAGAGCTTGCTTATCACTTGTACAAATTTGTAGTTCAAGGCAATCGTTTTGCCAAACGTTTTCCCCCAATGTGGGACAGTCAAAGGGATCTCCTTGGGTATTTTTCAGAATGAATCCTGATTTATAGCTGTATTTTCTTCCATACCTTGAGAATAAAGGCCTTTCCCCCTCTGTGTGCACTGGACTGGCATTGCTCATGGCAGCTGGAAGAACTTCTGAGCATTCCCCGGGTCCGTTCTCTCTCTCGGCTGGCTTCATCTGCTGCCTTTGGGACTCACATCTCAGCTTCTGAAGCTTAGATGTCCCAGGAACGCTCGACTGGGTTACTTCTGTTGCTGTTTCTTTCCCTTCCTTTGGGCCAAATTTCCCCTTTCTCGTCCTGCCTCTTGATCCAGTTTCTTTTCTCCTCACCTGAAGAGAGAAAGAGGAATTTGTTCTGGCTCACCTTTTTCTTCCTTCTTTTGGCGTGCCTCTGCTAAACTTGTTTTTTTCTTCCAGCCTCCTTCTATGCACAGCTGTGTTTTCCTTCTCCAAAATAGTTCTTGTCCTTGTAACCAGATCCTAGGAAATAATTAACTTTGCCACCTTATGTTTGTTTTGGAAAAGAAGCAGATGATATTCTTTCATCGTTGTCCTGCAATAATCTATTACAATGGGCTATTTGCAGTGAGAAGCAAGCATGTAACAGGAGCATCAAAGACTAGACCTGCTTCCTCTGGCTCTACAAGTCACACCTCTCAGTATGGTTTGTGTTGAAGGGACAAATTTGCACTTCAGATTTAAATCATGGAACTAGTACTAAGGAAGGCAACTGCAGAACTTTTCCTTCTGAAAAGGATTCCCTAGGCGCCTTGGAAGAGAGAGTGAGAACTTAAAATTGGTTAATCTCGATTAGTTTTACTTTTAAGTGAGTCCCACCAAGGTCAACCCAAACTATTCCAAAGACATATGCACGGGATTGCAGTATCTGGACCAAACTACCTGTGACTATTTTTCACAGGTCTGCATTCCCAGACCTGTCTTTCAAACCATCGGCCACATGTCATGCTGCTGGGCACTCATTTCCCAAGCAGGTGGAACCCAGATTTGGATCAGAACTATGGCACAGGGTGGGAGGAACAGCAGCTTCAGCTTTCCCCCAATGCCATTTTTATCCCCAAATGGCCCTTGTGGCTGCCATTTACCTGTTGGGGGGTATATGTGTAGCCCATCAGCACATGTACAGCCACCCAGCGGGGGATATTTCAGGTCAGGAAAATGTTGTAGGGGTAGGCCTGAAGCCCCTTCTTGCCCCATACCAAAGCCTTTCAGTCGATGCATAAAAGCCACCAGACCAAGAGAGAGATGGACTTCCCCACCCCTCCCTAGTAGAGTAGACCGTAAACAAATAAACACATGGATAAACAGATAAACACATGGAATTCGTTGCCACAGGAGGTGGTGGCAGCTACAAGCATTGCCAGCTTCAAGAGGGGACTGGACAAATATATGGAGCAGAGGTCCATCAGTGGCTATTAGCCACAGGAGATAGATGGTATTCTCTTTGTGGGGAGGTGGTGCTCTGTTGTCTTGGTGCTGGAAGGAAGGCAGTGGGAGGGCTTCTGGTGTCCTGGCCTCACTGACAGTCCTTTAGATGGCACTGGATTTCTAGCCACTGTGTGTGACAGAATGTTGGACTGGATGGGCCACTGGCCTGATCCAACATGGCTTTGCTTATGTTCTTATGCTTATGTTCTTAATGCAGACTGGACATTCCTAATGAGAATTGTTTCTACACAGCTTATTTCCCTGAGTTCAATGCCATTTAAAAACAAGCCACTAAAGATAAGCAGCATAAAAACAGAGCGAGCCATTAAAACACTGATGAGATAAAAACTCCTAAATTAAAAGCTTGTAGAAAGAAGTGTTTGAGCCTGTCCCTAAAAGAAAGTCGAGGTGCCAGGCAAGCTTCAAGGGGGAGGGTATTCCAGAGGTGAGGGGCCACCACAGAAAATGCCCTGTCACTCATCTCACCTTTAAGGTGGGAGTGCACAGAGCAGATTTTAACTGGCAGGATGATAGTATGAGAAGAGACAGTCCTTCAGGCCCTTTTTCCTGCTTCCTTACAGCATTGTGGTGTATTCATGAACCTCCCTGGGTTTCCCTGGCTTTTCCCTAATGTTACTCAAACCTGCTGTGCTCTGAAGTTTTGGGAAAGATTGCCGCAAAGCCTGGGTGGATATGCAGGTGGTAAAATTTAGATTTCCCCTATGGTAGCCATTTCTTCTCCCTACTGCAGAGATTCTTTTTTAAAGCAGTCATTTAATAGTGTTATAATACTGTTATACCAACATATGCATCAGGTTCTGGGAACTCCCAGCTTTCTTTTTTTTAAAAAAAGTAAGTCTCTAGCCCCTTTCTTTGTGCAGATATATGGGGGGGAGGATAATGTATCTCCTTGATAAAAAGCTGTATACTCCGAGAACATAATGCATATTGGGTATAATGGCATATTGATATAATACTATTAAATTGCCAATTGAAAAAAATAGCAGGGAAACCTGCTGTGTGGAAGTCCTGTTACTGCTGGGTTCTATAGTAGCCACAGCAGCAACAGTGAAACTATACAAGCCTGTCCCTATGTGGAAAACCCCAAAATGAAATTGCTCCTAAAGCTTTTATAGGACTTTTCCACAGGTTTTAGCTGTAGCTCAGCTTTTTAACTACATCAAGTTATTTCTTCCTTCCCTTACACAGACAGTGTCTTTGATTTCCTGAGTGTTTTTTTTGCCTAGTTTTCCTCACTTTTGCATGAAAAACTAATCAGGAGAGCAAACCAATACTGTGTATAAGGGAGCTGAAAATAAGATGCAGTCGAGAAGCCAAGAGGAAGCAAAAACCCAGTGTGGAAAAGCTCACAGTCTGAGAAAAAACCTGTATGCTCAAGCTGTTAAATCTCTTCATGGCATTTGTGGGTTCTTAGGTGTTTAACCATTGAGATCTTCTTCCTAAAGTCTTTCCCACACTGAGGGCATTCATAAGGCATCTTTCTTCCGTGACTTCTCCGATGTATGCTCAAGTTATCCATCCGAGAAAACCTTCTACAGCATTCAGGACAATTGAATGGTTGCTCTCCTGTATGAATTCTCAAATGTCTGTTCACATCTTGCTTCCTTTTCATGCACTTCCCACACACGGGACATTTATAACTTGTCTGTTCATGTTGGATTTCCTGATGTCTTGTTACTGTCTTTGAAGCAAATCTTTCCCTACTCTTAGGGCAATTGTTCTTTCTCTCTCTCATACGGCTGCTACAATGCCTCATTAGATTAACTCCCTCAGGGAAACTCCGCATGCGCTTGGGGCATTTATAGGATTTCTCCGGTAGAGATTCTCCCGTGTTCATCAAAGTCTGATTTTCTGAGTTAGAACATTCATTGCAATTCCTCCTAGTCTGTTCTGTAACAAGCCCTGATGTGAGGCTGTACCTTTGACCATACCTAGAGAACAAGGGCCTTCCTCTGTTTGTGTTCACTCTGAGAGTTCCGTTCACGGCAACACTAGGACTTACTCTAGATTCACATTCTTCCACTAGCAGTTGCTTTCTCAGCCCCCTCTTGGACTCGTATCTTTCCTCATGAATTTCAGCCACCACCAGCATATTCTCTTGGGTCATCTCTGGGTCTCCTGATTTATTTCCTCCATGTGAAGGATTCTCCACTTTGAATGGACTTCCCTTCTTGTTACCTGTGAGAGACAGAAGGAGGAATTTTGTAACTGCCTTCAGACTGTCTTTTGCCTCCACCTGGGATTCCCAGCAACCTGGAGAGAAAAAATGCCCTGTCCCCTTGATAGAGGATTCATGGGATGTTACTTACCAGGCAACATGATTTACCTGCATGTTATGAAATGTTCAGCTCCCCTTTTCCACACAATAAGCCTCTATTCAATGGACGGACATTTTCCTCCAAGTTGTTGGTAACCCTAAACCTCCATACTACATTATGACATTTAAAAAAATTGAATATTCTTTGGCTGTTCCTTTTCCATGTCATCTTGCTTCTTTGATGATTGATAAATAGCAAAATTACTAATACTAAGGACTAGAAACTTGTTGCTTTTTTAAAAATGAAGGAATCACAAATCCAAGTCTTCTGCACTTCCTAGGATATTGCATACAAACAGAGACCCACAAAGAATTCATGGGGAGAGGGCATTCTATTCTCCCCACTTTTGATTTCTCCCCTCTCCTCCTTACCCCTTTTCTCCCAGTATTTCCAATTCTTTCTCCTTCCCATATCTCTTCTATCCCACACTTTCTGTTTCTCCTTCCCCCATCTGTTTTTCAGTAAGTACGTATCTCTCGCTTTTCCTCCCCCCTTCTTTGATAGTGTTTTCTCTCTCCAGTGGTTGAGACTAGGGTTCCGAGGTCTCCCAGTTGGGGTGGGGGATCCCCCACTCCCAGCCCCCCAGCTCCTTCCGCCTCTTACCTGGCCAGCGGGGGAGGAATGTGTGGAGAATGGGAACTGCAGATTTTAAGCAAAGTACCCCTGCATGGGGGCCTTCCCTTCCTTGTTGCGCCAGGAATAACGTCATTCCTGGCACAACAATGAAGGCTCCGGAGAGCACACGAGTGCTTTGTGCATGCACATGATAAATTGTCCCGAATCCATGCATGCGCTGCTTGCACACACACCCCATCCCCTGATTTGGACCCTGGAGGACCTGGTTGGGACAGAGACTTACCAGGCAGGCTCCCTTCCTCAGTACTGTGTTGGGTTTGGAGAAAAATCTCCTTTCTGTTAATGTGGCCCTGATCTGTGGATTTAAGTATCTGCAGGTGGGGTCATAGTTGAGAATTAGGTAGATAGATTAAAAGAAAATATTGGAGCAGGTATTTTCTTATTCAGCAGAATTCATTCTGCTTCTTCTAGCCTTCGGAAAATTAGAAGAATGCGTGTGAAGTACTTCAGGCTCTGAAAGTGGGAGAGTTCTCCAGCCCTCCAATGAAAATCTGGAGTTGTTCCCAAAATGTGACAAGCCCCAGAGGTTTCTCCAGCCCTTTACCTAAATCTTTGCCTGGGAATCTTTCACATTCTTCTGGGAGCTGAGCAAACATCTCTTCCTCTTTCTCCAGGTGGAAAGGCAGATCAGATGTGGGAACCAAAAGTCCCTCTTGAGCGTAGGCAGAGAAACAAAGGTATATGTAGGCACCAAAACCATTCATGAATTTTAATCAATAAAATAAAACTACAAAATGAAACAGATCAGTGTCATGTTCATTGATATTTAGCATGTCTTTTAGATAATAAACCTGTGACTAAACAACCTGCATTTGGTCCAGAAGCTGCCAGGCTTTTTCTTGCCTGAGATAAATATTGTTCCCTACAGTTGTCACTCGGCCTGGACAAAACCGTCTTATGCTTTTCATATAATATGATGCTATATAGGAGCCCTGTGGCACAGAGTGGTAAGCTGCAGTACTGCAGCCCAAGCTCTGCTCACGATCTGAGTTCGATCCTGGCGGAAGCTGGGTTCAAGCAGCTGGCTTGAGGTTGAATCAGCCTTACATCCTTGTGAGGTCGGTAAAATAAGTACCCAGGTTCCTGGGGGTAAAGTGCAGATGACTGGGGAAGGCAATGGCAAACCACCCCATAACAAAAAGTCTGCCAAGAAAACGTCATGGTGCGATGTCCCCCCATGGGTCAGTAATGACTCGGTGCTTGCACAGGGGGACTACCTTTACCTTATTTACTAGCTGATGTTATTTACCTCCATGCCATGAAAAGTTTCAACTGCCCATTTCCACATATGAAGCCTCCAATAAAGGAGGACATCTTCCTTCTGGCCGTTGCCAACCCTAAGTGAACCCCATTAGACTGACTATCAGGTCGCCAATATGCCTGGAGAACACTGTCCTATCCTTTTAACAGAAGCTTAAAATGTGGTAATGGGCAGTTTTAGCTTTTCATGACATGGTTGTAAGTAACATCACCACCTATCCATTGCTGTCCCCGTAACATCCTATTACACTTCTATTAAAGGGGCAGGATTTTTTGCCAAGTTTTTGGCAATCCTACTGCTTTCTCCTCTTCTAAAGAAATATGAAACTTGGTCTGTGAAACCACTTGAATATTTAGATTTACCTCTGAAGTCGAGTTGCCAATAACCTGGAGAAAAAAATGACTTCCCCTTGAATAGAGTCTTAATAGGATGTTCTTCATGAGATTTACTCTCACTGCCATGATGAGATTTACTCCTCTGCCATGAAAAACTTCAGCTGCCCATTTCCACACATTAAGCCTCTGTTAAAAGGGCAAAGATCCAGAGGAGTTAGCCGTGTTAGTCTGTAGTAGCAAAATCAAAAAGAGTCCAGTAGCACCTTTAAGACTAACCAACTTTATTGTAGCATAAGCTTTCGAGAACCACAGTTCTCTTCGTCAGATGCATCTGACGAAGAGAACTGTGATTCCCGACAGCTTATGCTACAATAAAGTTGGTTAGTCTTAAAGGTCCTACTGGACTCTTTTTGATTTTGTTAAAAGGGCAAGACATTTTTCCTCCGTTTTTTTGGGCAAGCCTAATCTGAAGTGTTATTCAGTATGCTGCTTTTAATTGAAGTGTGGTGGCCATAAAAACAGGGCCTTTTCTATAAGTGTACCTTGCTTGTGGAACTCCTTGTCCTTTCTATTGTTAGGACTCAGGTGCCAGGTACAAGTGTTTGTATTCTCTTGCATTCACATACATGTGGCTTGTTTTCCTACCTAGTTCAATTACTTGGCTTTTATCAATACTACAATGATTGATATTCTCCTATTTTTATCTCTGGCAAACTGAGGTGTTTTAAAATTTAACTGTTGATGTTTTTCTTGATTTAATGTTACTGTTTTTGCTGATTTCATCCATTTTTGTTGACTGTAATTAGCTTATATACTGACTTTCTCCCATATGCCATGTTCAAAACTTTATGGCTGTGAGGTGGAATTGGAATTATGTAAATAAATAAATGAACAAGTTCTTTTGTGACATCAGTAGCCAGTTCCACACTCCTCTCAGACCTATTTGCATGCCTAGAAATAAATACAGAAAGGGACAAAAGGTTGCCAAGCAAAGAAAGCAGAAAGTACCTGAAAGGAAGGAGGATGGAGGGAAGGGAGAGAGGAGGCAAAGACCCAGGGAAAGAAAACTACTTTGAAACAGAAGTAATTGCTTAGCTATATTCAATATGACCCTGATTCCATATACCTTACTACTAGTTGAAGGTATATTGATAGTAATAACGAATTGATTCTGCAAATGTATTAAAACTCATTAACATCTTGTTAATGAGCAGACATAATGTAGGGGTTAGAGTGTCAGACTAGGATCTGGGAGACCTGAGTTTGAATCCATGCACTGCCATGGAAGCTTGCTGGGCAGCCACGGGTTGGTTTCTCTCTCTCTCATCCTACCTCACAGGGATATTGTAGTGAGGATAAAATGGAGGAAAGAAGAGAATGATGTAAGCTCTTCTAAGTAGAAATGTGCACTAAAAAAATAGGCATTTTACAGATTTGGGTAGCAAGAAGGCCATAAATATTGGGATTTCTGATATTTAGGTCCTCTCATACCAGTTCTGTATTCAGATTTGTTCTCCCCAGCCAAAGATTTCAAAATTAACTGGGTCCATTATTCTCTATGGAGGAATCTTTCCAGGGAACAGGAGGGACTGTTTTTCATGCAAATTTCACCAAAATTGCAGCAGAGTGGGGGCTACCTGTCCTCTAAAGACCCTCCCCCATGTTTCAAGTAGATTGGGTCAAAGAGTCCAATTCTACAGGCCCCTGCCTCCAACTACTCTCCATTGTTTCCTTTGGGGGGAATCAATGCTTTCTCCAGGGCAAAGACTTAGCCAAACATATAAGCACAATCATTTACCAAAAGCCTCCTAAGGCAAAAAGAACGGACAAAGCCAAACTGAACCAACATCAAACCAGAGAATCCCAGCAGAACCAATGCCGAACCAGAGAATTCCAACAGAACTAACCTGGTAGCAGGCAGCAGAACAGAAATAAGGCAAAGGTAGACCAGATCAGAGCATCCAAAACCATACATTCCAAAACATATTACCCAGAAGCTGCAACCAGGAGACCAGCAGTATTCCATAAGAGAATCAGCCTCCCCCCTCCCTCCTTTTGCCCAGGAAACCTGCAAAAGAAGAAAAACAAACTGCTGCTATCTTTAAAATGGCAACCCTGGTTACTCCCGAATATTTCTGGGATTAATTGGGATAGGAATATTGGTATATCCAAGAACCCTAGATATGATCAAGATTCCCAAATATACCCAAAAAGATTGATAAGGTTTTTTTTAGGTATATTTTTGAACTGGATATAAAGAAATCACACATCCATATTTCTGAGTCCCCGTTGGGAAGAATGGTGAGGTATAAATGAAGCAAATCAAGAAAAAGAAATAAAAATACCTGAAGGATGTACTTTCCCATCATCCTCTGACAGGACTTGCCAGAACATGGTCTTTTGGCTTGGCTGAATCAGAGTCTGCTCCACAATGTGCAAAGACACACCCATCTCCTTGAAGTCCATCTGTCCCTGGAAACAGGTAAACAACCATACCTTGTCAGTTCATTAAAAGGCATGAGCATCAACGGCAAGATGCGACTTCTCCCCCTCTCAGAGAACTAATTTCTAGAGCTAAAATTCAAAGGACAGCAGCTCTGTGTATCTTACCAGGCAACCCCCCACCCAAGGAGAAATTGGGTCAGAAATTTATCAGGGAGAACTACTCAACATCTCAGAACTGCCTTAACGTCCAGGGAGGATGAGAGCAAAGAATGTTTTCAGGCTTATGAGAAGCCTGGCCTTGCCCATGGCAAACTGTTGGACGAGAGCAATAAACAACAAAAGAAAAGTGGCGCTGAGGAAAAAGTTGTTTGATTCAAATACATAATAATATTGGGTGCCTTCTATAGCAACTCTTAAAGAAATTGTTGCTGTTTAAAGCACCTGATAGACCAACTCCCCTGAAGAAACATCAGCAAAACACACAGGGACAGTATACTGGAATAAAACAACTTTGTCCACCACACCTCTTCTTTTGTTCTTTGCTCCATACTTGGTATGGCCCTTTCATCTGGCAAACTGGCTTGCCAGAACATCACCTACCTCAGTCACCCCACCTTTGTCCACTTCCTGTCGGTCTGGAGAAAGCGGGAGACTGGAGAGACTTGTGTGTTTTGTTCCATGGCCTGGAGGGCAGAGGGGTAGATTTTAGAAGGGGAATCATCATTTCATAGCATAACCAGATGAAAACAGGAGAATTTTCCAGTCCCTTTAACAGTTGTGTACTAGGGGAATTTAGACAGAAGCAGCTTCCCAGACAGGAAAATTGGAACTTGACAAAATATCCTCTTCTGCACAACTTTTTTTTTAAATTTTTTTTTAATTAAAATAAACTTTTTATTAACTTTAAAAACTCTTCTGCACAACTGATAAAGACCCTGGAGACTTATCATTTTTAGTGCTGGGTCACTCCACAAAGAGACTGTCAGAGACTTAGGGCCAAATTATATATTACTGTTTGGAGGTTGGATCCTGGTTCCCCAGACCCAATTTGGGTTCCCCACAGCCACACAGCAACTGCAGAGAATGGCTTTTTTGAAAAAGGACAGCCCAATGGGCTTATAATGACACCATGTAGACGGCCTTTACCTTTCTCCCAAGCTATTTTCCTGTGCAAGAACAAGACTGGGAGGAATTATTTTGCAGATTTTGCTGCTCCATGTAGTCTCAACTCTTTAAAGACAGTAGTGTTTCTAAATGTATCCCTTTGTTTGAGGAAGAATCCTTCCTCATCTTAGGACCTAACAATTAGGGCCAAGAAGCTCAGGTTTTGCAATAGCTATTTTCCTGTCTCAACTCAAGTCTTGCAAGGGTTATTTCAACAATCTGGCAGAGGGGCAGTCCTTGGAAAAGAATATTGTGAGGGAGCCCCAATCACAGTGAAATAGACAAGGAGACACTGAGAGATCTCTGTCTTTTGGTGCTACACCTCTGAAGATGCCAGCCACAGCTGCTGGCGAAACGTCAGGAACTACAATGCCAAGACCACGGCAATACAGCCCGGAATACCCACAACAACCATCGTTCTCCGGCCGTGAAAGCCTTCAACAATACATTAGACAAGGAGAAAGCTGGTTCTGTAAAAAAGTTGGCTGGATATTGCACCTAAGGGGTAACCTGATGCAAACAGAAAATGATCAGGTGAAGAAGAAAGGAATTGTGACTGCCATAGAATTTCCTATCTCTGCATCAGGTAAAATTTGTGAAAAGTAAGACGCCCCGATTACCCGCCTTTACAAACAAAGTAAAAATGCTGCGCTAACAGCTGCCTTGGAGTCCCTCGTTAAATGCAAACCTGTTTCAAACGGATACTCTGAGAAATTGTGGGATAAATATACATACAAAACTGAGATGCAGCTTTTTGTGTTAAAGAGAAGAGAGAAACCTGTTTTCAGATATGGATTTTCCACCTTTCCATTGGCAATTGGGGTAAGTGGACTTCCTGCTTCTTCTGTAAAGGGAGCACTTTTCCGGGAGCAGCTCTTCTCATTCCCTTCAAGACAACCTGGAGGTGACAACATTTTCTTGTTTTGAGCAACTGTTGAATGCACAAGAGGCTCACTTCCTTGGTACCCAAAATACACCCCAAACACTACAACCCATCATTCAAAGAACCTACCCGGCAAACTGATCTCCTCGTCACTGTTCTGCTTGGCATCTTGGGAGATCTGTCTTTGTGTGGGATCCAGGGATTCCCCCTCTGCATCCAGGACACCCAGGCTCATCTCCTGCAATGGACCCCAAAAGGGAGAGAGTGACGCAACTCAGTGCCACTGCAGCAAACAGGGGAGACATGCTGCTCCCCCAAACCCACAACAGAAGATGCTGAGAAAAAGAAAGCCTTCGACAGTTCCCTAGTTTTTATGAGGCTGTTGAAGTTTCACAACAGGGTCAAATGGACCCCCTCCCCATCCCCATCCGAACTTCTGTGATTTTAAGTGGAGCATGCCTGGTAGAATTCCAAGGGGGGCAGCACTCCCTCCATAGGTGCATCAATGTGGTGGGAAAAGCTACCCCCGTCAATTTTCAACAGTGTCATGGTGCTGCAAAAGACAGCAGGGTCCTACTGAAACCACTCCCGTAGCTGCAGGAATAAATGGGTGTTCAGGCTTGCCTCCGTTTTAAAAAATGGTTACCCTTCTTCTCTGCCCTCATAAGGGCCACTAAGGCATCTAGGCCATGAAAAGCTTTACCTCCTGAGGCATTTATTTGTTTCATTTACCCGCTATCTTTCTCCCCAATGGGGACCCAAAACGCCTTACATAATTCTCTTCTCTTCCATTTCATACTCATAACAACCTTCTGGGGTAGGTTAGACAAAGGGTGTGTGACTGGCCCACGGTCACCTAGCAAGTTTCTGCTACAGAACAGGGAATCAAACCTGGGTCTCTCCGATCCCATCATTCTAGCCACCATACCACACCACTTATGTTGATGTAAGCAAGCCAATCCTCCGTTTAAAGGGATGGGAGCAAGCCTGGCTGTTTTTCTTCTACCCAGCAGGCAACTCTAACCCTGCCTCACATAGTTATTGTAAGGTTAAGGCTGCAATACTAATGTACCATACCAAGAAGCAACACCCTGAAAAGCCTTAGCATTTATTTATGAGAAAAGACAAGCAATTGCTAGAGGAATCAAAGAACAAATTGTTTCAAAGATTTTTATAACTTCTTTAATGGAAGGATGTTAGAGATAAGTTGTTAGTGAATTATTGTGATTGACCTGAGCCTAGTTGCCAATAGCCTGGCCAGGGGGAATGACTTGCCCATTAACAGAGACTATACAGTGTGTAAATGGGCAGTTGAAGCATGGCATGGCATGGCATGGCATGGCATGGAGGGAAATAACAGCACCTGGTAATAACTGCCCATTAAGTCTCTATTAAATGAAAAAGAAACTTTTCCCTCCAGGATGTTGGCAGCTGTAGCAGTGGAAATCAATCTTAGGAACAGGAGATCTGTGAATGTCTCTTTTTGCCAAAAGGTTATAAACATTTATATTACTGTAAAAAAAATCAGTTAAAAATCTCTGTTAAAAGTTTTGGAGCATTTAAGTGGAAGATAAATGTAATGTATATTTATTTATGTCATTTATAGTCTGCCTTTCTCACTGAGACTCAAGAAGGATTACACACTATGAGCTTAGTATAATCAGTATCAAGTACATTTCCATACAGTGTCATGGACATTTCCATAAACAATGCCATAGGGTAAATAGACACAAGTTTAAAAAGACATAGCGTTAGCAAGAATCCAATACAAAGTAGAAGAAAATACTGGAACAGAACATAATCACTTCTCGGATTGGCATTAGACAACATAAAACACAGGTAGTACATAGGAGTACATATTTAAAGCAATTAATTATATAAGGTGCAAAGATGGGTGCCAGCACCATAGAATTTCCTCCAATTGGTGACTCACCAAAGGGTGAGCCTGAGATTTTTTTTTTTTTGGACTCTTCCAAAGATGGTTGTTGTGGATTTTCCAGGCTGTATAGCCATGGTCTTGGCATGGCTATACAGCCCAGAAAATCCACAACAACCATCGTTCTCCGGCCTTGAAAGCCTTTGATGATACATCCTCCAAAGATGCTCTTATTTTGAATGGACTTCTGGGAAGTCGTTAAACAGCTTGGGGCAGTCAACTGTTTTTCACGTTATCAACTCTACCCCATTTTAACTAAAGAAGCCCAGATGATGAACACCTAAGAACATATTCTGAGTCTTGTTAGAAAGTGTGCAGATTAGATATGGATCCCTCACCTGCTGTGTCTCTGCCTTGGCCCCTTGCTGGCTCAGCAGGAAATCCTCCACCAGGGCCGCTGCTTGGGTGCAATTCTCAGGGCCGCCGGCCCTGATCCAGTTCTGCAGCTCCGGTGGCAGGATGGCCAGGAACTGCTCCAGAACCAGCAACTCCAGGATCTGCTCCTTTGAGCGCCTCTCCGGCCTCAGCCACTGGCAGCAAAGTTCCCGTAGCTGGCTGTAAATCCAGCGTGGGTCTTCCACCTCTCTTGAGCGGAACTGCCGGAAGTGCTGGCGCAGTGTTTCCATGCGGTTGGCTTCCCTGTACAAGATGGCCAGCTTCACTTTCCCATAATCCTTTCTGTCTCCAGCCTCCAGACTGCCAAAGGCCTGCTGGGCTTCTCCACTCAGTGCTGGCAGGAGTCGGGCCACCCATTCTTCCCTGGCCCACTGGCAGGCTTGGGCCACTTGCTCAAAGGAGGCCAGGAAGGCCTTGGCGTCCTCCCAGGGGCTGGGCTCCTTCTCCCAACTAGTGTGAGGGGAATCCAGCCCCCCCAAGAAGTCCTGCCACTGAGTTTCCCTGCTTGGCTCCTCTCTTCCCTCTCGCCACGCTCTCCATTCAAGCTGCTCTGCCATACTTTTTGACTGATCTACCTGGATTGCTTCTCCTTGTTCCATGTTTGGGCCTGCTGATTTTCCTTCTTGGAGATTTGTTCCTCCTGGCTATATATGCACAAATCTAGAATAATGATCCTGCTGGCAACTGGACGCTTGGCAGAAATCTAGAAATCCAAATGAGTAACAAGCTCAGCTTCTGCCTTTTGGGTGCTCATGCCCAGTTATCTGCATTAAGAGGCAGACCCTGACTGAGAGGGACACCTGTAGAAGGAGATTTGGTGATAAAAGAGTTGCAAATTTGTCAGAGGCCTCCATCAATAAAGGAGCTCCCTGGAGGCATTTCTGTTGTGCAATGGGGGCGTTGTTAGGCTAAACAGAGACATTCTCAATGAAATAGCTAGAGTGGAGGGGCTGGTACAGATTGAATGGCCCTCCTCTTCCTTTCTCAAAGAGTAAGAAATAAACCCTTTCTGAGAGTTTGCAGAGAGAGGCTATATTCTGATATTTTTACAGGCATTAAATAAGAATGTGTTTAGTTGCACTATTCTGTTAGGAGAACCAAGAGGCTGAACAAGGAAATAAGTTGGCGGCTTAAGACAAATTCCCTTTTCCCTTTCAGTTTCAAAAAAGGTAAAAAGGGATGAAAATGCCAAGAAGAGCGTGTTCAGACAATTTAATCCCCCCTCATAGCAGCAGGCCCAACTACAGCAGCCATCTTATCCTGTGCCTGTCTCCTAGCAACGCCTCCATCCTTAAGGCCTGAGAGGGGCACGGCCTGGGAGAAAGCTCAGTTCTTCAGGCTCCTGGAAGTCTACAGGCTTGGATTCATTGATATGTAGATGACTGAAGGGGAGAAAGAAGATTGCATTTCAATGACAGAGATATGGTGTAAATGAGGATGCACCTTACTAGGATGAAAAAGGAAGAAAAAAAAGGAGATGGAGTAGAGGGGTCTAGGACATGACCCTCCTCAATATAAACACAATCTTCCCTTCCAATAATAAGTATAAGAAATTCTCATACCTATAACATTAATACAGAGTTCATACAACGGACTGTTTCTGAGGAGAGAGGGCTTCCCCCTGCAGCTTCAGGCCCTCCAGTCTCTCAGGGAAAATTGCGCCTTTTTTTCCTTATAAGGAATACCCCAACTGTCTATCTCCCTCTAGTGGGCAAGGGTTAAGACCGTGTGTTCAGGGTTAAACATTGTGTTCAGGGTTAAAACCCTGAATTCTCCCATAGATTTGATGATCAGGCAGGGAAGGACGATTTTTCAGGCCATAAGATCTGTTAATCAGCATCCTGTGTTGTGTGTTCAGTGGACTTCAGTGGCTGGTATCAAGCAGCAAAAAATGGAAGTCAACGTATGCTAGTGGCTGGCCATTGATGGTGAATTGCATAACTGAATTGGTGATGGAGAGTGCCCTCAAGTCATAGCTGACTTATGGTGACCCCTGGTGGGGTTTTCATGGCAAGAGAATTAGTGTTTGTATAAAGAAGTCTTGCTTTATTCTGTTCTGAATCTATTGTCCATCAATGTTACTGGGCTTCCCCAAGTTCAAGTATGGGAGAGGGATAAAAAGTTATATCCACTTTCTCCACCCTATCCATCATTTTATAAACCTCTTCTATGCCTTGCCTTAGTCATCTTCTTTCTAAACTTAATATTCCCGGCCTCTTCAACCTTTCCCTGTAGAAAAGGAGCTCTAACCTAGGGTTGCCAGCCTCCAAGTGGGACATGGTGATCTCCCAGAATTACAACTGCTCTCCAAACAACAAAAGTCAGTTCCCTTGGAGAAAATGCTTGGTTTGGAGGGTGGGTTCTATGGTATTATACCCTGCTAAAATCCCTCTTCTCCCCAAACTCCGCTGTCCTCAGGTTCCAACTCCAAATCTCGAGGAATTTCCCATGCCAGAGTTAGCAGTCCTGCAGCAGAGTGCTTTAAGGACATTTGTTTTGAACACTGTTTTAGACATCATCACTGTGGCAGTGTGATCCATCTAGGTCAAAGAAACACTTAAAATTTCACTGTTTTATTATAGGACCATGATGTATATTTTCCTTCCCACTTCTGCTATTCCACCTTTAAAGTACTAAGTATCCTCAAATATAAATGGTTTACTATTGTGCATAACTTAATGAAAATTTAAATAACATCTTTAATTTTGAAACTAATCTAGTGGTGCTGTTGAGGAATAATGAAGTGTGAGATGGATTACTGGGGAAGTGAGTTTGCAGTATATCCACCTTCCCTAAATGGGACTCCTATTGGTAACTTGATTTCACCCACAGCTTCCACCTGTCATCCACTCCCAAACCCACACAGTGGCCATCTGGTTCTGAGGCAAGCCTGTGTGGCTAGAGCACTTCTTCCCAGTGCGTCCAGTCAGCACAGCCCTTGTCTTTCTAACTCCCACCTCCCACCCACCATGGTTTGCTGGTTACCACCAACATTGTTGTAGTTAAGTTTCTATTTCCCCCCTCTAACACTATACATATGTCTGCCCACAAAGATTCTACTTCATGATAGTTTTATTTATTTACTTGGAAAATTTAAATGCTCCAGAGACCTGCTCAAGGTGGCTTATGACAAACCATTACTACATACTCATAAGGGAGGCCATTTACAGATGGAGGGAGAATGTGGATTAGACCACTGTGTATAGATCATATCAATCTGCTGCACGTATTACCCTGTTGTTTCCTTGTTTTCTACTTATGCAATACCATTTTTCTTCATTACATCTGCACTCGGTATCATATCTAATACGCTATGCACATTCAGATTTCTGCCATCCTAATCCTCATACATTTCTCCAGAGATGACTCTTCTTATTGATTTATGTCAACATTCACTGTGCTTATTAGATGTCTCTTTGTATGGACAGTTATTGGCAGACACCGTCTCAGTGAGTCTCAGTGAAAAAGGCAGATAGATACACAGTACGTAAAATAAATAAACATTGCCTCGCATGAATCCAATTTGATAGTCTATAATATAGAGCCACAAGAGGGCATTTGGGTTTTGTTGCAACAGAACAGCATGCCTTCTTCCCCTTCTGGAATTCCTTTCCAGACTAGGGAGGTATGAACTCTGTTAATGTCCTTCATGGTTGCTCTGACAGTTAATCAATGTAGCTTTCCCACTGAAGTTTTTCCCACATTCAGGACATTTAGAATGTCTTTGAGTTCCCAGATGGTTGATCAACTTGTTTCCCTGATGGAAGTTTCCCCTGAGTTCAGAGTGTTTGTATGGTTTTGCCCTTTAAGGGAAGGGGTATAAGTCAGTGGCTGATTTTTCCATACTGAACAGCTCAGGTTCAAGCCCTGGCATTTCCACTTAGGCTCAGGCAAAGAAAGGTTTTCCTCAGCATCAGCAAGCTGAGAGCATTTACACAGGAGATGCCTGGAATCGAACTGGGGACCTTCTGCATTCAAAGCTGATGAAGCTGCCTCATGCTGGAGCCAGACCATGCGCCTATTGAAGTCAATATTGTCTGCTTCGACTGGCAGCAGCTCTCCAAGATCCCAGGCAGAGATCCCTTACATCAACTAGTAACCTGATCCTTTTTTAGACTGGAGATACTGGTTACTAAACCTGGGATTCTCCACATAGAGGGCAGATGTTCTTCCACTGAGCCACAGCTTCTACATCACTGCCGTCTACTGGTCATTCAAGGTCAGTATTGCCCAATGTCACTCTTGATGGGAACCGGTTTCTATGGTATCAGGCAGAGGACTTTCACATCACCTTTCAGCTAGAGATGCCAGGGACTGAACCTGAGACCTTCTGCATGCAAATAAACTGCTTTACTACTGAGCTATAGCCCTTTTCTGATTACTAACATTCATTCAGAAACAAACTTCATCAGGCTGAATGGCAATGCCTTCCTGGAAAAGGTTTATTTCATTCCAAGGGAAGTCCTACATTTTTAGCCATCAGGTCCATAGGGCGTATTACAGAGAACTAACATCCAGACAACTTTAAACTGTACAAAATACTCAACAAAATCAACTTGCCAAAGTAAAGCAGATGGCAAAGAGAGAGCCTTCTGCACATGTAGGCTACCACAATAACCAAAGCCTGCAAGCTGGTGCTTAAAGTTCAAGTCTCCAGAACTTATAAAAGAACCACTTTCTTCGTGATGGGCATAAAACTCACTTTGCACACAGATTCCTTCCTTCTTTTGCATGGAGCACCCAGATTGAAAACAGAAGCCTTCCAAGATTTATGATGTTCAAATGTGGGCACCTTCATTAACTGAGGGTCCCCCCCCCTCCCAGTAAACAGGAATCTTAACTGAGATTCAACACTGGTTAAGAATCCCGGTAAGTGAAGCTGCTCACACAGTCCAGTAATAAAATTACATACATTTCATACACACGTTACACTATCTTATCTGACATCTGCGAGCGTACATGGCACATAATGACTGGCAGGGGATCTTTTGGCTCTGGTGGGAAGAATGTGCAGCGTGATGGGACAGACCTGGCAGAGGGAGAAGAAGGGGTGATTTTGAAAAAGCGGCCGCAGCTGTCTGCCTGATACTGGAAGTCCCCACTGCAAGTTCGAGCTATTGTTCTTCAAGCTAAGTGGCTGCAGTGCCAACTCCTCAAGCTGCTCCCATAGACTTTAATGTTAAACATGGACACATTTTATTGCCTCAACAAGGGGAACCCTTTTATTCTAACTGTCTGATATTTGGCAGTGTAGATGTCCTAGTGGGGTACTGCAATCTCTCTGAACTTTGTCCAGTTCAAGTAGAAAACCAGGAAGGTACAGACTCGAGGAAGGGGGGGGGTGTTCTTCCATTGAAATCAATAGAAAATAATAATGAAATAGAATTATAAAAATAAAACAACATAAGAAACAATAACAAAATAAAACCATGTGAAACACCCAATGACGAAACAGTTTTTGTAATAACAAAAACAAAAGAAATGAAACAACCTTCTATGTATATGTCTCCAAGCAAACCTATCGAACCAGGAATTTTGGTTTGTTGGTTAGTTATGAATTGTGTCCAGAGTTGCCTCTGGAGAGAGTTGTGTGACATCATGGAGGACAGCAGGTTAAAGAAGGCTGTTCGTTCCTAATAAGACAAATATGCTGTTGAAGCTTTTGCAGTCTGAGCAAATATGGCACCCCTGATCCATTAAATGTGCTACAGTCCTATGGATTCTCTGGCAATTAACCGGTGTGCTTCTGGGACAAAGCTGATCCCCACCCTCCAGAGGCATCTCTAACTTATCTGTTCTTTGTGACATCTTTGATGCCTGATTAGCTCCTCTTTCTGAGAGAAGCTTCCTCCGTACTCAGGAGGACATTGAAATGGCTTCTATGTAGTATGGGTTCTTTGATGTCTCAACAAATGTTCCCTCTGACTGAAGGTTTTCCCAAATCGAGGACACTGATGGGGTTTTTCTCCTGTATGATTTCTCTGATGTCTTGTTAAGCCTTTTTTAAAAGTGAGGACTTTTCCACACTCAGGACATTCATGCTATTTCTGACATTTCACCGGGGCGATCTCTGATATCTATCAAAATAAGTCCAGATCTGTAATGATATTTTCTCCCATACCTGGAGAACAAGGGCCTTTGTCCCTCTGTGGCTGGGCTAGTTTTGCTAAGGGCAACTGGAAGACCTTTGGAGCAGTCCCTGGATTCATTCTGTTCCTCCATGGGCCCTCGGTAATCACATCTCTTCTTGTGAATATTAGATATCCCAGGAATGATCCACTGGGTCCCTTCTGTTGCTGTCTCTTGCATTTTCTCTGGGCCCATCTGTTCCCTTTCCAAATCCTCCCTCATGATCTGACTTTTCTTCTCAACACCTGAAGAAGCAGAGAGAGAAATATGGGCTGTGTTCTGGGTCACTTGTTGTTTCAGCAAACACTTTCTTTCTGGCTTCCCCTTAATGTGTATCTCCCACTCTAAGAACGTAAGAAGAGCCCTGCTGGATCAGACCAGTGGTCTATCTAGTTCTGCATCCTTTCTCATGCCGTGACACAGTGGCCAACCAGTTACTTATGGAGGGCCAACAATAGGGCATAGGGGCCAATGCCTTCCCTGGGTGTTGCCTCCCAGCTTTACTGCCTCTGGTTATGGATGTTCCCTTTAGTCACCAGGGCTAATAGCCACTGAGACACCTGTCCTCCATGAATCTTTCGAATCCTGTTTTAAATCTGTATGTACCTGTGGCCATCACTACATCCACCACCAGTGAATTCCACATTTTAATTACTTGTTGTGTAAAGAATCATTTCCTTTTGTCTGTCCTGAATCTACTGCTCATCAGCTTTACTGGATGCCCTGGTGTTACTGGGAGAGGGAGAAAAAGTCCACTCTTTGCCCACTCTCTCCTGTGCATAATTTTATAAAGCTCTCTCATGTCCCCCTTTAGTCTTCTTCCCAGACTCTTCAGCTTTCGTCATGGGAAAAGCACTCCAAATCCCTAATCATCTTGGGCTCCCTCTTCTGTAATTTTTCCAACTCTGCAATGTCCTTTTGGAAATATGATGACCACAACTGCACACAGTATTCCAAATGAGGCCGCAACACTTCAGCTGTTTTAATAGGGTTTTTTCACCATAGCCTTGTGTGTGTGTGTGTGTGTGTGTGTGTGTCTATAGATATGCTCAGGGCTTTTTTTCTGGGAAAAGAGGTGGTGGAACTCAGTGGTGGAACTCAGGACCGCACAATGATGTCACTTTGGGTCAGGTGGAACAAGGGGGGAGTTTTTTAAAGTTTAAATTGCCCTCGGCGAAAATGGTCACATGGCTGGTGGCCCCGCCCCCTGATCTCCAGACAGAGGGGAGTTTAGATTGCCCTCCGTGCTGCTCCAGCAGTGTGGAGGGCAATCTCAACTCCCCTCTGTCTGGAGAGCAGGGGGCAGAGCCACTGGCTATGTGACCACCTCAAGTTTTCCCCTCACTCATGGCTCTTCAGGCCCTTGAGTTCCCGGACGGCTGATCATGTTGCTGCATTCCCCCCACATTTGAGATAAATGTTCTGTTTATGCTCCTGTACATCTCGAGGGAGAGTTCAATGGAAGGATTTCACGGACAAGAGATCAGTCCATTCTGGGAGTTCAACCTGGGCAGCTTCTGGATCCCACAGGGTGGGGGAAGGAGTTAAACAAAGACAACATATTGTGCTTATGTCTAGTAGGATTTGAGGCCAGTGGTCCCTTAGGGACCCACAAGATTTTCAAGATGACAGCTTTTGAGAGTCAGAGCTCCTTTCAGACACCTATGCCTAGTTTGGCAGCAGCATTCCAGACATGTTTACTTTGAAACAAACCTCACTGAATTCCACAGGAATCATTTCCCAGCAAGGATATATTCTATTAGGAACTATGCCCATTAAAAAAATCTGTTGGCACTACAAAACTGTTTGCACAGAATTAAAACGCAAATGAGCAATATTGAACAGTTACAAATGAATTGTCAAGTTGCAGCTAAACCACCTGGCCAAAGAAGAGCAAGACTGCAAAAAAGAGATGCTCCATCCATTCCTTTTGATTCTCTTCACAGCCAATCACTCCTTTGTATCTTTCACTTTGTGCTTGAAGTTTGACGCTTGGCTCAGACATCCCAAACAGACCAGGGCTCATTCATGATGAGCATAAACCTGGTTTATCATCAGGCTCGAACATTCCCTTCTTCCTCCTCTTGCATGGCATGCCAAAATCGGAAATGGAAGTCTTCCATTTGGTGGTGATGTCTGAATGCAGACCCCTTTCCCACTGCATGGGATTCTCAGCAGCGATATAATTAGCATATTTCTATCTTGCCCTTTATCCAAGAAACTGACTCTCATGGACTGCCCTGGTTTAACATGGGAAGAGGAGTCCACAGTCTGCCTCCGAGCCCTGCCTTGGCAGGCCCCTCCTGTGAGGCAGTTCTCTCAGGGGTCCCCAAAGGGGCTCTGAGCCACCATGGGCCAGCCTACTGCCAGAGCTGCCACGGTCTCCTGAAGGACCCAGAGAAGGTGAAGAATTAGTGTAGAGACCTTGACCAGGCACAAGAGTGTGCCCTTGGCAGCCCACGGCCTCCCCCACTGCCGAGGAAGTACCAGGAGAGACCAATAAGTCACTGCAGGATCTGGGCCACAGTACTCCTCAGGAGTGGAGGAGATGGCTCAGCTTGGAGATGACTCAGCATGCAGAAAGGAGCCTAACAAAGAACCCAGGAGTTGAGTCCAGTGGTACCTTAGAGACCAACAAGATTTTCAGAGTCAGGGCTCCCTTCTTCAGACAGAAGAAAGAATGGAGAACCCTGGGCCTTCCATTCCTACTTGTGTCTGAAGAAGGGAGCTAAAAAGCTCACACTCTGAAAATCTTGTTGGTCTCTAAGGAGCCACAGGACTCAATTCCGACTGCAGACAAATCCAGCTACCCACCTAAGCTAATAAGGAGCCCAGCCTCACCTGTAGGGGGAACTCCATAAATAAGGTTGCAGTGAGGTTGGAACCAGGGATCTAGTTGTCCGCAGTCTTGCCAGCTAGCTTACTAGTTGCCGGATCCGCTTGTTGGTGCTTCTTGGAACCTTGAGGATTGCCTTTTGGATAGTGTTACCTGACTCTGGACTGTGACTTGGGATTTTGACACAAGAACCACAGTTAATGGAGAACCACAGCTGTAAATGGTTAAGGCTTGTCTCCCATCGGGTAAGCAGGACTGTAGCATACATAGTACTCCTCCTCCTACATTTATCCTCACAACAACCCTGCAAGGAGGTTAAGCTGTGACGGTGTGGTGGCCCAAAGTCACCCTCCCATGACATCCTTTTAGGCCTGTTGGCTTCAGTTCAAGGGAGCGATTCTACTAAAGATAACACTGCCAGTGAGCTCTTGTGGCAAAGTGGGGAGTCGAATCTGGAACTCCTAGATCCTTGTCTAGCCGATACACCACTCTGGCTCTTAAGATGGTGACTAAGAATACTTTTTATTGGGAAAGTAATTAACAGTACCCAGTTCAGACACAGGGACTCACTGGAATTAAACAGCAAGAGTCCAGTAGCAACTATAAGACTAACAAAATTTGTGGTAGGGTATGAGCTTTCGTGAGTCACAGTTCACTTCTGAATCTGTACCTGAAGAAGTGAGCTGTGACTCATGAAAGCTCATACCCTACCACAAATTCTGTTAGTCTTATAGGTGCTACTGGACTCTTGCTCTTTTCTACTGCTACAGGCAGCTACTCATCTTGATCTATCCCACTGGAAATAAAGGAATTATTTCCTCTTTAATGTTACTGTACGGGGACGGGGAGGAGGGAATGGGTCACCACAACATTAGTGAAAATTTGTGCCTATCCCAACAGAATTCTGGTTTGATCAGAAGGCGCAAAAGGAAGGAAAAACTAAAATGTACATGTGGACAGAAAATTAAGACCATTTGTTGGTGCCCAAGAAGATATGAAAACTATACTCTCCGCTGTTAATATCCTTTGTGGATTTTCTGATGCTTAAGCATAAAGGTCAGGTGCCGGAAGGTTTTCCCACACTGGGAGCATTCATAAGAGATCTTTCCTCCATGACTGCTCTGATGTTTGCTCAAGTCATCTGTCCGAGAGAAGCTTTTACCACATACGGGGCATTTGAATGGTTTCTCTCCTGTATGGATTCTCAGATGTCTGTCCAAATCTGGCTTCCGTTTGATGAATTTCCCACACAAGGGGCACTTATAAGCTTTCTGCCTACAGTGAATTTTCACATGTCTCATTAAACTCTTTGAAGTGATGCTTTCCCCACATTCGGGGAGATCATACTTTTTCTCTCCTGTATGCCTGCTCTGTTGTCTCATCAGATTAATTTCCTTGGGGAAATGCTCCCAGTGCTTGGAGCATTTGTAGGATTTCTCTCCTGTAGAGTTTCTCTGATGTTCATCAAGGTCTGAGCTGCTGTCCGATGTGGAGCATTCATCATGGTCATCTCTGGTGGTGAGTTCTGTAACAAGCCCTGATGAGAGGCGGTACCTTCGACCATACCTGGAGAACAACGGCTTTTCCTTCCTTGGGTGCTCTGGGTGGGTTTGGTCACACGCAGCACTGAGACCTTCCGAAAGGTCCTGGGATTCATTTTGCCCCTGCAGTGATTTCTTCCTCAGCTCCCATTTAGACTCGCGTCTTTCCTTGTGAAACTCAGCCGTCACCAGCATGTCCACTTTGGTCACCTCTGGGTCCCCTGATTTATTTTGTCCACTAGAAGGCTCCCCCACTTCCAACTGACTTTCTTTCCCATCACCTATGAGAGTAAGAGAGAAGAATTTTGCACTTCTTCTGGAATTGGGCTTTCTGTTGGATCTACCACAAAACTGCTTGCCTTAGAGCTCCTGCGCAAGCAGAAAGACAAAAGAAAGAGCGCCGTAGCCATGTAGGCTAAGTCGGGGATGCCTGCTGAGTGCTCAGAAGCCACACGTGGCTCTTTGACATGCCACCTGTGGCTCTTGTGAGCACCATTCCCCCATGTGACTCCCACTCCATGTTTCAGAAAAGTGGGCAAGGTGATTGCCCAGTGGGGCTTATGCCTGGTAGGTGGCTTGCACCTTGAAATAGCCACTACTGGAGGATGGGTAAGTTGCAAGCCTGCCTGAGCTGCAGGTCTTGTGCCATTCTCTCCAGATCCTCCACCCTTTCCCACAGCCTCGGTGCTCTCAGGAGGACAGGGGAAGGGAGAGTAAAACCTCCCACAAAAGAGCAATTTGGCCACAATGGGTGCTCCTTTCCTCCCCTTCCTCTGCACCCAGTTTGCTCTCCTCCAGGCACCTTGACAATCTCTCACCCAAGTAGAGAGTGTGAAGGCAGAGAGGGAACCGGTCAATTGGAATTTCAAATGCACGAGCTACAGAGTGAGTGCCATTGCATTAAGACAAACCGATTATACCCCCACTTGTGTTTCCACTTGCACAAGACATTGCACAACTAATTTCTGGGTGCTGTAATATATCGGGAGGAAGGCACTAGATGTTGTGCAAGATCTTAATTGTGCCAAGTCTGTTTCTACATCGCCGGGTTCTGATCAGGCTAACTTGATCTCATCAGATGTCACAATCTAAGCAAAGTTAGTTGTGATGGTTGTTGGGGGTTTTCCGGGCTGTATTGCCGTGGTCTTGGCATTGTAGTTCCTGACGTTTCGCCAGCAGCTGTGGCTGGCATCTTCAGAGGTATAGCACCAAAAGACAGAGATCTCTCAGTGTCACAGTGTGGAAAAGATGTAGGTCATTTGTATCTACTCAGGAGGGGTGGGGTTGAGCTGAGTCATTCTGTAAGAGTTTCCCAGGGTGTGGAATGCTAATGGCGGGAGGCTTCACTGTAACCTGAGGAGGTTCTTTTGCATATGGATTGGTGCTTGATGTGCTAATCTTCTCTGCAGGGCTATTGTCGGGTGTGGAGTGTTTTGTTGGCCTGGTGTTTTTCAGAACTGGAGCCCATGCTCTGTTCATTCTTAAGGTTTCTTCTTTCCTGTTGAAGTTTTGCTTATGCTTGTGAATTTCAATGGCTTCCCTGTGCAGTCTGACAAAGTAGTTGGAAGTGTTGTCCAGTATTTTGGTGTCCTGGAATAAGATACTGTGCCCTGTTTGAGTTAGGCTATGTTCAGCCACTGCTGATTTTTCAGGCTGTCCAAGTCTGCAGTGTCTTTCATGTTCTTTTATTCTTGTCTGGATGCTACGCTTTGTGGTCCCGATGTAAACTTGTCCACAGCTGCAGGGTATACGGTATACTCCTGCAGAGGTGAGGGGGTCTCTGCTGTCTTTTGCTGATCGTAGCATCTGTTGTATTTTTCGGGTGGGTCTGAATACTGCTTGAAGGTTATGCTTTTCCATAAGCTTTCCCATCTGATCAGTAATACCTTTGATATATGGCAAAAACACTTTTCCTGTAGGTGACTGTTTTTCCTTGGTTGTTTGATTCATCCTGGGTTTGATTGCTCTTCGGAAGAGCAATCAAACCCAGGATGAATCATATATATCAAAGGACAACACTGTTGTGGACAAGTTTACATCGGGACCACAAAGCGTAGCATCCAGACAAGAATAAAAGAACATGAAAGACACTGCAGACTTGGACAGCCTGAAAAATCAGCAGTGGCTGAACATAGCCTAACTCAAACAGGGCACAGTATCTTATTCCAGGACACCAAAACACTGGACAACACTTCCAACTACTTTGTCAGACTGCACAGGGAAGCCATTGAAATTCACAAGCATAAGCAAAACTTCAACAGGAAAGAAGAAACCTTAAGAATGAACAGAGCATGGGCTCCAGTTCTGAAAAACACCAGGCCAACAAAACACTCCACACCCGACAATAGCCCTGCAGAGAAGATTAGCACATCAAGCACCAATCCATATGCAAAAGAACCTCCTCAGGTTACAGTGAAGCCTCCCGCCATTAGCATTCCACACCCTGGGAAACTCTTACAGAATGACTCAGCTCAACCCCACCCCTCCTGAGTAGATACAAATGACCTACATCTTTTCCACACTGTGACACTGAGAGATCTCTGTCTTTTGGTGCTATACCTCTGAAGATGCCAGCCACAGCTGCTGGCGAAACGTCAGGAACTACAATGCCAAGACCACGGCAATACAGCCCGGAAAACCCCCAACAACCATCGTTCTCCGGCCGTGAAAGCCTTCGACAATACAAAGTTAGTTGTGGTTAGTACTTGGATGGGAGATTGCCAAGGAAGTCCAGGGTCGCTACGCAGAGGCAGGCAATGGCAAACCACCCCTGTTCATCTCATGCCTTGAAAACTCTATGGGATCACCATAGATTGGCTGCAACTTGATGGCACTTTACATGCGCACTGCTAGATCCCTTTCTGTTATAGGATTGTACTTTGAGCACCGTTTTCAAAATACTCATTCCTTCTCCCACCCATTCCAAAGTGTCTTCCCTGTGTGTACCTTGATTATAAACTATTGCCAGGAATGAAACTTTTTAAAAAATTGTAGCGCATTGGAGGGGGGGGGGAATCAGATGCGGGCTAAATAAATGAATCTCAAAGATGCTAAGGGCTAGGAGCTTGCTTTATGTTTTAAATAAAAGAATCTCAAAACCAGCTTCTCCAACTTCTTGGCACTTGCATGGAAATACACGAATATATGAGCATGTCTTTGTAGAATTCAATTTGCTGCTTTCAGGGGTCATTTTGTAGAAAAAGAGCTGGAGGAACTCATTAGCATAACTCATTAGCATATGCCACGCCCATTGACATCACTAGAAGTGTGTCATTAGCATAACTGATTTGCATATGCCACACCCCCTGACATCACCTATCCTGGCTGTTTTGGACCCAATCCTGGCCGCTGTTGAGTGGGAGAGTGATACACCACCCGTCAGAGGCCCAATCCGGGCCATTTTGACCCCAATCCAGGCTGAAACAGGCCCAAAATGTCTGAGAGTCAGGTGGGCGGGGCCACCTGATGTGACCTCTTTGGGGAACTGCCGGAACTGCATCCCTGCGTGTTCCCCCTCGAAATAAGCCCTGGCTGCTTTTAGCCATGGGAGAAATAGAAGAATCTATATGTAAAGTACTTCCGGGTGAGAAGAAACTTGTCTGTGTGTGTGTGTGTGTGTGCGCGTACTCTAGCCTTCTGATGCATCCCTTACCTGAACCTTGACCTAGGAATGACCTCCTTTCCTCTGGGAACTGGACCAATATCTCTTCCTCTTTCTGCACGTTGAAAGGGAGATCATCTCTGGGAACCAAAAGGCCCTCTTGAGTGCAGAGAGAAAAACAAAGAATCAATATTGGTGCTTGTGGGTTAAAAAAACTCATGGATTATAAGCTTTCGGTTGTTGGTCAGTACAAAAGTGTAAGAAAAGCACAACATAAAATGCGTTCATATAATATCCAATCGCATATCTGGGAAGGAATTAACCTGTTTGAAAAACCTGCAGCCTTTGTGTCAATCACCTTTGTGACATCAGTAGCCAATTCCACCTTCACCTCAGACCGATTTGCATGGCCAGTAACCAACACATCTCAGACTATGAAAAGGGGCAAAATGTTGTAACATTTAGTAGTACTGGAAGCAAAGGTAGCATACCAGGCCCAAAAAGGACAGAGAAGTTGAGGAGAAAGGGGCCAAGGGAAAGTAAGTTCCCTGGAAAAAGAAGTAGAGGATAGTATAAACTGGCCCACAGCCCTATTGTGAGCTAATATGGTGTAGTGCTTAGAGTACCAAAACAGCATCTGACAGACCTAGGTTCAAATCCCCACTCTGACAAAGCTCACTGTTTGACCTTGGGCCATTCACACTTGCCGCTTCGCCTCCATCACAGGAGGGGAAAAAAACATGAGAGAATTTTGTATGTTGCTCTGAGTTCCTTGGAGGATGGGCAAGATAAAGACATATCAGATACCTGTACAGCCATCTTTTTTTATACCTTTCCCAGCATTTGGTGCATATTTTGGTAGCAATCAACAATAATCTCCATCAATGTACTACAACTTTTATATGTCTTGTTTCAGATCAAATATGTTCAGAATTTGAAAGAGTGGATCCGTCTCTATCTCCTCTTTCAGATTCTATATATGGCAACTCAATAGATGGGACAGAGCGTACCTCAGTGGAAGAGACCCTTACCTAAAGATTCTACTTCCCCACTGGTCTCTGGCAGAACTTGCCAAAACATGGTCTTTTGGTTGTGATCCTGTGTTTGACTCTTCTCCACCCTGTGGAAAGTTGCGCTCATCTCCTCAAGGTTTGTTACTGCCTGGGAAGAGCAAAATGCCCCCATCACCTGGCAAGAGAAATAATGCACAGAAGCAGTCACAAGATCATGTCCTCTTATCTCTAAAAGTAAAAAGAATTCCAATTCCAGTCATCACAAAATTCTTAAATATGCAGTTTTGGGCAAACTCACTTTCATGGCATTCTTTGATCAATTTGCTTTAGACCAAGCAAGCAAGCAAGCAAGCAAGCAAGCAAGCAAGCAAGCAAGCAAGCAAGCAAGCAAGAGAAAGAAAGAAAGAAAGAAAGAAAGAAAGAAAGAAAGAAAGAAAGAAAGAAAGAAAGAAAGAAAGAAAGAAAGAAAGAAAGAAAGAAAGAAAGAAAGAAAGAAAGAAATCTTGTGTCTTGATAGCTAATGGTGAGTGTCAGCGACCAGGCAGGAAAGCTTTTCTAAAAGATTTGCCATAAGTGTGGATGATCCTGGAAACATCTCCACAAACATTGCTGGTAATTTGCTTGCTATTTTTAAACAAAAGCCAACACAGGAGAGGTAAGGAATTCAAACCCAAATAACAAATCCAGTGGTGCTCTAGGCAGGAGCAATTCTGCCCACTGGGGCCAGATTTCTAAAAGCAATAGCTGTTCAGTTCTGCTTGAAAGTCACACATGCTGAGGTGGCACAATTTCTATGCAATTGTGCAGAGAAATGGCCTTTACCTTCTTTTCAATTATTCCAACATACCCTCTGATGTGCCACAAATTTCAATAGGAACATTTTTGGGCACTTGCCTCAAGTTCAACTCCCACCTCCAGTTGGACACCCTCCACCCAAATCTCTCCTGAAGGAGAAATAGGGACAGCAATTCATCATGGGCAGGTAGGTGGTGCCCACCTTGCAGACTGAAAACTGCCCCAACAGGACATCACGTACCTTGATCTGCTCAGCTTCAGGCCTCTCCTGTCCTTCAGGAGGAAGCAGTGAACTAGAGTGATGGCACCACTGTGTTCCATTACCTGGAAAGGACAGAAGAGGGGTTTTAGAAAAGGACTCAGTACCTCCTTCCGTCAGTTTGGTAAGGAAGGCTGAAATTGTCAGTCACCTAACAATAACACAGTGCCCATAGAACTGGCTTCTCTATCAGAAACATCAAATGTATCACATTTTTTAAAAAAAATAATTCCAGGAGGGTCCATTGGGCCAATTAGCCCAATGTCTGTTATGGGTAGACTGGCAGAAGCAGTTCTTAACATTAGAATTAAGCCTGTAGAAGAGTAAGCTGTACTGAGGAAGAATCAGTGCGCCTTTTGTGAAGGGAGGCCCTGCCTCACCAACTTTTTGTTGTTCTTAAAAATATTAACAGATATGTGGCTAAAAGCAAGATGGAAAATATTATCTACTTGAACTTGCAGAAAATGTTCAACAAAGTCCCTCCTCAAAGGTTCCTGAGTAAGCTTAACGGTTTTTTAAAATGTTATTCATTGTCTGCCTTTCTCACTGAGACTTAAAGCAGCTTATATACTGTAGGTTAAATGCAATCAACACCATGGGACATCCAATAAAATATAGCAGTAGAGCTTGGATTGCAGAAATCTGAAAAAAAGTAAAGGTCTGAAACAGAGTTCAAATAACTCGAAATAAAATGTAAGTATTATCTTACTAGCAACAAATCCTGTCATGGGGAAAAAATACAACAGGCTCTAGAAAGAGCAGGGCAGGTGGACAAGGCATTGCTGCCTCTGCCGTGCCCCGATCCAGTTGAGTGGAGGGCTGGGTGGCCAGGCCTGGCATCGCCCCCTCCCCAGTGCCTCAATCTGGGCTGAGGAAGGGCAGCAGGCCAGCCAATCGCAGTGAGGAAGGGCTGGGAGGCGGACCCATCCCTCCTGTGGCCTCCTTGGCCCACTGGGCTGTGGAGGGCTTGGCAGGCCGGTGGGCCATTCCATCCACTGACCTATCCTGGCCTGATTCTGGCCACCGTGGAGCCCAGGAGTGCTGTGGGGGGGGGCAAAAAGAGCCCTAGAGCGCTCCACAGCCGCTTGATTCGGCCCCAATTCAGGCCGCAGCGGAGCCCAGGAGTACTGCCAGGTGGGGGCGGAAAGGGCCCTGGAGCATTCCTGCACCTAGCAGCTGCCTGATTCAGCTCCCATTCAGGCCGAATCAGGCAGCTGTGGAACCCAGGAGTGTTGCTGGGCGAGGGGGAGAAAGTGCCCTGCTCCTGCACCCTGCAGTGGGACAATTTGGCCCTTCTTTGGACCATAATCATCCTACCGTGGCACACAGGAGTGTGCTGCACCATCAGGGAGTGTGCCCTGGGAAGTTCATTCCCCACTCCCCCCCACCCCATTGGCCTGGCCTCTAAGAGGATGGAGGCCAGGTCTACCTGCCCTTCAAGTTTATGGCAGGAAGATCTGGGCTCCATAGGTCCAGAGGAACCACCTGCCAAGGAAGTCTGTTCCACTGAGGGGCTGCTCTAACGGTCAGGAAGTTCTTCTTAATGTTTAGCCAAAATCTCTTTTGCTTTAATTTTAACCTGTTGATTCTGGGGCAACAGAAAACAACTCCACTCCATCCTTTATGTGGAAACATTTCAAATACTCGAAGATGGCTAGCATATCACCTCTCAGTTGTCTTCTCTCCAGGCTAAACATACCCAGCTTTTTCAACCTTTCCTCATAAGGCTTGGTCTCCAAACTCTCACTATCTTTGTTGCCCTCCTTTGGACATGTTCTAGTTTATCAACATCTTTCTCAAACTGTGGTACCCAAAACTGAACACAATATTCCAAGTGAGGTCTAAGCACAGCAGAGTAAAGTGATACCATAACTCTGTGTGATCCGAAAACACTACACTTCTGTTGATACAGCCCATAATCACATTTGCCTTTTTAGCTGCCATATCACACTGCCAACTCTTTCAGATCTACTAAGGCCCCTTGATACTTTAAATATGTACTACTGCCAAGAGAAGCCTCCCCATCCTATAATTATGTCTTTGATTTTTTTCTATCTAAGTGCAGAACTTTACATTTATCTCTGCTGAAATTCATTTTGTTAGTTTTAGCCCAGTTTTCCAGCCTGTCAAGATCACCTTGAATCCTGATTCTGTCTTCTATTGTGTTTATAACCCCTCCCAATTTAGGATCATCTGCAGATTTAATGAGCATCTCCCCAATTCCTTCATCCAAGTTATTTATAAAGATGTTGAACAACAAAGGGCCCAGGACAAATCCTGGAGGCACTCCGCTTGTCACCTCTCCAAGAAGATGAGGATAAGGAACCATTTAGAAGCACTCTTAGGGTACAATCTGTCAACCAGTTACAAATCCCCCTTACAGTAACAGGATCCAGACAACATTTTACCAACTTGTCAACAAAAATATGATTTGGAACCTTATTAAAAGCCTAACTGATAATCAAGATAAACTATGTCCACAGCATTCCCCTGATCCAACAAATAGTAACTCAAAAAAAGAAATAAGGTTAGGTTGATATTACTGGTTCTTGAGGAATCTATGTTGGCTCTTAGTAATCACAGCCATCTTTTCTAAATGCTTAAGGTCTGGCTGTTTGATGATTTGTTCTAAAACCTTTCCATGTACGGACGTCAAGCTGACAGGTCATCAGTTACCGGGATCCTCCTTTTTTCCCTTCGTGAAGATAAGAAAACATCTGCCCACCTCCTATCTTCTGGCACCTCACCTGTTCTCCAAGAACTCTCAAAGGTGATAAACAGAGGCTCTGCAATTACATCAGTGATTTCCTTTAGTACCCTAAGATGCAATTCATCTCATCCTGAGGACTTGATTTCATTTAAAGAAGCTAGGTGTTTATCTACCACCCCTATGCCAATTCTAGTGTGTGGCTGTATTCAGAATCCTGCATACAGTTCTTAAAAACAGATTAAACTTCCTCTCCATAAAGTTATTCACAGAATTCCAAAAGGCGCAGAAAATGGGAAACCAAATGGCCAGATTCGGAGCACCTTCCCAATAGGGAAAGAACACTTGGAAGATTTTCTGTTTACAAAAAATAAAGATGACAAAGTTAGAGCATGATAAGAGGTTTATAAAATTATACATGAGATGGGGAAAGAAAAAACATTTTCCTTCCTCTCCCAAAACACTAGAACAGTTCCTCTGGACATCTTCAGGGATTTCACAATTAATCATGGAAGAATAAATAAATAATCAGGAATGCTGCAATTAATTCCAAATATCCCTCTAAATATTGTAGTTATCAAGGTTATATTTAGTTGTATTGTGTCTGTGTTTGTTTCTTATTTTTAGGAATAACTTCTTCATGTTAAGAGTAATTCAGCAGTGGAATTGGCTGCCTACGGATGTGGTGTGTTCTCCCTCATTGGCAGTCTTCAAGGAGCAGCTGGTCGAAGACTAATTGAATTGTGTTCCCCGCCATCAACTTTTTCTGGCCTGTAAACATTTTCATAGGTCTGGGTTCCTTGGGATATGAAGGTTTAATTTAGTCAGAAACACTGCTCTAGAACTTGGGGGCGCCCAATGAAATTGATGAACAGGCTGAGGTCAGACAAAACGTCCCAAAGAGTACATCTTGACACAACACCCAGTTGTCAAATTCAGTACTGCAGGATATGGTGATGGGTGAGAGCACAGGTAGTTTTTTAAGACGTATCCATGGGGAACCAGTTGATCAATGGCTATTTATCATGAGGGCTACATGGAACTTGCATGTTCAGAGGTGGTAATAATACCTCAGAATACCAGTTAGTGGGGTCACCAACAGAGGCAGGCATCCATTTTCAGGACTCCTGTGGGCTTGCTGGGAGCTGCCCAATGCTGGAAACAGGATGCTGGGCTAAGTGGAGCACTGAACACACATGGACATGCATGAAGGTGCCTTACATTGAATCAGATCATTGGTCCATCAAAGTCAGCACTATCTACTCAGAGTGGCAGTGGGTCTCCAGGGTTTCAGATGGAGATCTTTCATATTACCTTCCTTAGACAGAGCTCAGTACTTCAGATACAACAGCAGCAGGGATTGCTGGCATCCCATAAGCAACCCTGACTTAAACATTTGCTCTGGTTTTCACTGGTCCAGACCACCACAGACACAATCTTTACCAATGTTTAAAACTCAAAATTGAAGCTTTTTTCAAAAAGGCAGACAACTGATTTGCAGCCTGCCCTGCTCCCCCATCTGTTTACTAAGAAGTCAATCACACAATAGACTACCTAGAAGATGAAGCCAAGACATGAAAGATTTATATAACCCATATTTCATCACCCCTGAAGAAGAGCCTTGGCTTTTACATGGGAACTGTCCCTCAAACACTGACTTGGAGGATTGAACGAGGCAGGGGATCTTTTACCTGGCAAACTGATCTCCACCTGCTCAACTTCCTTGTTGCTCTGTGTCTCAGCAGGATCCAAGAGGGCCTCTTCTGCATCTTGGTGGACCACCTGAAAAAAAAAATAGTCTAGCTGAGAGCCAAGCTACAAGTGACGCCTTACACAGGTTGGACGCTTGTCAGCTTACCTCATGTTTTGATGGGAAATGTAGGAGTCCTGGTTTTACAGCTTGGCTCTCCATTACAGCTGCATTACAGCTGCAGCTCCATTACAGCTACATTGTAGCTTGGCTCTGAGAGGAGTCCCTGTATTAGGTCACAGCAATAAAATTAAACAGGAATCCAGTAGGGTTGCCATCTTCCAGCTGGGGCCTGGAGTTCTCCCAGAATTACAACTGATCTACAATTCCTCTGGAGACAATGGCAGCTTTGCAGGGTGGACCACAGATTCTAAGTGAAATTCCTCCCCAAATTTCTCCCTGCACAGGCACTGCCCGCAAATCTCTAGCTATTTGCCAAGCCAGAATTGGCCACCTTAAGTAGCACCTTAAATACTAACAAAGCCTCTTCCGGCATAGGCTTTCATGAATCAGATGTTTTAGAGTGTCCTTCCAAAGCAGCTCAGTTTATGCTTAGAGCTCATCAAACAGAAAATGGGATTGAGAGAAGTAATGAGGAGGGGCAACGCATGAAGCTGCCTTATACTGAATCAGACCCTTGGTCCATCACAGTTAGTATTGTCTATTTTCTTTCAAGGTTTCATGAGACTCCCATTTAATTTTGCTCAGGAGGAGGTTGGGAGCGCTATTAATATGGGTCAAAGATGCTTTCTCTGAGGGGAAAACCCATATCCCAATAGTGGGAATTCCCTTTCCAAGACAGGAGATCTCAAATAAACCAAGGCAGCAAGTTATGGCAAAAACAAGGGGGGGAAAGTTCATTGGAGAAAAGACTCAAACTGATGCACTCCAGACAGATTTGACAAAGTGTTTATCTTACAAAGAAATCACCCATTGGTATACCTTCTTACAAACAAAGTCATCAGAAAATTGTTTACAAATGCAGCCTAGTTTACAAAAGACGAACAAGCCTAAGTCAGTAATTTCTAAAAAGTTAGCAGATCTTACAGATCAAAAGGGTGACACTTAACACCCATCTGGCACCCCTTGTTATCTTTAAGAGGGTTACATCCGTAATTTGATCATGCTGGCACATCAAAGCCATAATGTCCAAGCATTTTGGATGCTATCCTGTTGTAACTCTAAACACCCTTTTGTTTTACTTATCTTTTACCTAGAAAAAGCGAGTAAAACCTTAAAATTATAAAAATTCCCTTAACACTTTCCTTACTCAAATCGTATCCCTTTCTGGCTCTAAGTGAAGAAATGTTTGAAAGAAAGTTCTTAACAGCTTCCTGGTTCTCACAAGGCTGGCTGAGGTTTGTCAATTTTTCCCCCCACTGCAGCTTCTTAGTTTTAAAGAGGGATGCAGCAGGCAGAATTCCAACAGGTGCAGTGTGACCCTCAGTGAATACACAGGATGGAGTGTCTATGGATTTTTGACTCACTGCTAATGCCGCAGGTCTCTGTCAAAAATAAAAGAGAGCAATGATAGTTGCGCACTTGTCGATCAGACCCAGTGGCTCTCCGTTAAAATAGAAAGTTAGATAGGCCAAGTTATCTTACTAACAGTTTGGTGTATTGGTTAAGAATGCGGGACTCTAATCTGGAAAACCAGGTTTGATTCCCCACTCCTCCACTTGAAGCCCTCTGGGTGATGTTTGGTTAGTCACAACTTCTAGGAGCTCTCTCAACCCCACCCATCTCACAGGGTGTTTGTTGTGGAGATAATGATAGCATACTTTGTAAACCGCTCTGAGTGGGTGTTAAGTCATCCTGAAGGGCAGTATATAAATTGAATATTGTTGTTGTTGTTGTTGTTGTCAGCAGCAGCAGCAAGGGTTTTTTTCCAGGCCAGTTAGCAACCCTAAGCCTACCTTACAAGTCTAGTGTCAGGTTAAGCATGAAATCCTATGCAAATTTACCAAGGAATGAACCCCACTGAACATAGCGGTACTTACTTAATGAGTAAATATACATAGGATTGCACTGTAACTGTCCAAGGCTTACTCAGAAAATGAGAATAGGAATCAGAATAAGCAGTTTGTTTCTGAAATCGCTGTTAATAAAAGAAGCAACTTCCCCCATATTTAATTGGAAGATACCTAATAAACCCAATAGGGCATTTATTTAGATATTTGGTTTCTCATCTCTCCCTTCTCCACAATGAAGACCCAAAATGGCTTCCAGTGTTGTCTCCCCTCCACCATTTTATCCACAAAACACCCCTGTAAGGTAGGTTAGGCTGTGAAAGAATGACTTGCTCTAGGTCACCTAGTAAGCTCCCATAGCAGAGTGTGGATTCAAATTTGGGTCTTCTACATGCTAGTCCAGCACTTTGACCACTACACCACAGTTTCTTTTAGATGCTTATTCCGTACAGACGCACCATATGTGCAGAATTTCCTCGTCTGGAGACTCACAAAAGCATGAGCCTGAGCACTTTCAAGAATGGATCTCTTATATGGAACAACCTCAACAGGTGGAGACAGTTAAGCTGGTCAAGGAGGTAGCAGGTTTTCTAGGTAAACCAATTTTATCTGTCTTTTAAACAGACAACTGCACTTGATCCAACAACTCATTCTACAAATTACATCTTGTTAGACTCACTGGCAGTCAAATACTGAAATCTCACCTGCCATTTCCTCGTTGTGGGTCCCCCTTGCTGGCTCAGTAGGAAATCCTCCACGAAGGCTGTGGCTTGGGTGCAATTCTCCGGACCCTTGGCCCTGATCCAGCTCTGCAGCTCCAGTGGCAGGATGGCCAGGAATTGCTCCAGGATCAGCAGCTCCAGGATCTGCTCCTTCGAGTGCCTCTCTGGCCTCAGCCACTGGCAGCAAAGCTCCTGCAGCCGACTGTAAATCTGGCGTGGGTCTTCCATCTCCTGGGAGCGGAACTGCCGGAAGTCCTGGCGCAGCATTTCCATGCGATTGGCTTCCCCACGCAAGATGGCCACCTTCACTTTCCCATAATCCTCCCTGTCTCTGGCCTCCAGGCTGCCAAAAGCCCGCTGAGATTCTCCATTCAGTGCTGGCAAGAGCCGGGCCACCCACTCTTCCCTGGGCCACTGGCAGGCTTGGGCCACTTGCTCAAAGGAGGACAAGAAAGCCTTGGCATCCTCCCAAGGGCTGGGTTCCTTGCCCCACCCTGTGTGAGGGGACTCCAGTCCCCCCAGGAACTCCTGCCATTGGGATTCCCATTGCTGGTCTTTGACCAGTTGTTCTCTGCCCTCTCGCCACTCTCTCCATCCAGGCTGTTCCGCCGCACCTTCAGGCGGAACTATCCAGACAACTTTTTCTGTCCTTTCTTTTGGGCCTACAGAGTTTTGATCCATAATCTTTCTTTCTAGTCCCCGAAATCCAGAACTGAAGATCAAGTGAGGGCCAGCTGGCAGATGGATTCCAAGCAGAAAATCTTTGTTTTCCAACTCCTGCTCTTCCTACAAACACAAGAAACGGCCCAACTTCTTGTGCTGCTTTTATATTCTTCCAGATGGAAAGAGGTCCCTGTTGATGAGTTTTACTGGATGACAAAAAAGTGGTGATTGTCAAAAACCGCCAGCAGGTCAAAGCCATCGCCAGGGGCATTTCTGATTTGCAAGGGGAGAATCTCTCTGAGTTAAACAGAAGCACAGTGCAAAGAGGGGGAGGGGGAACCTCAGTTAAATAACAAACAGCATTCAATTTGGATTCCTTTGTTAATAGGCACCTTCCCTTCCCACAGAGTGTGAAAACTCCAGCAATAAATCCTGTAGATGAAGAGAACATGTTTGTGAGTTTAGTGAGAAATACCCTGGCTAAAAGAAGCTGAGCAGCAACCAGGAAATCATGGGTTCAAATGTTACCTCAGCCTTGAATTTGATAAGCTCGTCAAAAAGGGAAGGCAGTAATAGGAACCCATTAATACCATCCATTATTGCACATCCTCTTCAAACATCAAAGCTATAAGGAGTTAGGCCCAACATGTCTCCTAATAACACCTCTATCTTTGAGGCTTGAGTGGTTGGAAGAAGTCTAGGAGGAAATTGTTGTCCTTTAAGCTCTGGTGATTCACACAGAGTGGGGCTGATAAAGGGAGGAAAGACAGGATGAACAAGGGATTCTGAGGGTCTCCTGTGAACAGAGGTTAATATGTGTGTGTGTGTGTGTGTGTGTGTGAAACTGCTTGCTGGACTAGCTGGACCACTGGTCTGATCTAGCAGGGCTCTTCTTCTGCTCTTACGGTTTTTAACATTCTGACAAGAATGCTGTGGAATTTTGCTGTGCCCATTATTATACAGGAAACTGAGGCTGCAACTGACTGGCAAGCCTAAGGCTACCTGGCCAGTTTGTGGCTGAAGTACACATTTGAACTAATATACATTTGAACTAATATCTTCCTCCATTTGGAAGCCTAACCTACCTCACAGGTGTGTTATGAGGATGAAATGAGGAAGAGGAGAATGATGTAAACTGTGTTGTGTCCCCATTAGGAAGAAAGGTGGGGTATAAATGAACTGAATGAATGCACTTCTGAAACAGTTCCTGCAGTTGCACTTGAAACTAGGGGTGTGCGCTTCGGGTTTCCAATTCGGGTAAATTACCTGAATCGGACCCGATCCGTAAAGATTAGGGATATCCGAATCAAGTCCAGCATGCTGGCTCCAATTTGGAAATCCCTAATCAAAGCTTTCCGAAGCATTTGGAATGCTTCGGAAAGCTTTGGGGCTGAGTTTAAAGGGCCCCGCCACTTCTTGCCCTTTAAACATCATCCCACCCCCACCCCCATGAAGCTGCCATGGTGGGACATAGAGGTGGTCCTGCAGATATGTCAGACCAAGACTATGTAGGCCTTCGTATGTGATAGCCAATACCTTGAACTGAGTCCAGTAACTGATAAGTAGCCAGTGGAGTGACTGCAAAATGGGAGTGATATTCTGGACCATCTGAAGTTGGAGTTTACTTACAGGGGAGATCTATGTCCATTTTGTTGCTGTTGTCAAGTCTAGATGTTACCATGGCATGGATCCAGGTGGCCAAATTGGCTGAGTTGAAATAATGTGCCATCTTCCAGGCTAGACTGATTTTTTGAGGCGGCTTTAACTTGCTTTTCTAGCAGTAGCCCTGGATCCAGTATAACCCCATGGCTCTTAACCGAGCCTGGAAGGGTCAGATGAACTCCATCGAAAGTGGGGAGTACAACATTATTCAAGATCTCTGTATTCCCAACCAGCATCACTTCTGTCTTGTCTGGGTTCAGTTTCAATTTGTTTGTTTTCAGACATTTGACCTGAGTGGTCAGGCAGCAACCCAAGATCTCTACTGCATCCTGAGGCAATTTAGATAGTTTGCACTGGAATAATAAAGCAATTTTTAGGTTTTGAGATAAGGATGAAAACAACTTGGAGGAAAAAAGTTCTGTCTTTCTGATAGAGGTTGAATGGATGGAAACGGGCAGCTGAAGCTTTTCACATCATGGAGATAAATAGTAATATCATCAAAGGAGTGCTAAATAACACTCCTTTAAGCCTCTTTTAAGCAGGGGAGCAGACATTTTTTCCCTCACAGGCCTGTTAGCAATCTGCTTTGAGAAGCCAAAAGACATGTTTCCAAAAAAAGCTTCTACAAAAATATCAGCTTTGTTCTCAAATACACACCTTTTACTGGGGAGGGGGGGTGAGGGGGAGAGGAATCTAGTGTGACACTTTAGTTCATCCCAGCACAAGCTGTCGCCAGTCAGAGCTCACATCATCAGATGCATCGGATTTGTGTCCCTTTTACAGACAGGTGGCCTCTAGTCTGTTGCAGCACCACCAGATTGGAGTCTCAAGGCACATTTAATGCCTTAACAAAATTTTATTCCAGCATAGGTTTTCATGGCAGCGCCCGCTTCATCAGACATATACATCTTTGACAATCTGCATCAACTTATCCCAAGGGACAACTCTCCAGAAGAGAAAATTCATGACTTCCAGTAGCTGAAGCAGACTGGAGTCCCCTTAATCTATCAGTGTTAAACAAAATGGATGAAAAGTACCTCAAAGCCATCTTTGGTACAGAAGAGCGAGTCCACAGTGGCACAGATTCACCAACCTGCGTTAAACCATCATGAACAGGGCACGCTCTGTTTGGAGATGCAGGACTCACAGAGAACCGCTTGAGGAAAGCCCCTGGCCCCCACCCAGGTGGTACACAAGTTTTTATTCCTTTGTGATCATTGTGCCACCACCATTTATAATCAAAAGGAAATCCAGGCCCTGCTTTTGAGAAAGTGACAGTCTAAATTTGAGACAACTGCACTTACGTGAGCTACATCAGTTATGGGGATGGCTCTCTGCTTCTCTTCATTTCCTGGACTTCCATCTCTACCCCACCAGCTCCCTCCCTCTCATGCAGTCATTCAGAAGCAAATATCCTTTCAGAAGGGAGGGCTTCCCCATCAATATCCCCCACCCACTGCACAAATTTCTCAGATCAGAGTTTAGCTGTTCAAGCATCTAAAGGTGTAGGCTCCCAAACGTGTTCCATTTGCAGTCACTTTGTAGATTTTTATTTTCTTAATTTATACCCCACTTTTCTCTCCAATGGGGACCCAAAGCAGCTTACATCGTTCTCTTCTCCTCCATTTTATCCTCGTAACAACTTTGAAGTAGGTGAAGCTAAAAGCATGTGACTGGCCCACAGCCACTCAGTAAGTGTCCCTAGCAGAACAGGGATTCTGACCTGGGTTTCCCGGACCCTAGCCTGACACTCTAACCACTAAAGTAATACATAAACAACCCTGAAACATTTCAAGCTGTCATAGAATTATAGAGTTGGAAGGTATCTCCATGGTCATCTAGTCCAACCCCCTGCACAATGCAGGGAATTCACAACTACCTCCCCCCCACCCACATACACACCCAGTGACCCTTGCTCCGTGCTCAGAGGATGGCAAAAAACCTCCAGGATCCCTGGCTAAACTGGTCTGGGGAAAATTGCTTCCTGACCCCAAAGTGGCGATTGGCATTACCTTGGGTGTGTATTTTATGCAACTCAAAGTTGGAATTTGCCCTCTAAAACAGTGTAGTCCATTATCATCTAAGGGCTTTGCCACTTTGTTGTCATGTAATTCCCTTACGAGCACAAAACCATATATTTGTTGGTTGTGTGAGGGGGTCCTAGGGTTACTGGCTGGTCTGGAGAAAAATATCCTGTCCCTTTGACAGAGGCTTAATGTGTGGACGTGGACAGTTGAAGCTGTGCAAGGCATGGAGATCAATCACATCACCTAGTATTTGCTGCAGATCAAACTGATATTAAAGGGACCAGTTTAAAAGTTGGCAGTACCAGAGAATGCCCTAAAAGGCTGCAGACCCAGAGTATGGAGAAAACCATTTAAAAAATGTTTCCACAGTGAGTCCAAAAGTTCTAATAATGCAGTTGCCTCTCTCAGAATTTCAGGGCATAAACAGATTGGAGATTTAATTCAAGTTTTCTCACCTACTCTGGGATAAGAGCAGAACTTCTGTCTGATGTTTCTGTGCATAAAGCAAAGGAACACTTTCAGGGAACAACCTGCATGAAAACTGTCCAGAAATGAGGAACCTCCTCCTCCTCATTATTATTATTAATAATAATAATTTCATTTACAGTCCGCTCTCCCTGCAAGTGGGCTCAGAGCAGATTTACATCATAAATTTAAAACATTGGTAGCGACCATAAAATACAGCATTTGAACATAAACAGGCAGCTCATATTTGTACTCTTTATAGCACCTGTAAGAGTGCGCAAAGGAGGAAAGTATGGCTCTTGTACCTTGTGAGTTTCAGGCAAGAGAGAATTTTCAGCCAATGCAGCTTTTCTACCTGCTGCAGGGGGCCCTTGCCAAAATTCCCTCCTCCTTCCAACTAGCAAAACGGCAGGAACTCTGATTTCCTCTTTGCCCAGTGATCGTTCAACTCAAGAAGGAATGACAGGGTCAACCGATACGCCAATCCTAACCACACATCCAAGCCCCTTGACTTCAGTGGACTTAAAAGAATGTAACCCGGCTTAGGATAGCACTGTCAGAGGTGCACAAGCCCTTCAAGGAATATTTTAGGTACCTGTTCCTTTAGAAAACCAGATGATATCCCCACAATCATGGCAGAGGTACACAAAAGCAAGAATAGTGTGGAGAAGTGGATAAAAGAAAACATTTCTCCCTCACTGTTAACATAGCTTCATAATAATGAAGCTGAACAACGATAAGATCAGAAGAGACAAGAGGAAGGCCTTCTTGATACAAGACGTAAGGTTGCATAAGGTTGTAGTTGCCATGTGATGGGGGTGGATGTCCACAGGTTTAAGTGGTTTTTTAAAGGGTGGTTTGGAAGATATGTGTAGTGTAGCTAACCAATAACAACTATCCATGTTAGAGATTCCATGGACATTCTGCCTCTGAACAATAGGTCTGTTTGAGATAAATCAAACCTTTGCACCTTTGAGATATCTCCTTTGTGCCCTGCTGTGAGAAAGCAATACAAGGTAACACTAATTACGTAAAGCATTTCGGATTTTTATTTTTCATATGTTTACTCAGCTTGGCTGTGAGCAGAATTCATTTATTTAGCTCTTTTTTCCCTTAAAAAAATCCAAAGTGGCTCACCTGAAGATTTCAAAATATAAACATGCAAGAGAAAAAAATATGGAAAGAAATCAGTATTTCAAGTAACACAAGTAACAGAAAAATGAAACTGAAAACAAGCAAACAACACAACCAGCAACATATGTAGCAGGATAACACTGGGGGGAGGGGGGGAGGATCAATAGCGCCTGTGAGATTTTCTGCTCTTTGATCATGTCAGCTGACATCCTTGAAATGTAAAAATTACATGGCCAAGTCATCTGATATTTCTTTGTCCTTTGGATTCTTGCCTGGGGCATAAAAAGGCAGTATTTGCTAATGGAGATTTTCTGTAGACAACTGAACTTCTATAGTTTAAACTCTGTTAATGCCCTACATGGATTCTTTGGGAGTTAACTAGTGTACTCCTGTGACTTTTGCCTATATTTGGGGGCATCCTTAAGTTTCCTGCCCTGTATGAATCTCCCAATGTTCAATCAAATACTGCCCCTGGTGTCAGGACTATTGATAATCTAGACTTGATATTAACCAACAGGGAAGAATTGGTAGATGAGATGAAGGTGGTGGGGACCTTAGGGGGAAGTGACCATGTCCTTCTTGAATTCCAGTTGCTGTGGGGAGCCAAGGAAGTTCATAGCCAGACTCGTAGGTTAGATTTTCGTAGGGCCAATTTCGATGAACTCAGAGGCTTGATGAGAGTCATTCCGTGGGGGAGTGTGCTGGAAGGGAAAGGAGCGAGTGAAGGGTGGGACATTCTCAAACACGAGCTTTTGCAAGCTCAAGCCCTCACTATCCCAGCAAGACGGAAACATGGTAAGGGCTCCAAGAAACCGATGTGGATGCACAGAGAGCTCCATAATAAGCTAAGGGAGAAAAAGGAAAAGGTTCAGGAAATGGAGAGAAGGACAGACCTCTAAAAGAGGAGTATATGAGGGTTACTAGGTACTGCAGATCAGCCATCAGAGAGGCCAAAGCTCAGTACGAGCTGGGTCTGGCCAGGAGGGCTCTCTACAATAAGAAAAACTTCTACAGATATGTGAGAAGCAAACGCAAGGTAAAAGAGGCAATTGGACCGCTCTTGGGAGTAGATGGAGAAACTCTGATGCAGGACAGAGAAAAAGCAGACAGGCTTAATGACTTTTTTGCTTCTGTTTTCTCCCTGAAGAACTCAGGCACATCTAGAGATAGTAGAAAATGTGGCAGGACACCTGAGTGGCTAATTGAAATTGACAGAGAGGTTGTGGAGAGGCATCTGGCTGCACTGGATGAATACAAATCCCCTGGGCCAGATGGGGTGCACCCAAGAGTGCTGAAAGAACTTGCCAGAGAACTTGCAGAACCCCTGTCCATCATCTTCAAGGTCTCCTGGAGGACTGGGGATGTGCCACAAGATTGGAGAAGAACGAATGTTATCCCAATCTTTAAGAAAGGGAGGAAGGATGACCCGGGAAACTACAGGCCGGTCAGTCTGACTTCTGTTGCTGGGAAGATATTAGAACAGATTTTAAAGGGATCAATCTGTAAGCATCTGAAGGACCACTCAGTGATCCGGGGAAGTCAGCATGGTTTTGTTCCTAACAGATCTTGCCAGACCAACCTGGTTTCCTTCTTTGATCGAGTGATCAGCTTACTGGATCGGGGGAACTCTGTTGACGTGATTTATCTGGATTTCAGTAAAGCTTTTTATAAGGTCCCCCATGACATTCTGATGGGTAAACTGGAAGACTGTGGAGTGGACTATAGGACAGTTCGGTAGATAGGGAACTGGTTGGAGGACAGCACTCAAAGAGTGGTGGTCAACAGCCTTTCATCAGATTGGAGGGAGGTGTCTAGTGGGGTGCCACAGGGCTCGGTTTTGGGCCCGGTACTTTTCAATATTTTTATCAATGATCTGGATGAAGGAGTGGAAGGGCTGCTCATTAAATTTGCTGATGATACCAAATTGGGAGCAGTAGCAAACACCCAAGAAGATAGAATTAAAATTCAACAAGACCTGAATACTCTGGAGAAGTGGGCAGCTGTGAATAGGATGCAATTCAACAAAGACAAGTGCACAGTATTACATCTGGGCCACAAAAATGGGAAGCACAAATACTGGATGGGGGATACACTTCTGGGCAGTAGTATATGTGAAAGGGATCTTGGGGTAAGAGTGGACTGTAAACTGAACATGAGCAGTCAGTGTGATGTGGTGGCAAAAAAGGCTAATTCAATCCTAGGTTGTATCAAAGGGGCCATAGCATCGAAATCGCAGGAGGTCATAGCCCCTCTCTATACTGCCTTGGTCAGGCCACACCTGGAATATTGTGTGCAGTTCTGGAGGCCTCACTTCAAAAAGGATGTGGACAAAATCGAGAGGGTGCAGAGGAGAGCGACAAGAATGATCAGGGGTCTGGAGACTGAGCCCTACGAGGAAAGGCTGAGGGCCTTGGGAATGTTTACTTTGGAGAAGAGGAGGTTGAGGGGGGACATGATTGCTCTCTTTAAATATTTGAAAGGCTGTCATTTGGAGGAGGGCAAAGAGCTGTTCCAGTTGTCAGCAGAGGGTAGGATGCGAAGCAATGGGCTAAAACTACATGCACAAAGGTACCGGCTGGATATTAGGAAAAACTTTTTCACGGTCAGAGTAGTTCAAAAGTGGAATCAGCTGCCTAGGGAGGTGGTGAGCTCCCCTTCACTGGCAGTTTTCAAGAAGAGGCTGGATGAATACTTGTCAGAGATGCTTTAGGCTGATCCTGCACTGGGCAGGGGGTTGGACTAGATGGTCTGTATGGCCCCTTCCAACTCTATGATTCTATGATTCTTTTTTCCTGTGAATTCTCTAATGACTCCTTAACAGGTCTCATCCAGAGAAGTTTCTCTCACATTTTGGACACCTGAACAATTTATATAAGACTCTAGGAAGCTCTATGCAAGGCAGCTTCAATTTATTTATTCAGGTTATTTGAACAGTTACGCGCATGGGTTCTCTGGTGAGTCACCAAATGTTCTCTCCGCATGAAGCCCTTCCCGCACTGAGAACACTCAAAGGGTCTCTCCCCGGTATGGATTCTCTGGTGTCTTGTTAATTCTCCTTTTGTAGTGAAGGTTCTCTCACACGGAGGACATTTGTATGGTTTCTCTCCTGTATGGATTCTCTGATGAGTCATTAACGCAGCATTAGAAATGAAGAGCTTCCCACACACCAGGCATTCGTGTACTCTCTCTCTGGTATGAAGCTTCTGATGTTTCCCCAATGTCGTTCTGTGCCGGAACCATTTCCCACAATGAGAACATTCATAGGGTCTGCCTTCAGTGTGAAGACCATGGTGATTCTCTAATGACATTCTGCAACTGAAGCGTCTCCCGCAATCAGGACACTGATAAGGTCTCTCTCCTACACAATTACCTTGATGTCCAATCATGCCCTCTATTTTCCTGTACTCAGAGATTTCGTATCGCTTCTCATCTACATAGATTCTCTGAGGTTTATCAAGGCATCCTATTTGCTGGATGTTTTCCCCCATTGTGGGGCATTCTAAGTGGTTCTCGCCAGGATGTATCAGAACAATTCCTGGTTTGTAACGATATTTTCTCCCATACTTGGAGAACAAGGGCTTCTTTCTCTCTCTGTGAACAGGGCTTGTTTTATTTATACCTTCTGAGAGCTGGCTGCATTCATTTTCTCTCCTTGCTGGCTTCTTCTCTTGCCAACTGGACTCACGCCTCTGCTTAGGAACTTCATATCTCCCAAGAATACTCCAATGAGTTACTTCTGATGTTTTCTCTTGTGTCTCCTCGGGGCCCATTTGCAAGTATTCCTTTTTGATTGGACCTCTCTTTCCATCACCTGCAAAGACAGAGGAAGAAATACAATCTATCTTTTGGGGCCTTTTTGTTTTTGTTTTTATGATTCCTGTGACTTTGATATTGAAGTTATAGGAATTCATTCTTGCCACATCTGGCTAAAACCATCTTGTGCCTCCTGTCTTGATGATCATATGAACCTTATATTCTAGGGCAATGCATGGGGAGGGGTTTGCATGATTCCCTGGTTACTACTGTGGCTGCCACTACAGTGCAGCAGAAACGGGGCTTCCACGAGGCAAGTTCCCCGCATTCTCCTTGCCCAGTCTCCTGCAGTGGCCATTTCTCCCACTACCAAAGGGCTTTGTTTGTTTCTCTTAAATCATTAAACATGCTTATTCCATTACACACTATATTGTTACAAGTGGGAGACCCGCAAGGACTTGTGGGGGCCTCTTATTTCCCCTCTCCCGTTATTTCCTCTTTCCTTCCCTGAAAGCCACTATAGCCTCTCCTCCTCACCTGCTTCATTCTCTCTTTTCCACCCACCAGCCAACCCACTTTTATCTGCCCCCTCCATCTTCAGCTTTCCCTCATTGCCTTCCCCTGTGGCAGTCTTTCTCCAGGAAACTTCTGGCCAAATTGCATGGTGCCAGTTACTGGGCTGGGCATCGGTGCACGACATTGGCTAAACTGAGCCCAGTTGCAATGGCGAGGACCTCACTTTCCATAGTATCCTCTCTACACACTATTTCCTTTTTCCCTTCTCTTGGAAGCCTCCATATTCTCAATTTTCCTTGATTCCTTTTCTCCTTTCCAAACACCAGTCTACCTTTTATCTCCCCTCTCCTCGGCATATCCTGCTATATTATACCCTGCCTTTCTCCACAATGGGGACCAAAAACCCAATCACCCAGTGAGCTTCTAGAGTGGGGATCCAAACCTCAGTCTCCCAGATCCTAGTCTGAAACTTTAACCATTACACCACACTGGTTTTTGGGGAGTGGTTGCTGTTGGACAGTAGCAAGCAGGTGAGCCTGGGTGAGTCTTCAATATAGGGTGGTAGAAAATTGCCCAGTGGTTGCTGCTGGCCCTGGCCCTGGTAAGGCCAAAGCAGCCCTAGGAAGGGCCCTGCCTCTTCTCTTGCCTTTTACTGACATCTTGAACTCTGACAATTGACCTGTGGTTGCCTAGCAACAGCCACTAATGGCACATGTTTCTCAAAGCTACAGATGCTACTTCTATCATTTAGGAGAAGTCCCCCCCCCCAATATATTTTTCTTTTTACATTTCAGATTTTCCTGCAAAGCTGGGGCTTTTCTCAAGTGCGCAGAACTGTCTTGTCTGTACATAGCTCCAATCTCAGGATTTAAGTAGCCACAGATGGGGCCACATTAAGAATTAAATGTATTGATGATAATGTTATAACAATCATACATGTCTTTAACATATTATTATAATGTCATGACAATCACAGCAAAATCAGGCTAGCACACCCACATAGATGGGAAAGTCTGAGTCTTCTCGATGTTGCCTACATTAGCACCATTTTCTCTGCCCCAGTTGCCATTCATGTCATTTCCTCATACCTCTGAAACTGACTGACAATTGATGTAGCATTATAATATTACAACAACCCCTCTATTGAGTTCTCAGAATTTTCAGCTTTCATTAAAACAACAACAACATTCAGTCTCTAGCCCATCTGTTGCAGAGAAATCGGGGGAAAGGCAATGGATGGGGACAGAGAATTTTTTTAAAGCAGAAGCTGGGAATTCAAATAACCTATGAGAAGACTGTTATAACATTATCACAATTATGTCAACTGCCTTAAGAAACCAAACAGAGGCTGCTGGTGGTGTGGTGAGGAAATGGGCCTACACAGGGGACTGGGGCAGGGAAAAGGAAGGTTTGGCAGAGAGCAAGAGAGGCCAGCCCAAGGTCACCCAGCAAACTTCCATGGCAAAGAGGGATGCAAACCCGGGTTTCCCAGATCCTTGTTTGAAACTCTGCTTTGAATGCATCATGGCTTCCGTATGGGGAAGTGGAAGGGAAGAAATTCAGCCAAAGTCCTGGGTGTTGTGCTTTATGAGACAATGACAGATGCCTAGGCTGAATTCTATTGCCATCCTGAGCTGGAATCAACCTCTAGTTTGCCACAACCGGCATGCATGTAGCTTGTCCATTCACCTGGCTGATCTCTCCTTGCTTCTCCATTCTGGGCATTGTTTTTTTTTTCTCCACCACCACCACCTCCACATGCCAGAATACTAAACCAGGCTTGAATCCCAGTTAAGAATCCTAACTGATGAGGAGTTAACAAGCTCTGTTCAGGCCCCAACAGGTGGCACCATCAAATGGCGTTGATTTCGCATAACATGCAAGGTATGGAAGGAAAAAAGGAGGGGACCATTATGGGGGCACAATGGAGGTGCTTTCTGCATGCAAAGCAGATGTTTTACCCCTGAGCCATGGTGCTGCACTAATTCCCATTTGGCATGACACCTGAAAACAGTCCCAATTTCCCTGGAGCCAGCATGGTGTAGTGGTTGGAAAGTCAAGTTAGCATCCAGGAGAGCAACTCTACATTGCACTTGTGAAACTTGCTGGCCTTGAGTTGGTCGTTCTCACTCAGCCTAACTTAACTCACAGGTTGGTTGTGAGGATAAAAGGGGGTGGGATGGGTGCGCAGTGCCTTGAGCTGCTTGGAGGAAGTGTTGGATTTAAAATGGACTAAATACATTTTAATATGAAGTCTCAGGTGGATTTCAAAATACTTCCCCAAGGGAATTATTGTGGAACACCAAGGAGCTTTCGAGTCATATCTTGGCGGCCTCATGTTTGGGGGTCCTCCCTATCTTTTAAGTGAACCAATGAAAAAATTCTGTGCTAAAGGAAGCCAAATGCCAGTTCTGGACATGCAGAATCTTGGGATTTGCTTATCAAGAAATGTAGCTCTTTTGGGTCTTTTATTCTGCTCATGCTAGCTGTGGGGAGAACACGTGGTACAACGAAGCCACATTTCTTAATTTGCAATTCCCGGAATTAAAGAAAGAAGCCATTCAATCGCTTATGAGTCAGTAGCTGTTAAGTAGGATTCACAATGACATACACACTGCCTGCTTGCAATGTGCGTGTAAGGCGCCGGTCAAGTTGCAACCAACTTATCGTGACCCCTCAAGGCAAGAAAGGAAAGAGATAGTTTAACAGTGTCTGCTACTACATAGTGACTTGAACTTCCATACAAGTACTAACCAGGGCATACCCTGCTCAGCCCAGGTCAAATGGCATTCCTACACCCCACTCGTTGGTCTTGTCATCTTTATTTTGCACTTACATACATGAGAAGAAGGAAGATTACAAGAATCAGTTTAAACTGCTTCTGTGAAAGGAACAAGGGTTGTGTACACTCTTGCTCTCCTTGGGGACTTTCTTCCCAAACAGAAAGATCAGGCAGATTGGCATTTCCAGCTCCTTACCTGAATCACGGCCTGGGAGTCTCTCTGTTTCCTCTGGGACTTGATTGAACAGCACTTCCTTTTTTTCTGGAAGGGTGGATAGGTCAGGTCTAGGAACTAAAAGCCTCTCTTGAGCAGAGGGAGAGGGGGAGGGGAGGGAAACAGAGAATTATTTCCACCACCTTGGAACACAAATATATTCACAAATATTTGACTTAAAACTGAAAACACACCTCAGGGGAAAAAAATCAAAAAAGTCCATTCCTATGATGTCCAAAACAGAATAGTTCAGGAAGGTAATTTTTTCTTAATTAAAGGAACGAATCTGCCTTGAGTCTCACCAAGAAAGGTAATGGTAAAATGGAATTGTGCACTTTCTAGAAAGGTAGTGGTGTCAAAATTTTAATTGCCAGGAGAAATTTTAGGCAGTTCTCTTTCTTATTACTTATTAGAGGTATGCTACTGTCTCCATCTAATTTTTCTGTGGAATTTAGTTCCACTTATTATTTTATTTATTTTATATGCTAACTTTCTACCCAAATAGAGTCCTCCAAGGCAGCAAAGATCAGACATTAAAACATGAGTTCCTTGGCTCCTATACTTTTTGAAATCCAGGCTATTTTATATATTATACTGATTTTATTCCTTTGTTCTTTGATTCTGTAACCAAGTTTTTATTGCATCATTCATTGTATATATTTTTGCATTTTTTTTGCTTTGCTCTTATAAGTCTGTAATCTGCCTTGAGGCTTAACAAGAAAGACAAATGATAAATGCATTAAGTCACTAAATAAATAGTGTTTGAAGAATGTGCAGCTTTTCAAATAGAGTATGCTCCCTCAAATGCAAATGCTTTTCCCCTCTAGGAAGTGTAGAGGGGATTTTTATTTTTCCTCTGTTTTAAGAGACTTTACAACATCAGTAGCCATTACCAGTACTCACCATATTCTTACTTACAGCTCAGACCTATTTGCATGCCTAACAACCAACTTATCTAATATTACAGAAAGAAAACAATAGGTTGTCAGCCAAGGGTTTGCAGCTCTTGGGAGCTTCTGGGAGAGGGGGCTGCATGATACTGTACAGCAACACTGTGATGTCACTTCTGATCACATAACCAAAAGTGACACCATAGGTTGCCAGGACACTTTATAAATTCCCAAAACACTTTGGAGAATCTCTACAGCATTATGTCATTTTGGTTACATGACTGGATGTAATGTTATGGCATTGTCTCAATGTCATACACCCCCCTTTCTCCAGCTGCTGTATTGGGCATTGGCGATGGGGCCGGGGGCAGGAGGTCAAACCTTCCATACTTAGAACAGTTCTGGAAGCCAAAGCAAGGACAGGGGGGAATGGTGGAAGTGAGGCCAAGGGAAACAAAGGTGAAGAAAGAGACAGCACTTGGTAGCCCATTCAGCTAAAATTCAGTCATATTTCTACCCCTTCCCACTATTTTATGGTAAATGCTTTACTCATAGAAAAGTATTTAGAAACTCATGTGTACCTTATTTTATATTATACACACTTAATATCTGAACTACAGCGTCTTATCCATTATACAGTTTTTAAAATTGCAATCACATTGGGTGATGTTTGCATACTAGCTCCGAGTGGAATGGCTCCTTACCTGAACACTCTGCATTCCTCCCATCCCCTGGCAGGACTTGCCAGAACATGGTCTTTTGGCGGGGTAGAATCAGAGCCTGCTCCTCCGTGGGCATCGACGCACCTGACTTCTTGAGGTCCATCGGTCCCTAGAAAGAGCAAAAAACCCTGACCCCAGTTGGATCTGATTGCACAAGAAGCAGCAGAAATGTGCTGCAGAACTTTTACCAGTTCCTTTATAATACTTGGGACACAATCAAGGATTTATCAGGGAATGTGTACAAAAAAAACCAAACCAGGGCTACCGTGATAACCAGGGATGATCACAGCAGAAGTTGTTTGTCTAGTTCAAATGGAGCCCTAGACTTGCATGCCGCAAACTGCCCACTCCCCGCCCGAAGTATCACATACCTCGGTCTGCCCAGAGGCAGCCATTTCCTGCTTTTCAGGCGGAAACTGTGAACTGGAGAGACTTTTCCATTTGGTTTCCTTGCCTGAGGAAGAATGGAAGAGAAATTTTATAAGGGGAAATCCAAACTGCCTTTTGGTCCTTGGGGTGCCAAGCTCTGGAGGAAGTTTCCCACCCCCTTTCATACAAGACAGAACAAATTTAGGCAGAGACAGGTTGTCATACAAGAGAGAGAAGTGGCATGACAGGATTCTCTCCTGCTTTGGTCTGCGGGTTTGGTTTTGAGCATTTCAAGGCTTGCAAAGGATTTTTTATTTTATTTTTTTTTTGTAATCTGGCAAAATATTATAGTTCATGGAAGCATCAAGGTGAAGTTGATGGTCAAAAAAAATCTAAAAATGAAGTAAGTCCTGATCAGAGCTGAATGCTTTGAAGATACATCTTCTGCTTTGTTTTATTGCTACATTGTAATGATTGCTTGAGATTACTAGAGTGGTGAACAAAGTCAGTGTTGTTGTTATCCCCACAATACAGCTGGGGAGCTGGGGCTGAGAGGAGTGGCTTACCCAAGACCACCTACTGATTTCATGGCAGGAGTGGGAGTTGAACTGATAGAGTGCTGATTCACAGCCAACCACTTAACCACTATGTATTAGAAAAAGAAGTCACTGAGGTAGAGAAGGAGGGATTTTGACTGGACCAGCTCTGCTCTCTCTGACATGACAAGCCGTGTCTGCCAGAATTCTCTCTTCCACATAATTATTGAAGGTTCTGAGACTTTCTGCCCTCATTTTGCAGCTGCACATCATATTGATTAAATACATTCCCTATAATCCAAAAAGCCAGTGTGGTATAGCAGCTAGACCATCAACCAAGGGCGGTGGAGGCACTGGTTTGAATTCCTGCTCAGCCATCAGGCTCAGATCTTAGGCCAGTCACTCTATCTCAGCCTGGCCTGCCTCACAAGGTTGTTTTGAGGATAAAATAGAAGAGGATCAAGACACCTTGAGCGTTGTGGAGAAACAGATGTATTGAAATGCAATATATATCTTTTTGGATTAAAAGCCTGTTAATGGCTGTTTTGAACCTTCATAATGCCTTCTCAGGTTGACCGATAACATACTTAAATGCGCTTCTCTTTAAATGCGCTTCTCTTTGAAATACAGAGTATTAGAAACAGATCCAGGTTGGAGTGGGGGATGCCTGTTTTAATTTAATACAGACTTTCATATCAAAGGGAAGCTTATTTCAGTGGGGAAATTCTCTAGTCTATCTCACTTTTTGATTGGACTTTCCAGATGGAGACAGTCGACTCCTATACAGCCGGGGCTTTTTTTCAGCAGGAATGTGGTGGAGTTCCGGAACCTCTTGAAAATGGTCACATGGCTGGTGGCCCCGCCCCCTGATCTCTGCTGCGCAGAGGGCAATCTAAACTCCCCTCTGTCTGGAGATCAGGGGGCGGGGCCACCGGCCATGTGACCATTTTCTCCGAGGGCAACCCACTGAGTTCCACCACCTCTTTTTCCAGGAAAAAAGCCCTGTATACAGCAAATTACATCTGTTCAAACTTCCTTTCCTGTGCAACTGCTGAAGGCACAGGAGTCTCTGCCTCACAGAAAAGTAAGGTACAGAGTGGTAAACAGCCCTGTGAATCCTTACCAAGGAACTTCATCTCTCCCTGGATGCTCTGCTTGGCTTCCCTGTACATCTCTCTCTGGGCAGAGCCCAGCAGCTCTACTTCTGCTTTTTGGGACTGCAGCCAGCTCTCCTGCAAAGGCCCCTGAAACAGGAAGAATCATATCAGAACTGATCGAGAGGCATCCCACTCCTCTTCTTTCAGTATTAATTCAAGAACCTGTTTTTGCAAACAACAAAAATCTCAGTAGCCATCATGAGGCTGTTCACCACCAAGCAAACTTCATCACTGTAAGGCCCAAAGAGGATTGACAGCTCAGTTTACTGTCACTGCTTCTGAGATTTTGGGAGGAAGGCTAGCAAAATTCCAACAGCTATAAAGCTTCTTCCATCACTAAAATAATAACAATAACAACAACATTCAATTTATATACCACCCTTCAGGACAATTTAATGCCCTCTCAGAGTGGTTCACAAAGTATGTCATTATTATCCCCACAACACCCTGTGAGGTGGGGCTGAGAGAGCTCTGAGAAAGCTGTGGCTGACCCAAGGTCTCCCAGTTGACTTCAAGCTGAAGAGTGAGGAATCAAATCTGGCTTGCCAGATTAGAGTCCTGCCACTCTTAATGACTATACCAAACTTTGCAGTCCCCGATCAACCTTCTTTGATGAGCCAGGTAAAGCTTCATCTGGGAATGTTTGATTCTCAGGTGTCTACTAGGCAGGGTTCCCAAGTCCCCCCGAGGCAACTGGTGGGAGGTGATGGGGTAGAGGAAACTTACCAGTGCCTGTGCAAGCGATAGCATCCCTGGCCAATGATGTCATTTCTAGCACAAGCTGGAAGCAATGGTGTTGTTCCAAGACCGATTCATTAACACTTGGCCCAAAACGTAGTTAAAAGACTAAGTGTTGGACTGAGCATTAAAGAATCCGCCCTGGCACAATGCTATTGCTTCCAGATCATGCTGGAAGCAAGGTCATTGAGCAGGCACACGATTGCACACATGCCCACTTCCCTGGCCTGCATTCTGCCAATCCGCTGTCAACTGGCAGACAGGTATAAATTGCCAGGACTTTGCCTGCCGTAAGCAGGCAGCTGGCAATACTGCTGCCAGGGGAAAAAAGGTGGCAGACTTTAACCTACCGCATAGTGCCAAATGTGAGGTTAAGGAGATCATACCCTCTCTCAAAATAAATATGAGTCCCATGACACCATGAAGACTATCAAAATTTCATTCTAGAATCAGATTGCATAGATTAGAGCCCACTTCTTCAGATGCTATGAGTGGATCCACTACAAAGGATTCTTAGGACTGAACAGTACAAAAGAATACACAAAAATGGAAAACCACTCCACCCCCTAGAATGATCAATGCTTATTCACAATGATAAGTTGTTTGTTCACCGTAATTCCATTGCCAATAACAGGGAATGTTTCTGTTGTGTAAGTGATGAATACACATAAGGCTGCTCAAATTCCAATAAAACATCTGAAAAGATTTTGGAGAGGCTACCAGTGGTATTATTTAGAACATAAATGTTAGTCATGGGCCCTAAACAACAGTATTCAACTTAAATATTTAATATTACTATTAATTGTTTCTAAAAATAATAGGACAAAGATGGGAATTCTTCAGCTAGAGTCTTTCCAAATGCGAGCCTTAGCATCTTTTAGAAGATGCACGTATTTCAAATGGACTTCAGCTGGTTAGCAAGAAGTCAGCCTTTCAGTTATAGCCTCTATACCATTTTAATTGAACAATCATGGATGATCCCAGCAACCCCACCCGTATTACGGACTATGAAGTTAAATCCCTACCTGCCATTTCTCTGCCTTGGCCTCTTGCTGGCTCATGAGGAAATCGTCCACCAGGGCTGCAGCTTCAGTGCAATTCTCGGGGTAGCCAGCCCTGATCCAGCTCTGCAGCTCCAGTGGCAGGATGGCCAGGAATTGCTCCAGGATCAGCAGCTCTAGGATCTGCTCCTTCGAGTGCCTCTCTGGCCTCAGCCATGAGCGGCAAAGCTCCTGCAGCTGGCTGTAAATCCGTCGTGGGTCTCCTACCTCCCGGGATCGGAACTGCCGGAAGTGCTGGCGCAGGGTTTCCATGCGGTTGGCTTCCCCACACAAGATAGCCGCCTTCACTTTCCCATAATCCTCTTTGTCTCTGGCCTCCAGGCCACCAAAAGCCCGCTGGGCTTCTCCACTGAGTGCTGGCAGGAGCCTGGCCGCCCACTCTTCCCTGGGCCATTGGCAGGCTTGGGCCACTTGCTCGAAGGCAGCCAGGAAGGACTTGGCATCCTCCCAGGGGCTGGGCTCCTTCTTCCACTCTGCATGAGAGGACTCCAGCCCCCTCAGAAACTCCTTCCATTGGGGTTCCCAGCATGGTTCCTCCCTGCCCTCTTGCCACGCTCTCCATCTGGGCTGCTCTGCCAGATATTCAGGCTGAATTGCCTGGACCGCTCCTCCTTTCGGGCCTGCAGAATTTTGCTCCATCATCATTTTTGCTGCTGGCTCTACACCTGCAAATCTAGAACAGTGATCCTGCTGGCAAATAGATTCTAGGCAGAAAATCTTTGTGGTTAAAATTTCCCGCAAACTCAAAGGAGGAAAAGGCTGAACTTCTGCTTCCTGGGCTCAAGTATTTTCACTGCAGGAGGCTGACCCTGGGTGAGGACACTGACTAGATGACAAGAATTGAAATTCTGGCACCCACCGCAATCCATGACTGTTCCCTGGAGGCATTTCTGATTTGAAAGGGGAAGTTCTTCTGGAGCTAAAGAGACACATAATGCTTAAAAAGAAGGGGGAGGGGCATACAGTTTGATGGACCACCTGAAATATACCGTTCCTTCTGGAAATGTGGTACAAATGGAAAAGAAGTTCCCATGAGAAGAGAGTCTAAACAATTTTAATAAAACCTAATATGACTAATGGTCTGAGTCCCAAGCCTGGGTTCAAATGTTACCCCCACCCTCTGTAGCCATGAATTCAACACCAAGCTTCATGCCACTCACTCTTCGTTTTGAAAAGGGCATGGAGGGTATAATATAAATGCTTCCTATAAGAGGTTTTGTGTTACACTGTTGTATCCTTCCCTTGTATCAGCAAACTATGGGCAGCCATTTTGTTTGGGGTCCATCTCCTAGCAAGGCCACCATCCTCAAGGCCCAAATGGATGTAGGGGGACACAGGCCAGGAAATATACCTACTCTCTGAATCCTTGGCAGTTCGTATAAGGTAAGGGTGTAGGATCCATGTGCAGACGAAGAAGGAGGAATCTGTTTAAATAGTCATTATGTAGTATAAACGGGAAGGCCTAGGCAAAGGCCTGTAGGGGTTAAACAAAAACTAGGGAGATTAAGGCAGCCAACTGGCAGCCATTTTAGGAACAGAGATTATGCCCAATCTTCAGATGATGTACTAAAGCTGAGACACAGTTCCTTGCTTAAAACTACTGGGTAAATCTGCAGGTGAGGTAAAATTTGAACTAACTTCCCATTTCATTACTTGGCGTAGCTGACCAAGTAGGGTTGCCAGTCCCCTGCTGGGGGCAAGGGATCCCCCGCTCCCACCCTCCACTACCCCATCCCATCCCTCCACTCCGCAGTGGGCCAATTTGAGTCCCAAAGAAGCTGAACTGGGACCACTAGGAGCCTAAATTGGCCCACCGCAGAGTGCGAGGGCACTCCTAAGGGCAGCACAAGGCCCTGCATGATGACATCAATTCCTGGAAATCATCTAATAATGTGAGGGCCAGGCTTCCCACCTCCTGTCCTGAGGGAGAGGGGACCTGGCAACCCTATCACCAAGCAATAAAAGAGAGAGCTCTTTGTTCAAATAAAACCTTCCCCTTTTAAATTATATTACTTTCCTCTTAACATGGCTTAACCAACTAATACTCTTAAACCAGGCAAGTATTTACCAGATGAAGTTTCCATCAAGCTCCCATACTGGGAAATTCTCTACCTGTTGAATATTTGCCTGCCATTCAGATGTCAAAGACATAGAAGCCATGCCAGCAAAGGAGGTGAAGTCCACGGACGTTTCTCCAGATTCTTAGGAAGTAGGAAGTTTTACAGACCTTCTCTGAGTTATTTTTTTAAAACCCCAAATACTTATTTTAAGAGCATCTGTTAGATTTTTTTACCCCACTATAACTGTAGTGATGGTCTCAGCACAAGTTTTATTTATTTCATTTATACCCTGCCTTCCCCCTCAATGGGAGCCCAAATCACCTCACATTGTTCTCTCCTCTATTTTATCCTCACAACAACCATGTGAGGTAGGTTAAACTACAAGGATGTGTGACTGAACCAAGGTCACTTGGTGAGCTACTATGGCAGAGCTGGTTTTTGAACCTGGGTCTCCCAGATCCTACTCTGACACTATATCCCACTGGACAGCAGACACTGTTGGAAGAAAACACCCTGTGACAGAGTGAAAGCTCCCAAATTAAACATGCCTCTTACATAAAGTTTCTGCTATGATCAATTCAATAGTCTTTAAGGTGCCACCAGACTCTTTGTTATTTTGGCTGTGGCAGATTTAATGTGGCTATCCCCTCTGGAACACTCTTTCCAGCTTCCTGCCCCACACCACCCTTTGCCTTTCCTTCTCTTTATTTCCAGAATCCCCATCAATTCAGGCTGAATAACCCAGCTTAGTCCACAGGTGTCAGAGCTTGGGAGATAAGCAGAGATGGCCACGGTCAGTACATGGACGGGAGAACACCAAAGAAAGAAGACTGGAGCTGCTATGCAGAGGAAAGCAATGGCAAACCGCCTCTGCTTATCTCTTGCCTGGAACACCTGTGGATTGGTGAGGGCAGTGTTGCCATGACAGCATGTTCTTTTGTTAAGAAAACTCACCTCTCCGGCAGCCATTCAGGAACAAAAGTCCTGCCACAGGAAGAAGAGAAAAGCCGCTTCCTCACTGGCATCCCCACCCCCTGCTCAGATTTATCAACTGCTACAAAGACTGGAGTTTAACCCTTCAAAGGTAAGAAGAACCACCGCGGGAACTGTGTTCTGCATCACGAAGCAGGTGCCAGAAAGACTTTTGGTTTTGTTCTTATGACAGAGGTCGCAAGGTCATTCCTCCCTGCCTCTTGTGGAAAAGAAGCCAGTTGTAAGCTCTCTGGGGCAGGGACCTCACCAACTGTTTTATTTCTTTAAAAAAATTATTAGCTGCCTTTCTACCTTACAGCACTCAAGGCGGCTTAACAATATTAATAAAACAACCACCATAAAAATATATAAAAGACCACAATTTACAACTATAATTTAGGACTGCCAATAAATAGAAAAACTAAATCAGCCACGGGCCATCTTAAATAGAACCATCTTTGACGGCCTCCTAAAGAACGAAAGCAAGAGGGCCAGGTACGCCTCCCTGGGGTAGACGTTCAACAAACATGGGGTTGCAACTTGCCACTGAAAAGACCTTCTCATGTACCCACCAAATGAGCTTCTTTAATGGGTGGTTTTAGGTAGGTAGCCACGTTGGTCTGCAGTAGAACAGCAGGATCTGAGTCCAGAGGCACCTCAGAGATCAACAAGATTTTCAGGGTAAGAGCTTTCAAGCGTCAGAGCTCCCTTGAGTGCCACTGGACTCAAATCTTGCTGTTCTGTAGCTGATGGGACAGTCAACAGGCCTTCTCCCTGTGATCTTAATGAATGCCTGGGCAGGAACATATGGGAGAAGACAGTCCTTCAGATATTAATGTAGGGCTTTAAAGACCAAAACCTTGAATTGTGCTCAGGAATGGATTGGTAGCCAGTATAATTGCTTAACATTGGGGTCACATGTTCCCAATAGTTGGCCCTGACCAGCAGTCTAGCAGCAGCATTCTACACTAGCTGCAGCTTCCGGAACCATCTTCAAGGGCAGCCCCAAGGAGATCACATTGCAGTAGTCCAGTTGAGATGTAAATAAGGCATGGATCACTGTGGCTAGATCTGACTGAGCCAGAAATGCGCATAGCTGATAAACCAGCCAAAACTGGGCAAAAGCACTCCGAGCCAATGCAGGCACTTCTCTGCCTTGCCAAGGTCAAGTTTCAGCTTGTTGACCCATATCCAGCCCATTACCAATTCCAAAAACCAGTTCAGAGCATCTACAGCATCACTGGAAATAGATTCAGCGACCACACAGTTGCACTGGAATCCTGTGAAAAAGGAACTTGCTCAGACTTGCCAATCTGAACTCACATCCAGCAAATTCTTGAATCCGTTTCAATCCGGCTTCAGGCAGAGATTTGGGACCCTCTGAAGCCAGCATAAACCCAGAATTTTTGTCATTGTGTCAGTGTGTGATGACCGTAATATCCAGGTTCATGCTGGAAGTGGTGTCAGGAGCACCACTTTTTTTTTTTAATTGCATGCCCTGCCCCCAGCCCTCCTGCTGGTTGCCAACACTGGGCTGGCAATCCTACTTGCTTTCTCCTTAATAACGGGGAAAAGTTGTCAAAAAGGGTAATCAAAGCTATCAAGGTGGTTGGAGTCCTTTCCTTACAAAGAACTGCTAAGGAGGTATGAAGCTTTTGAATTTAAAAAACAACGAAGTAAGGGAGGGGCGATAAAAATTTGGAGAAAGTAGATGGGGACTGGGATTTTTTTCCCCTTGTGGATTAAATTTATTGGTGGTTAGTTCAGGAAAGACCTAATAAAGTTTTTTGCATTTTTTAAAAATTTGCTACAACTTATAGGGATGGTAATTGGCTCAGGGTGCTTTTAGAGGCAGATAAAGCTATGAACATTTCTTAGTCATGAAAGACAACGAGAAGCAGAACAAGAAAGTGGAAATGATGCACATGCATTAACAGAAGTGTGCATTTAGTGTATATACACCTGGGTGTACATGTGATGTGTTTTATAAAATAATACTGCGATTTTACACATTGGTCATTAGCCGTGCTTGTGATTTTCAGCTCATCCTCCCCCCACACTGTTGCAGATAAAATAGAGCCTCCAGCTTCAGAGGCAGCCTACCTCCAAATACCAGATGCCGAGTGAAGACCAACAGACATCACCGTCATGCCTTTGTTCTGAAGCATCTGCTTAAAAGCTGTGAAAAACACAACAATGAATTAAATAGACATTGGTCTGCTCCAGCAAGACATTGCTGACGATTACTTTTTTTTTTTTTTTACATTTTTATCCCACCCTCTAAGGAGTTCAGGGAGGCACCCAAGGCTTTCTTTTCTTCATTCTAGTCGCACAAACCTGTGAGATAGGCTAGGCTAAGATGCCTTGATAGGCTCAAAGTCACCCAGTGTCATGGCAAGCGGGAATTTGAACTTGGGTCCCCCCGGTCCTAGTCCAACCATGATACCGCATGCATTTACTTTGATGGACTGCAGACAAAATCTCTTAAATATTTATATTTAAATTTTTCCCATATTTAAAAAGATGTCCAAAGTGGTTCAGAAGTAAAAGTTTTAAAAAATCCAAAGGGGAAAATAATATATTAATTTATTTTGAGCACACACAAAGAGCAGGAAAACAGCCAACCATCAGCAAGGTGAAAGAAATTCAAAACAACAGTACAGTCTGTAAGATTCTCTGTTGTGTGATCAGACGTATAAGAATTACACATTCAGGGGCACTGACAACGTTTTTTGGCCCTTTGGATGTTCTGGCCTCTAAGATGGTTTTCTGCTGTTGGTGGTTTTCTATCGAACAAGCTGAAAACATTGTCTTGTCAATACACTCCCTGGATTCTCTGGTGGCTAACCAAGTGAGTAAAGATTTCCCCACACTCAGGGTATCCATAAGGTTTCTCCCCTATATGAATCCTCAAATTTCTCCAAGAGGAAAATACTATTTCACATTTGGGGCACTCCAAACTTCTGTGAACTATATGAATTTTCTGATGTCTCTTCAAATGATTATACTTGCTGAAGGACATGCCCACCACAGGTCCATTCAGAGGGTTTCTCCCCTATAAGAATCCTCTAATGTTCTTCCAATCAGTTTCTCCTTTCAAGGTAACCTTCTTTCCTGTCCGTGCAGGCAAAGGGCCCTCTTCCATATGGCATTCTGAATGACACCTCAAAAAGATCAAGCGCAATACAGGGTTCCTCTCCAGTACCAACTCACAGATGCTGGACCGATCTCTGTTCTTCATGTTCAAAGCATTTTAAGACTTCCTTCTTGTATGTGTACTCAGATGTCCACTCAAACTATCTGTTTTATGAAAATTTCATAATATTTCTCCTGCACAACATGCAGTATCTTTACTGAGATCCAGTATCAGATTGGGTTCTTCCCTCGCCATAGGGCACGCTTGGAGGTTCTCTCTCACATGCACCCAATCAACTCCTGATCTAGACTGGTGTTTTCTCACTCTGGAGACCAAGGGCTGTTGAGGTCTTGGAGGCACAGTGGTTTCACTACAAGAAGCTGTATCCATTTCTGCAAACTCGTGGGATTCTGTCCCTCCTTGCTCTGGCCTTGTCCTCTGCTGCTTTTCAGGCTTGCATCTCTGCTGCTGAATCTCAGCAGTCACCAACATGTTCCTTTGGGTTAAATCCGGTATGGTCCTGTGCATTTCCTTTGGCTCATTCCTCTTCACTGAGAATTCTCTACCTTGAGCTTAATCCCCTTCCTGCCACCTGCAGAGACAGAAAGAGAGGAGCGTTCTGCACTATATAGCAACAATATTTGCATTTGGTGCAAAGTAAAGGTCAACTTTACAATTGTTACCAATTATGCAAATTGAGGGGTTGTATAATTGATTCTGCTTGTGTTAGTTGAGGGATGGCTGACACAAAGCTCTGGAGATCAGAACGGTCCCATTTTGACTTATCAGTCATGCCCAACATCATGTTATCCCAAGAAAAGCCCAAATTAAATGGACCAAGAATCCATCTATTCCCCCATCTTTTCCCTAAAGGTGACCCACCAGGCACTTCCAGGGATCATACAAGCAAGGGAAGGAAACCTGCCTCCCTAGCGCTCATTAGGTGTTTCCCATCAATTGGCAGTATTGTTATTTGACTAGTCCCATCAATACACATCGTGCTTTAAAAAGTTCAGGACCACAGGTTCCTTCTAAAAATGAAACACAGGAGACAACAAACATAAGAGAAATGGTGGATAAATGGGATAAAGTACATGACTTCTGTACACGAAAGGTTCCACTTTGGTGCCCTGGATAATTACAGTTCAGAAGGCCGTCAGACCCACTAAAGTCAAATAGGCACCATTTCCCAGTTGACATGCTGCCGACACTCTGGTACTGACAAGGTGACATTTGCTTTTGAAGTAGAGTAGAATGCAGTGAAATCCTCTATGCCTCCTGCAATGGTACATGGCTGCCCAGTTGCTAACAAATAGGATAAAGAGATTAGACTACTGTAACATGCTGTACATGGGGCTGCCCTTGAAGACAGACCAGAAACTCCAATCTATCCAAAACGCAGCAGGCATGGTTTTATCATAAGATGTCTATTTTTAAGGTCTTCGTGTTAGCTAGATGTCTGGGTTGAATTTAAGATGCGGATCCTTCAATTTAAAGCCCTTCACGATAGGGACCAAAATCCATAAACAATCACTCTCTCCTGTGTGGCAACTCTGGACATGACAATAAAATCTCCTTGCTGATCTGGTAGCACTGTTTAGAACCTCTACAACAGGCTCTCAGGTTTCAAATCCTGATGGTCTCAAGTGTTTTCCACATTTCTGGAAAGGTCAAGAGAAAGAATTTACTCTCCTGGTTTTCAGGAGAATTTATAAAGCAGAACTATTCAGGATAGTATTTGAAGATGCAGCAGGTTCTGAGCCCCGCAACATCTTAGGGGCCAACAAGATCTTCAGGGCGTAAGCTTTCAAGAATCAGCGCTACCTTCTTCAGTGAAGATGGTAAGAGGAATTTTTAAAATTTGGGCTGCAGGTGGTTTTCATTGATACTATTATTATGGCTTTAAATTGCATTAAGCAGCAATTTGAGGGAGAACCACAGAGGCAGATACAATTTAAATAAATAAATGTAGAGAGAGCAGAATCTGTGGCAAGAGTCCATAGGTCATGTTAGGGCATGGATCTGTTACCATCTTGCTTTTCAAACTGGAGTTCCAGGGAAAGTACTCACCACCAAAGGAATCTGAAGTGTCAGTGTCCCACATGGGTGCTCCGATGATTCATCAGTGTAGCTTTCTGACTGAAGCTTTTCCCACACTCGGGACACTCATAATGTTCCTGTGTTCTATGGGATTCCAGATGGATGATCAACTTATTTCTCCGATGCAAGTTTTTCCCACACTTGAGGCACATGAATGGCTTCTCTCCAGTATGGGTTCTGTGGTGACTTATCAGGTGGACCCTCTGTCTGAAAGATTTCCCACACTGCAGACATTTGTACGGTTTCTCTCCTGTGTGGATTCTCTGATGCCTCATTAATTCCCCTTTAGAAGTGAAGACTTTCCCACATTCAGGACATTTGTGCAGTTTCTCTCCGGTGTGAATTTTCTGATGCTTTAACAAAGTCTGCCGGTGTCTGAAGCGTTTTCCACACTGTGAACACTCATAGGGTCTCCCTTCAGTATGGACACCTTGGTGACTGTCCAGTGATGTTCTACAGTTGAAGCTTTTCCCACATTCGTAACACTGATAAGGTCTCTCTGCTGTATGTCCGATCAAACCGTACTCTGAGATTTCAAATTGTCTCTCGCCAGTATGGATTCTCTGGTGTTGTGGGATGTTTTCCCCCAATGTGGGACATTCAAAGGGGTTCTCACCAGTATGTACCATAACAAGTCCTGATTTGTAGCGATATTTTCTCCCATACTTGGAGAACAAGGGCTTCTGTCCCTCTGCAGGGACCAGGCTGGTTTTGCTAATAACCTCTGAGTGCTGGCCATATTCATTCTCTTCTTCTGCTGGCTTCTTTTGCTGCCAATTGGCTACATGGCTTTGCTTTGGAATTTCAGGCGTCCCTGGAATGTTCCATTGGGTTACTTCTGCCAACATCTCATGCATTTCCTTTGGGCCCATTTCTCCCTCTTGCGATTCTTCCATCTTGATGTGACTTCTCTTCTCCTCACCTGAAGAGACAGAGAAAGGAATTTTGTCCAGTGCTCTGGAGGTCTCTCTCTCTTTTAAAGTGTCTTGCTGCTGGCCTCCCCTTCTGCCATACAGCATGTGCTTGCTAAACGCCTCATTCTTCACCTGTCTCTACGAACACATTGCAGAAAGGTAACCCCGATTCTGTTCCTGGAAAGGTGTGCCTTATATAAATTCTGGAGATTAGGTACCTATACATTTAATCCAACTAGTCCTAGGGAGGCACCGATAGAGAACAGTCCTGCTGTGTTCCGTTGTGTCAGTCGCTCCTCACAACATGGTTTTCCTGGTGAAAGGGATTCAAAATAGACTCAAACTCTGAAAGAATTCCAGAGCTCTAGTGTCTTCAGCGGCCTCACAAAGTGCTCTTCCCAAGGAGCTTAGGGGAAAAGCAATGGCAAGAAGAACGGGGTAAATTTTGTTTATCTCAAATGTGATTACTTGTAAGTCAGTCCCACTAAGTCCAGTGGGAAATATTTTCAGTAAGTTTACAGGGCAATTCTAAGCAAAATTACACCTAAGGATTCCCAACTGGCCTGGAAAAAAGTGAATAGATACTTAATAGGCTGTTAGTTACCTCTATGACATGAAAACCTTCAACTGCCCATTTCCGCACATTAAGCCTTTAGTTAAAAGGTAAGACATTTTCCCCCAAGCCTTTTGTCAACCCTAGTTACATCTTTTTAAGTCCATTGGAGCTGTTGGGTTTAGAAGGGTTTAACTCTTTTTCAGGACTGCAGCTAATGTGAGTGTCAAACTCTAGAGGAACTAACAGGATTGCCAACTGTCCACTTCCAGAGGGAGAACCCCCACCAGCGCTCCTGTCCCCTCCAACAATGTTCAATGGGCAGTGGGAGAAAAAAATGAGGGAGGGACGGTGACACATGACATCGTGACTTCATTTCTGGCCAAAAAGCTGGAAGTGATACCACCCTGTCACAAAACACTCTGGGAATCCTCTCGATCTCTATGGTTTACCATAGAGATTGGGGGGATTCTTAAGAGTGTCATGCAATGTAGTGATATTACTTCCAGTTTTTCATCTAGATATGAAATTGCAGCATCGCTCAAAGCCATTCCCATGGGTCTCCGTTCTCTGAATCCTGCCAGTTGCCACCCAAAGGTTGGCAACCCCACAGATTAGAATGGTGGAATGTATTTAATGACTCCCACTGAGCAAAGTATGAGGCCTTCTTCCATCCTAAGAAGTATTTCTCTAACTTATGGGAGTCCTCCACTGCAAGAAAAGCCTCTTAAATTGGAAGGAAGATGGAAGAACTTCCTCCAGCCTAAGCCTGGACATATTCCACTGCCATTGCTGGACCTTGGAGCTGATTTAAAGAGCTGGACCTTGGAGCTGATTTAAAGAGGAAATGGGGAGGGGTGAGAATTAAGCACCTTGCTTGAAAGAAGAGATGGGGGAGGAGGGACTGTCAAATTGTTAGCCCTTAGCAAGTCCTTGTGGGCCCCCAAGCTTATTGCTGTGTCTAACAGTCATCTGACCTTTACCCATGTGGATGATGAAACCAGACAACTCAGGCCACCATAAACAAGATCAGGCTCTCTACATACTTGTGGGGCTTCCTTGCTAAGCAGGAAAATATGACTTTTTAAAAATTAAATGAAAAAAAGACATTTCACTCTGCCCCCACCATCCCCAAATGGCCTGACGAGGAATAATAGGATGCAGTAAATACTGAATGTTGAGAAGAGTTGCGTGTTAATTAAAAGGGAGGGGAAAGTCAGCCCGCTCCATCAGAATTCAGAGAATCATCAAAGAGGAGATTTTTAAGCGAAGTGCAATTTTCAAATCCCTTCCCTCCCCCAGGCTATTCCTTGTAGGCCCCAGCTTCTAACAGTAACATCTGTACCAAAAGTAGAATTACACATGCCAAATAAACCAATAGATTTTTACATATGAAAACAAGCAATACATAACTTTTTATAATACAGGGTATGGTATCAATATGTGAGTCCTTCTCTTGGCCTTTGTATAATCTCTCTCCTACAGAGATTCTCGTATCTTTATCAAGGCCTGATATTTGCTGAAAAACCCACCTACCCTGCCCAATACACCCAGTGGATATTCATACCTGTTCTTCCTATGGTGTTTAATAACAAAACTTTATTTAAACCTTCTACTGTGCCAGAAGAATAAAGGCTTCCCCATCTAAGCTGCCACCATGTATCCCCAAGTAGCTCTAAGGCTTCCTTCTGCAGCTCCGATGATGGACTCACATGTTTCCTTGAGTATCTCAGCCGGCATCAGCAAATTTCCTTGGGTCATTTCCGGGTCCAACCCAGGAGTTACTTCTGGCTCATTTCTTTCACAGGAAGAATTCCCCACCTTGAGCTGTCTTCTACTCCCATCACCTGCAGAGGCAGAAAAGAAGGATTTGTATGTTTCCAGGTGACCTCTGAACCCTTTCAGTCTACTTCCGGTTCTTTCCCCTTTCCACTGTAATCTGCCTCTCCTCTTCAACATTTCCGCTACAATCATCCTTTTTATTCTTGTCTTGATAACTAACATTCTGGGTACACCCCGATGAGGCCCTTCCACTCAGCACAGCAATGCCTTCTAGGTGAGTACGAACAACCGCATCCATTCTGATGCTATGAAACAGTCTTCTAGAAGACATAAGAACAGCCAAACCCTTTCTGCAGTTCTGGAGGCAATCAAAGACTGAAGTTTTAAAGAAGAGGCTTTTGGCTTCTTTGGATAAAGAGCAGCTGCATGGATGCTCTAAAAGAGGCCAGCATATATATGCATGTGCTGTTTACATTTGTTATTGCTGGCTTTTAGTGGTTATTTTTTAACAGAGCAAGGTTCAGATCCAATAGCACCTTTACGACCAACTAGATTTCCAGGGTATAAGCTTTCAAGAGTGTTCTTAACTATAGAAAGGTCTTTATTGGATTACATTAGAATATACAAAACAGAGTACACAATATATAGAATGATATAGCATACTAAGGTTAACAGCTAATATGAAAAGGAAAAGAGATTGACTAATGTTTAGCTACAAAGATACCTGAGCATCTGTCAGGATGGGTGCTCATCTTGTCGGAGGATGGCAAAGTAGAGGCAAGCCTCCTCTACCTCTCCCCTTTCTCCATCACAGATGAACCACACCACGAAAGACTTAAACCATCTTCCTCAGTGAGAAGGGATCCCCCTTCCTCCTTTTGAGTTAGGACCAGCCTTCCCAGACTCCATAGCCAAGGTAACCCCTAGTCATGTTGTCCATGTAGCACCCACGGAATCCAGCTTTTTATGATGGGACCAAAAGGCTAGAGAAACATCCATTTGTTCATCAGAAGACAAGAGTTTAAAGAAACGGCAACACCATGCCTCTTTTATGGCCTCTGTATCCTGAGACCAGCTTTTCTAGGACTTGAATCAGAAAAGTGAACTAAAAAGCCTGTTTGATATCCCTTTAGTGTACAACAGGAAGACAAGTGGGGCCTGCCCCCTCACACACACATGCAGATTCCCCTCCCCTTATAGGGCAAAGAAATCTGGAAGGAAGAGGAGGAGAGGAATTCCTCTTCAAACTTTCCCCCTAAAGGTTTTCTGGATGAGTTTAAAGACCTGGCTTTTCCAAAGGGATTTGAATTAGATTGATATGAAATGGTACAGCAGGGTACAAAATGGTGTGGTAGGTACGTGGCGCTATTGGGAAACTGACTTTTATTGATTTTTACTGTATTTTAAACTGTATTTTACTGGCGTTTTATTGACCTTTATTGTATTTTATTGTGTTGCAAACTGCTGTGGGGCCTTTTTTAGTTGAAAGGTAGGCAATACATCAACTAACTAAATTCTTCATATGATCTATGTTTGGAATTTGAAAGTGAGTCTCTGCTTCCTCTGTTAGATTCTTAAATGAGTACTGTTTCATATTACAGATATTTTAAAATCTGAAAGGGGCCAGAGGGAGGGAGGGAGGGAGGGAGGGAGGGAGGGATGTTTTCTTTCAGATCCTATAACTGGCAACCAGACACAGAGATGCTTACCCAAGGTATTTGCATTCCCACCATCCTCCTGCAGGACATGCCAAAAGATGGTCCTTTGGCTTGGCTGTGTCAAAGCCTCCTCAACCACGTGCAAAGATACGCCTGTCTCCTTGAGTTTCATGTGTGCCTGGGAAAAAGGAAAATGCCACCCAAACCCGTCAGATTGTGTAGCACAACATGCAGCTTTAAGGCTCAGACCTCAGATCATAGCTTTTATGTCCAAATTCCAGTTCCTTTCAAGTTACAATCCAGTCCATTCATGGGAACCCACCCTTCTAGCATCCTGTAATCATCCCAATTTAAAGAATACAAAGAAAAATTATGATAAACCTATATACAATAAATACAGCCACTTGCCCAGCTGTTAGAGATGATTTTTACTCACAGTGTCCAGATACGAAGCTTTCATAAAGTGAGTTTACCAGGTGGGGGAATAGGGAGCCTCCACATTACCCATTTAGCAACTTCTTTTACCTTGCTTTTCTTTCAAGGAGATCTCAACAGTATATAATTCTTCCTTGCACATTTTATTCTCACAACAACATCTCTGTGAAGCAGATGAGGCTGAGATCGAGTGACTGGCCCAAGGTCACCCAGAAAACTTCCATGGCAGAGAGGAGATTTGAACCCGCGGCACTCAGATGCTATTTCAACTGCTTCTCCCTGCATACCTCTCTCCTCTTCATAACTATATTCTTACTAGATGCCTGGCCTTCCACAGATGACAACAGGGACTGACTTGTGCACATTTATAAAAAAACATTGTGGAAACTGGCAAGTTAGAGTGGATCCAGCCCATTGTTTTAATTTAGGATACCGTGGGGGATCCATCATCTCAGGAGTCTTCCTCCAGCCTAAGGAGCCACTTAATTTGGAGGAAGCTTCTTACATTGGAGGATGGCTTCATATTGGAGTCAAAGAGAAAGGTGGTGAATGAATGAATGAATGAATAAATAAAATTTGTTCCATGGAGTGGTAGAATAGGGGTAGGATCCACCCCACTACATAGAAAAACACAACTGTGCTATCAAGATGGCAGGCTGCACGTTACACTGGGTCAGATCCTACCCCACTGCTCAGCTAAGTACCTTAGCATTCATGTATATTTACAGACACGAGCACCAGACATTAGATCCATGCATTTTTAACTTTTATTTATTTATACCCCACTTTTCTCCTCAACTGGGACTCAAAAATGCTTAGAACCTACATTTTCTCACAACAACCTTGTAAGGTATGTTAGGTTGAGAGAAGCTGACTGGCCCAAAGTTACCCAGTGAGCCTCCAGGGTAGAAGTGGGGATTTGAACCTGGGTCCTCCCAGGTTCTTAATTTAACATCCTATCCACTACACAATGCTGACCCTCAGTATTTGATCCCCACACAGAGCTTGCAACTCCCATGTGCAAGTGTCTAAAACCACAGACCTCCAAACATCTTCTTTAAAAGTGAAATAGGGAGAGGGGACAGCTACCAGACACTCAGGGTCATAGAATCATAGGGTTGGAAGGGACCTCTAGGGTCATCTAGTTCAAACCCCTGCACAATGCAGGAAGTTCACAACTACCCGCCTGACTGCCCCGTGATCCCTGCTCCATGGATCCTCTGCAGGGACATGAAGAGTCAGGGCGGGTTTTTTGCCTCATCCAGAGCCACGGCCACGCCAAGTATAAATTGGCTCTGCAGATCATCACGTACCTTGGCCCGTTCACCTTTAGCTGTCTCCTGTCCTTCCGGGGGTATCAATGAAGGGGGCAAACCAGAACATTCAGGTCTATGGCCTATGAAGAACAGAAGAGAGACTTTAGAAGGAAAATTGGTCCATATCTTTAAGGCGACCAGATATAAGAGAGGACAGGTTTCCTCTCCCATTTATAGTTGCATGCAGACAGGGAATTCCAAAATTGGGAAACTGCCCATCAGTCAAGACATGGGGAGGAAGTTCAAAGGAGGGAACTTGCAGCCACAACTGATCATCTGAACTATCTCACACAAGTGAAAGCTACAAAACAGTTAACTAAGTACTGACCTGGAGAACTGATCACCCCGCTGCTGCTCTGCTCGGTGTCTTTGTAGATCTGTCTCTGCACAGGGTCTGGGGGCTTCATCTCTGCATCCAGGGAACCCAGGCACACCTCCTGCAATGGCCCCTGAAAGAGGAAATGATTCCCATCAGAACAGACGGCCAAGGCTAGGGAAGAGGGCTTGGTGGTCATTTCCACCAATAGAAGGGATTTCTGTCAGCATTTTGGAGCTCAAAATGCTACTCTTGTGGGAGATGAGACTCTTGGGAACAGCATGAGAGGTGAACTGGGGGTCTGCAACAGAAGGAGAGGAACTGGTCAAATGAAAAGTCATTAACAACAACAATGGATCTCAGCTACTGCATGTGTGCTACCCGTCTGCATCCAGTCTCATGGAGGCGGAACCCCCATTTCCCTAGCATTCTCTCTGTTGCTGCAGATTCCAACCCTTGTGGAATCTTTGCAGAGGAATAGCATTGTGGGTCAGGGGGCCACTGCAGTGAGGAGAAGGAAGGGGGAAACCTGATGACCAATTCATCCATGCTGTGCTGAAAGAAGAGAAAGGAAAAGGAGATTTAGCCCCTTCCTCCTCATTACTGCAGCGGGCCAGCCCACAAGACTACTCCTCTCTATGGGTCCTGCGACCCTTGGGATGACCATTCAGGTGGAATGGACTGCTGGAAGAAAGAGGAATGCAGGAAAATGTGGACCGTCTGCTGGCCAGTATCCAATCATGAGTGCATAGAAGGCACAGGGAGTTTGCCTGCAGTCCTCTCTTTCCCAGCACCTCCTGCTTATCCTTGGAAAAGTCACTCCGGGCATACTTTGGGAGGACGCAGAGTACTAAAGAAAATTATGATGTCTAAAAACAATAATGACTCTATCTAAGTGAAAGTTATATTAACTCATCGTGGTAACAACTTTACCAGGGATGGATATTCCTCGCAGCTGCAGCAGCAGAAAGTGTGGTATTTCCTCCAACTGGAGACTCCCTAAAGTGTGAACCTGATCATCTATAAGGAGCGTCTAAAACTACTTTTATTTGAAATGGACTTCAAGGGTGTAGCCAAGCCATTCAGGAAGGTTTCAGCCTTTCTTACATGCTATCATTTCTACCTATTTTTAACTGGAGATTAAATGCTGATTCCTTACCGGCCATTTCTTTGTCTTGGGCCTCCCTTGCTGGCTCAACAGGAAATCCTCCACCAGGGCTGCAGCTTGGGTGCAATTCTCAGGGCCACCTGCCCTGATCCAGCCCTGCAGCTCCGGTGGCAGGATGGCCAGGAACTGCTCCAGGATCAGCAGCTCCAGGATCTGCTCCTTCGAGTGCCTCTCCGGCCTCAACCACTGGCGGCAAAGATCCCGCAGCTGGCTGTAAATCCGTCTCGGGTCTTCAACTTCCCGGGAGCGGAACTGCCTGAAGTGCTGGCGCAGGGTTTCCATGCGGTTAGCTTCCCCACACAAGATGGCCTCCTTCACTTTCCCATAATCTTCCCTGTCTCTGGCTTCCAGGCTGTGGAAGGCCTGTTCGGCTTCTCCACTTAGCGCCGGCAGGAGCCGTGCCGCCCACTCTTCCCTGGGCCACTGGCAGGCTTGGGCCACTTGCTCGAAGGAGGTCAGGAAGGCCTTGGTATCCTCCCAAGGGTTAGGATCCTTCTCCCACCCTGCATGAGGAGAATCCAGACCCGTCAAGAATTCCTGCCACTGAGCTTCCCAGTGCTGGCGCAGACCCTTGTATGGCTCCTCTTTACATTCATGTAGTGCTTTCCATCTAGACCGTTCCACCATCTCTTCTGGCTCAATTGTGCTGTTTGTTTTTCCGGCTCCTTTTTCAAGTTCTGGGCCTGCAGAGGTTTGCTCCATAGCTTTCTCTTGTGCCTCTCTCCTTTAAAAAATCCAGAACAAGAGCAAGTGAAGATCCCTCTCTGACAGATCAGTTTGAGGCAGAAAATCTTTATTCTCCAAGTCCCGGTCTTCCTAAAAACACAAAGGAAGAAAAGGCCCAACTTCTGCCTCTTACATTCCCTGAAGCAGATGACCCTTCCCCAAAGCTTATGAGGAAGACTTGCTGTCAGAGGCCACTGGAGGTCTAAGGCCATCCTCGGGAGACCATTTTGATTTACAAGGGGAATTTCTTCCTAGGCTGAAGAGACACACAATGGGATAGTTAAAATATCACGGAGAGACACAATTTGGACAGAGCACTTCCAAAATTCACATCCCAAAGGTGAGGCAAAGTAGAAAATAAACACCCATATCTGTGAATTTATCAACAGCTAAAAGTCTCAGCCCTGCACCATGTAGTCCCTGGTTAAGATCCTCCCTCAGCTATGAGTCAAAATGACGCTTTGGGGGATCTCAGCTCCCTTCCTAAAATGTTAGGGGGGGCAGAATGCAGGAAGAGGCTATTCCTATGCAGAATGGCACCTCCTCTTGTGGCAGCAGGCCCAGCTGTGGAAATCCATTTTGCTCCTGTCTCCTAGCAACGCCTCCATGCTTAAAGCTCCAGGCCTTTGGAAAAGAGCCTGAGAAGAATTTGCATTCCTTTGGCCTCTGGCTATTTATTTTTTATTTTATGTTTATTGAAGGTTTAAGCATTAGACATTAATTTCTGAAAGCTACAATGTAGAGCAGGATGCAAGTATCATTTCAAAATTTAACAAAAGGCATCTAGTTTATAGCAAATGTATTCAATCTCTTGTATTACAATAACTTCTTTTTTTGGTCTAGGAGAAAACAAATTCCCATTTAACCACTCTTTAACTACTGAAGTCAAATTCTTTAATAAATTCAGTGCCAGGAGCAAGAATGGCTTTTTAGACTCTTCTCATAACAACACTGATGACACAGTTATATTTTTAAAAAATGTGGTTTGATTAAGGTTTCCAGGAGGCCTGAAGAAAAAGACGTCTCATCCCATAGAGGCTTAATGTGTGAAAATGGACAGCTGAAGATATTCATGGGTTGGAGGTCAATAGCATTACTTGGGAAACAACATTCTCTCAGTCTAACATAACTCACAAGGATGTTATGAGGATGAAATGGAGGGGAGAGAGAGATTGATTGCATTTAAATCGTGTTGCCCGCTGGCCAAGAGAAAAATGTATCTGCTAATGTTATGTTTTTGTAAACTTGCATTTATTTACCCTACAGCATTGTTTATGAAATTGTCCTTGATACTGACTGTACTGTTCTCACATTGCGTAATCCGCCTTGAGTGAGAAAGGCAGACTATAAATGACATAAATAAATAAATAAAATAGAAGCTTAATATGTGGAAATGGGCAGGAGGGATGGAAGGAAATAACATCAACTGGGAAATCTCCATAAAAGGGACAGGACATTTTTCCAGGACAATTGGCAGCCCTAAACATAATCAGCCTCGTGTGTGTGTTATGTGCCACCAAGTCGCCTCCAACCTATGGCGACCCACCATCATCAGCCTTAGTGTGGTCTAAATGGGAAGGGGATGATGGGTCAATGAAAACAGAACTCCTTATCATGCTTAAGCGTTTTTACAATGTTCAAAGCTCTTCCTGTACATTATTGCAGCAATTCTTACAACAGGCCTGAAAGACAGACCACTATTATGATACCTATATTACAGACTGGAAGAATTGAGGCTGAAACTGACATACATACTTATATGCATGCCAGGAATAGGCAGAAAGTAGATTAGTGCCATGTGTTCAGTACATCACCTAGTAGAGATTTTCCAGGTTCCCACCATCCCACACTCTGAGATTCATGCGGAGGGTGTATGGTGATGGCATAGGGAGGGGGGGGGGGGTCTGATGATGTCACACTGAATAATGGTACTTCCACTCACTATTATGAAAGGTACCATGTGACATCTGTAAATGCATGCAATCACAAACACAAGGCTTCGAAGAGATAAACTGATATAATAATCACTATAATCACTAAGGTGGCCTGGAGGAAAATGTCCTGTCCGTTTAAAAGAAGTTTAATGGGGATGTTATTTACCAGGTGGTGTAATTTACCTCCATGCCATGAAAAGCTTCAGCTCTCCATTTGTACACATGGCCTCTCGCCGGCCATACCACTGAAGACCATCCACCACCCATGCAGGAGCTCGTAAGTGTGACACAGGGCTTGATGTAACAGCCAAGCCCTGCGCCTAAAATGCTGTATTTTAATATTTATATCCACCAATTGAGAAATTTTTATTGTATATGGAATAGTGTTTTAATGTTTATTTATAATGTTTTAATTGTTTTTAAACTGTATGTTATTAATTGTATGTTGTCACACCGCCCTGAGCCCGTCTAACGGGGAGGGCAGGGCGGTCTAGAAATGTAATAAATAAAATAAATTAAATGTCTCAAGGGACAGGGCATTCTCCTCCAGGCCAGCTGGCAAACCTACCCCTATTCCCTGTGCATATGTGCTAAAAGAAAACTGCAGAGAATAACCAAGCTCTGGGGAGAGGACCACCCATGATGGCTAATAGGTCCCTAAGAGCAGACTGGAGTATGCCAGCATTTTTATAGGGTGTTTGCATAGTTGTTATATTTTTCCAGGTGAGAGGAAATGATATACCTCACCTATTTTTAATTTACCCAGTCCTTTTTTTTTAAGTCACAGGTACTAATTCCATGTTGCAATGAGTTCCACAAGCTGGTTCTGCACACAAGCCTTAAATTTTGCTTGCTTGTTGAAGTCAAAGGGTGTTCAACTCTAAGAAATCTGGAGGATTTCACAGTACCCCTCTCTCTCTCCTGCTTTTGTCTTGCCGATTTCAAAAGGGTTTAAACTTGGTCTAAAGCCAGCCACAGGAGGAGCGGCAGTGTGTTGCGGAGGTAGGCTGGACTGCACCACTTCAGGATGTGAGGGAGGACTGATGTGGTTCAAAGTTCCTTTATATACATAATTCCGCGAAACTGAAAAGCTAACCCACAAAGGGCTAGGTCACAGCCTTTTCTTGACCGGCGATTTTTTGTTTTATCAGGAGGGAATTTTTTTACAACGGGAATAGGAAAAACATAACTCTCCCCCACCTGCAGTCCGAAGTGCTACAGTCCGTTTCCCCGGTCCATTCTGCGGCAGGTCTAGACCAGGCCTTCCTTCCCAAATGCGCTTGGCCTTGCAGTTTTAGTAAACCCGGCTTTAACCATCGCTTCCGATGCCGAATGGAATCCCCGTTTCAATGTATTCAAACGGCGCGGCTCTTTAATCCGCTTTAGACACAATACAATGGGATCAGACACTTGTGTGGCCAAGGCGCCCTGTCTGGGGGTGGGGGTGGTGGGTGCCTTTTCTTTTCTTGGCACCGGGAGAGGAGGGGAGGGGAGAGCCGCAGAAGCGAATGCAGCCCTCCCGAGCTTTACACGCATTCGCCTGCGAAACACCAGCCTGCATAAATTGCTCTTTGCCGGAGAATAGAAAGGAAGAGATTGCAGTGGGAATTTAGATGGATGGGGGGCATTTGCACTTTTGCAGGACTTTTCCTTCCGTTGGAGGATGCGAGGACGAAGGGGTTAAGGGAAAGACTTTCTGGGAAAGACGTCAGGCTTTGAGCGAAACCAGCCTCTCTACCCACCGCGGGGGGGGGGGTGTACCTTCCAACCCCCCTTTTGCTTGGGGTCTGCTGCTCAGCTACCTATTCCCTCCACCCGACTTTTATGCGCACATCCTCCCCTGGATCCACCCCTCTCCGCTTTCTTATCTCCCCCCTCCCCCATGATCCGCCTTAACTCACCTCTCCCGCAGCCTTTCCCAAACAAAAGTCCCTCCAAGGAGAGAGGAGGGCTTCCCCATTGACGTCCCCGCCCCCTTCTCCTGTTTCTCCAAGGCTGCAGAGACAAGAGTTTTAACCTTTCAAGCGCCTGGGAGGAAAAGCATCCCAGATGCAAGCCTGCCTTTTCCATCACGCCCGGAGGGGGTTGCATTTGGATTGCAAGCCTCCGAAAGGCCTTTTGCTTAAATGGCTTCTTTGTTTGATGTTACTTGCAAAGATCCAAGTATGTGGAAGATGCTGGTGCAGCAAAGCCAGGAGTCTAGTAATATCTTGAAGACTCACGAAATCGTTTTTCAGCTCGAGGTTTTGTGACTCCGAGCCCACTTCCTCAGAGGCATGAAGGGTACATCTGACTGGCAGCTATATTTTATAGTCAAAGGTGTAGATGGCAGAAAGGCAGGAGATGTTAAGAGGAGAAGCCAGTTTAAAAACAAGGTCTAATAAAAAGGTTTATAGCTATTTATACCCCATGTTTCTCCTTAACAGCGACCAAAGCAGCATGAAACAATGTTGCCCCTTGCTCCATTTTATTCTTACAACAACCACCCTATGCGGTAGGTTGAGCCGACAGAGTGACTGGACCAAGGTCATCCAACGAGCTTCCATAGCAGAGCGGGGGTTCCAACACAGACAATCCAAATCCTTTTTTGACTCTCTAAACACTACACCACTACTCAGAATAATGCTCTAGGAATCATAAGAGTTGGGATAGTGTGGAAAATCAATGTTCCTTTTCATGAATTTCAAGCAACCCCATCTGACTCAAGATGCACAAGAATCTCATATTCAAGCCAAAATATGTTCCCATCTCAGCTGGCCAGAAGAGTCTTGGAAGTAGCCACTGGTTAGGTTAGCTAAGGAAAGACAAGAAGTCTCTAGGCTTGCCAGCTGACCTGGAGAAAAATGTCGTCCCTTTTAACAGAGGTTTAATGCAGCATTATTTACTAGGTCGTTTTATTTACCACCATGGGGGGGGGGAAGTACAGCTGTTCATTTCCACACATTAAGCCCCTCTTACAGGGATAGGACCCCCCCACCCTCACCTCACAATCCTTTTATTGCCTTCTCTGATCAGTTGAGGCTGTTTTAGAGTGTGAAAGAGTAAGAATTCTCTTCCCATAGATTCTATCGCCCCACCCCCCTGGTCTTTGTGTTTCTGGTTGGGTCACCATATCCTGAATAGTAGGCATCCTGACTAGCAGGCAGCAGGTTTGAAGCCACAACTCATACAGAGAGGTGACGGTCAGCTCACGGTCAAGAATGACTGAGGGCCAAATCAAACAAGATGCTCCATAAAATGCCTTCTTGACCCCAAATGACCCCATGGAGTCTTCAGTCCAGAAGTCCATCTGAACACTCCTGAATCATTGGTGGATGTAGTAGAAAACAGGGAGGAACAGTCTTCAGACACCAACCCTGAAAGTCTCACATTGCCCACACAGTTCCAGCTTCCTGATACCACTCCCCGCAAGTATACAGAGGAGATTTCACATTTATTCATTTATGTTAAATATTTCTACCCACCTTTTGACCACATGGCCCCCATGGTGGCTCACAACTCATCATTTATTGCAATATTAACAGAAGGATCCCAAGACAATTAAAAAATATATTTTTAAAAAATCATCTGATAAAAAAACCTAGAGAAAAGCAAAGCATTAAAAAACCAAGTCCCATCATCTCAGCCCAGAAGACTAAATAATACCACCCTACATGGCACTCCATGGCCATCTGGCCAGAGGCAAAATGGCGTTCCTCTCGTGGCTGCCATCGTGGGGCAACTGACATTTAAGGAGAGTGGCCCAAAGCTTCATTTTGGCACAACATGTTAGCCTCCAAGGGGATACTGCTGTGCCTCTTTTATTCTTTCTTGCCAAATCCCCTAGAAATTACAGATGGGGAGACTAGAAAGCTCTTTATTTTAAAACTGCCATAACTGTTGCCTGACAGGCATAACTTCAATGGGTCATAATTCTCCTGAGCATGTAGATGGCCAGAAGAGAATTCCTGCCTCTATGCAGTCTGAGGGCTCCAGCAGGAACGTTTTTCATGAGTCTGGGGTCCCAGGAGAAACAAGGATGGGGTCCCAGAATCACTCAGGTGGGGGTGGGAGGGCAATCTGATATAGGGTGGTTGGTGGGGCACTGGCCTGCAGCCGTTTGCCTCCCTCCCATACTGCTTGTCTCAGACAATATGAGGGATCCGTCAGTGGTGGCAGCAGGAGCTAGGGCAGCTGGCTGTAGGGCACTGAGGGCTTGCAGGGTGCCCCCAATGTGGGACTTCGGATAGCTGCCCTGGATGCCCTGCGGCTAAGACTGCCCCTGGGCTCCAGGAATATGCTGGCCCTTTGCCACCTGGCATCTATGGCAACTGGGACTGAGGGGGAACAGCAAGGGGGGGCTGCCAGGCACGGCAAAGGAGGAGAAGAAGAGGCCTCAGAAAGTAGGGCTGCCAGCTCCAGGTTGGAAAATTCCTGGAGATTTCGGGTGGAAATCTACTCCTACTCTGCCCAGCTCAAGGAAGAAACAGAAGCCTGCCTGCAACTTGGACTGAGGCATCCCCCTTTCCCACCACATGATGTTTTGCTTTTAGAAAACACAGCAGCCTGTTGCTCAGCAAAATTTAATGCCTTCATGCAATTTTCTGCCAACTTAAGCAGCTCTTCTGCTGGAAGAAGTTCAAGAAAGCTTCCCTTGGCTAGAGGGAAGTATCAAACGTTGCAGAATGGAGTGGTAGGCTGCATGTCAGCAGCAGCAGCTGGTACTCCCAAAAATGGCAGTGCAAAAAACTTCCACCCCCCACCTCAATCAGAACTGTGCAGTCTGAATTTACCCCTGGTACAGGGTAGATTGTTCAAGAGCACCTTTGAATGGGCAAGCTGGATGGATCTGTTGCAAGAAAATCAAAGAAACTGAAGCAGTTAGACAATGGGGCCTTTGAGAATGATAAATTCAGTATTGTCTGCACTTTCAGGGGCTACAGCCTGACTCGACAGATGCATGAAGTGAAGCCTTGGTTTGAAGATATATACTTAACCCATGCTGTTATTACAGTTTTATTAGCATATGTGTAAATAGATCAGGTCTGCCTGTAATGATCAGCAGGATGAGTAGCAACTGTTCTTTTCTCTCCCTGATCCTAGCATAGGATCAGGCACACCACTAGAGGCTCAAGATGAAACTCTTTCCTCTTTACAGAGTTAGACAAAGTGTTGAAAACAGCAATCAAAATGGTGGAAGGGTTAGAGATAGAGTTGCCAACTGCTTGGATCAGAAAAAAAGTTCTGTCCCCTTTATCAAAGGCTTAATGGGCTTGTTTATCAGATGATTTTGTTTACCTTCATGCCATGAAAAGTTTCAGCGGTCCATTTCACACATGAATCCTCGATCCAAGGGTCAGGACAGGTTTTCCAGGCCTGTTGGCAACCCCCTTTGGAGCACTTTCCTACAAGGAAAAGCTGAAACTTTGGGGGCTTTTACTGTTAGAAAGAAAAGATGACAACTCTGCATGTGTGTGTCCTGGAGAGAGAAAGCAACAATGCAGCATTATACAATTATGAACAGGGTGGAGAAATGAGCAGATTTTCTCCCTTGGATGGATCAGTGACACCCAATGAAACTGATCATTGGCTGAGTCTAAAGAAACTCAAGATATTGGTTTGCACAATAAAGAATTTTATAGAGTAGGCTGGAATTTGTGTCAATGGTCCCTGAAGGGTAGTCCTATCAGCAGCTATTAGCTCAGCAGATAAGCAGAACCTCCCTGTCCAAAGGCAGTTTACCCTTACATATCAGATTCTAAAGACAAGCAAAAGGGGACAGCCTTCTCCTTCATGCCACCATTCAATTTATTGGGGCAGCCACACTGGATTAAATGAGCATTTTAATCCAACTGAGGGTGGCAATTCTTGTGTTTCTCCCATGTGATTCTCTGGTCTTTGTTCACATCTGCCAAAAATTCTTGTGGTGTCAGAATGACATGTGCTGATTTTTTTTAAAAAAGCCTTTTCTACATCTTGGAGTCTCAGGAGCATACCAGTGAGATTTTCTATTGGAGAGTTTCTGACGAAAAATTAACTTTTACAGTCTAAGCTCTGTCAATGTCCTATATGGATTCTCTGGTGGCTAACCAGTGTGCCCCTGTGGCTAAAGCTTTTCCCACACTGAAGACACCCATAAGGTTTCTCCCCTGTATGAATCCTCTGATGCTCGATGAATTTATCTCGCCGGTAAAAGTTTTTGCCGCAGTCGGGGCATTCATAAAGGCTCTCACCAGTGTGAAGTTTCTGATGCCGCTTCAAATTCATGCTGTGGCTGAAGAATTTCCCACAATAGGAACATTCATAGGGTCTCTCTCCAGTGTGGATTCTTTTATGAGCCTTAAGTGTTCTTCTACAAGATAAGTTTTTCCCACATTCTGAGCACTCGTAGGTGTTCTCCACTGTATAGGCGCTTGGATGCCGAAACAGTGCATCTCCCTGGTGCAAATTCCTCCAGCCTTCAGAGAAACCAACTCCCGGACAGCTTCTCTGCTCATTAGGAAGGTACGGTTTTTGCTGGAATTCTCCCCCCCACACAGGGCACTCGTAGGAGTTCTCTCCAGGGTGGATCATAACAAGTCCTGATTTGTAGTGGTATCGTCTCCCATATTTGGACGCCAAGGGCAGGTTAGAACCCTCACGCAGTGCAGTTTCACTATCGGCAGCCGTGTGAATTCCTGCAAAGTCACTGGGTTCATTCTTTCCTTTCGTGAACTTTCTTCCGGGCAGCCTTTTGAATGTGTATCTTTGCTCTTGAATCTCCTCTGTCGTCGCCAACTCCTGGGTTAAATCCAGCACCGTTTCCTCTGGTTCGGTTTCGCCGCACTGTGAATTCTTCACCTTAAGCTTAATACCTTTCCTGCCGCCTGCAGAGACAGTGGGAAGAGATTTGTTCATGTTCTGGCTATCTCTTTTCAAAACCAGAGGAGTTAGCTGTGTTAGTCTGTAGTAGCAAAATAGAAGAGTCCAGTAGCACCTTTAAGACTAACCACCTTTACAGTAGCATAAGCTTTCGAGAACCATAGTTATGGTTGTTGTGGGTTTTCCGGGCTGTATTGCCATGGTCTTGGCATTATAGTTCCTGACGTTTCGCCAGCAGCTGTGGCTGGCATCTTCAGAGGTGTAGCACCAAAAGACAGAGATCTCTCAGTGTCACTGAAACTGTGACACTGAGAGATCTCTGTCTTTTGGTGCTACACCTCTGAAGATGCCAGTCACAGCTGCTGGTGAAATGTCAGGAACGACAATGCCAAGACCACAGCTATGCAGCCCGGAAAACCCACAACAACCATCGTTCTCTGTCCGTGAAAGCCTTCGACAACCATAGTTATCTTTGTCAGATGCATGTTCTCATCTTTTCAAAACAGCTACCACCTCCTCCTTTACTACTTTATTAAAATACATTCATCTCACCCTTCCTTTATGGCCCAGGGCAGCTTACCAATGAAATTTTAAAACATACAAGGCACAATAAACCCCCTCAATGACCTCTTTCCCCTCAAATACCTGTAGCCTACACTCCATGAAAAACCCTGGCAAATGAAAAAGTGTTCCATGCTTCACTCACCTCTTCAGGAGCCATTCCACAGAGCAGGGAAAGGCCAGGACTGTAGTTGAGGCTGGGTAGGCTTCCCTAAGCAGGGGAACAACACCCTGAAAATCTTGTTGGTCTCTGAAGTGCCATTGGACTCAAGTCCTGCTGTTCTATTGCAGGCCAACACAGTTACCTACCTGAAACTATCTGCATAGAAACTGTTTTTCCTTCTGTTCACGTTCATTCTGCTCATTTTAGCCATGGGAAAATTAGAAGACTGTGTATATACTTCTGGGACAGATGAGAGAGATGTGAACGGTCTCTTTGAGGGAAGCTAGGCTTATCAAACCAACTTCTTGAGCTCCTTACCTGAAGGTCTGCCTGTGAGTCTATCTCCTTCCTCTGGAAATGGGATGAACATCACTTCCTCTTTTTCTGGATCAGAAAGGAGGTCAGGTTTGGGAACTAAAAGTCCCTCTTGAGTGTGGAAAGAAAAGCTGAATTATTTCCAGTGGTTTGGGGCACTCAAAATATTTGTGGATTTTTCCATTTCTAATGGATAAGAATGATATATAATACATGACAAAGAATCTAGCAACCATTCATTGGTCTACATTTGAGGAATCTGGAAGAGAGAGCACCCACTCAGAACTATGCTAGGAAATATCACTGCTCTTGGGAGACGACAGTGCCTTTGTGAAAGCCATTGCGACAATTCCTATCTTCCCCTCAGACCTCTTTGAAGTAAGAGTTGACACTCAGCTAACCCATTCCAGTAAAATACCATCTCACCTTTTGGCAGGCATATCTGTGACATCCTACGCATATAAGTGAAAGCTATGTGCGTAACCATTTCCAATGCTAGCATATACAGAAATGTTTCCTGGATTGACTGTACCTGAGCAGGAAGAGATCCTTACCCAAGGAATCGACATTTTCTCCATCTTCCCGCAGGACTTGCCAAAACATGGTCCTTGGGCCAAGCTCTGCTGGGCTCTGCTCAATTACATGCACAGCCACGCCTGTCTCCTTGAGGTTCATCAGTTCCTGGAAAGAGAGAGGCATCCCTAGCTGACAGAGCCCACTGCAGGACAAACAGCATTAAGGAACAGCTGCAAAAGCCTGTCCTTTAATTTCAAAAGCAATTAAGGGATTTACAATTCCCATTCCACCTATACATTTACAATTAAACAACAGGGTAAACCAATCATTCTGTTAGCATCCTTCCTTCTCCTGGACATACAACATGCAAAAAGGTAATTATAACAAACCTGCACTCAGCGTATATTAAAAGTCCATTCTCTGATCACCAGTGATGAGTTAAAATCACCTTCAGGTGAACATGCACGACAGAGGAAAATATAACTCTATTGATGTTATCCCACCTTACACCCAAGGAGTTCAGAGGGGGAAGGCATAATTCACTCCTTCTCCATTTCATCTTCACAACAACCCTGTGAGGGAGGTTGGCTGAGAGAGAGAGAGAGAGAGACTGGCTCGAGATCACCCAATGAGTTTCACTGGCAGAATTAGGATTTGAACCTACGTCTCCCCGTTTCACATTCAGACACAGAAACCCAGAGACGGGACCTTAGTTAACTAACGGAAAATGGCATAATACATACAAATATGGTCTCTTCCCTTTATCCTACACCCCTCACCATTAACAGAGATGAAAGCAAAGAGAATTTTCTGTACATGCAAGGCCTGTAGTCCCCCATCAAGGATACACACACACACACATCCCATGGCAAAAGACTCTTCTTCTGTGGCTCCTGAACGGGTTTACTCTCCAACAGCACATCCTAGACTGTGTGTGTTCCATGATTGAGGATACACTGGGGTGGGGGAACCCACACAATTGCCTTCTGAATACTGAGAGGGGACTCACCAGAATCCCAATGGAGGGAGGACCCAAAACAAGACCCAGCACCCAAATTGCCCAAGGCAGGAATATGGGCAAAGTAAAAAAGTTTATTAGGGTAAAAAGACCCAAATAAACTGATGCACAGCAGATATACCTGACCATGCATGCCACCCAGGGCATGCCAACAAGCCATCAAAAAGCTATTTAGAATATCAAGTTACTTCCACAAAAATGGAAGTTGAGGATGATCAGGAGGATAAGGATGGAGACTGAGCCCTACGAGGAAAGGCTGAGGGCCTTGGGAATGTTTAGTTTGGAGAAGAGGAGATTGAGGGGGGACATGATTGCTCTCTTTAAGTATTTGAAAGGCTGTCATTTGGAGGAGGGCAGGGAGCTGTTCCAGTTGGCAGCAGAGGGTAGGACCCAAAACAATGGGCTTAAATTACATGCACAAAGGTACCAGCTGGATATTAGGAAGAACTTTTTCACGGTCAGAGTAGTTCAAAAGTGGAATCAGCTGCCTAGGGAGGTGGTGAGCTCCCCTTCACTGACAGTTTTCAAGAAAAGGCTGGATGAATACTTGTCAGAGATGCTTTAGGCTGATCCTGCACTAGGCAGGGGGTTGGACTAGATGGTATGTATGGCCCCTTCCAACTCTATGATTCTATGAAACGTATCTATTCACTATACTAAAGGATTGACAGGCACTATAGTCTAAGTGTTGCACTTGACACCCTTATGGCACCTCTTGTTATCTTTTTGCATATCAAGAGGGATACATTAGAAAGACAATAAAGGGAGTACCGGGGAATCAAAACCACAATATCCAGATACTCTTGAGGCCAGGGAAAGAGGGAGGGAGGCAGCCAAGACTCATCCCAGCATGCCTTTCAGAAGCAAAGGAAAGAGCAAGAGTCCAGTAGCACCTATAAGACTAACAAAATTTGAGTTGGGGTATGAGCTTTCATGAGTCACAGCTCACTTCTTCAGTAGAAGCAAAAGTTTGGTCAGATAGACAGCCAAAAGGAATTTGGCTAGAATCTATGCAGCTGTAAGAAAATCCCTTTATCAGATACACAACTGGTAACTCAAAATTAACCTTGCCAAGATTTCACCTGTGTGGTTGTGCACATTTACAGGCATTTAATTTCTACAGGGGCTGAAACCCTCAAGAAAGCAACTCCAGTGTACGTCTGCCTTCAAATTCCAACTTCCCCTATCAAAAGCAAAAACCGAACAGGTATCAGAAAATCAAGGCTGACCATAGGGATGATTCGGACAGTGTCTGGCTCATGCAGTTGCCCTCTCCTTGCCCATCGCAAACTGGCCCTCTGGAATGTCACCTACCTCTGTCTGCTCGGTTCCGGCCACTTCCTGTACTTCCGGAGAAAGCGATGGACTAGAGCGATCCAGGCAATTGGTTCCTCTGCCTACAATGAATGGAAAGGAGGATTTAGAAGGGGGAAATCTCTCCATCTGTTGTTTGAGCCAATGCAAAACAGGACAGGCTTTCTCCCTCTTGAACAGGTGTGCTCAGGAAGGAATTTTGGCTGAGGCAGCTTGTCATACAGCGTTGGGAAAATTTGCCCCTGTCAAAATTCTCTCTTCTCTTCTGCAAGGCCCAGGAGCCTGTCTTCTTTTGTACTCTTGCCCCAAAAAATTGCCAGAGGTTTAGTCAGGGCTCAGTCAGAGAAAAATGGGCTGGAAGTGAGAGGAACAAACAAAACAACAGGGAACATTACACATGGGAACAAATGTGGCTCCAACTAATCTGCTAGAAGAAGATTTAGGAGTAGTAAAAGTGGAAACAGAAGAACTAGACCCCCCCCCCCCTAGGAAAAATGTGAGACGAAAAGTAATGGCTCAAGAAATAGGGTTGCCAGCCTCCAGGTAGAAGTTGGAGATCTCCCAGAATTATAACTGATCTTCAACTGACAGAGGTCAGATCTCCCGAAGAAAATGGTTGCTTTGGAGAGTAGATTAATAATAAATGGCATTATACCCTAGTAAGGTCTCTCCCCCCCCCCCAAACTCTACCCTCTCCAGACTCCACCCCCAAATCTCCAGGTATTTCCCAAGTGTGAGCTAGCAATCCTATCAAGAGAACATGTAGAAGCTGGGCAAAAACCAAAGCAGTTTGAGGTCAAAATTGACACAATAACTCTATCGAAAAATATTTTCTCTCTTAGATCTTGTTCAGGACTGCTCTGTATTAGTCTATGTCAGCCGACCCATGTAGCTCTGCAAAGAACCCCCTCAACATGGACAAAAGAACAGAGAAATTCCAGGTGGTTCTGCTCTACCCTCTTAGGTTCTGAACTGAGGAGCTGTCTGGCAAAGGGAATTCCCAGTGAAGCCAAAGCAGCTCAGGGAAAATCTGGAAAAAAACCAGTGAGCCCTGAATGGGCAACACATAAGCTGCTCTTCTGAGATCCCTGGTACCTCTAGTATTACCAGATTCAAAAACCATGCTCCATGCGTCTGACTAAGAGAGCTGTGGTTCTCGAAAGCTTATGTTACAAATAAGTTGGTTATTCTTAAAGGTGCTACTGGAGTCTTCACTTTTTTCCAGATTCAAAAAGAGGCCAGAGAGTCACAGAAGACGGAATTTCAGCTATTTCAGGTTTCTGGTCCTCTACATGACAAGCGGCATCAGCTAGAATGACCTCTTTCAAATCGGTTTTAAAAGGGACAGGGGTCCCCGCAGTCTTCCTTTGTACCTCTCTCCATATCCATTCAACACACAGCATTTGAGTAAACTCTTGCTAACAGCCTCTTTACTTCTTCAAAAGGCCTTCTGATAACATTTTTCACTTCAGATCTCCCTAAGCCGAAGGGTATTTCCGTTGGAGAAAGTGTGTACACTTTCAAGACAAATAAGGGTCATGTGAAATAAATTCTTATGAAAAAATCCTACCCATTAGTTGATGTTAAAAATGGCCGGAGAGAGAAATGTTTCAAAAGGAGAGAATTTTGGCAGGTGCAGCTTTTTATTCCCCACTTCTGCCAAATTTCCCTCTTCCAACCAACTATTAACAGTACAAGAACTTTGGCTTTCATTTACACTTGGTCACCAGACAGGGTTGCCAACTCAGAACCATTCCACAAACACAAATGAGGCAGAGGACCAAACAACACCACAAATCCTTACCCAACAAACTGCTCTCTGCCTCCCCATTCTGCTTGGCAACTTCATAGATCTCTCTCGGCGCAGCATCGGAGGACTCCTCTTCTACGTCTGGGGAACCCAAGCAGACCTTCTGCGGAAACCCCAGAAAAAGAGAACAATGCAACTTAGAACAGAGGGGGCACGGCTGTGATTCCCGTGGCCTGCTTGCCCCTACCCCAAGTCCTAGTCCTTTTTATTTATAATCCAAGGGAAGTATTTTTGACAACAAAAGGTCACAGCTGCACACTGGTTCTCATGCAGTCATCTGGAGGCTAAGGGAAGTGACATCATTGCAAAGACTGAGTCAAGGAGTGTGAGACATTACTGCTTCTTGGAACATGGCAGATGGATGCATCAGGCAGGATTCCAACAGGTTTAGCTCCCTCCATCTACCTACCGGTTAAAGCTGCATCTCTGGTTTTTCTGTTTGTTACATACTTCATTTAAACCCCACCTACCCCACTTCATTTATACCCCTCTTTGGATGACAGTGTTGATCTAGGTAACCTACCAAGAGTAAAAGATGGATCCATGATGGGATCCAACCAGAAAGAGGGAGGAGTGGTCCCCTTTGGTCATCCAGAAGTGCTATGCTGGGGGATCATGGGATCTGCGATGGGCGGGGCTGTAGGGAGGAAGGGACCTGGCGAAATTGAATGGAAGAGATGGTTGGAGCCTACTCCATAGAGATAAACATTAAAAATCACTATTAGAACCTGCTGACTCTGATTAAGAGATAGGAACTTGATGGTAGTATTTAGAAGGGTATTATTATTGATTGCTTAATGATATGAATTAGATGGAGATAGATTTTTTTTCTACAGTGAATAGTTGTGTACAGTGATTTCAGTGGGCTTAGAAGGGTGTAACTCCAGTTAGGATTGTACTGTACTATGGCAATGCATCACTGAAAAGATCCATGTTACATTGTACCTCCTAAATTTAATTATAGCCCTTAATACGACAATGTTAGGCTGGGAACAAACCCTGGGGCAGTGGTACTTACTCCGTGGCTAGTGGAGAGCCACATTTATTTCCATCCCTAGCATGAGGACTGCAACTCAGGGAGCCTTGCAGCTTTCCCATTCCTCTGACAGTGGCTGTTTCAAGGTGGGAAAGCCACGATCCCCACCAGACAAAGGCCGTGCCCTCTTTCCTGAAGCATAGGTAGGGTTGCCAGGTTCCCTGGAGCCCAAACCAAGGATTTGCCAGGTCCCTTTACTCCCCTGGTGGGAGACTGGCAGCCTGACACTCACCTTGCCGCTACGCACGCATGCTTTTGCTTCCAGCTTGTGTGGTGATGTCACTTCCAGGCGTGATGTCATTGCGTGGGGGGTCAAAGGCCAGCCAGGAGTGCTCCTGCACTCCCCAAGGGCCAGATCAGGCCCTACAGGGCACAATTCTCCCCCAAACTGGCCTGCTGTGAGTGCAGGAGCATGCCCCCCCCTCACCAGCCAAGTAAACAGGCGCAGGGGGCGGAAGGCTGGGAGCAGGGGTTCCCCGGCGGCGGAATGGTAACCCTAAGCATGAGGCAGTTGCTACATTGAGGAATAGTGCTGGAAAGAGCCACAGGTGACATCTCAAAGAGCTACATAGGGCTCCTGAGCCACTGGGTATCACTGGTTTAGGGATCCACCCCTCAAGAATTGGAAACAGCTGGAAAAAGGGATCACTGCTTGTGCTGTAAAACAAAAGACAAGCCCAGCAGCACCTTCAAAACTAACAAAATATTGCTTGTGCTATGTACACTCAACTCCACTGGTCGGTGTGGTGTAGTGGTTAGGGTGTCGGACCAGGATCTAGGAGACCCAGGACTGAGGCTGCACTCTGCCAGGGAAGTTCACTGGGTGATGTTGGGCCAGTCACACACTTTCAGCCTAACCTACATCACAGGGTAGTTGTGCGGGTAAAATGAAGGAGAATGATATAAGCCACTTTGGATCACCGCTGGAGAAAAGCATGAGGTATAAACAATGCAAATCAATAATCAACCAATCAATCTCTGGTAAGCAGGGCTTGTGGATTTTCCTGTTGTTGGCAAATAATGCCAGGTGTGTGGAGAACAGACTATTTTTCAAATCCAGATAATAAAAACTTTCCTTCTTTCCTATAATGTTGATGGCATCTGTTTTAAAATCTTTACAAAATTAATTTATTTTTTGAATCATTAAGAAAACTTTTTAAAAATTTGCAGTGCTAAATAGTACACTGTATGTGTTAACACTGTACATGATACAGAAGCATGCCTTCTCTAATTAAAATAATAATAATGTCTACTCAGAAGTAAATTCCATGTTATTCAGTGTTGCTTACTCACAGGAAAATGTCCTTAGAATTGTGGCCTTCATGTTCTTAATGTACAATCTGATAAGACAATAATTATTTCAATTTTCTCCTAAACAAAACGGATTTTGGGGGGGCTAGTACAATCATAGAAAATAAATTGTATTAAACAAATTTTGGAATCATTATGAACAAAATGTTATTAAGGACCAACAGCTGCCAATAAGTATTAAACACTGTGGTTGATTGGTAACAGTAAACAAATCAGAGTTATTAATTATTTGGCAACTGGTCTCCTTCTGTAAAAGTGCTAAAAATAATACAAGATTTTCTAAAAATTTTCTACAAATATTTAAAACAATTACAAGATGTTATTATGGGGCAAGCATGGCTATTCTGTATGACTGCACTACAGATGTGGAAGTTCCTCCATCTCAAGACTCAGCCAAGTATGAACCTGAGCCTCTTCTGGTTTCGTTCCCTTTGCCTTCAGTGACTGGAGTCCAGCTTTTCCAACACATTCTCTGTTTTATTCATTTGGGGACTCACCTGCCATTTCTCTGCTTCAGCCTCTTGCTGGCTCATGAGGAAATCCTCCACCAGGGCCACGGCCTGGGCACAAGTGTCCGGTTCTCCAGCTCTGATCCAGCTCTGCAGCTCCGGTGGCAGGATGGCCAGGAACTGCTCCAGGATCAGTAACTCCAGGATCTGCTCCTTCGAGTGCCTCTCTGGCCTCAGCCACCGGCAACAAAGCTCCTGCAGCTGGCTGTAAATCCGGCGCGGGTCTTCCACCTCCCTCAAGCGGAACTGCCGGAAGTGCTGGCGCAGCGTTTCCATGCGGTTGGCTTCCCCACGCAAGATGGCTACCTTCACTTTCCCATAATCCTCCCTGTCTCTGGCTTCCAGGCTGCTAAAGGCTTGCTGGACTTCTCCACTCAGTGCTGGCAGAAGCCGGGCCACCCATTCTTCCCTGGGCCACTGACAGGCTATGGCCACTTGCTCAAAGGAGGCCAAGAAAGACTTGGCATCCTCCCAGGGGCTGGACTCCTTCCTCCACTCCACATGAGGGGAATCCATCCCCCCCAAGAATTCCTGCCACTGGGCTTCCCAGCGGGGCTCCTCTCTGCCCTCTCGCCACGTTCTCCATCTGGGCTGCTCTGCCATATCTTCAGGATTAACTATTTGGATTGCTGCTCCTTCGGTTTCCTCTTCTCGTTCTGGGCCTGCTGACATTTGCTCCTTTATCACAGTCACTCCTGGCTGTATCCCCACAAATCCAGAACTAGAGACCAAGTGGTGGTTTTCCTGTCAAGTCGATTCCTGACAGAAATCCTCGCAAACTGCCTTACTGACTTGTCTTACATACCCTCCCAAAAGAGGATGACCCAGCCTTGAGGTTCGAGGGGTTGATCCCTGCTATTCTTTCTTCGCCAAGACAAAAGCTACCAATATCCCAAGGCCATTCCTCAAGAGATGTTTCTGATTTACAAGGAGGATTCCTGAAAAGGCTAAAGAAAGACACCATAATTAAAATACAGAATAGACCATTTCAAACATGCATTATTACAGAGTAGCAAAATATGAGTCCAGCAGCACTTTGAAGACCTATTTTTTTTCAGAGTATAAGCCTTCAAGAGCCAAAGCTCCCTTCATCAAATACATCTTGTATAAACCATTAAGTGGTTCAAGCCATGAAGTCCCAAGAGGCCGAACCATGAAGTCCCAAGTTCAAATCCCACCTCAGTCATGAATTCAATAGGAAGCCTAGGCAAGCTATCCTTTTTTTCTGAAAGAGTCAGGAAAGAATGGAAAGGCAACTCTCATAAAAAGAACATTTTCAGATAACTCCATTGTACATTCCACTTAACATAATAATAATAACATTCAATTTATACACCGCCCTTCAGGACAACTTAATGCCCACTCAGAGCGGTTTACAAAGTATGTCACTATTATCCCCCACAACAAAACACCCTGTGAGGTGGGTGGGGCTGAGAGAGCTCCAGAGAGCCATGACTAGCCCAAGGTCACCCAGCTGGATTCAAGTGGAGAAGTGGGGAATCAAACCCGGCTCTCCAGATTAGAGTCCCATGCTCTTCACCACTACTCTACACCACTAAACTGGCTCTAGGAGCAATTCCATCTATGGACAGCCATTTTGTTCAGAGGTTGTCTCTTAGCAATACCTCCATCTATAAGGAGTGAGTGAACCTTTGGAGTACAGACATTTAAATCTTACAATAGTTATATCTAGCCTTTTCTCCTCCTCTCTCAAAAGGGGCCCAACAAACACAAGTTATTGCCTAGATGACTGTCAAGAGCTGATGAATTAGCAACGGACACAGAGAGGGTGTACCTCTGAACACTGGGACTTAAGAAACGTTCTTAAGATCATAATCCAACAATTAAGTGCTGTCAAGCTGCAGTTGACTTATAGCAAACCCTCAGGGTTTTCAAGGCAAGAGATGAGCAAGGTGGTTTGCCATTCTCTCCCTCTACATAGCAACTCTTGGTACTTGGTGGTGTCCTATCCAAGTACTAACCATTGCTGACTTATAAAAACAGGGCAAAGCTGACTTATTACACCCATTTTGCAGATGGACAAGGAGGCACTAAGACCCGTGTTGAAGCAGTGGGTAAAATGCAGAATGCTGACACTCTTTAATCAATTTAAGTTTGATCGTGATTCAGCGACACTGCAGGTCCAGTAATCAGTGGTCAGCAATCATGAGATGTTTCTCCATTTGGGTATGCAGAAAAATCACACCAGAGAAGCCCCAGACGCTGTTTGAGTGACCCTCTCTGGAATTTCACAGTTGTTAAAAAAGCTATACAGCCGTATTGGACCACGCAAATCAAAAAACAAGACTGAAATCCATATATCTTTTCTTCGGACCAACCAAATTGCCAAAATGCTGCACAACCTTAATCAGAATGGATGTTGCAAAATTTTAAGAAACAGAATGGTAGAAAGCAGATTTTTCAAGCCAGAATGGTAAGACCTGTTCTTGCCTATATCTTCTGTAAGATGCACGCAAGAAATTAGCCTGACTTTATTGCTGGTCACATTATAGCATGTTCTCTGCATTCGATCCATGTTGCTTGTTCTTTTTTCTTTCACCGAGACACAAAAAATACCCCAAGTCTATCCAAAACCAAATCAAATCCCAAAGGAGAATCTCATTCCCTTGCAGTCTCTCTGAGATAAATTTAAGGTGTTGCACAAAGTCATGCCAGTGTACAGTGCATTGTACATTGTGAGAGACCCACAAGACAGCTCCCTACCCAAACAGCTTACACCAGAAGGAGGGGAGGAGAAACAGCCTAAATGCAGACCTCATATTCCTTTCAGATGCAAGATAGGAAGGAGTGGTGAACCCAAAGGGTTTTGAGGGGGAGAGGGAGGCATGTCAGCCCTCTTTCAGGGTTCACTCGGTGTGCAACTGCAGAGACACTCCCTTAAGGGTGCCAACTCCAGACTGGGAAAACCCTGAAGTGCTTGTGCAGGAGGGAATCTGGGGGTGGGATGTGGTGCCGTAGAGCCCACCCTCTGAAGCTGCCATTTTCTTTAGCAGAACTGACCTCAGTCGCTTGGAGATCAGTGGTAATTCCGGATCTTGGTCCACACCTGGACACTGGCTACCTTATACACCCCTTCATGTCTATATTTGGGGCTGAAAGGGTGTTGGCCCTTTGCCTCCCTCCCTCCATCTTTCTGTGCAGCCATTCAAAACCAAAAGGCGCAGGGTGGGTGGTGGTCATTTGCCTTATATAAAGCACAATTCAGAATTGCTCGAGTTGACCCCTTTAAGGTTGACCTTATTTCTCTCATGAGGAAGGCAGGGGCGGGTTGAACAGCACACATGACAATCTGATGGGCAAATGTGAAGGTACAATCTCATTTCATCTTCCCTTCCCCACCAAGAGCAGAGAAGTGAGGTTAAGCTGAGGAGCAACGGCTTACCACAACCTTGCATGGTAGTCTGGGGTATTATTCATCTATCGTAAAGGTGCGGGGTGTATGTGTGTGTACAAACAACCGCCTCGTATCCTCCCTGAACCTGCTGGTGTAGGGAGGGCGGAATATAAATCTAATACATTAAATTAAATTGTGGATTGCAGTAGATGGTATGGGTGTGTTGAGCTTTGCTCCCGAAAACCCTCGTCAGGGAAGGGCACGTTGTTATACCCACATCGCACAAAGGGACCGGGGCTCTGAATAAATAATAAACAGGCCACCTTCAGACCCATTGGGAGGTGCAAGGAATTCTGCAACCAGCTGTTGCACAAGCAATCTTCCTTGGCCCTTTATTTAAGAAGTCCGAGGATACAACCATAAACCCTTCCCATTCGCATACCACTTTTAGAGTTCGTTATTGCGCTCCAATCCTCACAACAGCCTTGCAATGTGGGCCAATGTTATTATCCCCTACATATTGCAGAGAGGGGGCTGAAAGAGAAAATGGCTTACACGAAGCCATTCAGTGAGTGGCAGAGGCAAGATCTAAACTGGAAACCTTCCGGATCACCGTTGCTTCTCTCCGCCACCTTGCTGCGCTTGGTTCCCCCTATGCCTCTCTCCCGTTTTGCAGGGCAGGGCAGAGGGAGGTCGATTTCAGGCAACCCGACTTGCATGCAAAGCACATCGCGCGCACTTACCACTCTAAGAAAAGATCTATGGAGTTTTCAAACAAAACCGGAAGCCAGGGGGGCCGTGTGTAACTCTAGTCTTTTTCTATCTCTATGATGGGAACAGGAAATAAAAGTGGAGGCTCTCTTGCCTTACTTCCACTCTACGGTCTTTTTCAGTTACAAAACTACATTTCCCAGGATTCCAAAAGAGACGGAGACATAGCCGAATCAATGTTTTTTTTTTTTTAAATCTGCAATTTACCTGCCATTCTGCTTACCATTGTGTTTAGCAGAGGCTTGCTATATAAAAATCGGCTAGGAAAATTTTTCCTGGCACGGAGGTTAAATATTTGCTCAGAATTGTTGCCGCATCGCATAGAGACAGAATATTTGCACAAGCGAAAAGAGTCCAGTAGCACCTTTAAGACTAACCAACTTTACTGTAGCATAAGCTTTCGAGAATCACAGTTCTCTTCGTCAGATGCATGGAGGGTAAGAAGAAACTGGTCAGATATATAGGTGGGGAGGGGAGGTGGGGAGTAGATGCAATCAGTAGCTTCTCGTAATGGAATCAGTTTGCTTCTGATAATGAAATCAGTTACTTCTGATAATGAAATAACCATTCATAGTCTCTATTCAATCCAAGCCTGACTGAATCAAATTTACATATGAATTCCAATTCAGCAGCTTCCCATTGGATTTTGTTTTTGAAATGTTTCTGTTGAACTACAGTGACCTTTAAGTCCTTGATGGAACGTCCTGGTAGACTGAAGTGTTCTCCCACTGGTTTCTGGATGTTGCCATTTTTAATGTCAGATCTGTGTCCATTTATTCTTTTGTACAGAGCAGATGGACATTGTTGGCACATGAGGGCACATATCACGTTGGAGGAGGAGCAGCTGTAAGAGCCAGAGATGCCACTGGGTCCTGTAATTGTATTTCCTGGGTAGATATGAGGGTCCTCCTGGACTCTTCGATTTTGCTACTACTGAATAACATGGCCAGCTCCTCGGGATCTATTTGCACAGGGGGATTGAACCTATCTTTCCTAGTGGCCATCATGGGAACAGCGCAGTGCAGGGGCAACAGGGCTTCTATATATTAGGGATACCAGCAGTTTCCAGCCCCAGCTCACCCCCCCCCCCATAGCATTGCCATCTCCGAATTGTGAAATTGCTGAAGATTTGGGGGTAGAGCGCAGGGAGGGAGGGTTTGGGGGAAGGGGAGCAACCTCAGCAGGGTCTATCCATAGAGTCTATCCTCCAAAGCTGCCATTTTTTCTAGGTGGATTATTTCTGTTGTCCAGAGATTCGTTGTTATTCTGGGAGATCTTGGGGGCCCCAACTGGAGTTGGCAAGCCTAGTCCACCACAAATAAGCGCACACACTGCCTTGCACAACTAGGACTTTTAAGGGGTTTTTTAATGGCAATTGATTATCATTATATTGATACCATGTTAAACCTGAGCAATTCATACCCTGTTATGTGCGGATGATGCAGTAATCCTGTCTCACTCACAAGTGGGCTTTAGGAGAGCATCTGAGCCTTTGCTCCATAGTGCTGTGAGGAGCAGCTTGTGATATAACGTTATAACAGTATGTGCAGCAGATTCTCTGAATTTCCAGGCTTCGCTTTTTTCAAAAGTAAGTAGCCCCTTTCATGGTGGAGATATGACTTGCACCTGTCTGGGATCAGGAGCAGAACAGGTGGCAATGTCTCCCCCCCCCCATCTTCACCCAGTTGGGATCAGTCATGCAGGAGGAGGCAACGCCTGCCTGCCCTCCCCTTTTTAGGGCAGGAGCTGCTGGAAATTTCTCCAGATTCCCAAGAGCTGTTTTCATCAGTGAACTCTGAAGTGCAGGGGAACCGGGGTAGTGGGCTGTTGAAGTACTGAATGTGAACTGCACATAAAGCTTTTAAGAAAAATTAAAATGTGCTCTTTACTATTCCAGGAACCCTCTGTCTATGTTCTAGAAATTCCTGAATTAAACTTCTCCTGCACCTTTGGAGAACCAAAGAACACTGCAGATTTTGATTCCAGCACAAGATATTTACAAGCAGGTGAGGATTGGAATCCTTAGTTGTTGGAGGGGGGAGTCAAGCATTTGCTGTACTTTGGGGGGGGGGCCTAAAATGCATTCTTAAACCTTTTTATGCCATTAAGTGACACCCAGGTTATGGCAGCCCCATAGGTTTTCAAAGTAAAAGACAGAAGAGGTTTGCCACTCCTTGCCTCTGTCTAGAGACCCTGGACTTCCTTGGTGGTCTCCCATCCATGTATTAACTAGGGTCAGTCTTGCCTACCTTCTGAGATCTGATGGGATCAGGCTAACCTGGGCTATCCAGGTAAGAGGAAATGGTAGGGGTTAAAAGCCCAATAGCCCCCCCTAAACTGTGCTATGTATTCACATTCAAAATAACAAGTCTCAGATTATTTTGTAATATCAGGCAGAATCCATTAGTAGTAGTATTGAATGTACCGGGATGTGATTACCCCTTGCCAGACACCATTTATAACTAACTAGAATTCTGAGTATCATATTTCTATTGATATTTGTTTATTATTTGGTAGGTTTTTACCCACACTCTTAGATTAAAAGTCTCTCAAAGCAGTTCCCAAAAATATTGTTAAAATAATATAAAATAGCCATATAAAGTAAAAACAATAAAAAACTATTCTAACCCAACAGTTCAGGAAGAAGGCTTTAGTAAAGGGAAAGGGCTTTAGAAAAGGTGTAACTCTCTGGGTTGGCACCGCAAGAGTTAAGGCAACTGAGATCTTTTCCTAGAACGGTCTGGTAATTTTAGGAAAGCCGAGTAAACCAGCGGTTTCCTCACTTCCTGGTTTTTGATCGCTTAAGCCGGCGTCGTGGAGGAGGTTTCTGCAGGTCTTTAAGAAAGGTGAGGTTGCGGGCAGTGAGTTGTGGGAAGTAACTAACTGGGTGCGGGGAGCGAGAATCAGAAAAAGGGAAGCTGGAATAAGACTGGTAACAAACGGCTTTAACTCAGATCAGTTTATTTTATTGTACTGTGATTATATTTATGTAATCGTGTTTATTAATCCCGTCCCCTTTGGTCTTTAAACAAAACATCTGATGTAATGTGGTTTAGATATGTTTCTTCTCGTTTTTAAAAACGCAATCCAAAATCTCCCTTAAAGTAGTGGCTTGCTTCTAGAGACCACGCTGCATAGAGGAAAGTTGTTCCAAAGCTGCGGTTCTTGTGCCTGAAGGGTTGCCATCATTCAGGTGGTAGGGGGGGGGGATATCCTGGATTTACTACTGGTCTTCAGACCCTGGAGAAAGTGGTGGCTTTGGAGGGTGGAGTTATAAGCTGCTGAGGTTCCTCCCCTACTCGAACCCTGCCCTCTTCAAGCTCCACCCTCAAATCTCCAGAAATTTCCTGACCCGGAGTTGGCAACCTAATGCCTGATACCTATCCCATTTCTCTGGAAGATTCAATGCTTGATTTTGAAAAGACCTTATTGTTAATTGGAAACACGGAACAAAAGGTATGTCATTTGATTCCATCTCGTATTTCAAAAATGTGTGCAAGCTTTAGAGTAGTACACGACTCTTCTTCAAACATAGCCATTCAGAGTAGAAAAGCCATTGCTGCATTACAGATTGCATTTGGGATGCTCCATCTAGCCCTATATGCCAGAGACGATCTGTTTTCTGGTGCCTTTTGTTTGGTGTGTGTGTTTTCGCACTAGATGCCTCCACAACAGTCCTTTGGATTTCAAAGTAAAATCTGGTGGATGGGGAGGGGGATGAGGGGGCTGTATGGTTAAAGTGTCAAAGTAGGATTTGGGAGACCCAGATGTGGAATCATGCAATGCAGGGTGAACTTGGGCCAGCCCCACATCTCATAGGGTGGATGTGAGGATATGATGAAAAGGAGAACAGTGTAAGCTGCTTTGGATCCCCATTGGGGAGAAAAGCGGGGTATAAATTAAAATTTAAAAAGGCAATGTTCCGCTTTCCAGCACGCCATCCCCCCAATTTCAGCCCATCTAGATAGGAAAGGTTGCTAAATATGTATGTGTTGCAACTATCGTGTGATAAATTCTATACTCCTTATATCATGCTGTGGTTAATTTTTATCTAATTGGTTTTTATGCTGCCCTTTCTCCAAGGAGCTCAGAGTAGTGTTTATGTTTCTTGCCTCCTCTGTCTTACTCTCACAGGAACATTAAATGATGTAGCGCTGCCATCTTTGTGTTAGGAAATCTGTGGAGATTTGGGGGTGAAGTCTGGGGAAGGCAGAGTTTGGGGAGGGACCTCAGTGGGGTATAATGCCATGGAGTCTGCCCTCCAAAGCAGCCATTTTCTCCAGGAGAACTGATCTCTGTAATCTGGAGATAAGTTGTAACAGGGCCCAACTGGAGGTTGGCAACCCTACTTGTGATAAATTAGGTAGGGAGAGTGTGGGATTAGGAAAAATGCACTCCCTTCCCAATGCTGTATGTGTGTAGAAAACCTATATGGTGAGATTCCTTCTTTGGGGTAGGCAAATGGCAGGAGCTAAAGTCAGGTTCCACAGCTTGATATCAGAGTGGCACATAGATTTCTTCACTTGGACAATAGCTGCGAAACCTTCTCCCTGCCAAGACAGCCTAATGACTTGCTATTGTCTCTGTGAAACAGGCCCAGAAAGCAAAATTCATCACTTAAATGCTTTGGGGGAAAGCTTCTTTGTGTTGATAATGCAGGTACGCCCCTGATCTAATTAATGAGGAAAATGACTCCTCACATCCTCCTCAGGCTAGGCCTTGACACATTTGGGGAGCATTTAGAAGTCAGATCCAAAATTTCAGAGCAAAACTCATTTTTTTTCTCTAGTAGAGAGCAGGCTGCCATGAAGCAAAGCTGGTCTCTTAGGGGCTTGGTTTGGATAACTGACTCCAGTTCTGTTGAATAGACTTTGTATTGTGGGACCAACAATCCAAGACTGCTCAGTGCTTAACAAAAACTAACCGGAAAGTGTTTGCCAACATTTATGCTGGCTCTTCCTGTGTTCAATAGCGACAAGAATGGCAAAGATTAAGATCTGGGAGACCCAGGTTCGAATCCCTACTCTGCCATGGAAGCCCACTGGGTAACCTTGGACCAGTTACACTCAGCCTTACCTATCTCACAGCCTAATTGTATGGATAAAATTGAGAAGAATGTTGTGAGCTGAATTCGGTCCCCACTGGAGAGAAAAGTGGAGAATAAATATTTAAATAGATAAATGGAAAACATGCAGGGTATTCTTCATTTCAGAATGATCGGCCAAGTGTCTCCAGCAAGTTCATTTATTTATTATTTGTTTATTACACAGATTTTTACCCTGCATTCTGCCCTCATAGGGCCACCAAGGCAGCTAACAATTTTTTTTAAAAAATTAAAATTTCATCTTGAAAGTCATCAAAAAGCCAGCACACAAATATATCGTTAAAACAAGAGCTTAAAATGAATACAAATAATAAAAACAGCCACCAAAACACTGGGCACGAAGGAAGGATCACTGTGGGAATGCCAAGGGAAACAAAGAAGGCTTCACCTGGTTGTAGAAGATGGCAATGGAAGGGGAGAGGCGAATCTACCTGGGAAGAGAGTGCCAGAGTTTTGGTGCTGCTTCCTGGAAGTCCCTCTCCCAGGTTGCCCTCTTCCTCATCTCGAAAGGTGGGGGCACTCGAAGCAGGGCCTCTGGAGATGACTGTAGTGGTTGGGTAGGGTCATTAGGGACTGGGCATTCCTTTGGGAACGTTGGTCCCAAAACATACAGGGCCTTAAACATCACCATCAACAGTGTGAATTGTGCTTGGAAACAAACAGGAAGTGAAAGTAGATGAACCATGAGTTCATATCCAAGTTGGCATTTGAAGGCAGATTTCTCAGATCCTACACTCTCCTCCTTCAAAATCTAGTCCAGGACACACTTTTGCAGAGAAACTAACACAACATAGGGAAGGTGGACAAGATCCTGGAGCAATGTGTAATGCTGGAGTGGGGAGACTCGGGGGGGGGTGCCCTTTTGGTCTGAGAATATAGCAGTGTGATGACTCTGTGAAGGTGTTCATTTATGAAGTTCTGGATCTGTGTTGTGTTCCAAGGTAAAGACAGCAGAAGAGAAATTATACCGAGTGGCTCAGGAGACTTCTTGGATGTTGAGGCTGCAGCTTGGTCTCCAGGTGGTGGCTGTGGAAGAGGAGCATCTTATGAGTCAGCAACAGGTAGCCATGCTGGAAAAGCAGGTAAGGGTGCCGAGTTCGACTTAGTAGCCGATTCGAACCGCAAAGCGAAATTCAGCCCCTGCTTTTGATAGTGTCCTTCCCCAGGTTCTGTGGTCCATAATCCACAAACATTCCCTTTGCCTGACTGCTGTGTTTCTGATGATTTGCGGACAGCTGCAGAGAGGACTGGGTGATGGATTCTTTTTTGAGAAGTGCTGCCACACTGTTTTAAATATTTATAATACTTATGTGATTTTAATTCTGTTTTTAAGTGCGTATCTCTCTCTCTCTCTCTTCATGTTTTACATTGTATGTAATCCGCCCTGAACCTGCTGTTGTGGGGAGGGTAGAATATAAATTGAGTTAAATAAATAAAATAAATTTCATACACGAGAGCCAGTATGGTGTTTTGGCTAGAGTAATGGATGAGGGTCTGTGAGGCTCGGGTTCATTTCCCCAGTCTGCCATGGAAACTTGTTGGGTGAGTCGCAAACTCTCAGCCACAGTGTAGGTGTAAATGGAAGAGAGAAGCACGTTGTAAGCTGCTTTGGGGAGAAAGGTGGGGTGTAAATGAAGCAAAAATGAATATTATTTATTAGATTTTTTAGTCCGTCCTCCCCACCAGGCGGGCTCAGGGCGGAATACAACATTTCCATTTCATACAATACAGTTTAAACACTTAACATTATATAAATAAAACAGTACATAAATAGAATATAACACTAAAATATAAGCCCTCCAGTCCTCAGGATACCCTCTCTTATTTTTTTATGGCTTCTTTCCTCCTCAGCTCCCTGTTGTCTAGCAGAGCCCCTTTAAGTCCATTGCCTGTATTGGTTCAGGCTTCTAAGTTTCCACAGGCCTAGTTCTGGCTTAACTTCCTGGGAGCAGAATGTCTGGCTCAGCTAATTAACTGCACCTGCAAGCTGTTGCCGAGAGAGGGGGCCTTGAGAAACAAGGGAGTCTTATCTCAGTTCCCGCCTAGCAACGTGGATTGACGGCACCTCTGATTGGCTAGGAATCTGAGAGGGGGAGGTTGGCTCCTCTCAGCCCTCAGGTGGCTCCAGGCTATTTTCCCATCAGCATGAGGGAGATATTTTGCTCTATGCCAGGCCTGAGGACCAGACCTGCCTGGTATAGTTTAAGGAGTATGTTAATGACTATAAGCCTCAAGTTCTCCTCAGAGAAATGTTAGTCAGCTATAGTTAATATAGACAAGCTTTTATTGTTTTAAATGCCCTTTGCTTGTGCCTCAGTAGAGTGTTTCCTGCTACTTGCATACATTCTTCTGAAGTAATAAACACCTTTTGTGTAAGCCTTGTGTCTATGAGTGTCTGACCAAGTGTGTGCAGAGTCCCCCAGGTTGGAAAAGAACCCAGAGACTGGTGAGTCTCAGCAGGAGGGGTAAGGGCTATTCTTCCAGGAGGCCTGCTAGGGGTTTGAGTGGCTGTAAGCAGCACTTGAAACGGCAGGCGGGAGGTAGCCCCCTTGGACCCCTATCCCTGGATACCTGTCACCAGACCTTTTCCTTCTCTCAGGCCTATGGGGTGGATCCAAACTGAACTGGCAATTTCCAATTATTTCACTTTCCCGCCTCCCCCGTATCATTCTTCAGAGTCCCTTGTCAGAGTTTTCTTAAGATCAGAGAGCCACAATGTGAGGGGGAGGCAGGAAATTTCTATTCTGTGACTGGAAAATTTAGTTTGGATCTCTCCTTTCCCCTGCAGAAGTTATTGGGCTTCCTTTCTGTATGGTCAGGATATCGTGTAACAGGAGTAGAAGCAGGGCAGCAACAAGTGAGTTGTTGATAGCAAAATGCAGATCATGGAAGATTTTTTTTGTTTAAAATTTCTTATTTTATGGAATAGCACTTATGTTGCAAGCATATAAGCTACAATAAATTGAAATCTGTCATGAGTCAAAATGAACCCTAAGAGGAGGTCGGCTAATTGATCGCAACTGTTGTCTTATCTGGGTTTGAAGTGCTTGATGCGCTTTTCTTCCTTTTGTCTCCATCATATTATGGAGAATGGAAGACAGGCTGACATAGTGCATTGATCAGAAAGCTGGAGCCAAAAGTGATGCATGCTTTCCTGAGGTCTGGTCACTTATAAAATGGATGTTATCTGTATATATAAACTAGATTTTGCTTTTTTGGATTTTTCCATCTCTTACAAATGCTCTATCAACTAAGAAATGTTTCCTTTTTCAGGAACCACCAGTGTCCTTCAAGGACGTGGCTATATTCTTCACCGAAGAGGAATGGGCGCTTTTGGATCCAGACCAAAGAGCCCTCTACTGGGAAGTTATGGAGGAAAATTATAGGACGGTGACCTCTCTGGGTAAGGGTCTTTGCCCTTTCGACATGAACATGGGAGAGAAGGGAGGTGGGAAGCTTATTCCTCAGGCCTTCTTTAACTGAGCAACAAGATGTAATAGGCCACAGAGAGAACATAATTTGCCTTTCTCTTGCTGTGGTGGCGCATTGTCGTGAATGTCTCCATTGAATCTGCAGGTCATCTAACCTTCCTCTCTCAGTTCTTCTGTTGATCAAGAAGATTTTTGTTTCAGAGAGGCAATGTCATCCTAGTTAGATGAGTTTTTGGATGATGAGCCCATCGGTACTATTTAGCCAAGATGTCTGCATGGAAATTCCATGTTCAGAGGGAGAAAAAACCCAAATGCCAGTGACTGTGGGTAAGGGGGGGCACAGTAAGGTCAGTCCTTGGCATCTGTGCCCTGCTTGTGGGCCTTTTGGAGGCATTTGGTTAGTCATTGAGCGAAACAGAAGGGACCATTTTTCTGATCCAATATGGGTGTGCTTGTTTTCTCTGGCACATCGTACCACATCCTTGAAGGTCTTGCTTTCCAATCTGAGCCCCAGGTTGAGTCCCTGGCATCTCCACTTAAAAAAGGTCCTGCTCAAGTAGATCTGGGCAAAATCACTACTTGATTCCCTGGAGAATGAGTGGGACTGTTAGAGTAGACAGTACTCAACTACATTGACCAATAGTCTGATGCGAGAGGATGGAAAATGCATGGAATCATAGGCCTTTCCAGTGCATCTTAATGTATGGGATTTCAGGCCCTTTTCAAAAAAGCCTCATATGAGAATTTTGTCTTTTACGTGACTACCAGTGGCCTGTCATATTGGTCTGGGCAAAGATCCCAGAATAAGAGAATGTTTGTCTAGAGGCTTGGGCAAAGATCACAGGCGCTGGGACCGTCAAAAGTAAGCAAACAATAAGACAACTTGAAAGCAGCTGAGGCAAAGGGCCAATTTTATGACATGAGAAGACAGAAAATTGACGATCTAAATTGGACATTTTAAAAAGAAATATTTTAAAAAGTATGTAACAATACAAGTTTAACAGGAATTAAGCATTCTGATTGCTGAAAGAAAAACAGCTGTAGATTTGAGGACCTAATTTTTGCTAGAAACTGTTTCATTCATAGCAGGGTCTGTTTAAATGATTTGTGAAAGAGTCTCAGAAAAACTGATCCCGGAGGTGCTTTGAGTAATTTTTGCGTAATAGGGAAAGTCAGAAAAAAGGGGGTAACATCATAAAGCAATTTGACCGGATGTTCGAAATAGAACACAGGTAGAATCTGTGTGTTTCTCCATAGTTGTGAATAGGACCATGATGGGAATTCAAACCTAGGTCTCCCAGATCCTAGTCCAGCAGTCTAACCAATACACCACGCTGGCAACTCCCTCCAGTATCTGCTGTCACTGGACATCCTACAGTTCTGTGCCTGTTGTGCTGCTGGGCTAGATACCCTGCGACCTGCTAAGCTCTGCCTTTGACCTGAGGCCACTGGAAACCTGAGGCCACTGCCAGAGCAGTTCTTTATTCCCAATCCACCCTTGGCCACATTTCTTACCCTCAGACTGGCGTGAGAGTTGTCTGTGACACCTTGGCCCAGTCACACTCTCCCAGCCTAACTTACCTCACGGGGTCGTTATGAAGATAAAATGGAGGAGAGTAGAATAATGCTCTAAGCCACTTTGGTTACACATTAGAGAGAAAAGCTGGGTAAAACTATCTGAATAAATAAACATGTCTGCACAGATCTTGGGACCTTTGGTACACAAAGTAAGGTACTCTACTATTGTGCCACGGCCCCTACCCCTAGCCCCCCAGCCTGAGGTCCTAGAGAGCCAGAGGCATCTACAATAGTCTGTATAGAGCTAAGTGGAAGTTTCTAGATGAGATCTCAGAAGATGGGGGCAAGGTCTGCTGAGTTCTGGGCCCTCCATCCCTCCCTTCCAACTTACAGTGGTAGACTGCAGGGGCTTTTCCAGCCCCCCCCCCCAATTTTAATTGGAAGAAGAACGCTTGCTAATTATTGCCCTGGCTAAGCAGTGTGTGTTCCTCAGGGCTCTTATCTGCTGGCTGTGGAATCTCTGAAGGCCATCCTGTCTCCCTCAGTGCTTAGCTGACCAATGCTAAAAGTTTCCCTGACCACTCTTCTTATTTGTATGTTGTTGTGCTTATTTTTTATTTCTACCCTGCTTTCTCCCCTAAGCAGTTTATCACATTGTTCTCCTGGCATCCTCCCCTGATCCTCACAACAACCTCATGAGGTAGGCCAGGCTGAGAGTGTCTGACTCACCCAAGGTCACCCAATGAGCTTTTTTGGCAGAGTGGGGATTTGGACATAAATAATCCCAGTTTGACACTCTAGCCACTATGTGACTGTCACTCTCAAATGAATATTTTTCTTCCACACATTGATCAATTTATCTGAAACATTCCTAGCTTCAGTCTAATATTGTTACCAAGATTGTTTATTTTCTGAGGTACCTATTGCATAGAGATTCAGAGGTCTCCTGTTTTCCAGGCATCCTGCCATTCAGGCAGTGTGTAAAAGAGTACTTTAATTGCCATATGCCTTTGCTGTGCCTTGACAGGATGTTACAGGTGTCTTCGCGTTATTTCCTTCCTAAGGATGAGAATGCTCAGTTGTTTTGGTACAAATTGCCTGAGTAAGAACTGTAATCTCGGCCATGGCTGTGTGAGCCAGACGTGTTTGGGTTTGCTACTTTCACACTGTTGCCATGAGAACTTTGTCCAGTTTCTTCCCACTGCTGATATGCTAATAAGATGGGGGCGGGGAAGAGATGGGTTCCCTGACCCTTTTGCCCTGTTAGTTCATTCCTTCCAACTTCTTAGTCAATTTAGAATCTTTTACTATGGAATTTGCAAATTACTGGAATAAAGCCTTTATATCCAAGAGCCCTGGTGTGCTTGATGTGTGAGGGTCCAGAGTGATGCTCGCCATAGCTTAAGAGCTGAGCACTGACACATTCTAAGATTCATCATTGTGTTTCTCACTTTATATTGGCTGCAGGTGTGAGGCAAACAGAGAATGAGAGAGAAGCAGGTGAGGAGTATTCAGGAGGAGATGAGGGTCTGGAGGCTGAAGGTGAAACTGAGAATCAAGAGAGATCAAAGCAGCAGCGAAGGAGATCCAGTTTTAAGAGGCATCAGAGAATCCAGACAGTGGAGAAATTATATAATTGCAGTGAAGATGGAAAGAACATCAGTCAAAGGAAGCACCTTACTTCACATCAGAAGTTTCACACAGGGGAGAAACGACACAAATGTCCAGAATGTGGTGAAAGCTTCGGTCAGAAAAGAGATTTTATTTCTCATCAAAGAGGGCACACAGGGGAGAAACCGTATAAATGCTTTGAGTGTGGAAAGAGCTTCCGAAGGAATGACCACCTGACTTCACATCAAAGAGTACACACAGGAGAGAAGCCCTATCAGTGCTTTGAATGTGGGAAGAGTTTCTGTCGCAGCACACGCCTTAATGCGCATCACAGAATGCACACAGGCGATAAACCATACAAATGCTCAGAGTGTGGAAAGTGCTTCAAACAGAACTCTGGCCTTTTTTCCCACAAAAAGATCCACAAAGGGGAGAAACCATATAAATGTTTAGAGTGTGGCAAAAGCTTCATTCGGAGAGCACACCTTTTCTCACATCAAAGTGTACATACAGGGGAGAGACCATATAAATGCCTCACATGCGGAAAGACCTTCCGTCGGAGTGACCACCTGACATCACACCAACGAGTCCATGGAGACTAGAAACTGTGACAAGGAAGGTTTTTCCAGGCAGTGAGCATGAGCACTTGTACCTCTCAATGTCTCCGAGAAGGCTTGTTAAATACTTGGATTACAAAGAAGGCTGTTTTGGGCAGATCACCAGGGAAAATGTGGATTTACGAGAGGAAGAAAAACTCAAAAGAAAAGCTGAATGGATACAGAAGGCAGAGAATGGTTGAAACACTTATTAATCTTGTCTCTGGAAGTCCTAAATAATGAAATTAGAAAAGATAAAGGGATAAAAGGAACAGTAATAAAAGGCGAAGAATATAGGTTACAAGCCTTTACGGACGACCTAGTATGTATTTTGGAAGAACCAATAGAGCATATTGACTGTCTGATATCAAAAATAACAAGATTTGGGGAAATGGCAGGAATGAAGGTCAATCAGCAAAAAACAAAGATTATCATCAAAAATATGACAAAAGCACAAATTAAAGAATTAACAGAGAAGTCTGGATTCCAATGGGGAAAAATAGTGAAATACCTAGGAATCTATATAACCTTTAGAGCTAGTTCATTGAGGGAGGACAATTACCAAAAATTAATTAAAGCAGTTGTGGAGGATTTAAATAAGTGGAAAGATAGGCATATATCACTGTTGGGGCGTATAGCCACAATCAAAATGAATACATTGCCTAGGTTCATGTTTTTATTCCAGACCATACCAATCATACAGAAAAAAGCGTTCTTTCAAGAATTAAATAGAATAACTTCAAAATTTATATGGCATGGCAAAAGACCTAGAATAAGACTGAAAGCTCTACAAGAATTAAAAGAAAAAGTGGGATGTGCTTTGCCAGACTGGGAAACGCACTACGAAGCCTGTGTACTGGTATGGATTAAAGAACGGATCTTAATCCAGAATATAAGGCTCTTAAAGCTAGAAGGGTATGATCTTAAATTGGGGTGGCATGCATTCCTCTGGTATCAGAAAGCTGAGGTACGTAAGTACTTCAAAGATCATGTAATAAGAAAGTCCTTAATGTCAGTGTGGGAGAAATTAAAATAGGAGATTTACAAAAGAATTCCAAAATGGGTGTCACCAGTGGAAGCATTCACTCACCCAAATTTATTAAATTGGGAGGAAATATATAGATTTGAGCAACTACTAGGGAAAGATGGAAAGTTAAACTCAATAGAGGAATTAAAAGAACAGGATATACAGATGGGCTGGGGGCTAAGAGCACAAATTGAGTCCAGATTTGCTAAAGACAAACCGCAAGAGTTCTGTTTGGAACAGCCCCCCTTTGATAAATTACTATTGGAGACAAACGAAAAAATAATTAAGAAATTCTATCTATATCTAATGCAACTGAAAAGGGAAGATGAAGTAATAAAAGACTGTAGGACAAAGTGGGCACAAAATTTGGGGCATGAGATAGATTTAGAACAATGGTCACAGACATGGAAGATGAATATCAAAATAACAAAGCCATTCAAAGAAAATTTGTATAAAATGTATTCTAGGTGGTATGTGACACTGGAGAAACTGTCTAAAATGTATGCGGATACATCCAATAAATGTTGGAAATGTAAAGAAAAGTTAGGTATGTTCTATCACGTGGTCATGTAAAAAGGCAGCGAAATATTGGAAGATGATACATGGGTTACTTCAAGAAGTATTAGGCATGGCCATACCTTTCAAACCAGAATGGTTCTTATTGAATATTATGTTGGAGGGGGTAGAGAAGGAAAACGGGTATTTGATGCTTCATATAATTACGGCAGCAAGAATAACATATGCGAGGTACTGGAAGAAACTAGAGATACCATTGAAAAGAGAAGTGATAGGAAAAATCTTAAAAACAGCAGAAATTGATGTCTTAACAGACTTGATAAAAGAACAAAGTAGGGGCGATCTGCAGAAAAGATGGTCACCCTTTCATAGATGGGTTAAATCAAATTATGGAACAAGAAGGATATGAAGATAGGAGAGAATACTTATAGGAAATAAGCAGGGTAGACTTACAGGAAAATTAGGTTTTGGATAAGGAAAACAAGATATAAGGAAGAAGGAACTGTAGAGATGGAAAATGAGTATAATACATAGTTTGTTGTTATCATCACTGTAGATTTCTTACGAAGTGCTTGATGTGATGTCTATGTGTATATGTATGTATTCTTTTTGAAATCAATAAAATAATAATAAAACAAAAAAAAGAAACACTGGTGTTCTTTTCTAATTATGGTTAGATGTCACAAACAGATATTCATGAAGGATACAAATCTTTTTTTTCCCTCCATTTTATTTTAAAATTTAAAATTTAATTTACTTTTAGTGCCTGATTACAACATAGGGAATTCAGCATAAAAAGACATGAAAACCGGGACAATCCTGTCAATAGTAGCAATTGAAAACCAAACACTTAATTGAAGTTATTGTGTATTTCTTCCAGAGTCAACGGTAAGCTGGGGCGGTGGGTGGGGAAGAGGCAGCTGTCTCAAAGATGAGGCAGCTGGAAACAGGAAGGATATGGAGAAAGCCAATCATACTTCATCCTGAAGAGGATCCCAGTGTGTTCACGGTTGGCATGCAAGATGGTCTGGAGAGCCATCTACAAAGTTGGGGAAGGGGGCTTGCTCAGACCTTCATGCACCTGGTTTTACCAATGGGGAAAATAAAGAGTGGGGTCCAGAATTTCAGATTTTGGTTACAGCTGATAAACTCTGGGTTGTGGCTGAATGAGCTGACTGACAGGAAGACAGTTGATTCACTTGAAATGTGGTGCTGGAGGAGGGTTCTGCGGATACCATGGACAGCCGAAAAGACAAATAAGTGGGTTCTAGATCACAGCAAGCCAGAATTCTCCCTAGAAGCTAAAATGACAAAACCGAGGCTATCGTACTTTGGTCACATTATGAGAAGACAAGACTCATTGGAAAAGAGGAAGACTCAAAAGGAGATGGCTGGACTCGGTAAAGGAAGCCACATCATCCAGTGTGCAGGATCTGAGCAACTCGGTTAACGATAGATTGATAGGTCATGTTGGAGGACGCATAACACACACATTGGTGTATACTTTGGGGTGCAATCTGTCATAGGTCATTGAAGCTTACCTGTGAGTCAAAGGGGATCGTCATCAGAATACCTTTACTGATGTGAGAAGAGTGACTGCCTTTACAAGGTATAATTCTTGACACAATGATGAGTGAATGGCTTTTCCTGTCAAATGATAACTCTGTCCAGAATGGCATTTGCAAGTGAAATATCAAAATCGTAGGATTATTTTATCCTGAAAGCCTAGGTCCATCATCTTGTTTTAAATGTATTGTTTTTAATGAATGTGCATTTTTATTGTATTTTAATTGTATTTTTAATATGTTGGTATCCGCCCTGAGCCCGCTTGCGGGGAGGGCGGAATACAAATTTGAAATAAATAAATAAAATAGGTCATTGTATATAATCCAAAAGCTGTGAGGAGCTCAAGAGGCTATCGGAGAATCCTGTGCTGAGGTCTTCCAGCTGCCCTTGAGGTGTCAAACAGCCTTTTCTGTCCGAGGATCCTATTTATTACTCAGTACTTGTAATCCTCAAGATGTAAAACAAAAGGGTGTCTCTCTCTTTACTTCTGGTATCCATCTATTAAGAGCCCCGTGGCACAGAGTGGTAAGCTGCAGTACTGCAGCCCAAGCTCTGCTCATGGCCTGAGTTCGATCCTGGCAGAATCTGGGTTCAGGTAGCCGGCTCAAGGTTGACTCAGCCTTCCATCCTTCCAAGGTCGGAAAAATGAGTACCCAGTTTCCTGGGGGTAAAGTGCAGATGACTAGGGGAGGCAATGGCAAACCACCCCATAACAAAAGTCTGCCAAGAAAATGAGATATGCAACCTCCCAGCATGGATCAGTAATGACTTGGTGCTTGCTTTACCTTACCTATCCATCTATTCACGGTTTTTTGGAGTCTGCATCCTCTTTGCCTTCCTGCGTTTCTGCAATCTGTCCAGGTCAGTTGAGATGCTGCCAGAGTCTCTGAAAGGAAGAAATTTTCTGGGGAGTTTTTCTCCATTGCTGGTTCCCATTATTGGGCACAGGCTATAGTAAGATAGAGTCATAGAGTCTCTCTACATGAGAGGCCTCGGCACATGTTCATCAAGTGTAGGGAGATGTAATGTTAGCTGGGAAGTATAGTTTAAAAGCCAGAGCCAGCAGAGATCACTCCTCAGAGGGTTTGTTAATTTTCATCTTTGCCTTCCCATGGCTACAATAGAAAGTTCTCTACTTTGCCACATAGAGGAGCAGATAAAAACATTCCAAGGTTGACTTTCCCTCCAGAAGTGATGAGCATACACCCTCTCCTCTCTTGAAAGATACATGTTTGGCACTGTGTAGATCATGTTGTTGGAAAAGGGGTTGGTGTTAACCCAAAAAACGCAAAAGATGTAATTTAGCAATATGATAAGCTACACTACGCTTACAGAAATCTCACGAGGATAACTGTGTGAAGTGAACAAAACCAATCAGTGGGTGTATAGGTGGTCAAGTGCATGTGAAAACCAATAATAAACCACTGTAGAATAATGCTGTTAGTGATGTAAGTAAAAGGTATGAAAGATGAGGTATTTCTTTGTCTTACTAGAGTGCATGGAGGCCTGTTTTGAGGTCTATATTGCAATATATCAATCAACTTTTCCAGCCCTCGTTCGTCTCATTCCTTTGTCTCAGATTGGGTTGGGGGCAAAGGTGCACTGTTCTGTGTAACAGTGACATCTGCAAATTTAATGAAGAACCCCTTCATATCTTCATCCAGATCATTTATAAAAATATTGAAAAGCACTGGGCTCAAAACCAAGCCCTGTGGCTCTCCCCTTGACCCCAATCAGACGTGATGCCATTGACAACTACTCTTTGAGTGCATTTATCCAGCCAGTTCCCCGTCCAGCTCACCATCCTAGAGTCCAGTCCACAGTTCTCCAGTTTACCCATCAGAACATCATGAGGAACCTTGTCAAAAGCTTTACTGAATCCACATATAAACTACCTCAACAGCGTTCTCGGGATCCAGTAAGCCTGTTACTCAATCATATAAGGAGATGCTATTGGTCTGGCAGAACATTTGAAGGCAAATCTAGGCTGACTTACCCATATCACCATGTTGTCTGTCAGATGCTTGCAGATTGATGCCTTTAATATCTGTTCCAGTATATTCCCTGGGACAGAGGTCAGGCTGACTGGCCTATAATTCCCAGGATCGTCCTTATTCCCTTTTATGAATATTGGAATGACAATTTCCGTCCTCCAGTCTTCTAGCACATTACCTGTCTTCCAAGAGGCATGGAAAATGATCGGCAAAGGGTCTGCAAGTTCTTTGGAAAGTTCCTGAAGCACTCTCGGGTGGATCTCATCCGGCCCAGGGGATTTGTACACACCCAGTGCAGCGAGATGCTTCCCCACAACTTCTCTGCCAGTGTCTAGCAGCAGCCCTGAAGCCATGCTTTGTCTACTACCATCTCTAGCTGGGCCTGTTCTCTCCTTCAGGGAGAAAACTGAGGCAAAGTAGGCACTAAGCCTTTCTCCCTTCGTTTCCATTTGACCCAGCTATGGGGGTATCACCCCCTTCACCTTCCATTTGCTCCTCAAGTATCTAAAGAAAGTTTTTCTGTTGTGGTGATCCCCTCTGGCCAGTCTCAGCTCATTCTGAGCTTTGGACTCTCTGATGCCTGCCCTATAGTGCCTAGCGACCTCTAGATTCTCTTCTTTCGATGCATTTCCTAACTTTTTTCATTTCCTAACTTGAGAGATTTCATCAGGACTTCAACAACTTTCACCCTACTATCAACATGAGCCTGGACCACTCTACACAACAGGTACACTTCCAGGACACCACTGTACAACTACATAATGGACGGATAAATACCACCTTATACCGGAAACCAACAGACCGATACTCATATCTACATGCCTCCAGCTACCACCCTAAACATACCACTCCGTCTATTGTCTACAGCCAAGCCTTACGTTACAACCGTATCTGCTCCAGTGCTCTCGACCGAGACTCACACTTAAGAGATTTACAACAAGCATTTTTGGGACTACAGTACCCACCAAATGAAGTGAAGAAACAAATCAACAGGGCCAGACTAGTACCCAGAAACAGCCTGCTCTAGGACAAACCTAAAGGAACTAACAACAGAACACCACTGGTTGTCACCTATAGCTCCCAGCTCAAACCCATCCAACGTATCATCAGTGAGCTACAACCCATCCTGGAAAATGATACCTCTCTCTCAGAAGCCCTGGGTGGAAGACCTTTCCTTGCCTACAGACAGCCCCCCAACCTTAAACGACTTCTCACTCACAACCATGAATCGGCCAGCAGAGTCACCAGTACAGGTACCAGGCCCTGCAACAGACCCAGATGCCAGCTCTGCCCTTATATCTACCTAGGGAATACAATTACAGGACCCAATGGCATCAACTACACTGTCTCTGGCTCTTACAGCTGCTCATCCTCCAATGTGATATATGCCCTCATGTGCTAACAATGTCCTTCTGCTCTGTACATTGGACAAACCAGCCAACCTCTACGCAAAAGAATAAATGGACACAAATCTGACATTAGAAATGGAAACTTCCAGAAACCAGTGGGAGAACACTTCAATCTACCAGGACATTCCATCAAAGACTTAAAGGTCATTGTAGTTCAACAGAAACCTTTCAAAAACAAAATGCAACGGGAGGCTGCTGAATTGGAATTCATATGCAAATCTGATTCTGTCAAGCTGGGACTGAATAGGGACTATGAATGGTTATCTCATTATCACAGGTAACTGATTTCCTTTACAGAGGCAGGGTCAGGGGGAGTCCAGTGGCACCTGGTGTGGGCTTTTGAGGATCACAGTTCTCTTTGTCAGATGCATCTGGCGGGGAGAGATGTGGTTCTTGGCTTGTGCTGCAGTGGAATTGGTTGGTCCTGGAGGTGCTGCTGGACTCTTTTTGATTTTGCTACTACAGACTAACACGGCTAACTCCTCTGAACCTTTACAGAAGCAAACTGATCTCCATATCAGAAGGAGCTGTTTGCATCTGTAGCCGAGAAAATTGTTAATTGCTACACGCAGCTAATATAGCCAGTAGTTATGATCAATGGTCAATATCTAATCATTTTCAGCTTGTCTCTTTCTACAGCCTGTCCTTTGTCCAAATTTAACACTGTCCAAATGGAGTTGGGTAACGCCCAAGACTGTAGAAATGTACCAGACATTGTCTGTTATTCTTAGCTAAATTCAGCAGAACAAATTGCTTAACTCGCCGCAGAACAAATTGCTTAACTTGCAAAGAAGAAACAGAGGCTAAGCAGAGTGCAAAGAGGAGGAGGCAACGGAATAACTAAATATGGTAAACTGTATAACTGTATGTTGTAAGATTGCAGGCACAGCAAAATTGTAACCGTTAGCTAGTGGGTAACCACCTTCTGTGATGTAACTGTAAGTTCTTTGTGACTTTAGTCACGCTGGGTCCTGCCGGCAAATAGACTCCATTCCTTCCTAAGATCCTGTCTGGTCTCAATTCTTGGTGAACCCCAATTCTGCTACACATCTACCTCGCCCTCCCCTCTCCTCCTCTATATCTGACCAGTTTCTTTTGGTCCTCCATGCATCTGACAAAGAGAACTGTGATTCTCGAAAGCTTATGCTACAATAAAATTGGTTAGTCTTAAAGGTGCTACTGGACTCTTTTTGTTTTTTCATTATGTATCTTTATGCTGGGATGTGACTGGCGTGGCTTTAGGGAAACGTCTCACCCCATATTGGGAGAAACAGCGACACCTGCCTGTCGTTGAGGGCAAAATAATGACGTGCCAGAGGCGGTAGCTGCGGGATTGGCAGCTAGCTGACACTCGCAAGCTGACACTCGCAAACAGAACGGGTGAGATCCGGCTCCTCCACGTGAAGACGGAATACCCTTGAATAGAAGACCACGCAGAAAGTAAGACTCTTGCGCCTACTTGTGTACAATGCCTTGTTTATTTTCGCCCCTGCTGAAGACAGGAAAACTTGGGCTGCTGCCCCAGGACTCTTTTTGGTTCCTCTTTCAGGGGATATATGCTGGCATTGGGTAAGGGATTCTCCTCTGCCTCGTTTTCCGTGCTTGAAGACAGCATTGGGCTTTCTTGTGATTGCAGGAAAAATGAGGTGCTGATCCCTCCCAAGAGAGGTCTGGGGCAAGAAGGAGGTGGGGTATTATGCACGAATTGTGTGTGTGTGTGTGTGTGTGTGTGTGTGTGTGTGTGTGTGTGTGTGTGTGTGTGTGTGTGAGAGAGAGAGAGAGAGAGAGAGAGAGAGAGAGAGATGGCTGGGGAGAGGACGGGGTGGGGTGAGGAGAGAAAGGGAGAAAGAGGGGCAACCAGACGAAGTCCCTAGCCGTTGTCCCCCTTCGTTTTTAAAGTTTTTAAAACTTGAAATTCAAGCCCTTCTCATAATATGGCAGTTTGCCGCAGTACCTCCATTATTCTTCTCCTTTTTCCTTTTCAAAATCTTTTGCGATGCAGAAGCTGTACAGGCAAAAATCTGTGAAGGAGCACAATTGAGCTTGGTATTCTATGGCACACACCTGCCCCATATCAAAGCCTCGTTGAAATAGGTTTGTTACAAGAAAGAGTACAAAGAGTACAAATGATATGATCTCCATGAATGGCCCAGCTTATATTTGTTGCGTTTATATTTGTTGTATGAAAGCTTTAGAGTAGAACAGAACTCCTTCTCAGGCAAAGACATTTAAAGCAGAGTTATTGCTTGAAAATGCCGCTGGGTATTTCTGGATTGCAACATGCAAGACTCTGAGGCTGAAAAAAAAATTTTATTGACATTTGGTTGTGTTGTGCATTTTCTAAAAAAATTGAATGAGCAGCGTTGGAAATCTGCTTCGTTACCTTAGTGCTCAGGAATGCCAAGAGGTGAATCAAACGGGTGTCTTTTCCTCTTTCAGAGACCCCCGATGTCCTTTGCGGAGGTGGCCGTGTTCTTCACGGAGGAGGAATGGGCTCTCCTGGATCCGGCCCAGAGAGCTCTCTACTGGGAAGTCATGCAGGAAGTTTACGAGACTGTGACTTCTCTGGGTAAGGGTCTTCCCCCTTTTTTCCTTGATAGGGAAGAGAATGTTTTCCTCATCTGCCACTGAGGCAAACAACAACTCCCTCCCCTTCTAAGTTTGCAGTGCCTCAGAACGAATGCATTCAACACTTTTGTGCTCTGAGGAGAAATCTCTAGCTGGAGAAGGCTCTGATTGGGAGGGATGGATGACATCCCAATTGAAGCCGTCTTTGCAGAGCCCCCCTCCGTCCTCTCTGCTGAGCAGTTCCAGGAACACTGCTGTGGTATTTTGGAGGGTCTTGAAGGTGCTTTGTGTCCTCCAGTTTGAACCTTCTCTCCCCTTTCATGACCCTTCCTATATTCATACTCCTGGAAAAACCACAGGGCACCTCAGTTTTTGACCTGACTCCTCTGAAAGATGTACTCCCACACCCCAAAAATTCTCCTCCTTCCCTGCCATTCTAGCAATTATTATTAGTATTAGTATTATTTATATCCCACCCTCCCCGCAAGCGGGCTCAGGGCGGGTTACAACAGAAGATAAAATATACCTATGGCCTGCTGCTTCCCTTTCCCTCATCCTGGGACTAAGGCATGGCCAGTAGCTTGAATCCTAGAAATAACCTCTGCCCCCCAGCTCCCCTCACCAGTATCTGCAGCTTTTCGGCACAAAAACATACTTGAATGGACTAAATCCCGCCATATTCTTTTTCTGCTCTCCCTTCAAGGCCTTTGGGTCCCAGAGCCCTTCCTCAACCCTCAGCTGCCCCCAAGGGAAATGCTCTTCCTCCAGAGCTCTGTGGAAACAGGAAGGCACGAAGAGGCCGTCTGGTCAGGTGAGGGAGCAGAAGCAAGGCTGCAAAGGGATCATTTCTGGGTAGTGTGTAGGAGTTACTCTGTGAGATCTCCGTTCGGTCTGTTTTATCCAGTTGAGGAGTAAATCTGAGTCCAGGTGTCCAAAACATTAGCCGCATCGGGGCCATATCAGACAGGACAGCAAATGCACAGCTACTTCAAGGAACAGCAGCTCCGTGTCTGGTTTCTTCCCCCTTCCCTCCTTTCTTGAGCACACATGCTGAGCTCAGTGGTTAGAGCCATTGCTTTGCATGTAGGAGGTCCCCAGTTCAACCCCCAGCGTCTCCAGTGAATGGATCTCACACAGGAGGTGTTTGAAAAGACCTTTCTGTGCCTGTGGCCAGAGTGGATAATATTTTGCCTGCGACCCGAGTCAATGACAGTTTGGCAGATGAACCAGTGGTCTGACTCAGTATAGGGCAGGATCACGAGTTCGAATTCCAACTTCCTCCCTGCCACACACTGGCCAAATGTAGCAATACCATGTTTCTCTCATTATCACTGCAAATGCAAAGGCAAACAATGACCTTCTCCATTCTCCCCACTCCTGCCCAACTTCCCCCCACTGTCCCGCATTGCCAGTTGGGAGCTTTCTGGCTCTATTAAAAATAATTGCTTGGCATGTCTCAGTAGAGTTTTAACACTGTAGCAATATACTTAATACCAATAGCTTGAAAAAATGTTAAAAGCCTGTAGGAGGCTGGAGAACGGAAGGTGTGAGGAGAATTGAGCCTCGTTTGAATGGGGAGAGGGGAACATCGGCCCCTCCCTTTCTGTGCTTTCCCAGAACCTGTTTGGGGAGGATCTTCCAGGAAAGATGATATATCAAGGGAAGTTTGGGAACCCTGAAACAGCCAAGGACAGCCCAGAAGTGTGACAAAAATAATGTGATGTCATGGAGAAGCCCAATTAAAATCCACTATCATTTCAGGGAAACACAGCAAGAGCTCCATGATGAAGAACGTGTAGGAAATAGTAGTCAAAACTTTATGATGTTCAATGTATATAAGAAAAGTCACGTCTAAATGGTGTGTTCTCGAATTTTCCCAGGTATAGAAAAATCTCAAATTGTCCAAGATGGCCACACCTCTCAGCTGGAGGAAGTGAAAGAGGCGTGTTTCCAGGACCCCAAAGAAACAGAGCTGCCAGCAGGTACTTGCTTGGAAGTGTCGGGGGGCCCTTTATGGTCTGAGAATAGGATTCCTATTTAATTTCACCCAGGAAAGATCTTTGTGTCCCGCCCTGAGTTTTTGTTCTGTGGCAAGACCTCATTCACTCTGCAAGTGAACCCTGAACAGGTCTCTGTTCTCTGTAGGCCGGTCCAGTCTTCTCAAAGTCATCCTAGAACAATTTTCTCCTCTCTCAGACTTCCTCTCTTTATGGACTGTAGATTCCTTCTTTCTCTCCACCTCACACAGATGATGGGACTTTGAGGGAAGAGGAAGGCCTTGCCTCGGAAGGAGCGCTGGACAGGTTACCTGGTGGCTCTCGAGAGAACGTGTCCTTCCCAGCTGAGCCAGGTGAGAGTGAGTCTCCTCTCCTTTGCTCCTGGAGAAACAGAGGCGGCAGTGCCAGGAAGGGTCTCTTCTCTGGGCCCCCAAGTTCTTACGTTATGCTGGCAGGGAAGGTTTGAGTCAGGAGGAAGTTCCCCGATCATTCCCCCCCTCCTTATCCCCTGTGTTCCCTACTGGACCCCGGCCTGTTGCCTCTTATGGCAATGCATGCCCTGCCCCTCCCTCCAGAAGCAAAGCAGGCTTATGGAGGCCAGAAGCAACACAGGCCAGGTGACAAAATGATGTTGCCCATTTTGTTATTGGGTTTCAGTTTGAAAACAAGGGGATTTGGGGAAGACCTCCTGTGCAGGAAGAGAAATGGGGGTGGGGAAGCAAGACAACCAAGGGTCCATTTCAAAGCATTCCTTGGGATGTTTTTGTATGGGATAATAATAACAACAACAACAACAACATTTGATTTATATACTGCCCTTCAGGACAACTTAATGCCCACTCAGAGTAGTTTACAAAGTGTTATTATTACCCCACAACAATCACCCTGTGAGGTGGGTGGGGCTGAGAGAGCTCCAGAGAACTGTGCCTAGCCCAAGGTCACACAGCTGGCTTCAAGTGGAGGAGTGGGGAATCAAATCTGGCTCTCCAGATAAGAGGCCCGTGCTCTTAACCACTACACGAAACTGGCTCTCTCCTCCTGTTTTGTCTAATCAAGGACACAATCTACGTAAAAGTTGTTCATAGAATTATTGGGTTGGAAATTGTCTCAAGGGTCATCTAGTCCAACCCCCAGCACAATGCAGGAAATTCAGTTACCTCCCCTCCCACCCACACACACCCAGTGACCCTTACCACATGCCCAGATGATAGCAAAACACCGTCAGGATCCCTAGCCAAACTGGCCTGGGGAAAATTGCCACCTGACCGCAAGGTTGTGATTGGCCTTACCCTGGGCGTGTAAGAAGGGGCCACAATAACTAAGCACTGATGTAACCCTTCCTAATCTCCCTCTCATTATCTACCTAAGATCACAGATGCAGAGGAGTTAGCTATGTTAGTCTGTGGTAGCAAAATCAAAAAGAGTCCAGTAGCACCTTTAAGACTACCCAATTTTATTGTAACATAAGCTTTCGAGAATCAAGTTCTCTTCGTCAGATGCATGGTACAGAAACTAAGATCACAGAATAAGCGTTGCTGTCAGATGGCCATCTAGCCTTTGCTTAAAAACCTCCAAAGGAGGAGAGCCCACCACCTCCCAAGGAAGCCTATTCTACTAAAGGACCTCTCTGTCAGGAACTTTTTCCTAATGTTTAGCTGAAAAGTCTTTTGGTTTAATTTCTACCCATTGGTTCTGGTCTGGCCTTCCTCTATATGAAGATAGTTATCATATCACCTGTCAGATGTCTCCTCTCCGGGCTAAACATACTGAGCTCCTTGAAACTTTCCTCAAAGGACTTGGTCTCCAGACCCCTCACCATCGCTGTTGCCCTCCTTTAGACACGTTCTAGCTTGTCTATATCCTTCTGAAATTGTGGTGCCCAAAACTGAACACAGTACTCTAGGTGAGGTCTAACTAGAGCAGAATAGAATGACACCATCATTTCTCGTGATCTGGACATGATGCTTCTGTTGATACAGTTCAAAACTGCATTTGCCTTTTCATCTACCATATCATGCTGCTGATTCATGTTCAGTCTATGGTCTACTATAACCCTTAGATCCTTTTCACACCTACTGCTACCAAGATAAGTCTCTGCCATCCCATAATAATGCATTTGATTTTTCCTACCTAAATGCAGAACTTTGCATTTATCTCTGTTGAAATTCATTTTATTTGTTTTAGCCCAGTTTTCCAGCCTGTCAAGGACAGCCTGTATCCTGACTCTGTCTTCTACCATATTTGCAATCCCTCCCAATTTAGTATCATCTGCACATTTAATAAACATTCCCTCTATTCCTTCATCCAAATCACTTTCTAAATGCTCAAAGACTGACTCTTTTGACAATTTGTTCTAGAACTTTTCCAGGTAGAGATGTCAAGCTGACAGGTCAGTAGTTACCTGAATCCTCCTTTTTCTCCTTCTTGAAGATGGGGACAACATTTGCCCGTCTCCAATCTTCTGGCCTGATCTCTAAGAATTCTCAAAAACAATGGACAGAGGCTCAGGGCCAAGCTACACATGACGAATGACACTTGAACGGCAAGTGGATTGAGTGGAGGGCAAGTGAACAGGGAGAAATACACTTGCCGTTCAAGTGTCATTCGTCATGTGTAGCTTGGCCCTCAGAAATTACATCAGCAAGCTCTTTTAGATCCCTTGGATGAAATTCATCTGGCTCTGAGGACTTAGGTTCATTTAAAGAAACTGGGTCTTTCTGTACTACCTATATGTTGATCCTAGGCAGCGACTCCCGTCCCCCATCCTGTTTTCTGTTATTGCCATGTTGAGCACCGTTTTCCTCACAGGAGGAGACTGAGGAAAAGTAGGAATTGAGCAGTTCTGCCCTCTCTTCATCACCTGTTACAGTTTCACTTTCTGGTCCCTGCAATGGGCCTACCATGTCATTTGTCTTTTTCTTATTTTGAACATAAACAAAGAACCTTTTGGGGGAGGTTGTTTTTAGCATCTCTTGCTGGCCTAAGCTCATACTGAACTTTAGCTTTTCTAACACTGTCCCAACAAGCATTGATTATTTGTTTATATTCATCCTTGGGTTTTTTATTTTAAGAACATACTTTATACAAAATAACAAATTCTTAGGGAAATAAAATCTACAGATCTCCAACGAACAAGCTTTATTTTAAAAAAAAATCCTTAAAAAAATTACCCAACACACAATAATAAACTAACTATTGAGGTAACTGTCACTCTCAGGGAATAAAGGGAATCAGTAGACCAAGACAAAATATACACAATACAAAAATAAATAGCATTCCCCTTTCCAGTATTGACCAGGAGAGTTTGAACCCAGCTCTTTGCAGCAGCAAGAGAGGGTGAGCAAAGGATCCCTGATGCTGTGCTCCAGGCTTCATCCTTGGTTTTAAGACCCTCCTTCCATTTCCTAAATGAGTCTTTTTTTATTTCTCAATTCATTAGCAAGCTGTTTATGGAGCCATCTTGGCTTTGCTGAGCTCCTCCCATTTTTCCTTCTCATAGGAATTGTTTGTGATTGTCCCTTCAATATTGCGCCTTTAGGAAACTCTCACCCCTCTTCAGCTCCTGTCTCCTTAAGTGTTTCTGACCATGGGATTCTACCCAGCATAACTTTCAGTTTGTTAAAATTTGCTTTTCGGAAGTCCAACCTATATGTCTGACTACACACAGCTTTTCCCTTCCCCAAGACTGTAAATTCCATAATTTCATGGTCACTGCTCCCAAGGGTGTCCACTACTTTCACCTTGTCAACTAGTTCTTTCCTGTTGGTGAGAATCAGGTCCAAGATAGCAGAACCCCTTGTTTCACTCTCTACTTTTTGAAAAAATGAAGTTGTCATCAAAACAAGTCAGGAATTTATTTGACCTTTCCTTTTTAAGAGTTAGACTTCCAACAGATATCTGGGTAGTTGAAATCTCCTATGACTAATGTGTCCCATCTCTTTGTGAACTGTGTAATTTGTTCTAGGAGTTTCTCATCCAAGTCCTCTGCGTGTCTTGGTGGTCTATAGCTGACCCCTACCATAATATCATGATTATTTCTTACTCCTTTTATTTTTACCTATGCTCAGATACATGTATTTCCTCACAAGTATATACCTCCTTTACATATAATACTCCTCCTCCGCCCCCTTCTTTATTTGTCTCTCTCTTTTGAACAAGTTGTATGCCTCAGTCCTAGAATTCCAATTATGAGTGTCCAAAAACCAAACCATGGTCCAAAAACCCAAATCTTTTCTTATGACGACACCATCTACATAACCAGTCTTTTATTTGCAGTATTCTTATTTCCCTTCCTAAACCACGGCCTGCGACAGGAAGAACTTATGATAATACAACCTGCACTCCCAGGTCCTTAATCTTTTTACCCAGAGCCACATACAGTGCAATCCTATGAAGAGTTACTCCAGTCTAAGCCCATTGAAGTCAATGGCCTTAGACTGGAGTAACTCTCCATAGGATTGCACTGATAGTCTCTTTTAAGGCATTCTGGACTGTGCCAGGCGGTGTCATTTGTTCCCACGTGGATCAGCCAGAAGGGATAATAATCTGTGGGCTTGATGAGTCATCCTACACTTTCTGTCACATCCAGGATAGGTGCACCTGGTAGACAGCATACCTCTGAGGATGACAAGTCCGGTTGGCACACTTTACCCTCTAGCCCTCTCAGTAGGGAATCCCCAATAACCAGCACTCGCCTTCTCCTATTTTGGGGAACAGACAGGAACCTTCTTGTGGGTACCACTTCCAGAACATGTTAGAGCCGAACTAAACATGACAGAGAATGCACAGCTCTTCCCAGCAGCAGCTCCATTTCTGGATTCTTCCTCCTCCTCCCGTTTGATGACAGCCCATCACAACCTCCTGCCGTGAGGAAGAGTTGTAGCTCAGTGGGCAGAGGCCCTGCTTTACCTCTTGGTGCTCTCGGACATGGTGCCAGAGACTTCGAGATGATTGTTCTGGGTGATTTCAACATGCCTGTCCGAGGTCTGAGGCACAGCCCCTGGCTTTGCCGGGAGGAAGCAGTGGGAGACAGCCGGGAGGCAGTGGCCCTGATGCCCCGGCCAGCCATCAGAGCCAGAACCTGCCTATGCCAGGGGAAAGGGGGAAAGGTCCAAGGCCCCAGCGGGTTAGAAGGGGCAGACCCAGGCCAGCTAGCTCCCCCCTCCAGGGAGAAGGCAGGGGACTGGGCAAAGCAGAGGGAGAAGGCAAAGGCAGGGGGAATAGGGACCCAGCAGCGGCCCAAACAGAGCCCTTACCAGCCGAGGAGAAGAAGCAGCCACAACAACTCAGAGCCACGCCCCAGCCTATCCGCCAGCTAGAAGGCAATAACCAGGCTCAGGGAGTGCCAGGAGCAAAGGACTCCAGGTGGAGCTGCCACAGGCATTCTGGGAGAGGAGATGGGCAGCCCAGCCCAGCATCAATGGGCAGGCAGCCCAGAAGCTGGCCAGGGCAATTCCTCATGAGCAAGGCCAGGGAACCTCAGCAGCACAGAAGCCAACACGGGCAGCTCCTCATGAGCAAGGTCAGGCAAGCTCAGCAGCTCAGAGGCCTACTGGGGCAGCTCCTCAGGAGCAAGGCCAAGGAAAACTCAGCTGGGGTTTGTTCGCACTTAACCCCACCCTGCCAGAAAGGCAAGGAAGCCTAGAAGGGATTAGTGATGGGAGAGAAACACCTGAGGGGAGGCACAGCTGGGCCAAGTCAGGAGAGGAGAGCCTGGAAGGAGGGCGGGGCAGAGAAGGAAAGCCCTATGAAGTATGGCTAGGAAGAGCTCTGAGGTGGTGGGTGTGAGTAGGAGTGGAGTTGGAGCAGAGGCAAGGAGGAGTGTGGATGGAGGAGGAGATGGCAGAGTTCAAAGGGCACAGGTTGAGCAGGCCAGCAAGTGGATTGAGAGGGAGTCTGGGTGATGTATACCACCCCTCCTTCCACAGAGCAGGGTCCTGCAGCATCCCTGGCACCCCTTTGATGTCAGGAGCAGACCGCCTGGCGCCCCACCCAGTGGGGGCCGCTGCAAGCCCTGACAATGCCGAATGTTCCACCCAGGGCTGGCCCGGAATGTCATTGTGGCATTGGCAGCCTTGTGCCACTTTCGCAGAGGGACAGGCCCCGCACATGAAAAAGGGCGCACCCTGGACTGAGTCTTTTCTGCTCAGCCTTTGAGGGAAGGTCTTTTGGGACTGGAGATTGGGCCTGAACCCATGGTCTGACCGTTACCCACTGAAGGCAAGCGGGAATATGGCACTAAAACCCTGCAAAAAGGGGGGAGATGTTAAAATAGTTCACCCCTGGAGGGTCATAGATCCTTCTGGGTTCCATCCCAATTATTTAAAGTATCTTGACGTCTTCTGACTCCTAAATCTGAAGCTTTACTGGGTCAAGAAAAGACAATTACTGTGATGCTTTTGTGATACCTGAAGTGGTCACCCAAATCCAACACCTTGTGTATAGAGACGTCCCTCTGCACATCTCCAGAGCACAAACCAAATGATGCCCTGGGGTGTGTGTGTGTGTAATGCAATTGCAGGGTCCTGTTCCTATATATACTGGAGTCCCGTTATTGTGCAGCCTGCAGGAATGGGGGGGCAGCCAACTTCAAAAGGACGAAGGGAGTTTCTCAACCCTCCTGCGTTACAACTTGATAGAATGGGAAATTAATTTCACCTGAATGCTTCCAGAGAAACACGGAGCCGCTTTAAGCATGGCTAATAGAAAGACTTAGTACAGCTACATACACAGAGGGTAACCAAGGAGGTTGGAACAAAAGAAAAATATAAAATACTAGCAACAGAGCCCATTGTGAGAAAAAAACACAACGGGCTCTAGAAAACTGATTTAGTGGGGCCCTGCTGCAGGTCCTTGGGAGGGCAGCGCTGCCATGACGGGCCTGTCTGCCACCTTTATGGCCCGCATCAGGTGGCTCTGGAGGCTTGAAGCGCTGCTGGGGCGGCAAGGGCCCTGGAGTGCTCCTGCGCCTCACAGCCACCCGATTCGGCCCCATGGCTGGCTGCAGAGGCGGGGAGAGCTGCCGGGGGGGGGGGTGGCAAGGGCTCCGCTGTGCTTCAGCGCCCCACAGTCATATGCAGAGCGGGGAGCATTGCAGGGGGGAGCAAGAGCCCTGGCATGCAGAGGCAGAGTGTGCTACTGGGGGAGGGTGCAGCAAAGGCCCTGGCATGGTCCTGTGCCCCGCAGCCAGCTGCTGCAGGGGCGGCAAGCCCCCTAGTATGCTCCTGCATGCAGCTGCAGAGGCGGGAACCACTGCTGGTGGGCAGCAAGGGCCCTGGCGTGCTCCGCGTAGAGTTGCCAGCCTCCAGGTAGCGGCTGGAGATGTCCTGGAATTACAACTGATCTCCAGGCCAGAGATCAGTTCACCTGGAGAAAATGGCTGCTTTTAGGGGGTGGAGTCTATGGAATTATGTTATGTTGAGGTCCTTTCTGTCCCCAAACCCCACTTTCTCCAGGTTTCACCCCCCAGATCTCCAAGAATTTCCCAACTTGGAGCTGGTGCCCCCCACAAGCAGCTGCAGAGTGGGGAGTGCTGAGGGGGGTGGCAAGGGCCCTGGTGTGCTCCTGCTTCCCACAGACACCCGATTGGGGCAGAATCAGACGGCTGGAGACGCAGGGAGCATTGTCGGGGGGCGGCAAGCTCCCTGGTGTGGTCCTGCACCCCAGAGCCGCCCAATTTGGCTCCGATTGGGGCTAAATTAGGTGCCTGCAGAGGGAAGGAGTGCTGTGTTTGTAGGGGGGAGACCTGGCTTCTGCAAGTCTGACCATGTAAAAGAATGGGAGGTAGAGCTGGTCTCCAGGAGTACAGAGGCCAGGTCTACTAGCCCTCTAAAGGAAAGAAAGGTAGACCTGGCCTCTGCAGGTCCTGAAGCTAGATCTACCAACTCAGGGAAGGAAGGGGGGAGATAAACCTGTTCTGAGGTCTACTGCACTGGCAATGCTTTGGATGATAGACCTGGTGTCTGGGAGTATAGCAGCCAGGTCTACCAATCCCGAAATTAACACAAGAGAGAGGTGCAGGATGAATTAGCAAACAAACTATATAAACCGCACCCTACTAACTAGATTATATGAATTTATCAACTTGTTTAATAAAGCACTTTCATAAGAATTATAAATACAAGCAAAATACAAATTCACATCATCTGAGGATCAACATCCATCATAACCCAATTCAAATATATAATTAAAGAGCCCTCCAAGCCAAAATAACCATATGATTGCACTACTACATACTCACATTACAGTATTTATTGAAATGTCATCCATCAAAACTGTTTGTGAGTATGTAGTAGTGCAATCATATGGTTATTTTTGTGCATTGTATATGAATTCTAAAAATTATTTTTGGATGTATTTTACAGAAGTAACTGCTTTGATAAAGGGATTCCGGAACGGGAGTTTCTGCTGGCAACCCGTCAGCAGTTACCTTTACTATATTTGAGTCTTGCACAGCACAACAAAAATTATATATTTGAATTGGGTTATGATGGATGTTGATCCTCAGATGATGTGAATTTGTATTTTGCTTGTATTTATAATTCTTATGAAAGTGCTTTATTAAACAAGTTGATAAATTCATATAATCTAGTTAGTAGGGTGTGGTTTATATAGTTTGTTTGCAGGTCTACCAATCCAGCAGAGTCATAGTAGGTAGACATGGCCTTCTCGGGTCCAGAGGCCAGGTCTACCTGCCCAGCCAAGGAAGGGAAAGGTAGACCTGGTCTCTGAAGGAACGGGAAAGGCCAGGAGTGGGGGGTGGGGGGAGAGGAGGCAAGCACCTGTTGCTTCTGGGCCTAATCAGGTTGGAAGGGCGAGGAGTGGGGGTTGGGCGGGGAGAGGAGGCAGGTGCCCTTTGCTCTGGCGCCCAGTTCAGCTGGAAGGGGTGGTAGGTGGGGGGAAGGAGGCAGGTGCCCGCCAAGCTTCTGGGCTCGATCGGGTTAGAAGGATGGGGGAGGGGGGAGGCAGGTGTCCGTTGCTCCTGGGCCCGATCGGGCTGGAAAGGCCAGGAGTGCAGGGTGGGGGGAGGAGTCAGGCACCCGGCAAGCTCCTGTACCCAGCCTGGTTTGGCTTCAATGCCAGCTTAACTCCCAGCTTATCTCCGCTAGGGGCGCTGGAGAGCACGCCTGCGCTGTAGAATCCATGTGCATCATCGGAAAGATGCTAAGACAATTATGTTATAGGATAAATTTGAGTGTAAGAGAGAAGAATAAAAACACTGGTGTATAATTTAATTAATCAGGTAAAATGCATAAGTTAGATTTAAAACATCCACAACGTGGTTCAACATATAAGTACTAAAACCTTGTATATATACATTTAAAATCACTCATATCCTGGGAAATTAGTATATTTCATCTCCACATGCAGAAAACCCAAATCCAAATCCTTTTAGCCCGAAGGTCTTCCTCAGTGGTTAGTATATCTCATAAACAATGCTCCTCCGATATACTAAATGAAGCACAAAAGAATGACCTAGCACAAAAGGGACACTGAGATGTGAAATGCAACAGCATGGAGTGAATTCCATGGAAATTCTCCCATAGAACTGCATGAACCATCATAAGGGCACTTCATCAAGGCAGGAGTTCTTCCTTCGCCTATAAGTCTGTTCTAGACAGTCAGCAGCAGAAGGTCTAAGGTTCAAGATGGAGTGCTGGACTTTGACCGGAAACTTCTTGGACAGGGGAGCCCAGTGGGCTGTTGGAAGGCCCTGAAGAATGCCGATCGAGCAAGGCATCAGGGTGCTGAAGTAATAAGAATGATGCATTTGAATAATTTTGGATTCGGGGGGTGGTGGAATCTGAATACAAATTTATATTTTTGTGCCCAAATGTCTGGGATACTGATATTTATGGCCTTCCTGATACCAGAATCTGAAAAAGCACCAAATTTTTAAAAGCGCAGATCCCTCTTTCCAAGTTGTGGCACGACATCATTCACTCCAGTCCGCAACTGAACCCTGACAGAGACGATGTTCCTTACATGCTGATCGTTGCACAAGAATGTGCTCCTTCCAGATATTCTCATGTTGGAGTCATTGGAAGGCCAAGTTCACTTTCCTTCATGGAAAGCATTTCTGCCCAAGAAACACTGAGAGTCCAATTGCCTCCTCTTCCCCTTCCTCCAAAGTAATATCAATAAAGAAAGGAGGCCTCATATTTAGCCAGCTGGGTGCTCCTCCGGAGAGTCCTTAGAAGTAACTGCAGAGAAATAAAACAAGGTTTTTGCCTGGAGATTGCTGAGGGTTTAGTGGCCTCTAGTTCTCATTGGGGAAAATATTGCTTGGTAATTGCTGTCTTTTATTCCATCAGGGCATGAGTGGGAGACAAAGAGTGGCAAGGAACCAGGAGGAATGGCTGTGGCAAGAGTGGAGGATGTGGAGGCAGAAGAGGAACCTGGGAAACGAGGTTTATGGAGTAGACAGCTGAGAAGGACAACAGAAGTCCATTGGGTGAAGAAGAAGGATTTGGCTGCCTCTCAGTGTAGGACCTTGCATGCAATCCCAGGCCATGAGAAAATACACAATGAAGAGGGAAGAAATAAATGGTGTGTGAATGGGAAACGGTTCGGGTATAAATCGAGGGTTATGAAAAAACAAAATATTCAAACAGGAGGAAAGCCCTCTCAATACTTGGAGTGTGGGAATAGCTTCTCTCAGAATAACAACTTTAAGTTTAACCAGAAAATTAACAAAAGGGAGAAAGAATATAAATGTTTGGAGTGTGGGAAGTACTTCTCTCGGAATTACAGTCTTATTTCGCATCAGAGGATCCACACAGGGGAAAAGCCATATAAATGTTTGGAGTGTGGGAAGAGCTTTTCACGGAATTGCAACCTTACTTTGCATCAGAGGATTCACACAGAAGAGAAGCCATATAAATGTTTGGAGTGTGGGAAGAGCTTTTCACGGAATTGCAGCCTTACTTTGCATCAGAGGATTCACACAGGAGAGAAGCCATATAAATGTTTGGAGTGTGGGAAAAGCTTCTCTCGGAATCATCGTCTAACTGAACATCAAAGGATTCACACAGCAGAAAAGCCATATAAGTGCTTGGAGTGTGGGAAGAGCTTCTCTCGGAATGATAGCCTTTCTTCACATCAGAAAAGTCACACAGGGGAGAAGCCATATAAATGCATAGAGTGTGGAAAGAGCTTCAGTCAGAGTAGCCACCTAACAATACATCACAGAGTTCACACATTGGAAAAACCATATGAATGTTCTGTTTGTAGCAAGAGTTTTTCTCAAAAATTTCATCTTATTCAACATAAGAGGGTGCACACAGGGGACAAGCCATATCAATGCTCAGATTGTAGCAAGTGCTTTTCTGATACATCAAGCCTTAATCATCATCGGAGAATTCACACAGGCGAGAAGCCCTACAAATGCTTGGAGTGTGGGAAGAGCTTCTCAGTGAGCAGCAGCCTAAAAGTACACCAGAGGATTCACACAGGGGAGAAGCCCTACAAATGCTTGGAGTGTGGGAAGAGCTTCTGTCGGAGAGACAGCCTTCGTTTACACCAACGCATTCACATATAAATATTGAGCCTGACTCTGAAGGAAGAGTTGTTTATATACATTCAGCCTTTACAGTACATGTGAAGATTGTGACAGAGAAAGTGCCTTGAATGTGCAAAGGGCTTCTATTGTGTTAATCAACATCAAATAATTCTCCCGAATTATTTTTCCTGAAGAAGACATAATTTGGGTTTTGGCAGAACATGCATGAGTCTGGTTTTCATGGACTTAAAGAGTGCATATCATTAGTCAACACAAGACTGTCTGAAGGCTCACAGGGACTTTGATCCAGGAGGTCTGTTTTGACAAGGCGATCCAATGGTTATATGGTTCTGTGGAAGGTGACTAAACTCAAAGCACATAACTTATGAGGAAATATGAAGAAAAGGAACATAAATGGTGATTGAGGGGGGATTTATAATAGTTAAATAGTAAGAGTAAAATTAACAAGCTAAGATAGAAAACTTGCTAAGCCGAGCAAAACATTGAAAATAAAATATTCAGGGTTCTCTTCTGCCTTGATCATTATTAGATATCCTATTCAGAAGCAGTAGAGCGATGAGAGAGAAGAAAACTTACCCTGAAGATTATATATTTTGATACCTCTAAGTATTGTGATTCATACAATTAGATACTAATTGGATTATGATTTTGCTTTAAATGATTATAAGGTTTTTTGGAAGTTGATAATGGAATGACAATGTCCCGATGCGGACTCACGCTGGCAGCAGGCAAGGGATAACTCCCAAGTTGTCCGAGAAGGGCAGCACCCAGTTCCAAGGTTCAGGCACCAATTGGGCACACTCACGGCTTCAAGTCCAAAGGGGAATTCCAGAAACACATCCACAGGAACAGGCCAAGGTCAGGGACAAGAGAATCAGTTCCAAACACAGCAGCAAGGTCATTAGTAAGCAGACTCGTTGCTTCCACGCAGCCACTCCCTCTTCGGCTGCTTTTAACCCTCACAGGGCTCAGCTGCCTGTGCTACAGCAAGCACCTGCCTGCTGTTTCAGTCCTGCTCCTGCGAGCACTCATCATCACTAATGATGCTGGGCCGGTGCTGTGCTGCTAGCCTGGCACTGCGCCTTCTGGCTTGGAGGGCTCTTCTAGCCCTCCTCTGGCAGCGCTCCCGAGGCTCTGGTGAGGAAGGGGGAGAGCTGGTCAGCACCTGGCTTTCTGTTGCCAGCCCAGGGCTGGGAAGCTGAGGGACCGATGTGCTGGGACCTGGCTGTGGACCAATATCTGAGCCTTCAGGGCCTGCCTCCTCCTGCAGTGCCTCTGCCACTGGCTGTGGATCTGGGTCAGGTTCACCAGCTGCCTCTTCCTCAGAAGAGTCCTCTGAGTCTCTCTGCTCCGCTGGGCCAGGTTGGTCCATGACAAATGAACACAAACAAGAGACTGAGGAGGAGATCTATTTTAAGCCCTATATATTCTGTTACAGTATAATTAAAATTAAACTAAAATAATTAGTATGTTTTAAGGGCTATATATTCTGTTATAGTATAACTAAAAGAAAAATAGACTAACAGTTTATTTTAGTCTATAGTCTAACAGTTAAATAAAAACATTAAATTAACAAGCTAAGATATTCAACTTTGTTTAGAAGCATTATAGGGGTGATGGAGGGGAAAATTTACTTTGATGTTTATACATTCTGGTATCTTTAACCATTATGATTTATCTGATTAGAAATTAACTAGAAATTAATTGATTCTCTTAGCCTTATTCCCTTTATTATTGTTGTTCTGTATGTCAAACTGTGGAGAAGATGTTAGAGGGTCATTTATATCTACTCAGGAAGGTGGGTTTGGGTTGTGTCATCCTGTAAGAGATTCCAGGGTGTGGAATGCTAATGGAATGCTAATGCTTCTCTGTATCCTGAGGAGGTTCTTTTACATATGGATTGGTGCCTGATATGCTAATCTTATCTGCAGGGCTATTGTAACTTGTAGAGTATTTTGTTAGCCTGGTGTTTTTCAGGACTGGAAACCATGCTCTGTTCATTCTTAAGGTCTCTTCTTTCCTGTTGAAGTCTTGCTTATGCTTATGAATTTCAATGGCTTCCCTGTGCAATCTGACAAAGTAGTTGGAAGTGTTGTCCAGTATTTTGGTGTCCTGGAATAAGATACTGTGCCCTGTTTGAGTTAGGCTATGTTCAGCCACTGCTGATTTTTCAGGTTGACTTGGCCAAGAGTTTCCACCCCACAGTATTCTGAGCATGGCTGTTGCATAGAATAAGGCAGGTGTAGGGTTAGAAGAGTTAGCCATCTTAGTCTGTAGTAGTAAAATAGTAAAGAGTCCAGTAGCACCTTTAAGACTAACCAACTTTATTGTAGCATAAGCTTTCGAGAGCCACAGCTCTCTTCGTCAGATGCAGGTGTAGGGCTGTGACTCATACAGAGATGCAGCAGACAGCAGCCTCTCTCCACTGTGAATTCAGTGTTTGGAGCTTTACCGCAGGTTCTCTTGGTTTAAATGGACTTTGTTTGAGACTAGAACAATGTCATACAGTGAGGGGAGGATTCTGCTTTCTGTTCCATTCCCCTTTCCCTACCCAAAACAACCCCACTGGGCTCAATCCAGAGTACCTGAGCTACCTGCAGGAGAGACAAAAGGCATGGAGGACGAATCCCCCATTCCAGTCTTGAAGAGCCACATTGCCCTAGAAGCTCCAGCATTCTCACACCTACTTCCCAGGATACAGAGGCTGCTTACAGCATTCTGCAAACTAAGTAAAGCAGAACTATTGAGGAGTGCATTTAATGGCAATAGAGTGGTATTATTAGAAAAGACACTTTTATGAAGGCATGAGGACTATGACGTTTCTCTGTGTCTATATTATGTATTATCTGTTTGATGACTGTAATACTATCCTACTCTCAATATGTTGTTTTTATATTTACCTATTCTGGGTTTTGCATTGCTTAACATTCGAGGTGGGCACGGTCCGAAAAACGGACCTAAATTAGATGCGGTCTGGCCTGGCTCATAGTTCGCAAACACATGATTTGGGGGTCTCACTTTGGTCTGTTTGGGCCGGTCCGTAGTCTGTGAGTCCAGACATGCTGGCGTCGATCTGTCAATTCCCAAGGTAATGGAGGGGATGTCCACAGCCCTTTTGCAGCCCTTAAAAACTTAATAGGCAGCTCTGCCTGCCAAGCAGACAGTTCCTGTTCTGCAACATAGGGGTAGACATTCTGCAGCCAATCTTAGCCCTCAAAATCTTGATAGGCAGCTCTGCCTGCCAAACAGAGAGCTCCCATTCTGCAACAGAGGGGTGGACAGTCTGCAGCCAATCTTAGCCTTCAAAGCCTTGATAGGCAGCTCTGCCTGCCAAGGAGAGAGCTCCCATTCTTCTCTATGCAAGCAAGGAGCAAGAATTAATTTCTTAGGCAACAACTGGGAAAGTGTCTGTATGGTGAGTGAGGGGGCTCTTCCTTCTCTCTTTTCTGTTTGATTTTGTCTCACTGCAACTTTTTGGTGTTGCTAGCCAATGCAAGTCAATGGGCATTTGCAACTCCTAGTATCTACTGGAAGTTTCCTGGGAGTGGCTGCTTTGGGGGTCTGTAACTTGGACGTCCAAAATGCAATCTTGACCAAACTTGGAAGGTGGCTGGAAGAGAGGCCGCTGAAGATTATCTGCAGTTTTGGGCTCTCTGGGTGTGAAGGAAGCAAAGCCAGGGCTACCAGACGTGATGGACCACGGACCGATGAACTGGTTTGTGAAATAGGCTGGTCCGTGAAAAGTTTGTGGTCTGTGAAAATCAATGGACCTTGGGCCAGCAGTCCATGGGGTATTCCTATCCATGCCCACCTCTGTTTAACATAACTTATCTGATGCTCAGTACTTTGTTTCTCTTTGCTTTAATCCTAGTCCTATTACGTTGCTTATTAGATCACTCTGACTGTTGATTGCATTGATGTATACTGTGTAATATGCCTTTATTCTTACTGAATGAACAATAAATACATAAATATATGGAATCATGATTACTAGTATATAACTTGAAGGTTACTCAGGCAATGCAATAACCCCAGTTTCTCCCACTAACCCCAGCTAAGAATCCAAAAGATGGGACCTGGGCTGGATAATGGAAGAGGGGATGAAAAAGTAGCATTGCCTCCACCCACTGACTTCCACTGCTCCCAACCAAGGGGGGATTATCACTAAAAAGAAGCAAGGCAAATCCAATTTCAGATCATACCCCCGGCCCCTCATTAGATCCTGCCCATCTGCTCCAGCCCTCTTGGGAGGCCTTGCATGGGGTGCCCCTGCTGTTACAGGCCAGTCGGGGGGGAAGTGGCAACCTGAGCCCGGGCCTTCTCTGGCATGGTGCCCAACCTTGGCAACCCCCTCCCTAAGGAGATACAGCTGCCTCCCTCCATTGTGTTCTTCCACCAGTGGATGCTGACTTTCTTGTTTGTTGATACTCGCTCATTCGCTGTTATTAGCCCTGCGTCCTGTTTGGGTTCTCATGTGTTTATACACTTTGTTAATTAGTTTAAATATTTTAATGATTTTAAATGTTGTTTTTGATGTGTTAGTGTGGAAATACTTGAAAGTATGCCACTTTGGGGACAATTTTTGGGTGGGAAAGTAACACAGAAATGTTCTAAATAATAATAATTGAATGAGAACTCAAAATACTGAGGGGGTTAATGGAACAAGGAGGGAAGGGTAATGAAAGCAGGAGGCATCCATATAGGCAATATAATTTAAAGCAGGTACAACAGAGGTGATATTATTTCAGACACCACTATTCATCCTTCTCCTTTCCTTCAAACGCTTCGTGTAACTCCTTTCCCTGACAAACTCCCCCAGGGGCCCAATCCCATAGGATTGCACAATACTGGCTCCCCCCACCTCCTCGCTCCCCCGCTTGACCTTCTTGCCTGCCAGGTTTCCCTCCTGTGTTTCCCCTGGTTTCCGGTGTTGGAATCTGAACTGCAGCCATCTTGATGTGTCTCATCCACCTGCTGATGCAGGGCCAAGCAGCAAACAGAAAATGGTGGCCCCCTTGTGTGGGGCCAGGACAGTGTAAAATCACCCGGGACACCCACAGGTTTGCTGCCTCTGGGTTGGAAAAACTTGTTTCTCAAGTTGACTTTCAACAACATCTTTAGAAAGTAGCATGGGTACCAGGCGAGACTCAAGGAAAGGGCATGGCACAAGCAAGGTGCCACCATGGAAAAAGCCCTGCATCTGGTTGTGGGTGGGTGGGGACCCTGAGCAGGACTTGGGAGGCAGATGTTAACTGGTGGGCTGGACAGTATGGGGGAAGTCCACCCCTCCCTGGCCTGCAGATTACAGAGGAAGTGATCGCAATGCTACAGACATCACTTCCCCAGGAGAAAATGGGTGCTGTGGTACTTCCACTCCCCAAACCCTGCCTTCTCCCAATCTCCGCCCCAAATCCCTAGGAATTTCCCAACCAGATTTGGCAACCCAATGCACAAGAAACCCCCCTGAATTTGACAGTGTGGCCCAGAGAGGCCTGAATCGAGGTGGTGACTGCAGAGAAGGGGGTTCCCTGTGGATCAGCATCAGTCACAGGGATGGGAAGTGCCAATGAGAATGTGTAATAATCAGAATAGTAGAGTCCAGTTGCACCTTCAAGACTAACCAACTTTATTGTAGCATAAGCTTTCGAGAGCCACAGCTCTCTTCGTCAGGTGCTCTGGACATGTAATCATCAAGTGAGCCTCGCAGCCAAGAAATACTGGATTAGTTCCAGTTACGAGATGAAATTTGGTTTGTGAGGAGAAGTAGAGGGGTGAGGCTCATTCCTGCCAGGATCTGCGTAACATGTTGTCTATGGAGCTGCCATGACCTGGAACTGTCAACCGAGTGCTCAACGGTAGCGCCGGCCCTGCCTGCTTCTGCCCCCAGCAAGTGAGACCGAGGCCGTGAGAGGTTCAAGGCACTTTATTGAGAGCAAGAGATACAGAGGCCTGCAGGTGCCCAAAAGGGGAACCCCGAGGCTTTCTGAGCAAGCATTTTTATAGTGGTAAATCATCACTGGAAATTGACAGATAAAACTACCCTATCCCATGTGCAGTTTCCGTCTCCCTCTCCCCACTGGCTGGGCTGTTTGGGAGTTACACCTTTCGGGTATTCACCTGGAAGTTCCACCTTAATTTACCTCTCCCACTATTCTAATAGTGAAACCCCTCTACTCCTATTTGCTTTGTACCTTATATGGTTTGCCACACATTAGCAACATACACACACACACGTCTGCAAGCCTAACCGCAAAAGCACAGCTCTTGAAGCATCTGTTACTTTACGTCCTAGTTTATATGACCGACCGCAGCTATTTTCATCTTGTAGAAACCACATACACTTCCTGCCTAAGCATGAAGGCAAGATAGAAAACAACGAATAATATTTATATATAGTCTACAAGCGAGCGGTTATATTATCTAAACCCCTGGCATATAGAGTGGGGCTTAAGATACAGCTGAGCCTGCAAGCCGGGCAGGGCTTGAGATATATCTACGGTTTGCAGGCAGGGTGGGGGGCCTGAGAAAAGAGGGAGCAATATGAATCTTACTTTTTGGATGCTGGCTTACACTGAGCTTTGGCCTCCGACGGCTGCCCTACTACCAGGTTTCCCCTAGATACTTTTGTCTGAATGCATTGCCTAACTCTTTATCATTATGCGTCTTTATACTGGTCTGTGACTGGTGTGGCCTTAGGGAAACGACGGAAATCACCACCCCATAAATGGAGAAACAGCGACACCTGCCTGTCGTTGAGGGCAAAATAATGACGTGCCAGAGGCGGTAGCTGCGGGATTGGCGCGCTTCCTCGCAAGCTGACACTGGCAAGCAGAACGGGTGAGATCCGGCTCCACGTGAAGACGGAATACCCTTGAATAGAAGACCACGCAGAAAGTAAGACTCTTGCGCCTACTTGTGTACAATGCCTTGTTTATTTTCGCTCCTGGTGAAGACAGGAAAACTTGGGCTGCTGCCCCAGGACTCTTTTTGGTTCCTCTTAAATCTGCTGGCATTGGGCAGGGATTCTCCTCTTCTTCATTATCCGTTCTTGTAGGCAGAATTGGGCTTTCTTGTGATTGCAGGAAAAATGTGTTGCTGATCCCTCCCAAGAGAGGTCTGGGGCAAGAAGGAGGTGGGGTATTATGCACGAATTGTGTGTGTGTGTGTATGCGAGAGTGAGAGAGAGAGAGAGATGGCTGGGGAGAGGACGGGGGTGGGGTGAGGAGAGAAAGGGAGAAAGAGGGGCAACCAGACGAAGTCCCTAGCCGTTGTCCCCCTTCGTTTTTAAAGTTTTTAAAACTTGAAATTCAAGCCCTTCTCATAATATGGCAGTTTGCCGCAGTACCTCCATTATACTCCTTTTTTCAGGGAGGTGGTTTCCTTTTCAAAATCTTTTGCGATGCAGAAGCTGTACAGGCAAAAATCTGTGAAGGAGCACAATTGAGCTTGGTATTCTATGGCACACACCTGCCCCATATCAAAGCCTCGTTGAAATAGGTTTGTTACAAGAAAGAGTACAAAGAGTACAAATGATGTGATCTCCATGAATGGCCCAGCTTATGTTTGTTGAGTTTATATTTGTCGTATGAAAGCTTTAGAGTAGAACAGAACTCCTTCTCAGGCAAAGACATTTAAAGCAGAGTTATTGCTTGAAAATGCCGCTGGGTATTTCTGGATTGCAACATGCAAGACTCTGAGGCTGAAAAAAATTAATTTTTATTGCCATTTGGTTGTGTTGTGCATTTTCTAAAAAAAATGAATGAGCAGCGTTGGAAATCTGCTTCGTTACCTTAGTGCTCAGGAATGCCAAGAGGTGAATCAAACGGGTGTCTTTTCCTCTTTCAGAGGCCCCCCCCCCCGATGTCCTTTGCGGAGGTGGCCGTGCTCTTCACGGAGGAGGAGTGGGCTCTCCTGGATCCGGCCCAGAGAGCTCTCTACTGGGAAGTCATGCAGGCAGTTCACGAGACTGTGGCTTTTCTGGGTAAGGGTCTTCCCCCTTTTTTCCTTGATAGGGAAGAGAAGGTCCTGGGGGCTTCTTCCTCAGTGCTGCTTTGTCTTCAGGACATCTTTGGCTTTCATCTGCCACTGAGGACAACAACAACTCCCCCTTCTCAGTTTGCAGTGCCTCCGAACGAATGCATTCAATACTTGGGCGCTGTGAGGAGAAATCTCTAGCTGGAGAAGGCTCTGATCAGGAGAGATGGATGATATCCCAGTTGAGCCTATCTCTGCGGAGGCCCCCTCCATCCTCTCTGCTGTGCGGTTCTGGGAACACTGCTCTGATATTTTGGAAGGACAAGAAGATGCTGGGTGGCTTCCAGTTTGAACCTTCTCCCCCCCTTTCATGATCCCCTCTTACATTCATACCCCGGAAAAACCACAGGGCACCCCAGTTTTTCACCTGACTTCTCTGAAAGATGTACTCCCACACCCACAAAATTCTCCTCCTTCCCTGCCATTCTAGCAATTATTATTAGTATTAGTATTATTTATATCCCGCCCTCCCCGCAAGCGGGCTCAGGGCGGGTTACAACAGAAGATAAAATATACCTATGGCCTGCTGCTTCCCTTTCCCTCATCCTGGGACTAAGGCATGGCCAGTAGCTTGAATCCTAGAAATAACCTCTGCCCCCCAGCTCCCCTCACCAGTATCTGCAGCTTTTCGGCACACAAACATACTTGAATGGACTAAATCCCGCCATATTCTTTTTCTGCTCTCCCTTCAAGGCCTTTGGGTCCCAGAGCCCTTCCTCAACCCTCAGCTGCCCCCAAGGGAAATGCTCTTCCTCCAGAGCTCTGTGGAAACGGGAAGGCACGAAGAGGCCGTCTGGTCAGGTGAGGGGGCAGAAGCAAGGCTGCAAAGGGATCATTTCTGGGTAGTGTTTAGGAGTTACTCTGTGAGATCTCCGTTCGGTCTGTTTTATCCAGTTGAGGAGTAAATCTGAGTCCAGGTGTCCAAAACATTAGCCGCATCGGGGCCATACCAGACAGGAGAGCAAATGCACAGCTACTTCAAGGAACAGCAGCTCCATGTCTGGTTTCTTCCCCCTTCCCTCCTTTCTTGAGCACACATGCTGAGCTCAGTGGTTAGAGCCTTTGCTGTGCATGTAGGAGGTCCCCAGTTCAACCCCCAGCATCTCCAGTGAATGGATCTCACACAGGAGGTGTTTGAAAAGACCTTTCTGTGCCTGTGGCCAGAGTGGATAATATTTTGCCAGCGACCCGAGTCAATGACAGTTTTGCAGATGAACCAGTGGTCTGACTCAGTATAGGGCAGGATCACGAGTTCGAATTCCAACTTCCTCCCCTGGCCAAACGTAGCAATACCGTGTTTGCTCTCGTTGTCACAGCAAATGCAAAGGCAAACAGATTCACCTCCTCCCCAGGTGATGTTCTCTGTTCTTCCCCCTCCAGGCCACCATCCTGCACCCCATCCTAGTAGGGAGCTTTCTGCTTCTTTTCAAAATCGTTGATTAGCATGTCTCAGTACAGTTTTCACTCTGTATCAATATACTTAATACTAATAACTTTTAACAAAATGACAAAAAGCCTGTAGGAGGATGGAGAATGGCGAGTGTGATGAGAATTGAGCCTCGTTTGAATGAGGAGGGAGAGGGGAACATCCGCCCCTCCCTTTCTGTGCTTTCCTAGAACCTGTTTGGGGAGGATCTCCCAGGAAAGATTATATATCAAGGGAGGTTTGGGAACCCCAAAACAGCCAATGAAAGCCCAGAAGGGTGACAAAAATAATGTGATGTCATGCAGAAGCCCAATTAAAATCCACTATCGTTTGAGGGAAACACAGCAAGAGCTCCATGATGAAGAACGTGTAGGAAATAGTAGTCAAAACTTTATGATGTTCAATGTATATAAGAAAAGTCACATCTAAATGGTGTGTTCTCGAATTTTCCCAGGTATAGAAAAATCTCAAATTGTCCAAGATGGCCACACCTCTCAGCTGGAGGAAGTGGAAGAGGCGTGTTTCCAGGACCCCAAGGAAACAGAGCTGCCAGCAGGTACTTGCTTGGAAGTGTCGGGGGGCCCTTTATGGTCTGAGAATAGGATTCCTATTTAATTTCACCCAGGAAAGATCTTTGTGTCCCGCCCTGAGTGTTTGTTCTGTGGCAAGACCTCATTCACTCTGCAAGTGAACCCTGAACAGGTCTCTGTTCTCTGTAGGCCGGTCCAGTCTTCTCAAAGTCATCCTAGAACAATTTTCTCCTCTCTCAGACTTCCTCTCTTTATGGACTGTAGATTCCTTCTTTCTCTCCACCTCACACAGATGATGGGACTTTGAGGGAAGAGGAAGGCCTTGCCTCGGAAGGAGTGCTGGACAGGTTACCTGGTGGCTCTCGAGAGAACGTGTCCTTCCCAGCTGAGCCAGGTGAGAGTGAGTCTCCTCTCCTTTGCTCCTGGAGAAACAGAGGCGGCAGTGCCAGGAAGGGTCTCTTCTTTGGGCCCCCCAAGTTCTTACGTTATGCTGGCACGGGAGATTTGAGTTAGGAGGAAGTTCCCCGATCATTCTCCCTCCCCTTCCTTATTCCCTGTGTTCCCTGCTGGACTCCAGGACTGTTGCCTCTTACAGCAAGGCAGGCAGCCCCTTGCCCCTCCCTCCAGAAGCAAAGCAGGCCTGGGGAGGCCAGAAGCAACAAAGGCCAGGTGACAAAATGATGTTGCCCATTTTGTTATTGTTTTTCAGTTTGAAAACAAGGGGATTTGGGGAAGACCTGGAAGACCTCCTGTGCAGGAAGAGAAATGGGGGTGGGGGAAGTAAGACAACCAAGGGTCCATTTCAAAGCATTCCTTGGGATGTTTTTCTATGGGACCTCCTCCTGTTATGTTTTGTCTAATCATGGACACAATCTACGTAAAAGTTGTTCATAGAATCATAGGGTTGGAAATTGTCTCAAGGGTCATCTATTCCAACCCCCAGCACAATGCAGGAAATTCAGTTACCTCCCCCCCCCCCGCGACACACACACCCAGTGACCCATATCACATGACCAGAAGATAGCAAAACACTGTCAGGATTCCTAGCCAAACTGGCCTGGGGAAAATTGCCACCTGACCGCAAGGTTGTGATTGGCCTTACCCTGGGCGTGTAAGAAGGGGCCACAATAACTAAGCACTGATGTAACCCTTCCTAACCTCCCTCTCACGATCTACCTAAGATCACAGAATCAGCATTGCTGTCAGATGACCATCTAGCCTCTGCTTAAAAACCTCCAAAGGAGGAGAGCCTACCACCTCCCGAGGAAGCCTATTCTACTAAGGGACTGCTCTATCAGGAACTGTTTCCTCATGTTTAGCTGAAAAATCTTTTTGTTTAATTTCTACCCATTGGTTCTGGTCCGACCTTCGGGCGCCATCCTCTATATGATAGCTCTTCAAATATTTGAAGATAGTTATCATATCACCTGTCAGTTGTCTCCTCTCTGGGCTAAACATACTGAGCTCCTTGAACCTTTCCTCACAGGACTTGGTCTCCAGACCCCTCACCATCTTTGTTACCCTCCTCTGGACATATTCCAGCTTGTCTATATCCTTCTTAAATTGTGGTACCCAAAACTGAACACAATACTCTAGATGAGGTCTAACCAGAGCAGAGTAGAATGATACCATCACTTCTCGTGATCTGGACACGATGCTTCTGTTGATATATCGTTTTGATAGATATATTTATTGGATTCACTGTACATATACAATTGATTGCACTGAATATAGTTTGTATGTAATTTAACACCGTGTAGTGTTTCCTTGGGTTCTGAGGCTTTATGACCCTTGTTTATGCCTTTTCATCTACCATATCATGCTGCTGATTCATGTTCAGTCTATGGTCTACTACAACCCTTAGATCCTTTTCACACCTACTGCTGCCAAGATAAGTCTCCGCCATCCCATAATTATGCATTTGATTTTTCCTACCTAAATGCAGAACTTTGCATTTATCTCTGTTGAAATTCATTTTATTTGTTTTAGCCTAGTTTCCCAGCCTGTCAAGGACAGCCTGTATCCTGACTCTGTCTTCTACCATATTTGCAATCCCTCCCAATTTAGTATCATCTGCACATTTAATAAACATTCCCTCTATTCCTTTATCCAAATCACTTTCTAAATGCTCAAGGACTGACTCTTTTAACGATTTGTTCTAGAACTTTTCCAGGTAGAGACGTCAAGCTGACAGGTCGGTAGTTACCCGAATCCTCCTTTTTCTCCTTCTTGAATATGGGGACAACATTTGCCCGCCTCTAATCTTCTGGCCTGATCTCCAAGAATTCTCAAAAACAATGGACAGAGGCTCAGAAATTATATCAGCAAGCTCTTTTAGTACTCTCGGATGCAGTTCATCTGGCCCTGAGCACTTAGGTTCATTTAAAGAAACTGGGTCTTTCTGTACTACCTCTGTGCTGATCCTAGGCAGCGACTCCCTTCCCCCATCCTGTGTTCTGTTATTGCCATGTTGAGCACCGTTTCCCTCACAGGAGGAGATTGAGGAAAAGTAGGAATTAAGCAGTTCTGCCCTCTCTTCATCACCTGTTACAGTTTCACTTTCTGGTCCCTGCAATGGGCCTACCATGTCATTTGTCTTTTTCTTACTTTGAACATAAACAAAGAACCTTTTTGGGGAGGTTGATTTTAGCATCTCTTGCTGGCCTAAGCTCTTACTGAGCTTTAGCTTTTCTAATGCTGTCCCAACAAGCATTGGTTATTTGTTTATGTTCATCCTTGGTTATAAGGCCCTCCTTTCATTTCCTAAATGAGTCTTTTTTATTTTTCAATTCATTAGAAAGCTGTTTATGGAGCCATCTTGGCTTTGCTGAGCTCCTCCCACTTTTCCTTCTCATAGGAATTGTTTGTGATTGTCCCATCAGTATTTCACCTTTAGGAAATTCTCACCCCTCTTCAGCTCCCGTCTCCTTAAGTGTTTCTGACTATCGGATTCTACCCAGCATAACTTTCAGTTCGTTAAAATTTGCTTTTCTGAAGTCCAACCTATATGTCTGACTACATACAGCTTTTCCCTTCCCCAAGACTGTAAATTCCAAAATTTCATGGTCACTGCTCCCAAGGGTGTCCACTACTTTCACCTCGTCAACTAGTTCTTCTCTGTTGGTGAGAATCAGGTCCAAGATAGCAGAACCCCTTGTTTCCCTCTCTACTTTTTGAAAAAATGAAGTTGTCATCAAAACAAGTCAGGAATTTATTTGACCTTTCATTTTTAACAGAGTTAGACTTCCAACAGATATCTGGGGAGTTGAAATCTCCTATGACTAATGTGTCCCCGTCTCTTTGTGAACTGTGTAATTTGTTCTAGGAGTTTCTCATCCAAGTCCTCTGCGTGTCTTGGTGGTCTATAGCTGACCCCTACCCTAATATCATTATTATTTCTTACTCCTTTTATTTTTACCTATGCTCAGATACATGTATTTCCTCACAAGTATATACCTCCTTTACATATAATACTCCTCCTCCGCCCCCTTCTTTATTTGTCTGTCCTTTTGAACAAGTTGTATCTCTAAATCCTAGAATTCCAGTTGTGAGTGTCCAAAAACCAAACCATGGTCCGAAACGCTGAAATGTTTCCTGGGCCGTTTTCACACTGCTTACCTACTGCCGCAACGACGCGAAATATCGCGCAAAAAATATGAAACATCGCCTTTTCTCGCGTGAGATTTTCATGACGTCATGCAAATCTCGTGCGGGGAAACACGATGTTCTGAGTTTTTTGTGCGATATTTCGTGTCGTTGCGGCAGCAGGTAAGCAGTGTGAAAAGGGTGCCAATGACACCATCTACGTAGCCACGTATTTATTTGCCGTATTCTTCTTTCCCTTTGTAAACCATGGCCTGCAACAGGAAGAACCGATGATAATACAACCTGCACTCCTGGGTCCTTAGCCCTTTTACCCAGAGTCACGTAGTCTCTTTTAACGCATTCTGGACTGTGCCAGGCAATGTCATTTGTTCCCACGTGGATCAGCCAGAAGGGATAATAATCTGTGGGCTTGATGAGTCGTGCTACCCTTTCTGCCACATCCTGGATAGGTGCACCTGGTAGGCAGCATACCTCTGAAGACGACAGGTCCGGTTGGCATACTTTACCCTCTAGCCCTCTCAGTAGGGAATCCCCAATAACCAGCACTCGCCTTCTCCTATTTTGGGGAACAGACAGGAACCTTCTTGTGGGTGACATTTCCAGAACATGTTAGAGCTGAACTAAACATGACAGAGAATGCACAGCTCTTCCCAGCAGCAGCTCCATTTCTGGATTCTTCCTCCTCCTCCTGTTTGATGACAGCCCATCACAACCTCCTGCCGTGAGGAAGAGTTGTAGCTCAGTGGGTAGAGGCCCTGCTTTACCTCTTGGTGCTCTCGGACATGGTGCCAGAGACGTCTAGGCCGATGGTTCTGGGTGACTTCAACATCCATGCCGAATGTTCCACCCAGGGCTGGCCCGGAATGTCATTGTGGCATTGGCAGCCTTGTGCCACTTTCGCAGAGGGACAGGCCCCGCACATGAGAAAGGGCGCACCCTGGACTGAGTCTTTTGCGCTCAGCCTTTGAGGGAAGGTCTTTTGGGACTGGAGATTGGGCCTGAACCCATGGTCTGACCATTACCCACTGAAGGCAAGCGGGAATATGGCACTAAAACCCTGCAAAAAGGGGGGAAATGTTAAAATAGTTCTCCCCTGGAGGGTCATAGATCCTTCTGGATTCCATCCCAATTATTTAAAGTATCTTGACATCTTCTGACTCCTAAATCTGAAGCTTTACTGGGTCAAGAAAAGACAATTACTGTGACGCTTTTGTGATACCTGAAGTGGTCACCCAAATCCAACACCTTGTGTATAGAGACGTCCCTCTGCACATCTCCAGAGCGCAAACCAAATGATACCCTGGGGTGTGTGTGTGTAATGCAATTGCAGGGACCTGTTCCTATATATACTGGAGTCCCGTTATTGTGCAGTCTGCAGGAATGGGGGGGCAGCCAACTTAAAAAGGACGAAGGGCGTTTCTCAGCCCTCCTGCGTTACAACTTGATAGAATGGGAAATTAATTTCGCCTGAATGCTTCCAGAGAAACACGGAGCCGCTTTAAGCATGGATAATAGAAAGACTTAGTACAGCTACATACACAGAGGGTAACCAAGGAGGTTGGAACAAAAGAAAAATATGAAATATAAATTTGAGTGTAAGAGAGAAGAATAAAAATACTGGCATATAATTTAATTAATCAGGTAAAATGCATAAGTTAGATTTAAAACATCCACAATGTGGTTCAACATATAAGTACTAAAACCTTGTATATATACATTTAAAATCACTCATATACTGGTAATTTAGTATATTTCATCTCCAAATGCAGAGAACCAAAATCCAAAGGCTTTTTAGCCGAAGGTCTTCCTCAGTGGTTAGTATATCTCATAAACAATGCTCCTCCAATATAATAAATGAATCACAAAAGAATGACCTAGCACAAAAGGGACACTGAGATGTGAGATGCAACAGCGTGGAGTGAATTCCATTGAAATTCTCCCATAGAACTGCATGAACCATCATAAGGGCAGTTCATCAAGGCAGGAGTTCTTCCTTTGCCTATAAGTCTTATAGACAGTCAGCAGTATGAGGTCTAAGGTTCAAGATGGAGTGCTGGACATTGACCAGAAATTTCTTGGACAGGGGAGCCCAGTGGGCTGTTGGAAGAATGCCGATCGAGCAAGGCATCAGGGTGCTGCTGCTGCTGCTGAGTGTGGAGGTGTGGCATCCAGGCTGCACTGCATGGAAAGGACCAGGCAGCCCCACCCATCAGGAAAGCTGAGCAAGGCTATGGGACAGCTGTGGGGAGCCCCCGAGTCACAGGGATAGGCTCGTGGGCCCAGTGCTCCTCCCAAGGGGAAGGGAAGAGCAGCCCTGGGTGGGGGAGGAGGCTGGTGGGTGGAGCCACATCCAGGAGGCCCTATAAAAGGGGGGTGGGCAGGGCAGGCACAGAGGAAGCCGGATCCAGCCTAGGCAAGTGTGCGGGAGAGGAAACCAGGCTGATCTGGGGGGAGAGGGGGAGCAAGGGTGTTTGTAAGTCCATCCTCCCCTGTTCTGAGGACCACACCACATTCCTGGCAGAAAGGGCACCCTGGAGAGTGAACTTCCCCCAGGCACTGACCGCTTGACAGGCACTTGTACCTGTTGGATCGCCTCTCCCCCTATGCTCTGCCATGGCAAGTTTGCTTATTTGAACGTGGCCTTCTGCAGGTGAGCACCCTGCAAATGGGCAAGATCTGTAGCTGCCTGCACACTCTTTCTACAAAAAATGCACAACTGACTTATTCAGGGGGCTTTTCTACTCAGGTAATAGCACTGGGGTGTAAGGAAATGGTTGAGATATGCTTTAGTATAGTGACAGGGACTGTAGACTATACTACTGGGTACTGTCTGTTGATGTAGATGTGCTTCCATTGGATAATTTCTGTGCTGTCCAATATGCCATGTCCAATTACTTGTGTTTAGTTTCAGCAGAGTTTCATCTCTGTATTCCTGTATTTGAATGTATACTTCTTTTCTAATTTCTGCAATGCTTAGTCTATTGTACTGTTTATGGAATGTTGGAGTTGTTGATCATACTGATTTAGACTGTGCAAATTTCCGGGTCTCAGTGTGTAAGGTGAATTGTAAATAATATTATTAAAAAATAATAATGGTGAGTTCCCATTAAAACTAGATTTTTAAATGATCCTTATGTCTTAATATTTTTCCCTACCATGGAAGGATCTCTGATTCTCAAAGACAACCCTCTCTCTTGCCTGGAGAAGCAGGAAGAGGTGCTTGTTCAGGATTCAAAGGAGGCAGAACTTCTAGCAGGTACTTAATTGGTTGTGGAGCTCCTCTAGTGTCTAAACATCGGCATCCCATTTAATTTCACTGAGGACACGTGGATCTCCCACTCTGGGTTATCCACTAGGGATGTGTGATTTGGTTCCTGCAAACAGCTGGTGACGGGTCAAGGCTTTTTCACTTTGGGTGGTGGCAACTCTACTGGAGGAACCTAGGAATGGGAGAGGGGGAGAGTTGAGCAGCTGGTCTTCCTTAAGGGCAATTTCTGTGAGTGACAGGGGGTTCTGTTGGGCCTTGGTGGCTCCATTTGCACTGGGACACTTTTGGCCAGTGGCTCCTCTTGTATGTGTGGCTAAGGCTTCTGTGCCCCGGAGAAAGCATTGGTTTCTCCACCCCCAGGAAACAATGCAAAATGGCTGAGAGAACCTTCTTCAGGGTACGATAGAATCGGATCACATGGTCCAGTTCTCTTGAAACTTGGGGAGGGGTGTTTAATGGACGGGCAGTAATAACTCTGCAGTTTTGCTTGAAAATCGGCCCCCAGAAGGATTGCCTCATAGAGAATGGTGCATTTGAATAATTTTGGATTCAGGGGGTGTTGGGAAATCTGAATACAAAATTTGTATTTTTGTACCCGAATGTCTGGGATACTGATATTTATGGCCTTCCTGATACCAGAATCTGAAAAAGCACCCAATTTTTTTTAAAATTTTTATTGGATTAGAAATCACTATATTATTCATTACAATCAATTTCCTTTAAATATTCCCGTTCTAACCCCCTCCCTTTCCCCCCCCCTTTTGTTGACTTCCAACAGTTTTCCAACCCTTTTCCCCCTACTCATTTCAAACTTATTTTATTCTATTAAGCATATGCTTTCATTCTCTTCTAAACTTATTTATTATAACACAGTGCTATCTCTATTCCCCTTCCCATTTAACTTATCAACTAAGTATTATATTCCTGACTTATATTCTTTAATAATAACAATCATTTGTCTAATTTTTATGCTCTATAGTCTATCTTATTCATTCTAGTCTCGTCAATATGGGACAAACAATTTGTTCCTTATTCTACATAACTTTAAGTACTTCTATAAACATTGTATACATTCAATATAAGTCAGTAAGTCAATCAATTTAACTTATACTCTATATATTGCTCTTTACTTTCTTCTATCTTATATTCATTCTATTTTGATTATATAATATCTCCATTATACAATTATCTACCAGAAATAATCAATCAATTTGACCCATACTTTCTAAGTACTTATAAACTCAATATACATTTGGCATAAATCAGTCAATTTAACTCATATTCTATATGTTACTATATATTCCTTTCTACTTTTCTTATATTCCTTCTGTTTTAGTTATACAATTCCTCCATTACACAATTATCTGCCAGAAATAAAATTAATTAGTTTCTATCCTTATAGTTCTTATAATAACACCTCTATTACTTCCAGAGGAGTTAGCCGTGTTAGTCTGTAGTAGCAAAATCAAAAAGAGTCCAGTAGCACCTTTAAGACTAACCAATTTTATTGTAGCATAAGCTTTCGAGAATCAAGTTCTCTTCATCAGATGCCTGATCCGAACTGGTCAAATACCAGTTCGGATCAGGCATCTGATGAAGAGAACTTGATTCTCGAAAGCTTATGCTACAATAAAATTGGTTAGTCTTAAAGGTGCTACTGGACTCTTTTTGATTTTGCTACTACAGACTAACACGGCTAACTCCTCTGGATCTATGACCATGGAAAGCACTGCATTCAGCCGAATGGAGAGGAAATCCATCAACCTCATGAAGAAACTGGCACAAATACAAACAGACATCATCTTTCTTTCTACATGCAAAAGACTGGACATTCTACCCAAGGGACTTCGTGTGAGGAATCCATTGAAATCCACTTACTACACAGACTACAGTGAGAAACTATGCAACACCTTATCCAGGAAACTCTTAATTCACCTCATTGGACTGATGTACAGCAAGCAACAATGGATCAAGCAAGAGATCTCTGAACTAGACTCTTCCATGAAGTACACCCCTTCTGCACAGACCGGGAACTGGCAGATGTTTACCACAACCAGAGAAACTATTTATTGCAATCTATTCACTGAATTACAGAACAAGAAGGAGAAGAAATTCTCAAAACTCCTGCCTGCAACAGAGAGCAAAAACACTTTGGATCCACCAAGCAACATCATCAATCTTTCCAGTTACAAGCTGAGCCCAGCAGAGGAATCAGTCCTCTCATGTGGACTATCTTTTTGCCCAGCCAGACCCACACAAACCATACAACTTTGTGGAGACCTGGAGGCCTATTTTAGACGCCTAAGACTGAAAGAATTCTTCAACTACTCTGCTGAACAAAACGATGAACAAAGCACTGAACAGACACCATCACAGCAGCCTCAGAAGCCCCCCCCCCAACCCAGCAATACACAACCATCGTTACAAAACTCCAGGAAAAAGAATTCCACATGGACACCCCCTGAGGGCCGTAACTCCTCATTGGACTTTTACATTGAATGCTTCCGTAGACGTACTCAGGCTGAGATAATTGACAAACAACAACACCTAAAGCAGAATCTCAGCCGTGGAGAAAGAGAGGCCATAAACAGCCTCCAAAATAATTCTGGCATCGTAATCAAGGAAGCTGACAAAGGCGGAGCAGTTGTCATCATGGACAAACAAAATTATATACAAGAAGCAGAAAGACAACTCTCCAACACAACAGTCTATAAAATACTACCTTCTGACCCCACGGAGCAATACAAAAGGGAACTCAATAAAATATTAAAAACACTCCCCATGGACATACAAGAATGCATCCATATGGACACACCCCAGGAACCACGACCAGGAAGATTCTACCTACTACCCAAAATCCACAAACCAGGTAACCCAGGACGCCCAATTATTTCAGGAAAATGCACCATCACAGTAGGAGTCTCGGGATACATGGACTCTATCCTCAGGCCCTATGCCACCAGCACACGTAGCTACTTACGGGACACCACTGACTTCCTCAGGAAAATACAGTCCAACAACCTACCAGATGACACCATCCTAGCAACCATGGATGTGGAGGCCCTGTACACCAATATCCCACATGCAGATGGACTGCAAGCCATACGGAATATTATCACGGACAAAACCACAGCACACCTCGCCACTGAACTTTGTCACTTTGTACTCACTCACAATTACTTCGAATTTGGTGACAACTTATATCTACAGGTTAATGGCGCAGCCATGGGCACACACATGGCACCACAATATGCTAACATATTCATGGCGGACTTGGAGCAACGCTTCCTCAGCTCCCATCCACTGGAACCACTACTATACTTAAGATTCCTGGATGACATCTTCATCATTTGGACCCATGGGAAGGAAGCCCTTGAGAGATTTCATCAGGATTTCAATAACTTTCACCCTACTATCAACCTAAGCCTGGACCACTCTACACAACAGGTACACTTCCTGGACACCACTGTACAACTACATAATGGACGCATAAATACCACCTTATACCGGAAACCAACAGACCGATACTCATATCTACATGCCTCCAGCTTCCACCCTAAACATACCACTCGGTCTATTGTCTACAGCCAAGCCTTACGTTACAACCGTATCTGCTCCGATGCTCTCGACCGAGACTCACACTTAAGAGATTTACAACAAGCATTTTTGAGACTACAGTACCCACCAAATGAAGTGAAGAAACAAATCAACAGGGCCAGACTAGTACCCAGAAACAGTCTGCTCCAGGACATACCTAAAGGAACTAACAACAGAACACCACTGGTTGTCACCTATAGCTCCCAGCTCAAACCCATCCAACGTATCATCAGGGAGCTACAACCCATCCTGGAAAATGATACCTCTCTCTCAGAAGTCCTGGGTGGAAGACCTTTCCTTGCCTACAGACAGCCCCCCAATCTTAAACGACTTCTCACTTACAATCATGAATCGGCCAGCAGAGTCACCAGCACAGGTACCAGGCCCTGCAACAGACCCAGATGCCAGCTCTGCCCCTATATCTACCCAGGGAATACAATTACAGGACCCAATGGCATCAACTACACTGTCTCTGGCTCTTACAGCTGCTCATCCTCCAATGTGATATATGCCCTCATGTGCCAACAATGTCCTTCTGCTCTGTACATTGGACAAACCAGCCAACCTCTATGCAAAAGAATAAATGGACACAAATCTGACATTAGAAATGGAAACGTCCAAAAACCAGTGGGAGAACACTTCAATCTACCAGGACATTCCACCAAAGACTTAAAAGTCGCTGTGGTTCAACAGAAACCCTTCAAAAACAAAATCCAACGGGAGGCTGCTGAATTGGAATTCATATGCAAATTTGACTCTGTCAAGCTGGGACTGAATAGAGACTATGAATGGTTATCACATTATCACAGGTAACAGATTTCCTTTACAGAGGCGTGGTCTGGGGGAGCCCAGTGACGCCTGGTGTGGGCTTTGTTTGTCAATTATCTCAGCCTGAGTACGTGTGGGCTTTCGGGGACCACAGTTCTCTTTGTCAGATGCAGCTGGCAGGGAGAGCTGTGGTTATCGAGGACTTATACTACATAGGAATTGGATACTTTCACTGCGGCAAACTAACACGGCAAACTGACTCCACACCAAAAGGAGATGTTTACATTTACAAGCAAAGGAATGTTTTGATTGCCTTCACACTAATTGCATCCTGTCCTCTTGTGATATATGTCCCCTTCTTTCCCCTCCCCTCCTCTTCTGTATTTGACCAGTTCGGATCAGGCATCTGATGAAGAGAACTTGATTCTCGAAAGCTTATGCTACAATAAAATTGGTTAGTCTTAAAGGTGCTACTGGACTCTTTTTGATTTTACCTCTATTACTTAATACTATATATAATAGTCAAATAAAATCGTTGCTTAGAATTTCCCATTTAACTTTCCTCCCCCCGGTAAAGTCACTTCCCTCTTCTTTTGTTGTATTTCAGTAATTTTCAAACTGCCACAGTTCTCCTCCCACTTCCCATTTTTTCACCAAATATTGCTTCAACTTTTCCCAATCCATGTTAAACTGTCCTGGATCAAGGTCTCTCAGTTTCCTTGTCATTTTATCCATTTCTGCCATGTACAGCAATTTGTAAATCCAGTCCTCGATAGTTGGCACTTCTTGTACTTTCCACTTTTGCGCATACAAAAGTCTAGCCGCTGCTGTCATGTAAAATAACAATGTCCTGTATTGTGCTGGAATATCCTCCATTCCCAAGTTCAGTAGCAAGAGTTCTGGGTTCTTATTAACTTGAAATTGTAAAATCTCACTTATCACTCTTATTATTTCCCCCCAGTACTGCCTAGCTACCTCACATGTCCACCACATGTGGTACAAAGACCCTTCATGCTTTTTACATTTCCAGCATTTATTAGACATATTCGAATTCCCTAACGCAATTTTCTTTGGTGTCAAATACCAACGATAAATCATTTTGTAAACGTTCTCTTTAATGTTAGTGCATGTCGTGATCTTCAATGTATTCTTCCACAAGTATTCCCACGCCTCCATTGTTATTTCTTTATTAAAGTTTATAGCCCACTTCACCATTTGCACTTTAACTGTCTTATCTTCTGTGTACCATTTTAGCAACACTTTATAAGTCTTAGAGATTTCCTTTTTATCCTCTTGTAAAATTACCTCCTCTAATTCCGAATTCTCCATTCTTACCCCTCCTTTCGCACAGTCCGAGTTATAAAGATCTCTAATCTGTCTATATTGAAACCAGTCATAACTTGGAGACAACTCGTCTTGCATCTTTATTCTTAGTTTGGAAAATTCTGTTCGTGTTATCTCCTTATATGTTAAACACTGTTGTTCATTATCGACAGTTCTCGGATCTATTACTTCATAAGGAACCACCCAGGAGGGAATTCCTTCCTGTAGGTAATCTCTATACTTCTTCCAAATTGTGAAGAGGCTTCTCCGAATGTAATGGTGTAAAAACATAGAGTCTGCTTTTACTTTGTCATACCACAGATAAGCATGCCATCCAAATATTTTTTTATATCCTTCTAAGGCCAGTAGTTTGCGGTTTTTGAGCGTCATCCAGTCTTTCAGCCACACCAAACAGATTGCATCGTAGTAGAGTCTTAGATTGGGCAGTTGCATTCCCCCTCTCTCTTTTGCATCTTGTAATACTTTCATTTTCACTCGAGGCTTCTTGCCTGCCCAAACAAAGTCCGATATTTTCCTCTGCCATTTTTCAAACTGCTTAGAGTCCCGAAAAATTGGTATTGTTTGTAACAGAAACATCACTCTTGGCAGCACATTCATCTTGACTACTGCAATTCTTCCCAACCATGACAAATTCAATCTATTCCATTTAATCAAATCTTGCTCTATCTGAGTCCACAGTTTCTCATAATTATTTTTGAATAGATCTATATTCTTTGCAGTCAGTTCAATTCCCAAATATTTCACCTTGCTTGTTACTTCACAATCTGTTATTTCCGTTAATAATTGTTGTTTTTGTTTGGTCATCTTTTTACATAATATCTTGGACTTCTTTTTATTTACATAGAATCCTGCCAAATCTCCAAATTCCTTAATTTTCTCTATTACCTTTGGCATATTCTCAATTGGATCTTCCACAATTAGCATTATGTCGTCCGCAAATGCTCTGACCTTGTAGGAAAAGTCTTTTATTTTTATTCCACGGATTGCATTATCTTCTCGAATCTGTATCATCAATATTTCCAAAACCAAAATAAACAACAGTGGAGACAACGGGCAACCTTGTCTTGTACCTTTAGCTATGGTCAGTTTCTTAGTCACCTCGTCATTCACCACAATTGCTGCACTCTGGTCTCTGTAGATTTCTTTCACTGCTCTTATGAATCTTTCCCCCATTTGTAGCTGTTCCATAGTGGCAAACATAAAATCCCAGTTCAAATTATCAAATGCTTTTTCAGCGTCCACAAAGAAGAAACCAACCTCCTTATCACAACGCTTGTCATAATATTCAATAGCATTTATAACTGTCTTTAATTGTCTTTAATTTGTCTGTTTGGTAAAAAACCAGCTTGTTCCTCCTCAATAACTTCGGAAAGCCATCCCTTTACTCTTTCCGCCAATATCTTCGCAAAGATTTTATAATCATTATTAAGTAGTGAAATAGGTCTGTAATTTTTAACATTAGTCAAATCTTGTCCTTCTTTGGGGATCAATGATATATTAGCTTCACTCCAAGTATCAGGAATCCTTTGATCCCTCAAAACACCATTAATGACTTCTTTTAGGAATGGCACCAGTTCATTGACCATTACCTTGTAAAATTTGGCTGTAAGTCCATCAGGTCCTGGCGCCTTTCCCAGATTTGTTGACTGTATTGCCTTCCTTATCTCTTCCTCTGTTACTTCACTGTTCAGTTTATCTCTCCATCATTCCGAAATTACTGGGAGCTTCATTTTCCCCAAGTACATCGCTATTGAGTCTTTATTCACTTCTTTTTTGTTGTACAGTTTAGCATAAAATTTGTAAAAGGCTCTGCTAATAGCCGTCTGTTCCAGATATACTTTATTGTCCTCACATATTTTATTTATTGTCTTCTTTTCCTTTCTTTTCTTCAATTGCCACGCCAAATATTTCCCAGGTTTATTTGCACCTTCAAACGACTTTTGGTTCATTCTCTTAAGATTCCATTCCAGTTCTTTATTATTCATTGCCATCAGCTGCTCTTGAAGGATTTTAATATCCTGGTATATTTTCTTTTTCCCTGGTCTTTTCTTTAATTGTATTTCTTTGGCTTTTATTTTCTCCATAATCTCCTGTCTCTTCTCCTCTCTTTTTTCCCTAGCTCTTCCATTTAAGTCCATTAGTATACCTCTAATTACTGCCTTATAGGTATCCCATACCTTATTAGTTGGTACTTCTCTATTAATGTTGTGTTGTATGAAGAACTTAGTTTCCCTTCTCAACATCTCCATATTTTCTCCCTCTTGTAACAAGTCCTCATTTATTCTCCATCCTTTCCTTTTGGTTCTTTTTCCAAACTTCCACATAATTGGATTATGATCTGAGCCTACCATGGGCATTATTTCTACGTCCTTAGTCCAAAGCGTTAAGTCTTTTGAGGCCCAGATCATATCAATTCGTGATAACGTAAAGTGTCTCGCAGAGTAAAACGTATATTGTCTGCCTTTAGGATTCTGTCTTCTCCATACATCTTCCAAAATTTCCTGTTGCATTAATACAAAAAAAGTCTTTGGTAATAATCCTCTTTTCTTTTGTACAGTTAGTGATTTTTTGTCCTGTTCCAAGTTTGTAACTCCATTGAAGTCTCCTGCAAGAATTATCTGGTCGTAAGAAAGTTCATCTAATTGCTTCCTTAAATCCTCAAAGAAGCTTTCTTTTGCTCCATTAGGTGCATAAATTCCAATCACCAACACTCTCTTTAAATTCCATGTACATTCCACTGCTAAAAATCTGGCTTCCACATCTCTCATCACTAATTTTGGCTGTAGCTCCTCTTTTATATACAATGCCACTCCCCTTTTTTTCTTTTTTGAGGCCGCTACAAAGTCATTGCCCAATTTGTTCAGTTTAAGATATTTTACATCCTGCTTTCGGATATGAGTCTCTTGCAAACACACAATATCACATTTTTGTTTTAATAGACAGTGGAAAATACTTTTTCTCTTATTCGGTGAGTTAAGTCCATTTACATTCCAAGATAACACTTTACACTCCATATTCATAACCTTGTTGTTGGTAAGTCCTTTTCATTGTCCCTCAAAAACTTTTCCATTTCTAATTCAGATCTGATGCGCTTTTTCACTCCTCCAAATTCAAAGGACACTCCTTCTGGTAATTCCCATCTGTACCTTATTTTCATGTCCTTCAGAGACTGGACTAAGGCTTTGTATTTTTTCCGATCTAGCAACACCGATCTGGGTAACTCCTTCATAATAATAACCGTCTTGCCATCAACCTCCAATGGTTCTTGAAATTGGTTACTCACAATCATTTCTCTTATATTTCTAGACGTAAATTGCACAATCACGTCTCTTGGTAATTTCCTTTGGGTCGCAATTCTTGAATTTATTCGATACACCACATCTAGAATAGCCACAGTTTCCTCCTCCTCCTTTCCCAGGTATTCAGCTAACACCTCGGTAATCTGTTCTTGGGCCGTCTTTCCTTCTACCTCCGGCAAACCGCGAAACCTCAGCTGCTTCTCCATATGCTTGCTCTCCGCAACTGCCATTCTTCCCCTCATCACCCTCATCTCTGTTCGTTGCGTGTCTGCAAGGTTCTCCACCGCATTTTCCACTACATTGACTCTTTGCTGTGTCGCCTGCAGGTCATTTTGTATTGTTTCCCTTCCCTTCTTCACTTCTGCCAGTTCATTCTTTACTGTCTCTTTAACCTCTTTCACCAGCTCAGGTTTCATATCCTTGAGTTCTTTTTTAAAGCGCAGATCCCTCTTTCCAAGTTGTGGCATGACGCCATCCACTCCTGTCCGGAACTGAACCCTGAAAGAGATGATGTTCCTTACATGTTGATTGTTGTACAAGAATGGCTCCTTCCGGATTTCCTTGTCACGTTGGAGTCGTGGGTTCATGGAAAGCATTTCTGCCCAAGAAATACTGAGAGGCCAGTTGCCCTCTCCCCCTCCCTTCGAACTTAATCTCAGGAAAGAAAGGAGGCCTCATATTTAGCCAGCTGGGTGCTCTTTTGGAGAGTCCTTAGAAGTAACTGCAGAGAAATAAAACAAGGTTTTTGCCTGGAGATTGCTGAGGGTTTAGTGGCCTCTAGTTCTCATTGGGGAAAATATTGCTTGGTAATTGCTGTCTTTTATTCCATCAGGGCATGAGTGGGAGACAAAGAGTGGCAAGGAACCAGGAGGAATGCCTGTGGCAAGAGTGGAGGATGTGGAGGCAGAAGAGGAACCTGGGAAACGACGTTTAAGGAAGAGACAGCTGAGAAGGAAAATGGAAGTCCATTGGGTGCAGAAGAAGGATTTGGCTGCCTCTCAGTGCAGAACCTTGCATACGATCCCAGGCCATGAGAAAATACAGGACAAAAAGAGAAGGAATAAATGGTTTGTGAATGGGGAACGGTTCGCGTATCAATCGAGGGTTATGAAAAAACAAAATATTCAAACAGGAGGAAAGCCCTATCGATACTTGGAGTGTGGGAAGAGCTTTTCTCAGAATGACAATCTTAAGTTTTACCAGAAAATTTACAAAGGGGAGAAAGAATATAAATGTTTGGAGTGTGGGAAGTACTTCTTTCGGAACGACAGTCTTATTTCGCATCATAGGGGAAAAGCCGTATAAATGTTTGGAGTGTGGGAGGAGCTTTACCCGTAATGGAAACTTTACTGCACATCAAAGGATTCACACTGGAGAGAAGTCATATAAATGTTTTGAGTGTGGGAAGAGCTTTTCTCAGAATCACAAACTTACTGTACATCAAAGAATTCACACAGGGGTGAAGCCATTTAAATGCTTGGAGTGTGGGAAGAGCTTCTTCCGGAATGGGAGTCTTACTTTGCATCGGAGGAGTCACACAGGGGAGAAGCCATATAAATGTTTGGAGTGTGGGAAGAGCTTCTCTTGGAAATGTGATCTAACTGTACATCAAAGGATTCACACAGGGGAGAAGCCATATAAATGTTTGGAGTGTGGGTAAGGCTTCTCTCGGAATCATCATCTAACTGAACATCAAAGGATTCACACAGCAGAAAAGCCATATAAGTGCTTGGAGTGTGGGAAAAGCTCTCGGAATCACAACCTTTCTTCACATCAGAAAAGTCACACAGGGGAGAAGCCATATAAATGCATAGAGTGTGGAAAGAGCTTCAGTCACAGTAGCGACCTAAGAGTACATCACAGAGTTCACACATTGGAAAAACCATATGAATGTTCTGTTTGTAGCAAGAGCTTTTCTCATATATCTGTCCTTATTCAACATAAGAGGGTGCACACAGGGGACAAGCCTTTTCAGTGCTCAGATTGTAGCAAGTGCTTTTCTGATACATCAGGCCTTTCTCGACACAAGAGAATTCACACAGGTGAGAAGCCATATAAATGCTTGGAGTGTGGAAAGAGCTTCAGTCAAAGTAGCAGCCTTGCCTCACATAAAAAAATTCACACAGGGGAGAAGCCATTCAAATGTTCAAATTGTAGCATGGGTTTTTCTTGTAGATCAAGCCTTACTAAACATTACAGAATGCACACAGGGGAGAAGCCATTCAAATGTTCAGATTGTAGCATGGGTTTTTCTTGTAGAGCAAACCTTACTAAACATTACAGAATGCACACAGGAGAGAAGCCATTCAAATGCTCAGATTGTAGCAAGAGCTTTTCTGTTAAGTCAAGCCTCATTGAACACAGGAGAATTCACACAGGGGAGAAGCCCTACAAATGCTTGGAGTGTGGGAAGAGCTTTTCTGGGAATAGCGGCCTAAGAGTACATCAGAGGATTCACACAGAGGAAAAGCCGTACAAGTGCTTAGAGTGTGGGAAGAGCTTCTCTGTGAGCAGCAGCCTAAAAGTACATCAGAGGATTCACACAGGACGTAACTGTATAAATGTTTGAAATGTGGAGAGAGCTTCTGTCGGTTAAACAAAAACATTTGTATGGCCTGCTGCCAATATGGCTTCTCCAAGGGAGAGAATAATATGATAGATCTCAGGCACCCCTACCAATGTTCTCAAGACTTCTGGAGTCTTCTGCTGTCAAAGTTTCACTTTCATTTGTAGTGTTTGCTCCTCACTCCTCATACTTCGCACTTAACATCACCTTATCCAAATCTGTTCCATATCTATTCTTGAAACTTAATCACTTAAGAGGTAAGGGGTTGATTATGTGTACATAGATTTGCAGAGGAACAATAGGATTGAGGTCTATTTCTCAGCACTAAATGTTTATTTTAAAACATTACAGTTAAGAAAAGGCATGTTATTTGTGCATATAGAAATTCAGTTTCGAAAACTGCAAAACCAAGTATCTGTGATGGTGTCCTCTAGATAGAAAAGTTACCCATTAATCTTACAGAAACCTCTGGAAGAACATGACAATAGGGCCCTAATGAATGAATTAATTGAATTCATTTATAATTTTTAAAAACATTGTATGAATATACAGTCTCGTACTACATAATTCAGAATTAATCCTTATGTCATAATGAAAAGCCTTTGAGGTATAATGTATCTGAAATAGAAAACTAACTTTAGTTAGATTTTAACTGAAAAAGCATTTCATCGCACAAAATTTAAATTAAAATATCTATATTAAAATTTAAATAACCAATTTTATTTTTTTAAATCAACTTGTATCCACCTTCCTTCTTTCTTTTCCCAACTTTTCCACTTCTTCTCCACTGTAACTTTGCTTTGGCTATTATGGATGTGGTTGTTCTCCATTAACAGTTTGATTCAGCATTGCCTATTTTTTTATCTTTGTTTTTTCTCTCATTTTTCTTATTTAATTTGTTTTATTATATGCTCACTCCTTATTCCTGTGTGTAATATTGTATGTTGTGTATGTGGTTTAGATGGTGGGCTTTTTGTTGTTGTTGTGTTTGTCGTTATGCAGTTCTCCAAATTCCAGTTTTAACTGGCAAGATGTAAATGTGACTAATGGATAAAACACTAAACATTTTTCTCAGCAGTTGGTATCTTTATTATTGGCTTGAGCCTGTATCCACATAGCTGAGTGACTATCCAGAGTAGAAGACAATTCAGCAGGCTGACCAAAAAATGTTTTGTCCTTTGAAAAGGTATGACTCTTTCACAAGACAGAACCTTTATTGGCATAACCATGACAGTGTCGCTGTATGACTCTTTCAGAGTTCACACTCCACAGTGTTCTGAGCATGGCAGCTACATAAAAGGAGGAAGCCGTAGGGCTGGGACTCATACAGAAATGCAAGGACCAGCTGTTTGGTGCTTACTCCAGGTTGTCATGGTTTAAATGGACTTTCATTTGAGAGCAGAACAACGTCATACAGTGAAGGGCAGATTATCCCTTCTGTTCCATTCCACTTTTCCTACCCAAAACGACTGCATTGGGCTTCAATCCACAGTACCTGAGCTACCTGCAGGAGAGACAAAAGGCATGGAGGAAGAATCCCCCTCCTCAATCCTGGAGAGCCACATTGCCCAGGAATTGTCCAGCATTCCATACCTACCACCCACAACACCGAGGTGGCTTACAGCATTCTGCAAACTATGTAAAGCAGAACTATTGAGGAATGCATTTAATGGTAATAGACCTGTATTAGTAGAAAAGGCACTTTTATAAAGGCATGAGGACGATGAACTTTCTCTTGGAGAGTTAAGAGTTTCACCAACCCACACCTCCACCATTTCCTTCCCTTTTCCTGGTGTATGGTGGGCAGGGGAAGGGGAAAGGTGCCCCATCTGGAATACTGAAATTCATGTTTGTACTGAGATGTTATTGTTTTTATCCATTATAATTTATTTATGATTGTAACCCACCCTGAGCCTGCTTTTGGGGAGGGCGGGTTAAAAATCTAATCAATCAAATCAATCAGTCTCTGTGTATATATTATGTATTATCTGTTTGATGAATGTAATACTATCTATCACTATGTTATTTTTATATTTACACTAGCTTGATACCCGAGCTTCACTATGATATTTAACTACTTTAAATCCAGTTATAATATGTATGGGTATGTAACATTTTTTGGTTTGTGTTTTTGGGGTTTTTTTAGTTGGTTGCATATTTCTTTGCCACATCTCTAAGTTGCTTCCTCCTTTTAGTGTCTGTGTATCTTGCATGATGTCTGTCAGGAGGCTTCTTGGGGGAAGTAGGAGGTGACGGCTGCGAGAGGTGTGAAGTAGACTTGGACTGAGGGAGAGGTGGTGTGGTGGGTACTTTGGCAGGTTCATGTGAGAGGTTTGCATTGAAATGGCCCCTAGAAAGGTTGTGTACCATCTCCCCATGAACATTTAAAAACTTAGTTACTATGCTGACTTTTATATAAAATCCCTGTTCAAGAGTCTTGTACCATCTTTCTTCAATTGCCTGCAGTTTCCTTGACCTGATTCTTACCTCAAAACACAGAGTTCCACAGCTAACTAATCAAAGTGGGGTGGGGGGAGCAAGCAGGCAGGAGCCTGCCAGCCCCACAGGGAGATTGGCAACCCTAGTGAACTTTGAGAGGAAGACTGGGTGGTGCATTTGACCTCAGGACACATTCAATGACTCCCAATAGCAACATATACAAATGACCTCTGTATTCCAACTGTCTCTGGGGAGGTGAGGTGTGGAATGTTGTGAGCCCTAATCAGCCTGCATATGCAAATGACCTTGAATGGCTGGGCCTATCAGGGAAGAGTGGCTGAGCTGGAAGTGGACAGGCAGGCAAGCAGGCAGTAGCCTGCCAGCCACACAGGGAAGCTATATCCCTTTGGGAAAACACATTTTACCCCTTTTCACCTCTTTAGAGGGCAAATTTATTAAAATCTCTTCTTAGTGATGTTTATATCATTCATATTTCTAGGTCCAGGGGTTTGGGATGGGCGTTGATGAGTCAGTCTGGGCACTTGTCTTTATATACATAGCTAATACTGTTTTTCATTGTTTAACATACCTTATCTGATGCTCTGTACTTTGTTTCTCTTTGCTGTAATCCTAGTCCTATTACATCACTTATTAGATCTCTCTGTCTTTTCATTGCATTGATTTATACTGTGTAATATGCTTTATTCTTAGTGAATAAATAATAAATAAATATATACATTTACCATTGCCATATATAACTCGAAGGTTACCCCAGCAGTGCAAAAGTAACCTGTTTCTCCCACCAACCCCAGCTGAGGAGACAAAAGATGGGATCTGGACTGGATAATGGAAGAGAAATAGATAATGGAATGAAAAAGTAGCATTGTCTCCGTCCACTGACTTCCACTGCTCCCATCCAAGGGGGAATTATCACTAAAAAGAAGCAAAGTAAATCCAATTTCAGATCATACCCCCCAGCCCCTCATTGGTACCTGCCTGTCTGCTCCAGTCATCTTCAGTAGCCTTGCATTGGATACCCCTGCCATCAGAGTCTAGTCAAGTAGTAAGTGGCAACCTGAGCCAGGGCCTTCTCTGGCATGGTGCTCAACCTTTGGAACTCCCTCCCTAAGGAGATACAGCTGTCCCTTCTAGAGCTTATCAGGTCCACGAGCTGTCTTGTTTACTACCGCGGACATCTATCTCTTTTGAATGAGAAGGAAGGGTGGATGCACTGGCACATGTGGAGGTTTACTTGGGATTTTAGTCTGGTAGTTTTAAATCAGAATGTTCTAATTGCAACCTGTAAGCAGCCTTGATTCCAGAGGAAAAGAGGGGCACAGCAGACTTTACTAAGTAAATAATTGGCCACATGCCTGGACCCAGATAGTCCAGGTGAGCCTGATCTCGTCAGTCCTCAGAAGTTAAGCAGGGTCAGCCTTGGTTAGTAATTGGATGGGAGACCTCCCACGAGGGTTTCGGAGGTAGGCAATGGCAAATCACATCTGTTAGACTCTTGCCATGAAACCCCCACCAGGGGTCGCCATAAGTCAACTCTGACGTGAGGGCACTCTCCACCACCAAGTGGCCCCATAGGAACACAGACTGTGAGTGCTGCCCTTCCCTTTCATCACAACCCCCAGAACTGCCTATCCAGAGAATAAATTTTCCTGGCCGAGTTTGAATTGTTGTTATGATTCCATAACAATTACCTCTAGCTCCAGATTCACTCAGAGATTTAAAACGTCTGTTTATTTGAGGATCTCAGATCCCAGGCATGAGTGGTAACTGCCAAACAAGTGAATGGAAGGGGTCACAGGTAAAGGATCTCATGCCTCTAACATGCCTTGAGAAAGGTGTGATGGTGGGAAGGAACGCAATGGGCAGTCATCAGTGGCAGGGGAGAATAGCAATATTCCGATGAGAAACTTGTTTTCTTTTGTAAAAAGTAAGAGGCATGCCATTGTAGAGTTAAGATTTTTAATAGCCCTTTTATTATAAGGGTTTATAATCTTTCATACTTTCATATACATATTCTTAGAATGAATTAATAGTGCTTGCAACCCGCCCCGCCTTTGCCTCTTTCACCATTCCATCTTTGCTGAAAGTTGCTTCAGAACAACATAACAGGCCGAAAATGTTTCTCTTTTCTCAGTTGCTTAGGGAACTTAGATAAGGCCACACATTCTTTAGGCTATTGTCTCATGAGAAGGGAGAAATAGATACAAGAAGAGCACATTCACTCCCTATATCTATAACTCTGGATTCTAAAGTTTGGAAGTCAGCAAAAGTGAGTAGTTCAAGTCAGAAATAGGTAGTGATCAAATAAGAGGAATGAAAAAGTTAAGAGACTCGTTAGAGAACTGAGAAGTAGCCAATTGAAAGGACTGTAGAGATCAGATGTATGTAATGACCAATTGCAAATTAATCTGCAGGTAGTTCCTTTTGTACTGAAAAATGTCTTGAAAACTGCTTGTAAGCTTTATATTCTTTGGTACTCATGGCTCCTTTGAAAGCTGGGTACCCATATTGCAATATTCAATACAATCATTGAAAGAAGCACTTGTCTGTTTCCTCCTTTTGCTCTGAAGAATCTGGGTAAGGGCAGAAGGGCACTTTTTGTGTAACATCATCTGCTAGAGCAAAGACAGCAGAACAGACATAACCCAGGAGGCCAAAAGTAAATGAACCATGCAAATTCGTGGCCTGTTCTGCCTCAGGCCCAATTCAGAAGAAGCAGACAGATAGAGTCCGATGAGGAGAGGAAACTGAGTTACTTTATTCAAATAGAGGGAAGACCAACCGTTCTTTAGAGGTCTGAGAAACATTACATCAACTTTTATCACCTTGGGTTCATTATGTATTCAGCAAGTTATTGGTTGAGTTAGTTACATGTACATATGACTTAGCATCATTCCATTGGTTTAGCATAATTGGGGGTTGTCCCCTTACCCAATTAACACTTGTAAAAGTTGTTTATCATTTCAAAGAGCAAACATTCTTTCTTTGGTAACTCTATCAGTTCAAGTATCCATTGGGCAGATGTGTGTCATTTTAAAGACTAGCCCAGATCTGTTCCCATCCTTGATATAACTAGCAGGACAACTACCCATTGTTAATTTATTCCATTACATGATATAGGTGTTGAGCAAAGAACATTTCCCAGCGTTCCTGAAACAAAGGCTTTAATACAAGTGCCCCAATCTATGGCAGGATGATGACCAACTATCTCTTGCAATGTTTTCTTCTCACAGATTCTAGAAATGCAGTTTCATTTTCTACTGTCAGCACTTTTGTTAGCTTGCAAGGACAAGAGGAAGATGGGTAAGGGGCTTCTCTTTGTGTGGCTGTGCAAAGACAAAAATCATAAAACGATTACATCTATATTCATATAGTCATCTTTCTGCTACATGTTTGTGCTATATCTAGAGTTGCATAAAATATCACTCAGGGCCTCTGAGGGCCTCTGCTTACTACTCAGAATTTAGGGGAGGTCAGAGTTGTGTCCCACATAAACTTCCAGGTGGGGTCTGGAGACCTCCCCCCCCCCCCGAGAATTACCAGTAAACTGCAGACTACAGAGGAAGTGATCTCTATGTCACAGACAACACCTGGAGAAAATGGCTGCTTTGGAGTCTGGGCTCCATGGAATTATACCCCTTGACCTGGTGGTACTTCCATTCCCCAAACCCTGCCTTCCCCACCAGATTTGGCAATCCAATGCACAAGAAATCCCCCTGAGTTTGAGAGGATGGCACAGAGAGACCTATATCAAGGTGGCAAATGCAGAGGAGGGGGTTCCCTGTGGATCAGCATCAGACAGAGGGACTGGAAGTCCCAGTGAGGATGTATAATCCCCCAGTGAGCCTCGCGGCCAAGAAATACTGGGATAGTTCCAATCATGAGATGGAATTTGGCTCCTGAGGAAAAGTAGAGGGGTGAGGCTCACTCCTGCCGGGATCCGCGTAACATGTTGTTTATTGGAGCTGCCATGACCTGGAACTGTCAACTGGTTTATAAAGCGGGTCTGGCCAGGGGGTGCTTACAGGGACTGGGCACAGTCTCCTGCCAAATGCGTTGTTTGCCAAAGTGTGTCACTGGAGCCAATATAATGTGTTGGTACTCATCTTTCAGGCCCCAAATGGCTTGATTATGCTTGCCAACCTCCAGGCAGGGCCGGGAGTTCTCCCTGAATTACAATCCCAGACTAAAGGGAACAGTTCCCCAGGAGAAAAGGGCAGCTTTGGAAGGTGGACGCTGTGAGATCACATCCCTACTGAGTTCCCTCCCCTCCCCAAACCTTCCCCTCCCCAAATCTTCAGGAATTTTCCAACCCAAAGTTGGGAAAGCTAATCCAAGCTCTTATTCTGAGTTTGGCTGAGGAGACCTTATTGTGGGACCCCATCAAAGAAATTTAGTTGGGGGCGGGGAAGGACAGGAAGACTTTCTCAGTAGCTGCACCTCCTCTTGAGAACTCCCCATCCCAGCCCCCCCTGTACGGCAGATAGTTTCTTTTCTACAGATCTTCCAAGATCATCTGAATTTTTTGTCCTTGTAGGCCTTTTCCGTTGAGTCTGTCTTGTGTTCGTGCTTCTCTGGTGGTTATTTATTGTAAAACTCTAGTAGTATAAATTAGATTGTAACATAGTTCTTAATTCTAAATACAAAAATGGGGTGAGATTAATATGGGGGGAAAGGGAGGGTGCAATCAAAGCAAAGGAACTAGCAAAGGAATGTTTTGATTGCACCCTCCCTTTCCACCCCCTAATTGCCTCTTCTCTCTCCTCCCCTTCTCTCCCTCCTCTTCTATATTTGACCAGTCTCTGTATCAGGCATCTGACGAAGATAACTTGATTCTAGAAAGCTTATGCTACAATAAAATTGGTTAGTCTTAAAGGTGCTACTGGACTCTTTTTGATATTGATACGTTGTGAGACTGTACACAGCACAGGTACAGTCTCACATAAGCAAAAGTCTCACTCCATTCTTTTAGAGAAAAACACATTCTTTGCAGATCTAAAACATCTTTCATCTTGTCCCTTGTACGAAAACGTCCAATTATTCTGCTGTGCCTTATTCACTCTTATGCTCCCACATTAATAACAATAACAACATTCAATGTATATACCACCCTTTAACACGCTCAGAGTGGTTTACAAAGTATGTTATTATTATCCCCACAACAATGATCACCCCGTGAGGTGGGTGGGGCTGAGAGCGCTCTGGAAGAGCTGTGACTGACCCAAGGTCACCCAGCTGGCTTGTAGCAGGGGAATCAAACCCGGTTCTCTAGATGAGAGTCCTGCCGCTCTTAACCAGTACTCCAAACTGGCTCTCCATCTTAGCTATAACCCGATCAACCCCATTTCCTCCTACCGAGAAGCCGTTGTGGCTTCCTTAGAACCAGACTCAGATCCCTCAGGGGATCCCTTGCTTTTCAATGAATGGGGACAAGATGCTTGGCACGTCGCAGGAAAAAGGCATTGACAAAAGGCACCCGAAACCCTCTCCAGCAGCGGCCACTAGCATCGCTGCAGGGAATCGCCGGACATACGGGGAGAAACAGCGACACCTGCCGGTCGTTGAGGGCAAAAGAAGGCACAACCGGAGGCGGAAGCGGCGGGATTGGGGTCGGCCTCGCGAGCCTTCGCAGGCAGAACGCGCGAGATCTGGCTCCGTGTGCGCGGCTTGCAAGACGGAGTCCCCGTGACTCTCAGGCTGCGCGAACTGGCAGGCTCTCGAGCGTCTTTGTGTGAAATATCTTGCCTGTTTCTGAATTTCTCTGGTTTGAGAATTAGGTTTCTATTTAATTTTACCCTGGAAAGACCCTTTGAACCCTGGAAAGACCCTTGTAGGTTGGCCCACTTCTCAAAGTCATCCGAGAACAATTTTCTCCTCTCTCAGACATCCTCTCTTTATAGATTGTAGATTCCCTATCTCTCTTCCTCCTCACACAGATGATGGGACTTTGAGGGAAGAGGAAGGCCTTGCCTCGGAAGGAGTGCTGGACAGGTTACCAGGACGCTCTCGAGAGAACGTGTCCTTCCCAGCTGAGCCAGGTGAGAGTGAGTCTCCTCTCCTTTGCTCCTGCAGAAACAGGGGCGGCAGTGCCAGGAAGGGTCTCTTCTTTGGGCCCCCCAAGTTCTTACGTTATGCTGGCACGGGAGATTTGAGTTAGGAGGAAGTTCCCCGATCATTCTCCCTCCCCTTCCTTATTCCCTGTGTTCCCTGCTGGACCCCGGCCTGTTGCCTCTTACAGCAAGGCAGGCAGCCCCTTGCTCCTCTCTCCAGAAGCAAAGCAGGCCTGTGGAGACCAGAAGAAACACACGCCAGGTGACAAAATGATGTTGTCTCTTTCGTTACTGGCTTTCAGTGTGAAAACGAGGGGATTTGGGGAAGACCTCCTGTGCAGGAAGAGAAATGGGGGTGGGGGGAAGCAAGACAACCAAGGGTCCATTTCAAAGCATTCCTTGGGATGTTTTTCTATGGGATCTCCGCCTGTTTTGTTTTGTCTGATGAAGGAATGAAAATAAAAGGTGTTCTATTTTCATATGGGAACGTTCTTGTGGGTGCCACTTCCAGGACAGTAGCCATGTCAGGGCCAAACTAAACATGACAGAGAATGCACAGCCCTTCCCAGCAGCAGCAGCTCCATTTCTGGATTCCTCTTCCTCCCCTTTGATGACCTATCCTGCCACCACCTTCTGTTCTGAGGAGGCGTTGTAGCTCAGTGGGTGGAGGTCCTGCTTTGCCTCTTGGGGCTGTCGGACATGGTGCCGGAGACATCTAGACCGATTGTTCTGGCTGAATGCTCCCTGCCAGGGCTGGCCCAGAACTTACTTGCTTTATTGGCAGCCTTGGGCCACTCTCAGCTAGGAGGGCAGTATTGTAGGGAGGGGATCTGAGATGATCCACTAATGAGTTAGGAACCATAGACCTCACCGCTATGTTGTATTGGATTCCTGCTAATGCCATCTTTGTGAACTTGTATCTATTTACCCTATGGCATTGGTTACGGAAATGTTCCTGATATCGAGTGTACTAATCTCACACTTTGTAGTCTGCCTTGAGTCTCAGTGAGAAAGGTGGACTATAAATGATATAAATAAAAGAATAGTATTAAAAAACAGGGACAGGCCCCACTCTGGACTGCATCTTTTGCGCTGAGCCTTTGAGGGAAGGTCTTCTTTTGGGTTTGGAGACTGGGCCTGAACCCATGGTCTGACCGTTACCCACTGAAGGCAAGCGGGAATATGGCACTAAAGCCCTGCAAAAAGGGGGGAGATGTTAAAATAGTTCTCCCCTGGAGGGTCATAGATCCTTCTGGGTTCCAGAAGGCTTGTTCATCCCCATTATTTGAAAAATCTTGACATCTTCTGACTCCTAAATTTGAAGCTTTACTGGGTCAAGAGAAGAGAATTAGCTGCGACACATTTGCAACGCCTGAAATAGTCACCCAAGACTAACACCTGGTCTATAGCCGAGGCGTCCCTCTGCACGTCTCCAGAATGCAAGCCAAATGATGTCATGGGGTGTGTCTGTGTGACTGTGTGTGTGTGTGAGAGAGAGAGACACACACAATTGTGGCGATCTCTTGCTCTGAGTACTGGTGAACTGTTGTGCAGTGTGCAGGAATGGGAGGGCAGCCAAATTAAAAAGGGGGAAGAGAGTTTCTCATCCCTCCTTCGTTACAACCGATATACTGGGAAACTAACTTTGCCTGAATGCTCCCAGGGAAACACTGAGCTGCTTTAATTATGGATGGTAGAAAGAGTTTAATACAGCTAAATGCATGTAGGAGTGGCGGAGTGCCTTGCAAATGGCTGGGTTGGGATGAGGACGACTGCCCTTGCTTCTGTTTGCATGCTTAGTGGACTGGGTGTTTCCTGGTGGTAGCAGCTGCCTGTAGACCTACTCTGTGGTGTCTCGATGCAATGCTGAAGCATTCACAAAAAAATGGTTGCTACGATATCACAGATCCGGGTAACCAAGTAGGTTGGAACAAAAGAAAAATATAAAATATAACTTTGAATGTAAGAGAAAAGATTAAAAACACAAGTGTCTAATTTAATTAATCAGATAAAAACACATAAGTTAGATTTAAAAACATCCATGATACAGTTGAACATATAAGTACTAAAACTTTGTATATATTCAAATAAAACCACGAACATACAGGTAAATTAGTACAGTTCATCTCTAGGTATAGAACCCCAAACCAGATGCAGTTTGGACCGAAAGGCCTTCCTCGGTGGTATGCATATCTCATAAACAGTATTCTACCAATATAATAAATAAATAACAAAAGTTGACCTAGCACAAAATGTACACTGAGATGTAATAGCGTGGAGTGAATTCCAGTGAATTTCTCCCCGGAACAGCATTTATTTATTTATTTGTTTATAGTCCACCTTTCTCATTGACAGTCAAGGCAGATTACATAGTGTGAGATCAGTACAATTAGTAGCAAGCACAAGGGTAAGCATTTTCATACAGAGTCAAAGACGTTTCTTATAAACAATATCATAGGGTAAATTAATACAAGTTTACTGAGACATAGCATTAGCAAGGATCCATTACAGGGTTGAAGGATAGCTGAAACCGAACTTAACCACTTCAAGGATTGACATTAGACAACATGAAGCACAAGCAGCATATATGAGTACATATTCAAAGCAACAGTTAATATGTAAAGTAATATAATGGTGGGGCCCATGGTTCCCAACTAGGAGTGGTCACCCCCAAGAGATTTCCTGCTTCTGGTTTACCGAGAGCAAGAAAAAAATTCGGGTAAACCCAAAACCCGAAGCAAGCTGCTTCAGGTTCGAGTATTTAAGCCAATTAGGCATTTTTAGGGAAGATTTGGCCATTGTTTCCAATGGGAAACGCTGCTCCTGGCTATCCGGGGGCTTGGGGGTGGCATTTCCTTCCTAATAATACCAAATCTGCAGGGGATCCTCTCCCAACCCTCCTCTCAAGACCACTCAAGTTTCAGGGAGATAGGAAAGTCCCCCCAGCCGCCCTCGATCTCCATTGTTCCCTGTGGGGAAAATGGTAGGGGATGGTTCCCAGGAGGCTGGGGGTGGCATTTTGCTAGCAAAATGCATCAAACCTACAGGGAATGCTCTCCCAACCGTCCTATCACGGCCTCCCAAGTTTCAGGGAGATTGGACTTTGGGGGGCCATGTTATGCCCCCCCCCCAAGGTTCTCCAAGCCACATTATTCCCTATGAGGACTAACATCACACCAGAATAGAAAAGAATCCAGTAGCACCTTTAAGACTAACCAACTTTACTGTAGCATAAGATTCTGAGAATCACAGTTCTCTTCATCAGATGCATGGAGGGTAACTGGTCAGATATATAGGGGGAGAGGGGAGGTGGGGAGTAGATGCAATCAGTAGCTTCTGATAATGAGACAACCATTTATAGTCTCTATTCAATCCAAGCCTAACTGAAACAAATTTACATATGAATTCCAATTCAGCAGCTTCCCATTGGATTCTGTTTTTGAAGGTTTCTGTTGAATTACAGTGACATTTGAGTCCTTGATGGAATGTCCTGGTAGATTGAAGTATTCTCCCACTGGTTTCTGGATGTTGCCATTTTTAATGTCAGATTTGTGTCCATTTATTCTTTTGTGCAGAGGTTGGCTGGTTTGTCCAATGTACAGAGCAGATGGACATTGTTGGCACATGAGGGCATATATCATGGTGGAGGATGAGCAGCTGTAAGAGCCAGAAATAGTGTAGTTGACGCCATTGGGTCCTGTAATTGTATTTCCTGGGTAGATATGAGGGCAGAGCTGGCATCTTGGTCTGTTTTCGGGTCTGTTATCTTTGCTGGTGACTCTGCTAGCCAATTCATGGTTGTAGGTGAGAAGTCGTTTAAGGTTGGGTGGCTGTCTGTAGGAAAGGAGAGGTCTTCCACTTAGGGCTTGTGAGAACAGGCTGGCCAGCCAGTGCCACTTTCCATTGTTCCCAATGAGGACCAAACTTCACATCAGAGAATCATACCAACAAAAATTCAATTTAAATAAATTTAATGTATTAGATTTATGGTAACAGCAGCCATTAATGTTACCTTAACATTTATTACATCAATATTAAATTATTAAAAGAGGGACTACCCCCCCCCAATGCTGGCTTCAGGCTGAAACTGTGAGACACTCTAGAGGAACCCGAGGTAATCTCCATGTACAGCATGGAGACACAGAGTCTATCCAGCAGAGGAAGTCTTTCAATGTCTCACTGTAGGCCAAGGAAAAATGTAGGCTGGCCAAAATACAAGCTTCCAATTTATATCCCCTGCAGCATCTCCTTCCAGAGAATCCGTTGGCTGGAAGGAGGATGCAACAGTAGGATTGGACACTCCTACCTCCCCCCTCCCTTCTCTGATCTCCCTCCCTCCTCTCCCTGGTACTGCTATCAGTTCAGCAACCTTTATTGGCATTACTGTACCACTATCCCTCCTTAACTACCCTGCCATTCAGAAAAAAAGGAGGGAATCTCTGACAGCAGCACTTTTCGTGCTGTTTGCAAGCAACTTTGCAAACAGCTAGGAAAGTGTTGCTTTCAAGTTTCCTGCCTTTTTTTACCGGATGGGAGGGGGTGGAGGAGGTTCTAGTGAGTCACTCACTCCTTCCCCTCCCCTCTGCTAAGAAAGAGCAGGAAGCTTGCATTTTTCAGAACTTTGCTGGCTGTTTGCAAATGTAAACAGGCCAACATCTTCCTGAATCGAGCCTGATTCGGGTATTTAACCTGAATTGGAATCCCGAAGCACACATCCCTATTCCCAACTCATTAGCAAAACATCCGGGGGGGCCTCCCTATAATACCGGCCTCCTATTAGTGAAACATCCAGGATTCCCTCCCTACAATACTGTCCTCCAATCTGAGTAAAAAGCCTTTTTGAATAATTCAGTTTTGCATTGTTTGCGGAAAGCCAGGAGTGTAGGAGCTCTCTTGACCTCCTCAGGCAGGCTGTTCCATAGGGTAGGGGCCACCACAGACCATGTACGGTCTGCAGTTGAGTTTGCCCATGTGCAGGCTGGTATCTGCAAGAGACCCTGTTTGGATGAGTGAAGCTGCTGAGGAGGGACATAGAGAGGGAAGCGGTCCCATAGGTATATCAGGCCAAGACCATGAAGAGCTTTGTATGTAACAATCAGTACCTTGAATTGAGCAGGGTAGCTGATAAGTAGCCAATGGAGTGACTGCAGGATGAGAGTGATGTTCATGCTCCTGCTAACAGTCAAACTGCAGCATTTTGCACCAATTGGAGCCTCCTAGTTAACTTAGATGGAATACCAATATATAATGCATTACAATAGTCAAGTTTTGTTGTTACCATGGCATGGATCCAGGTGGCCAGGTCGGCTGTGTCAAGATAAGAAGCCATCTTCCAAGTTAGAGTGAGATTGTAGAAAGCATTTTTTTGCAGCTGTTTTAACTTGTTTTTCTAGTAGCAGCATTGGATCCAATATAACCCCTAGGCTCTTAACTGAGTCTACAAGGGTCAGACAAACTCCATTGAAAGTGGGGAGTACAATGTCTTTCAGGACATCTGACTTCCCAGCAAGCCTCACTTTGATCTTGTCTGGGTTTAATTTCAATTTGTTATTTTTCAGCCATTTCACCACAGCTGTCAGGCAGCGATCTAAGATTTCTACTGCATCCTGTGGGGACCTAGATAGTGAGATAATAGAGTTGGGTGTCTTCTGCATATTGATGACATCCAACTCCATAACTGCGAATGAGTTCTCCTAAAGGTTTTACGTAGAGGTTGAATAACATGGGAGATAGGATTGCACCCTGTGGGACCCCATAAAATAGTTATCATTCTGGAGATAGCTGATCTCCGACAGCAACCCTTTGAGTCTGCTCCATGAGAAACAATTTAAACCAGTCCAGGGTGCATCCTTTGATGCCCACGTCTGTTTTTAAATGCCTCCAGACAAAAAAGCTCTCCTCTTAAATTTCAAAAATATAACAACAATTTACTAAAATGTAAATGTGCAAAGGTGCAATCAATCCTATATATTCAAAATATTATTCCAATTACATATATCACAGTCAGTCCTTTCTAAACACACAGATATTTTTACTTGTACCAATTTGTCAAAAATGCAAGGCAACCAGAATCTTCATTCTTCAACAAACAGTTACATAACCAGTAAATCTGGAAACAAATACAAGACCAAATATCCCAGTACAACAGTCTATACAACAGTATAGTCGTTACCAAAGTGCCAATGAGTTTCTTACAGCAGTTCAGAAAAGGGGCTTCTTCTCATTCAAAGAAGTATATTTCAAAGCAGTAACTTGAAACGGAGTAGTAATAAATCTGCCTGGTGGTAGTAAAGCTAGCTTTACTGACCAAAGGCTAGCTTCAAAGGTTTCGCAGTAGCTGCTTCTTCAGGAGCGACTCTGCAATCTTCAACCACTTCAAAGTTTCGCAAAGCATTCAATTTCCTTCTGGTAGCCACAAGAGCACTGTCCATCAGGGCCTCAACAGGATGGCATGGTCTACTATGTCAAAGGCTGCAGACAGATCCAGGAGGAGCAATAAGATGGCCTTTGTCTTTATTCAGGCACGAAACAGGGCAATTCATCAAGTCAGGAGTTTACCCATAAGTCTGTTGGAAGACCCCAAAGAATGCCAATTGAGCACGGCACCGGGACTTTTTTACTCAGGTGATAGGGCTGTGCTGTAAGGAAGTGGTTCAGAGATATGCCTCAGTATAGTGACAGGGACTTTAGACTATCCTACTAGGTACTTTCTGTTAGATATGCTCCCTTTGGATAGTTTCTCTGTTTAATATGTCACGTCCAATTACATGTGTTGTATTTCAGCAGAGTTTCATCTCTGTATTCTTGCATTTGAATTTATATTTTCTAATTTCTGCAATGCTTGGTATATTGTTCTGTTTATTGAATGTTGGTGCTGTTGATCAACTGCTGCTGCTGAGTGTGAAGGCGTGGCATTCAGGCCCCCCTGCATGGAAAGGGCCAAGCAGCCCCTCCGATCAGGGAAGCTGAGCAGGGCTATGGAGCAGCTGGTGGGGGGTGCAAGACACAGGGATTGGCTCGTGGGACCGGTGCTCCTCCCAAGTGGGAGGGAACAACAGCCCTGAGTGGGGAAGGAGGTGGGGGCGGAGCCACATCCATGAGGCCCTATAAAAGGAGGGGGGCAGGGTAGACACGGAGGAAGCCAGATCCAGCCTAGTCAAGCGTGAGGGAGAGGAAACCAGGCTGGTCTGAGGGGGGAGAGCAGGATCAAGTGAGCTTGTAAACCCATCCTTCCCTGTTCTGAGGCCTATCCACTGCACAGTCTTGGCAGAAAGGGCACCCTGGAGGGTGAACCTCCCCTAGGCACTGATCCCTTGATGGCGGAGGCTGACAGCCGCTCATATCTGTTGATTGCCTCTCCCTCATGCTCTGCCATGCTCTGAATGGGGCCTTCTGCAGATAGAAACTTGCAAATGGGCAAGATCTGCAGCTGCCTGCACACTCTTTCTGCAAAATACGCACAACTGACTTATTCATGGGGCTTTTTTACTCAGGTGATAGGGCTGTGCTGTAAGGAAATGGTTCAGAGATATGCTTTAGTATAGTGCCTGGGACTTTAAACTATCCTACTAGGTACTAGCTCCCTTTGGATACTTTCTCTGTTGTTTAATAATGTCCACTTACACGTGTTTTGCTTCAGCAGAATTTCATCTCTCTATTCCTGTATTTGAATGTATACTTCTATCATTTCTGCAATGCTTAGTCTATTGTTCTGTTTATTGAATGTTGGAGCTGTTGATCAAATTGACTTAGACGGTGCAATCACCTTCTCAGTGTGAAAGGTGAACTGTCAATAACCTAAACAAACAAACAAATGGTGTTTGTTCACTGATTGGAAGGAGAAAGCCTTGCTGTGAGCACATTAAGTTGGAGACTGTGACTTCGGAAGTTATGTATAGGTAAGTTAAAGAAGTTAACTGTACTGTTTAAATGTTTGTATTAAGTTTGTATTAAGTGTAGCTGGTAATTTGTGACATTTTTATGGCAGAAAGGAGGCTGAGAAGAAGGGAATCCGAAACGAGCAGTTTTAGCTGGCGGGCTCGTTGCCAACTACCAGGAGAACCGGGGAGGGACCCGGATGGTGTACTCTGGAATTTGCCATCTAGATTTTCTACTATGAAATCTGCAGCTATTTGGAATTCACACCTCTTTTGACTATAGAGATTTGTTTCCTTTCAAGCCATTGGCATAGGAAAGGATTTAACTGTGTAACAGAATTGGCTCCTGTCTATTACAGCACCTTGGAAATGTATAATATGTGATTGTATTTATGGAATGAGTCTTTGTAATATTGTAACATTGTATGAAATTGTGTATATCTTTGTATTTGGATCATGATAGTGTAATTAAATTTTGATATATATAGTATACAGTTGAGGGGTTCCTGGGAGTTTTCCCTCTGTATCTTGGAGTTCCTATTAAAACCAGATTTTTAAATGATCCGTATTTCTTGCTATTTGTCCCTACCATGGAAGAATATCTGTTTTCCAAAGACAGCCCTCTCTCTCGCCTGGAGAAAGAGTGTTTGTCCAGGACTTGAAGGAAGCAGAGCTTCTAGCAGGTACTTCATTGGTTGTGGGGATCATCTATTGTCTAAAAACTGGCATCCCATTTAATTTCACAGAGGACATGTGGATCTCCCACTCTGGGTTTTCCACAAGGAATGTGTGATTCGTCTCTTGCAAAGAGCTTGTGAAGAGCCAAAGGTTTTTCAGTTAGGGTAGTGGCAACTCTACCGGAGGAACCTAGGATTGGGAGGGAGGGAGAGTTGAACAGTTAGTCTTCTTTAAGGGTCAGCTTGCCACTCTTCAACTACTGTGAGTGATGGAGAGCTCTTGGGCTTTGCTAGTTCCATTTGCGTTGGGTGGCTTTTGGCTTGTGGTTGCTGTTGTGTGTTTGGCTAAGGCTTCTGTTCCCAGGAGAAAGCATTGGATTCCCCACACCCAGGAAACAAGGAAAAGTCACTGGGGGGGGGGCTTCTCCAGGGTCTCATAGAATTGGACCCCATGGTCTAATTCTCTTGAAACTTGGGGAGGGGGGGGGTTAATGTAGAGGCAGCAGTAGCTCTGCTTTAGTTTTGCTTGAAAATCAGTCCCTTCAGGCCCCTAGAGAGATTACCCTATAGAGAATGCAGCTGAATAATTTTGGATTCCTGGGAAACAAAATCTGAATGCAAAACTGGTATTTTTAGAACCGAATGTCTGAAATGCTGATATTTATGGCCTTCCTGATACCAGAATCTGAAAAAGCACCCAATTTTTTAAAGCGCAGATCCCTCTTTCCAAGTTTTGGCATGACGCCATCCACTCCTGTCCGGAACTGAACCCTGAATGAGATGATGTTCCTTACATGCTGATTACTGTACAAGAATGTGTTTCTTCCGGATTTCCTAGTCATGTTGGAGTCCTGGGAGGGCCGAGTTCACTTTCCTTCATTGAAAGGATTTCTGCCCAAGAAACACTGAGAGTCCAATTGCCCTCTCTTCCCCTTCCTCCAACCATAATATCAGGAAAGAAAGGAAGCCTCATATTTAGCCTGCTGGGTGCTCCTCTGGAGAGTCCTTAGAAGTAACTGCAGAGAAATAAAACAAGGTTTTTGCCTGGAGATTGCTGAGGGTTTAGTGGCCTCTAGTTCTCATTGGGGAAAATATTGCTTGGTAATTGCTGTCTTATATTCCATCAGGGCATGAGTGGGAGACAAAGAGTGGCAAGGAACCAGGAGGAATGGCTGTGGCAAGAGTGGAGGATGTGGAGGCAGAAGAGGAAGGGTTCAGGTATCAATTGAGGGCTATGAAAAAACAAAACATTCAAACAGGAGGAAAGCCCTATCAATACTTGGAGTGTGGGAAGAGTGTCTCTCAGAATGACAACCTTAAGTTTCACCAGAAAATTCACAAAGAGGAGAAGCCAAATAAATGTTTGGAGTGTGGGAAGAGCTTCTCTCAGAATCGCTACCTAACGATACATCAAAGGATTCACACAGGGGAGAAGCCATATAAATGTTTGGAGTGTGGGAAGAGCTTCTCTTGGAAATCCGATCTAACTGTACATCAAAGGATTCACACAGGGGAGAAGCCATATAAATGTTTGGAGTGTGGGAAGAACTTCTCTCAGAATCACCACCTAACTGAACATCAACGAACTCACACTGGGGAGAGGCCATATAAATGTTTGGAATGTGGGAAGAGCTTCTCTATTAATGGCGGACTTACTCTACATCAAAGAATTCACACAGGAGTGAAGCCATTTCAGTGCTTGGAGTGTGGAAAGCTCTTCTCACGGAATTGCAGCCTTACTTTGCATCGGAAGATTCACACAGGGGAGAAGCCATATAAATGTTTGGAGTGTGGGAAGTTCTTCTCACGGAATTGCAGCCTTACTTTGCATCAGAGGATTCACACAGGGGAGAAGCCATATACATGTTTGGAGTGTGGGAAGAGCTTCTCACGGAATCATCATCTAACTGAACATCAAAGGATTCACACAGCAGAAAAGCCATATAAGTGTTTGACGTGCGGGAAGAGCTTCTCTCGGAATGACAGCCTTTCTTCACATCAGAAAAGTCACACAGGGGAGAAGCCATTTAAATGCTTAGAGTGTGGAAAGAGCTTCAGCCACAGTAGCCACCTAACTGTCCATCGCAGAGTTCACACACTGGAAAAACCATATGAATGTTCTGTTTGTAGGAAGAGCTTTTCTCATAAATCTGTCCTTATTCAACATAAGAGGGTGCACACAGGGGAGAAGCCTTTTCAGTGCTCAGATTGTAGCAAGTGCTTTTCTGATACATCAGGCCTTTTTCGACACAAGAGAATTCACACAGGCGAGAAGCCATATAAATGTTTGAAGTGTGGAAAGAGCTTCAGTCGAAGTAACAGCCTTGCTATGCATCAAAACATTCACACAAAGGAGAAACCATACAAATGCTCATATTGTGGCAAGAGTTTTTCTTTTACATCAGGCCTTACTTATCATCACAGAATTCACACAGGGGAGAAGCCATTCAAATGTGCAGATTGTAGCATGAGCTTTTCTGAAAAAAGAAGCCTTATTCAACATCAGAGAAGGCACACAGGAGAGAAGCCATTCAAATGCTCAGATTGTAGCAAGAGCTTTTCTGTTAAATCAAGCCTCATTCAACACTGGAGAATTCACACAGGGGAGAAGCCCTACAAATGCTTGGAGTGTGGGAAGAGCTTCTCTTGGCACAGTGGCCTAAGAGTACATCAGAGAATTCACACAAAGGAGAAGCCATACAAATGCTTGGCATGTGGGAAAAACTTCTCAGTGAGCAGCAGCCTAAAAATACATCAGAGGATTCACACGGGGGAGAAGCCTTATAAATGTTTGAAATGTGGCGAGAGCTTCTGTCGGAGAGACAGCCTTAATTCACACCAAAACATTCATATATAAATGCCGAAGGAGGGAGTTGTTGGAATTCAACTTTCACTGTACATATGAAGACTGTGATAGAGAAACTGTACAAGTGGATTAGATTGAAATCAACTGGATTTAAATCATTAGTAAGGTCGATTTAAATCATGGTTTTCTATATAAAGGCTCATTCTTGGCTGATTTTTATCATCTTAATATTTACAACCCTGATGAAGATTTCATTTTTAGAAATGTCAATCATAAAATTGTTTATGTTCTTTTTCAGCATTTCTTTAACTTTGTATTGGATTTTTGCTAATGTTATGTCTTTGTAAACTTGCATTTATTTCTCCTTTGGCATTTTTTATTGAAATCTCACACAACGTAATACGCCTTGAGTTTCAGTGAGCAAGGCAGAGTGTAAATGACATGAATAAATAAATACCTATTCTTATATTTGCTTAAACATCCATGTTAACTAATGTGGTTAAACAAAAATATTTCCAAATGGGATCTCTTTTAAGGGTGAGAATAATATGAATTGCAGGCGCCTCTAGCAAAGATCAAAAGACATCTAGTGTCTTCTGTTCTAGAAGTTTCACTTTCATTTGTAGTGTTTACTCCTTACACTTAGCACTTAATATTCTCTTACCAGATCTATTCCACCCCAAACAATCTTTTATTCATTGACGAGCTTGGTATCTGTGCTTTACTATGGTATTCAACTACTCTAAATCCAGTTATAATATTTAGGGGTATGTAACATTTTTTGTTTTTGTTTTTTTAAATTGGCAATCCTAGTGAAATTTTAGGGAAAGACTGGGAGGTGCATTTTACCTCAGAACACATTCAATTCCTTCTAATAGTAACTGCATACTATTTAGAATGCGGAGGTTGAGAATCAATCCAGCCACATACAGAAATGATCTCTGAGTTCCAACTTCTTTGGGGTGGGGCGTGGTGTGTGGAACGTTGTGAACCCCAATCTGCCTGCATATGCAAATGACCTTGAAAGGCTGGCCCAATCAGGGAAGAGTGGCCAAGCTGGCAGTGGGTGGGGGTAGAAGCAGGCAGTAGCCTGCCAGCCACACAGGGAAGCTGTATCTCTGGAAAAACACATTTTACCTCTTTTTACTCCATTAGGGGGCGAATTTCTTAAAATCCCTTCTTAGTAGGTGAAAGGAATCATGAAAGGAATGGAATGTTCTCCCTAAATTATGTTTCTAGGCCCAGGAGTTTGGGCTGGGCATTGATGAGTCAGTCAAGACGCTTGTCTTTATATATAGACGTTCTTGAAACTTATCACTTAAGAGGTGAGGGGTTGATCATGTGTACATGGGTTTGCAGAGGAAACATAGGATTGAGGTCTGTTTCTCAACTCTTAATGTTTTTTTTAAATGTTGCTGTTAAGAAGAGGCATGTTATCTGTGCAGATGGAACTTGAGTTTAGATAACTGCAAAACCAATAGTTTGCCTTGGTGTTTTCTAAATAGAAAAATTACTCAAAATAATCTTACAAAACCCTCTGGGAGATCATGACATAAGGGCCCTAAGGAATGAATTTTTTTTTTAATATCTAACATAAAAAACTACAAAAGACTACAAAGTATAATGGGGGGAAAAAAAGAAAAGGAACTGGGAAAAAGGGAAGAGCAACATACAGACAACAAACGCTACACTACATATCTTGTATTCCCTTCATGCTGCAATTTTTCTTAAAAGTTAACTTTCTAATATGCTATCAGATTGGTAGATCTTATACAATACAGACTATGTTCAGGATCAGGTTTTCCTCCCCCCCCCCCCCTACGTCTCGGTCTCAGTTCTCTCTGCGCAGCTGGAGCGGCTGTGCCCGCTCTCTCCTCCCCCCCCCCCACTTTCCCCTTCAGACTTTGGACTTTCTTCTTGCTGGAACTCCTGATGGTTGAACAAAAAGTCTGTCAGCTGCGCTTCCGATATAATCTTGTAGGTTTGATCCTTATATCTAAACCAGACGCCTTCTGGAAACAACCATTTATATTTTACATCACATTTCCTCAAGAAAGCCACAAGTCCTTTATACTTAAATCTTCTTTTACGAGCCAAAAATGGAACATCCTTCAATATTTTAACCTTATTGCCCAAATAATCCAAGTCCACATTGTACGAATTATATATTGTACGAATGGAATGTTCTCCCTAAATTATGTTTCTAGGCCCAGGAGTTTGGGCTGGGCATTGATGAGTCAGTCAAGACGCTTGTCTTTATATATAGACGTTCTTGAAACTTATCACTTAAGAGGTAAGGGGTTGATCATGTGTACATGGATTTGCAGAGGAAACATAGGATTGAGGTCTCTTTCTCAACTCTTAATGTTTTTTTTTAAATGTTGCTGTTAAGAAGAGGCATGTTATCTGTGCAGACGGAACTTGAGTTTAGATAACTGCAAAACCAATAGTTTGCCTTGGTGTTTTCTAAATAGAAAAATTACTCAGAATAATCTTACAAAACCCTCTGGGAGATCATGACATTAGGGCCCTAAGGAATGAATTAATGGCATTCATTTATAATTTTTTAAAACATTGTATGAATATAAAGTGTCATACTACATAATTCAAAATTAATCCTTATTTCATGATGGGCTTTGGGCTATAATGTATCTTAAATACAAAACGATCTTTAGGTAGATTTTAATTCAAAAACATTTCACCCCAAAATTCAATTTGAATAAAAATGTGTGTGTTAAGTGCCACTAAGTTGCCTCCAACCTATGGAGACCCTATGAATAAAAGACCTCCAAAATGGCATATTGTTGAGAGACTTGCTCAGATCCTGCAAACTGGAGGACGTGGCTTTGTTTTATTGAGTCAAACCATCTTGTTTTAGGTCTTCCTCTTTTACTGTCTTCTACTTTTCTTAGCATTATTGACTTTGCCAGAGAATCTTGTCTTAAGAAAAATCCAATTAAAATTTCTAACAGCAAATTTTATTATTTTTAAATCAACTTAAACCACCCTGTTATCTTCTGTCTTTTTCCTCTTTTTTTCTCTTCTGCTTTTGCTCTGCTGTAACTCTGTTTTGGCTGTTATGGATGGGGTCATTACAGCTGTTATGCAACTTTCTAATCCCTCCGTTTTGATACACTTGATGTGTTGTAGTGCTGTATAGGTTCCATAAGAAATTATCTGTTAATCACGCTGAGTTGGTTCCAGGTTGCCCGTGCCGTGTAAGCCTCCCTGTTTGAACCAGATGGATTTTCGAGTGCCTGTTTTGTTCTCAGGTTGAAGCTCCCAGCTCTCTTTCTGAAGACATTGTAGTTCTATTATTTGTATTATGCCAGCTTTACTAATTAAAGAATTTCCTTGTGAATGTTCCAGCAGAATGGTATGTGTGTTCTTTTTTGAAAGATTTTTAAGATCTCTCATTACACAATTGGGATACTATGCAGTTCTCCAAATTCCAGATTTAACTGGAAAGATGTCAAGATGAGTAATGAGTACAGCACTCAACATTTTTCTCAGAGGTTGGTATCTTTATCAGCATGAGAATGTATCCAGGTAGCTCAGTGACTATCCAGAATAGAAGGCAATTCAGTAGCCTGACCAAGAGTTTTGCCCCTTGAAAAAGTATGATTGTCAGAATTCTCACCCTTCAGTGTTCTGAGCATGGCTGCTGACTAGCAGGAGGCAGGCACAGGTCTGTGACTCATACAGAGATGTAACGGATAGCTGCCTCTTTCTGCTGTGAGTTCAGAGTGTGAAGTTTACCCCTTTTTGGGGGGGAGGGTTGAAACAGACTTCATTTAGGACTAGAACAAGGGCATCGTGAGGAGCAGATTATGCCTTCTATTCCACTCCGATTTTTTGTACACCAAACAACCCCATTGGGCTTCAGTCCGGAGTACCTGAGCTACCTGCTGGAGAGGCGCAAGGCCTGGAGGTTTAAACTCCCCGCTCCACTCCTGAGGAGCCACGTTGCCCTAGACGTCTCAGCATGCCTACCCCAACCGCCCACATTACAGAGGTGGTTGATAGCATTCTGCAAACTATATAAAGCAGAACTACTGAGGAGTGGATTTCTCTAATGGTAATAGAGCTGCATTTTTAGAAAAGACAGATATATCTGTGTGTATATTATGTATTATTTGTTTGCTAAATGTAATACTACCCTACTCTCACTATGTTGTTCTTATATTTACATAATGCCATTTTCTTCATTGTTTAACATATCATATATGATGCGCTGTACTTTGTTTCACTTTGCTGTAATCCTAGTCCTATTACTTGGTTTAATAGATATCTCTGCCTATTGGTTGCATTGATTTATACTGTGTAATATGCCTTTATTCATTTTGAATAAATAATAAATACATAAATTCACCATTATCATATGTAACTCGAAGTTTACCCAGGCATTGTAAAGGTAACCCCGGTTTTTCCCATCAAACCCAGCTGAGGATACAAAAGATAATGGAAGAGGGAATGAAAAAGAAATCGTAGCATTGCTGCTACCCACTGACTTCCACTGCTCCCAACTAAGCGGGTATTATCATTTGGTCAAAAAGGTAAATCCAATTTCAGATCATATTCCCAGCCCCTTATTAGATCCTGCCCCGTTGCCTTGGCTCTGCCAAGAGCGGCACACCCCAGCTCCACCGGGGTTTGTAGGATGGCGGGCGCATTGCTCTCCCCTTGCAGGCGCATCGCTCTTACTGCGCCGTTCCCCTCCAGCTAGGCTATGTCGTCCGGTGGCAGAGGGACAGGCAGGCTTGCCTGGCCATCTGCTGCCAGCTGCGCCCTCTGGAGGCCATGTTCGACCACACACTTTTTATCCTGGTGTTCCCGTGCAGATGCACCAGGATAAAATGTGAGTTGTCGGAAACCTGTTAACACAATTATGTTACAGGATTAAAGTATGTTATACTCCTCCTTTTCTCTGGGATCAAGGCAGGTTAGAGGTCACACAAAAAACATTCTGATTTAAAACTACCTCCCAGATCTCCAGGAATTTCCCAATTTTGAACTGGCAACCCTATAGGAATCTCTACACACACTTCTATTAAATAATGAAAGGAGACAGTGCATCTTTCATGGATAGAGGTCCATGGTGAAGCTTTGTAGACCCTGTGAATGTGTAAAAAAAGAGATGACTTGCTCCTCTCCCTGCCAAGGTGTGAATAAACAGAGGAGGAAATGGCCCTAACAAGTTTTGGCAGGCTCTGAATTCCTCAAAAAGTGAGATGTATGGAGTAAGGCCCTACAACTCCCAGGATGCACTTCTCTTAAAGCTGCAGCCAAATGTTCTGTTCCTAGTACATACTCATTAACTGAGCAACATGTTCAGCTTGCTGTGGAAGCAGCACACGCTGCATATCATCACAGAGGACTTTGTGGAATGGCAAGTGTGGGTGACCTTGGGTTTTGCCATTGGAGGGGCATCTGGTTGAACGTAAAGCCTTAGAGGTTATCTGGGAAGTTTATGTACACAATGATTTATTGACCACAACATGCAGTGGAACACAAATTAAGCGGTGTTTTTGTTGCACAAAACTGTTTTTTGCTGAAACAGATTTGATGTAGAACAGTAAATGGCATGCCCTGGAGGTTGTGGACTAAGGAGAATTACCCGTGGTGTTCTGTTTTGCTCAAAACAGCCAAGTGCATGCCATGAGTCCTGGGACTTGGAGCCTGTGAAGGGTATGCGGATGGGTGCCTCACTCCCCATCTAGGCCTCTTAATATGCGACTTGGCTGGTTCAGCTGCCTTTACCTGCTTTTTGAATGTATTTTTACTGGGGTGGTTGTTGAAACGAGTTTCATCTGGGGAGTGTTGCCAGCTATGGAATGGGAAATTCCTGGAGATCTGCAGGTGGAGCCTGGGGAAAGCCGGGTTTGGGGACGGGTGGGCCTCCGTGTGGGGTACAATGCTACAACTCCCACCGGCCTGAGGAGTGCTGAATCGCCCTGGCCAGCCACCTCCTCATCCCCACCCCCGCCTTCCCACTGGCCTGAGGGGCACTGAATCGCCTCGGTGGCCACCTCCCCCCACCTCCTCACCCCCCGCCTTCCCACTGGCCTGAGGGGTGCTGAATCCCCCAGCCGGCCGTCTTCCCCTGCCACCTTCCCACCGGCCCGAGGGGCACTGAATCGCCCTGGCTGGCCACCTCCTCACCCCCACCCCTGCCTTCCCACTGGCCTGAGGGGCACTGAATTGCCTCGGTGGCCGCCTCCCCCCCACCTCCTCGCCCCCCCACCTTCCCACTTGCCTGAGGGGCACTGAATTGCCCCAGCCGGCTGCCTTACTGGCCCGAGGGACGTGGAATCCCCCCGGCTGGCCGCCTCCCCCCTCCCCCCCACCTTTCCACTGGCTGGAGGGACACTGAATCGCCCCGGCTGGCCGCCTCCTCGCCCCCACCCCCACCTTCCCCCTCACCTCTTCTTCCTCCCCCTTACTGGCTTTTTCTTCTGAGACCCGATCTACCTTCCCCTTTCTTGGCTGCTACACAGGTAGACCTGGCCTCTGGACCCACAGAGTCTTGTACTGTCTTCAGTTGTCTGCAGTTTCCTTGACCTGATTTTTACCTCAAAACACAGAGTTCCACAGCTAACCAATCAGAGGGGGGGGGGCAAGCAGGCAGGAGCCTGCCAGCCCCACAGGGAGATTGGCAACCCTAGTGAACTTTGAGGGGAGGTGCATTTGACCTCAGGACACATTCAAAGACTCCCAATAGCAACTGCATACTGTTTAGAATGTGGAGGGTGAGGCCCAATCAGGTCGTATATGCAAATGACCACTGTATTCCAACTGTCTCTGGGGAGGTGAGGTGTGGAATGTTGTGAGCCCTAATCAGCCTGCATATGCAAATGACCTTGAATGGCTGGGCCAATCAGGGAAGAGTGACCAAGCTGGAAGTGGACAGGTCCCTAGTGCTTGTCAGGTCCCTGAGCGGTCTTGTTTGCTGCCTCAGACAATTTATTTGGAAAGGCACAATAAAAACCCATTTAAATCTATCTCTTTTGAATGAGAAGGAAGGGTGGATGCATTGGCACATGTTGAGGTTTACCTGGGATTTTTTTTTTAAAAAAAATTTATTGGATGGGTTAACATACATTCCACAAATCATTTTATTACATATTTTCCCCTTATATTGATATGTGACCCACCTCCCCCCTTTTTCTATGTTGACTCCCAACAGCACTACGACTCTTTTATTTCTTATCGTTAACTCTACATTACTTTCATTTGTCCCTATTATTAAAGGCAAAGTTGTAACTTATTATTTATTACTACATTTCTATAGTTTTCAATAGACTACCCTTATTCTATCAGATCCCCTTACTTTTCAAAATCAGTTTTAATTTAAAATTTCTTCCAATCTATAAAAAAGTATTTTCTTGAATTTATTCTCATAACTATCTTAGCAATTTGATCATTTCAACCATATAGCACAGTTTAACTCCCATCTTCCATATATTACAATTTGTTTCCTTAACCAATTCAATATAACTTTGCATTTTTACCATAGATTCAATCCCTTAAATAGCTCTTGTAGCTTAAAGCTGGAAACTAACAGTGCAATCCTATGGAGAGTTACTCCAGTCTAAGGCCATTGACTTCAATGGGCTTAGACTGGTGTAACTCTCCATAGGATTGCACTGTTAGTCCTTCAGGTATTTCCCATCTGTAGCTTAAATCTTACACTTTTATCTCTCAGCTTTTTCCCCAATAAATTTTAATTTTTACTTTCTCCTAATCTATAAAAATTACTTGACTTTCATTCTCATAACTTCTTATAGATTTATCCATTTCTATCATATACAAGTTTAAATTTAATTTTCAACATATTCTAATTTTGTTCCATTAACCATTTAGATGCAGCTCAGATTTTAACTGTAAATTCAGTCCTTTAAATTGCTCTTGCGGCTTAAAGCTAGAAACTTAGTCCTTCCTGCAACTTAAATTTTGAACTACTGTCTCTCAGCTTTGGTGGTAGTTCTCTGCTCTTTTTGTTTTCTCTCCTGCTCCTGCTAAGGTGCTCTTTCATAATTCCTTCTCTGCTTTCCTCCATTAACAGTGAACTTTCAGCTTGCCATTTCAGGGTTTCCTCTTTCACTCTTCTAATTTTCCCTTGATTAGTATTATCTCTTTGTAAATTCTTCTGTTGCATATAACTGGAGTTGACTCTGTATGCCAAGACCAAATTTGTTGTTAACTCTTCTGATTGCTTGTTTAAAAATTCTGTCAAAACTTCAATCATTTGCTCTTGCATACCCTGTGATATTTCCTCTAGCACATCGCAAATTCCCGGTTCTTTTCCTGTAGTTTCATATTTGCTTCCTGACACATGATCTTGAAATGCTTGCTTTTCAACTTTTAAACTAGGTAACAAATCAGTGTCTTTTCCCTCCATCTCTTGAGTTGTCTGCTTTGTAGATTGTGGCTCCTCCTTCTCCATTTCTACTTTAATTAAATCCTTTATGTTTTTAATCAGACTTTCTCCCATTTTCTGCATAGATTGGCTCAGTTCTTTATTTCCCTCTGTGACTTTTCCCCCCAGCAATTCTATAGCCGTTCCTATGGCAGCCTGCCATTTCTTCTTTACTTTCTTCATGCTCCTAAGCTGGTTTTCTTCCCGCCCCAAAACTCAGTTTTTAGTATTCCACTTTTTTATATTTTAGTTCAAATATATTGTTTTTGTTAGTTTAAGAGTCCAATCTACTATAATCTCACCAAATGACGGGCGGAAATTCTCCATGGTAGCTTCCTTCGTCCTTTTCCCTTCTCAGAATGGTGGGCATCCACTTCCTTTTGTCCTCTCGTTGCTTTGTCTCGCGTTTTTCCATTCATTTTCCTTCCGTGGTCTTCTTTGCAGTTCCCACTTCCTTCTTGCTCTCCAGACTAAGCCTCTCTAGGCAGTGACACTCTCTGTTCTTCATGCATTCTGCCCTCTCGCGATATTTGCTCCACAGCTTCTCAGCCTCCTCCCTTTTCTCAACGTCAGTTATCTCTTCCGAAACCACAGGTATGCATAAACAAAAGTTATTTTCTCTTCTTTAGCACTTTATAGTCTATTGAGTTCCACTTCTTTCTTCAAAATGCCTTGCTCCTTTCTTGTGTTATCAACACGATCCACAATATTAACTTTTAATTAAAACTCTCTTCTAGTTTTGAGTCCGAAAGCAAGATAAAGATCTTTACCTCAATTTGTTCTGTTTGGGTCTTTTGTGCTGTTTCTTTTGTTTCAAATTGGCCAAATCTGGTACTGAAGCTTGGTTTCTGGTGACCTTATGTCAATCCAATGACTCCAAGAGCACTACAGAGATTTTAGCTCGCCCTTCTCCGAGGGGACCTCAAGACGATGAGGAAAATCCTTATCTAGGACTCCCCCTGCTGCCGAGATCACTCACTCTCAGGGTCTCGTAGCGTTCTAGCCCCTCTTCTCCCTGTAGAGGGGTGGCAGCTGGCGATCTAAGCACCTGGCCTGCCCAAACAGTCACTCTTGATGGTCCAGCTCCCCGGACCACGTCAGATCACCATTATCCAAACCAGAAGTCCAGGTTTACCTGGGATTTTAGTCTGATGGTTTTAAATCAGAATGTTCTAACTGCAACCTGTAAGCAGCCTTGATTCCAGAGGAAAAGAGGGGCACAACAGACTTTACTAAGTAAATAATTGGCCACTTGCCCTGACCTAGATAGTCCAGGTGAGCCTGATCTCGTCAGTCCTCAGAAACTAATGGGTCAGCCTAGTCTAGTAATTGGATGGGAGACCTCCAACAAGGACCAGGGTTTCGGAGGCAGGCAATGGCAAGCCACATCTGTTAGACTCTTGCCATGAAACCCCTACCAGGGGTCGCCATAAGTCCACTCTGACTTGAGGGCACTCTCCACCACCAAGTGGCCCCATAGGAACACAGACTGCGAGTGCTGCGCTTCCCTTTCATCACAACCCCCAGAACTGCCTATCCAGGGAATAAATTTTCCTGGCCGAGTTTGAATTGTTATGATTCCGTAACAATTAGCTCTAGCTGCAGATTCATTGAGAGATTTAAAACGCCTCAGTTTATTTCAGGGTCTCAGATCCCAGGCATGACTGCCAAACTAATGAATGGGACGGGTCACAGGTAAAGGATCTCATGCCTCTAACATGCCTTGAGAAAGGTGTGAGGGTGAGAAATGAGAAGAAGGAAGGCAATGGGCCAGTCATCTGTGGCAGGGGAGAATAGCAATATTCCGATGAGAAACCTGTTTTCTTTTGTGAAAAGTAAGAGGCATGCCACCTTCTAGAGCAAAGACAGCAGAACAGACATGACCCAGAAGGGCATAAGTATGGTTGCCAACTTCCAGGTGGGGTCTGGAGACAACCAACCCCCCCCCCCAAATTAGTAGGAATCCGCAGACTATAGAGGAAGTGATCTCTATGCTACAGACATCACTTCACTTGGAGAAAATGGCTGCTTTGGAGGCTGGGCTCCATGGAATTATACCCCTTGCCCTGGTGGTACTTCCATTCCCCAAACCCTGCCTTCCCCCAATCTCTACCCCAAATCCCTAGGAATTTCCCAACCAGATTTGGCAATCCTATGCACAAGAAATCCCCAAAGAGACCTATATCAAGGTGGCAAATGCAGAGGAGGGGGTTCCCTGTGAATCAGCATCAGTCAGAGGGACTGGAAGTCCCAGTGAGAATATATAATCCTCCAGTGAGCCTCGCGGCCAAGAAATACTGGGATAGTTCCAATCATGAGACAGAATTTGGCTCTTGAGGAAAAGTAGAGGGGTGAGGCTCACTCCTGCCAGGATCCGCGTAACATGTTGTTTATTGGAGCTGCCATGACCTGGAACTGTCAACTGGTTTATAAAGCGGGTCTGGCCAGGGGGTGCTTACAGGGACTGGGCACAGTCTCCTGCCAAATGCGTTGTTTGCCAAAGTGTGTCACTGGAGCCAATATAATGTGTTGGTACTCATCTTTCAGGCCCCAAATTGCTTGATTATGCTTGCCAACCTCCGGGCAGGGCTGGGAGTTCTCCCTGAATTACAATCCCAGACTAAAGAGAACAATTCCCCAGGAGAAAAGGGCAGCTTTGGAAGGTGGACGCTGTGAGATCACATCCCTACTGAGTTCCCTCCCCTCCCCAAACCTTCCCCTCCCCAAATCTTCAGGAATTTTCCAACCCAAAGTTGGGAAAGCTAATCCAGGCTCTTATTCTGAGTTTGGCTGAGGAGACCTTATTGTGGGACCCCATCAAAGAAATTTAGTTGGGGGCGGGGAAGGACAGGAAGACTTTCTCAGTAGCTGCGCCTCCTCTTGAGAACTCCCCATCCCAGCCCCCCCTGTACGGCAGATAGTTTCTTTTCTACAGATCTTCCAAGATCATCTGAATTTTTTGTCCTTGTAGGCCTTTTCCATTCAGTTTGTCTTGTGTTCATGCTTCTGTGGTGGTGATTTATTGTAAAACTCTAGTAGTATAAATTAGATTGTAACATAGTTCTTAATTCTAAATACAAAAATGGGGTGAGACTGAGTATTCTAATACCTAAATACATTGATACGCCGAATATCGTCACAGAGGACTTTGTGGTATGGCAAGTGCAAGTGACCTTCAGTTTTACCATTAGAGGGGCGTCTGGTTGAATGTAAAACCTTAGAAGACATTGTCTGGGAAGTTTATTTACACAATGATTGATTGGCCACAACATGCTGTGGAACACACATTAAGTGGTGTTTTTGCATCACAAAATTGTTTTCCTCAAACAGATTTGATGTAGAACCTGCATGCCATGGAGGTTGTGCACAAGGAGTGAAATCCTAACCAGAGTTACTCCATTGATTTCAGTGGGCTTAGACTGGAGTAATTCTGCTTAGGATTTCCGTGTAAAGGGACTTTGTGTTCTCTTTTTGCACAAAACAGCAAATTGCATGCCATGAGTCCCGGAACTTGGCACCTATGAAAGTTTTGTGGATGGGTGCCTCACTCCCCATCTAGGCCTCCCTAATATGTGAGTTGGCTGATTACGGTGCCTTTACCTGTAGTTCAAATGTATTTTTGTTGTTTAAAATGAGTTTAGTTTGGGAAGAGTGTAATAAATTTAAACCATCTCCTGCCCTTATATCTAGAATGTTGTTCTTGCCTTCATCTGACTTTTCCTATTGGTTTCTGCTCCCTCCCCACAAAGTCTGTAATATCCTGGTTCCCTGCTCTTCCTGATTAATTTTGGCCAGAAAGAGCTTAATAAAAGTACAGTATTTAAGGCTTTCTTTTCTAAAATATTGTTTTAAAGGATCATTAACATCTCCCTACCTTTTTGCCTTGTTGGCCATTCCATTCCCTACCTGCTTTTACATGGTCACCTCTGGCTCTCCAGGCGGATGCTACAATTCCCAGGATCTCCCTGGAACCCGAAGATTTCCTGGAGATGGATGCGTTTAAGAGCAGGCTGGAAAACCGAGGCTGGTGGGCTGCAGCCCTGGGACAATTCCCCCCCCCCTTTTGAGGGAAATTTGCTGAAATCCGTCAGGGATCCTCCTCTCCTAAGGACAACCAAGCCCTGAAAAGTGCTAAGGGATGTTAGCCCAAATAGGGAACCCCTGTATGTACAACCCAATTAATAGACATAAGGTGCTGATTCTGGAAAGAAAAGCATAATGAACTAATGCAGAATAGTGGAGGAGAAAACATTACAAGCTTTTTTGTCAAGGTACATAGCCAGCCTACAGAGGTTATATACCTTTTCAGATGTCATTGGAATGTTAATGGATACATGTTTTCCATACCTAATTTCCATATCAAACACCTGCCGTCTTTATTGTTGTCAGTGTACCGTGTTGAGTCTGGTTACTATATCTACTGCATACCTTCTATAGAAGGTTCAGACATTAACTATTTTGAGTTCTACACAGCACAGGTGCAGTCTCACATAATCAAAAGTTTCACTCCATTGTTTTAGAGAAGAACATGTTCTTTGGGGATCTAAAACCTCTTTCCTCTCGTTCCTTGTACAAAAACGTCCAATTTTTCTGCTGTGCCTTATTCACTCTTATGCTCCCACATTAATAACAATAACAACATTCAATGTATATACCACCCTTCAGGCCACCTTAACACTCACTCAGTGCGATTTACAAAATATATTATTATCCCCACAACAACGATCACCCCGTGAGGTGGGTGGGGCTGAGAGAGCTCCGGAAGAGCTGTGACTGACCCAAGGTAAACCAGCTGGCTTGTAGCAGGGGAATCAAACCCGGTTCTCTAGATGAGAGTCCTGCCGCTCTTAACCAGTACTCCAAACTGGCTCTCCATCTTAGCTATAACCCGATCAACCCCATTTCCTCCTACCGAGAAGCCGTTGTGGCTTCCTTAGAACCAGACTCAGATCCCTCAGGGGATCCCTTGCTTTTCAATGAATGGGGACAAGATGCTTGGCACGTCGCAGGAAAAAGGCATTGACAAAAGGCACCCGAAACCCTCTCCAGCAGCGGCCACTAGCATCGCTGCAGGGAATCGCCGGACATACGGGGAGAAACAGCGACACCTGCCGGTCGTCGAGGGCAAAAGAAGGCACAACCGGAGGCGGAAGCGGCGGGATTGGGGTCGGCCTCGCGAGCCTTCGCAGGCAGAACGCGCGAGATCTGGCTCCGTGTGCGCGGCTTGCAAGACGGAGTCCCCGTGACTCTCAGGCTGCGCGAACTGGCAGGCTCTCGAGCGTCTTTGTGTGAAATATCTTGCCTGTTTCTGCTCCTGGAGAAGGCGGGAAAACCGAGGCCTCTGGGCTGCTGCCGTGGGACTCTTGCCTTCCTCTCTTTCAGAGGGAATCTGCTGGAAACTGCGGCTCTTCTTCGTTTTTCCTGCTTGAAGGTCGAATTTGGCTTTCCCGTGGCTGCAGCAAAAGTGAGTTGATGATTCTCTCTCGTGAGAGTTCCGGTGCAAGAAGCAGGTGGGGGTCAGGCAGGAATTGAGAGAGAGAAACATGGCGGGAGGGAGCGCAGGGGAAAGAAAAGGCGAAAGAGAGGCTGCCCTGGCATGCAACCAGCCCGAGTCCCTAACCGAATAATTTCCCTCCTTAGTTTTTAAAATACGAAATTCAACCGCTCCTCATAATACTGCAGTTTGCTGCAGCACCTCCATTATACTTCTCCTTTTCCTTTTAAATCCAAAATCTCCTGAGATACAGAACGTTATTGGCACTTCAGGTGCAAGCTGTATATGTTGCAGTCCTAGCAGAAGGAGCAAAGATCAGTAAACATCAGCACAAAAGCTTGCTATTCTATGGCACACGCCTGCTCCTACCCCCGGTTTGTTATAAGAAAGACTACAAAGAGTACAAATGATATGATCTTCATAAATGGCCCAGCTTATGTTTATTGAACTGGATGAAAGCTTTAGAGTAGAACAGAACTCCTTCTCAGTCAAAGACATTTAAAGCAGAGTAATTGCTTGAAAATGCCACTGGGTATTTCTGGATTGCAACATGCAAGACAGTAGTCTCTGAGGCTGGAAAAATAATTTTTATTGCTATTTTGTTGTGTAGTGCATTTTCTAAAAAAATTGAATGAGCTGTATTAGGCATATGCTTAGTTACTTAAATGCTCAGGAACGCCAAGAGATGAATCAAATGGGTGTCTTCTCCTAATTCAGAGACCCCCTCCATGATGTCCTTTGCAGAGGTGGCCGTGCTCTTCACGGAGGAGGAATGGGCTCTCCTGGATCCGGCCCAGAGAGCTCTCTACTGGGAAGTGATGCAGGAAATTTACGAGACTGTGGCTTCTCTGGGTAAGGGTCTTTCCCCTTTTTTCCTTGATAGGGAAGAGAATGTTTTCCTCATCTGCCACTGAGGCAAACACCAACTCTCCTTCTCCTAAGTTTGCAGTGCCTCTGAATGAATGCATTCAACACTTTTGTGCTCTGAGGAGAAATCTCTAGCTGGAGAAGGCTCTGATTGGGAAGGACGGATGACATCCCAATTGAAACCGTCATTGCAGAGCCCCCCTCCGTCCTCTCTGCTGAGCGGTTCCAGGAACACTGCTGTGGTATTTTGGAGGGACAGGAAGGTGCTCTTTGGCCTCCAGTTTGAACTTCCTCCCCCTTTTCATGATCCCCTCCTACATTCATACCCCTGGAAAAACCACAGGGCACCCCAGTTTTTCAGCTGACATCTCTGAAAGATGTTATCCCACACCCCACAATCTCTCCTCCTTCCCTCTCATTCTAGCTTTTTTATCTGTTTATAAGTGTATATGTAATCTGATACTTTCCTTGTGCTCATCTTGGCACCAAGACATTGTAGGCACCTTGAATACTGGAAATGACCTCTGTCCCCCTAACTCCCCTGGCACAAAACGTTCTTAGAAGGACTAAATCCTTTCTTGTTCTTTTCCTGCTCCGCCTTGAAGGGCTTTTGGTCCCAGGGTCATTCCTTGATTCTCAGCTGCCTCCAAGGGAAATGCTGTTCCTCCAGAGCTCTGAGGAAATGGGAAGGCGTGGAAAGGTCCCCTTGTCAGGTAAGAGAGTCGAAGCAAAGCAGTAAAGGTCATTTCTGGGTATTTGTTTATTTATTAGATTTCTATCCTGCCCTCTGCATATGCAGGCTCAGGGAGGGTTACAACAGTCCTATTATATAAAAGGCTAACCGTGTTCCAGCCAAGGCCAGGATCAGTAGCGGAGCAGGTGGGATGCCTACCCCCCCCCCCTTCACCCAGCTAGAATCAGGAGCAGATCAGGAGCCTTCAGATCAGATGCTGGGATCAGGCACAGAGCAGGGGGTGATGCCCACCACCTCCGTTCAACTTGCTGAGATCAGACACGGAGCGGGTGGCAGTTCCTGCCTCTCTTTACTAGTAAAACATAATTTACATTAAAACTTCAGTAAAACTGCAGCGTCCAGTTTTCATAACGGCTGCTCTCATGGATGCAACTTCCAAAACATTAGCCACATCAGGGCCATAGCAGACTGGAGAGCAAACGCACGGCTACTTCAAGGAACAGCAGCTCCGTGTCTGGTTTCTTCCCCCTTCCCTTCTTTCTTGACCACCACACACACAATCTTCTGCCCTTCTGCTGGGTGGAGGAGTCAGAGCTCAGTGGTTAGAGCGTTTACTTTGCTTGTAGAAGGTCCCCAGTTCAACCCCCAGCATCTCCAGTGAATGGATCTCACACAGGAGGTGTTTGGAAAGCCCTTTCTGTGCCTGTGACCAGAGTGGATAATATTTGGCCTGAGACCTGAGTCAGTGACAAGTTGGCAGACGAACCAGTGGTCTGACTCAGTTTAAGGCAGGGTCACGAGTTCAAATTCCAACGTCCTCCTCCCCACATACTGGCTAAATTCAGCAATACTGTGTTCAATCTCATTGTCACTTTCAAGGCAAACAGATAACCCCCCCCACAAACACCATGATGTTCTCCATTTCCCCCTCTCCTGCCCACCATTCCCCCCCACCCCTTCCCACATTGCTAATAGGGAGCTCTCTGCCTCTTTTCCAAACCATTGATTGGTCTATTGCAGTAGAGTTTTTACCCTGTAGCAATAGACCAGTAAAATGACAAAAAGCCTGGAGGAGGATGGAGAATGGCGGCTGTGAGGAGAATTGAGACTCGTTTGAATGGGGAGGGAGAGGGGAACATCCGCCCCTCCCTTTCTGTGCTTTCCGAGAACCTGTTTGGGGAGGATCTCCCAGGAAAGATTATATATCAAGAGAGGTTTGGGGAACTCCAAATCAGAGCTGAGGAAAGCCCAGAAGTGTGACAAAAATAATGTGACGTCATGCAGAAGCCCAATTAAAATCCACTCTCATTTGGAGGAAACACAGAAGAAGAGCTCCATGTGGAAGAAATGATGAAGAACGCATAGGAGATAGTAGATCTTTTTGACGTTCAGTGTATATAAGAAAAGTCATGTCTAAATGGTGTGTTCTCGAATTCCCCCAGCTATAGAAAATCACATTCCCAATGATGGCCACGCCATTAAACAGGAGGAAGTGGAAGAAGCATGTGTCCAGGACCCCAAGGACACAGAACTAGCAGCAGGTACCTGCTTGGAATGTGGTGGGACCCTTTAAGGTTTGAGAATTAGGTTTCTATTTAATTTTACCCTGGAAAGACCCTTTGAACCCTGGAAAGACCCTTGTAGGTTGGCCCACTTCTCAAAGTCATCCGAGAACAATTTTCTCCTCTCTCAGACATCCTCTCTTTATAGATTGTAGATTCCCTATCTCTCTTCCTCCTCACACAGATGATGGGACTTTGAGGGAAGAGGAAGGCCTTGCCTCGGAAGGAGTGCTGGACAGGTTACCAGGACGCTCTCGAGAGAACGTGTCCTTCCCAGCTGAGCCAGGTGAGAGTGAGTCTCCTCTCCTTTGCTCCTGCAGAAACAGGGGCGGCAGTGCCAGGAAGGGTCTCTTCTTTGGGCCCCCCAAGTTCTTACGTTATGCTGGCACGGGAGATTTGAGTTAGGAGGAAGTTCCCCGATCATTCTCCCTCCCCTTCCTTATTCCCTGTGTTCCCTGCTGGACCCCGGCCTGTTGCCTCTTACAGCAAGGCAGGCAGCCCCTTGCTCCTCTCTCCAGAAGCAAAGCAGGCCTGTGGAGACCAGAAGAAACACACGCCAGGTGACAAAATGATGTTGTCTCTTTCGTTACTGGCTTTCAGTGTGAAAACGAGGGGATTTGGGGAAGACCTCCTGTGCAGGAAGAGAAATGGGGGTGGGGGGAAGCAAGACAACCAAGGGTCCATTTCAAAGCATTCCTTGGGATGTTTTTCTATGGGATCTCCGCCTGTTTTGTTTTGTCTGATGAAGGAATGAAAATAAAAGGTGTTCTATTTTCATATGGGAACGTTCTTGTGGGTGCCACTTCCAGGACAGTAGCCATGTCAGGGCCAAACTAAACATGACAGAGAATGCACAGCCCTTCCCAGCAGCAGCAGCTCCATTTCTGGATTCCTCTTCCTCCCCTTTGATGACCTATCCTGCCACCACCTTCTGTTCTGAGGAGGCGTTGTAGCTCAGTGGGTGGAGGTCCTGCTTTGCCTCTTGGGGCTGTCGGACATGGTGCCGGAGACATCTAGACCGATTGTTCTGGCTGAATGCTCCCTGTCAGGGCTGGCCCAGAACTTACTTGCTTTATTGGCAGCCTTGGGCCACTCTCAGCTAGGAGGGCAGTATTGTAGGGAGGGGATCTGAGATGATCCACTAATGAGTTAGGAACCATAGACCTCACCGCTATGTTGTATTGGATTCCTGCTAATGCCATCTTTGTGAACTTGTATCTATTTACCCTATGGCATTGGTTACGGAAATGTTCCTGATATCGAGTGTACTAATCTCACACTTTGTAGTCTGCCTTGAGTCTCAGTGAGAAAGGTGGACTATAAATGATATAAATAAAAGAATAGTATTAAAAAACAGGGACAGGCCCCACTCTGGACTGCATCTTTTGCGCTGAGCCTTTGAGGGAAGGTCTTCTTTTGGGTTTGGAGACTGGGCCTGAACCCATGGTCTGACCGTTACCCACTGAAGGCAAGCGGGAATATGGCACTAAAGCCCTGCAAAAAGGGGGGAGATGTTAAAATAGTTCTCCCCTGGAGGGTCATAGATCCTTCTGGGTTCCAGAAGGCTTGTTCATCCCCATTATTTGAAAAATCTTGACATCTTCTGACTCCTAAATTTGAAGCTTTACTGGGTCAAGAGAAGAGAATTAGCTGCGACACATTTGCAACGCCTGAAATAGTCACCCAAGACTAACACCTGGTCTATAGCCGAGGCGTCCCTCTGCACGTCTCCAGAATGCAAGCCAAATGATGTCATGGGGTGTGTCTGTGTGACTGTGTGTGTGTGTGAGAGAGAGAGACACACACAATTGTGGCGATCTCTTGCTCTGAGTACTGGTGAACTGTTGTGCAGTGTGCAGGAATGGGAGGGCAGCCAAATTAAAAAGGGGGAAGAGAGTTTCTCATCCCTCCTTCGTTACAACCGATATACTGGGAAACTAACTTTGCCTGAATGCTCCCAGGGAAACACTGAGCTGCTTTAATTATGGATGGTAGAAAGAGTTTAATACAGCTAAATGCATGTAGGAGTGGCGGAGTGCCTTGCAAATGGCTGGGTTGGGATGAGGACGACTGCCCTTGCTTCTGTTTGCATGCTTAGTGGACTGGGTGTTTCCTGGTGGTAGCAGCTGCCTGTAGACCTACTCTGTGGTGTCTCGATGCAATGCTGAAGCATTCACAAAAAAATGGTTGCTACGATATCACAGATCCGGGTAACCAAGTAGGTTGGAACAAAAGAAAAATATAAAATATAACTTTGAATGTAAGAGAAAAGATTAAAAACACAAGTGTCTAATTTAATTAATCAGATAAAAACACATAAGTTAGATTTAAAAACATCCATGATACAGTTGAACATATAAGTACTAAAACTTTGTATATATTCAAATAAAACCACGAACATACAGGTAAATTAGTACAGTTCATCTCTAGGTATAGAACCCCAAACCAGATGCAGTTTGGACCGAAAGGCCTTCCTCGGTGGTATGCATATCTCATAAACAGTATTCTACCAATATAATAAATAAATAACAAAAGTTGACCTAGCACAAAATGTACACTGAGATGTAATAGCGTGGAGTGAATTCCAGTGAATTTCTCCCCGGAACAGCATTTATTTATTTATTTGTTTATAGTCCACCTTTCTCATTGACAGTCAAGGCAGATTACATAGTGTGAGATCAGTACAATTAGTAGCAAGCACAAGGGTAAGCATTTTCATACAGAGTCAAAGACGTTTCTTATAAACAATGTCATAGGGTAAATGAATACAAGTTTACAGAGACATAGCATTAGCAAGGATCCATTACAGGGTTGAAGGATAGCTGAAACCGAACTTAACCACTTCAAGGATTGACATTAGACAACATGAAGCACAAGCAGCATATATGAGTACATATTCAAAGCAACAGTTAATATGTAAAGTAATATAATGGTGGGGCCCATGGTTCCCAACTAGGAGTGGTCACCCCCAAGAGATTTCCTGCTTCTGGTTTACCGAGAGCAAGAAAAAAATTCGGGTAAACCCAAAACCCGAAGCAAGCTGCTTCAGGTTCGAGTATTTAAGCCAATTAGGCATTTTTAGGGAAGATTTGGCCATTGTTTCCAATGGGAAATGCTGCTCCTGGCTATCCGGGGGCTTGGGGGTGGCATTTCCTTCCTAATAATACCAAATCTGCAGGGGATCCTCTCCCAACCCTCCTCTCAAGACCACTCAAGTTTCAGGGAGATAGGAAAGTCCCCCCAGCCGCCCTCGATCTCCATTGTTCCCTGTGGGGAAAATGGTAGGGGATGGTTCCCAGGAGGCTGGGGGTGGCATTTTGCTAGCAAAATGCATCAAACCTACAGGGAATGCTCTCCCAACCGTCCTATCACGGCCTCCCAAGTTTCAGGGAGATTGGACTTTGGGGGGCCATGTTATGCCCCCCCAAAGGTTCTCCAAGCCACATTATTCCCTATGAGGACTAACATCACACCAGAATAGAAAAGAATCCAGTAGCACCTTTAAGACTAACCAACTTTACTGTAGCATAAGATTTTGAGAATCACAGTTCTCTTCGTCAGATGCATGGAGGGTAACTGGTCAGATATATAGGGGGAGAGGGGAGGTGGAGAGTAGATGCAATCAGTAGCTTTTGATAATGAGACAACCATTCATAGTCTCTATTCAATCCAAGCCTAACTGAAACAAATTTACATATGAATTCCAATTCAGCAGCTTCCCGTTGAATTCTGTTTTTGAAAGGTTTCTGTTGAATTACAGTGACATTTGAGTCCTTGATGGAATGTCCTGGTAGATTGAAGTATTCTCCCACTGGTTTCTGGATGTTGCCATTTTTAATGTCAGATTTGTGTCCATTTATTCTTTTGTGCAGAGGTTGGCTGGTTTGTCCAATGTACAGAGCAGATGGACATTGTTGGCACATGAGGGCATATATCATGGTGGAGGATGAGCAGCTGTAAGAGCCAGAAATAGTGTAGTTGACGCCATTGGGTCCTGTAATTGTATTTCCTGGGTAGATATGAGGGCAGAGCTGGCATCTTGGTCTGTTTTCGGGTCTGTTATCTTTGCTGGTGACTCTGCTAGCCAATTCATGGTTGTAGGTGAGAAGTCGTTTAAGGTTGGGTGGCTGTCTGTAGGAAAGGAGAGGTCTTCCACTTAGGGCTTGTGAGAACAGGCTGGCCAGCCAGTGCCACTTTCCATTGTTCCCAATGAGGACCAAACTTCACATCAGAGAATCATACCAACAAAAATTCAATTTAAATAAATTTAATGTATTAGATTTATGGTAACAGCAGCCATTAATGTTACCTTAACATTTATTACATCAATATTAAATTATTAAAAGAGGGACTACCCCCCCCCCAATGCTGGCTTCAGGCTGAAACTGTGAGACACTCTAGAGGAACCCGAGGTAATCTCCATGTACAGCATGGAGACACGGAGTCTATCCAGCAGAGGAAGTCTTTCAATGTCTCACTGTAGGCCAAGGAAAAATGTAGGCTGGCCAAAATACAAGCTTCCAATTTATATCCCCTGCAGCATCTCCTTCCAGAGAATCCGTTGGCTGGAAGGAGGATGCAACAGTAGGATTGGACACTCCTACCTCCCCCCTCCCTTCTCTGATCTCCCTCCCTCCTCTCCCTGGTACTGCTATCAGTTCAGCAACCTTTATTGGCATTACTGTACCACTATCCCTCCTTAACTACCCTGCCATTCAGAAAAAAAGGAGGGAATCTCTGACAGCAGCACTTTTCGTGCTGTTTGCAAGCAACTTTGCAAACAGCTAGGAAAGTGTTGCTTTCAAGTTTCCTGCCTTTTTTTACCGGATGGGAGGGGGTGGAGGAGGTTCTAGTGAGTCACTCACTCCTTCCCCTCCCCTCTGCTAAGAAAGAGCAGGAAGCTTGCATTTTTCAGAACTTTGCTGACTGTTTGCAAATGTAAACAGGCCAACATCTTCCTGAATCGAGCCTGATTCGGGTATTTAACCTGAATTGGAATCCCGAAGCACACATCCCTATTCCCAACTCATTAGCAAAACATCCGGGGGGGCCTCCCTATAATACCGGCCTCCTATTAGTGAAACATCCAGGATTCCCTCCCTACAATACTGTCCTCCTATCTGAGTAAAAAGCCTTTTTGAATAATTCAGTTTTGCATTGTTTGCGGAAAGCCAAGAGTGTAGGAGCTCTCTTGACCTCCTCAGGCAGGCTGTTCCATAGGGTAGGGGCCACCACAGACCATGTACGGTCTGCAGTTGAGTTTGCCCATGTGCAGGCTGGTATCTGCAAGAGACCCTGTTTGGATGAGTGAAGCTGCTGAGGAGGGACATAGAGAGGGAAGCGGTCCCATAGGTATATCAGGCCAAGACCATGAAGAGTTTTGTATGTAACAATCAGTACCTTGAATTGAGCGGGTAGCTGATAAGTAGCCAATGGAGTGACTGCAGGATGAGAGTGATGTTCATGCTCCTGCTAACAGTCAAACTGCAGCATTTTGCACCAATTGGAGCCTCCTAGTTAACTTAGATGGAATACCAATATATAATGCATTACAATAGTCAAGTTTTGTTGTTACCATGGCATGGATCCAGGTGGCCAGGTCGGCTGTGTCAAGATAAGAAGCCATCTTCCAAGTTAGAGTGAGATTGTAGAAAGCATTTTTTTGCAGCTGTTTTAACTTGTTTTTCTAGTAGCAGCACTGGATCCAATATAACCCCTAGGCTCTTAACTGAGTCTACAAGGGTCAGACAAACTCCATTGAAAGTGGGGAGTACAATGTCTTTCAGGACATCTGACTTCCCAGCAAGCCTCACTTTGATCTTGTCTGGGTTTAATTTCAATTTGTTATTTTTCAGCCATTTCACCACAGCTGTCAGGCAGCGATCTAAGATTTCTACTGCATCCTGTGGGGACCTAGATAGTGAGATAATAGAGTTGGGTGTCTTCTGCATATTGATGACATCCAACTCCATAACTGCGAATGAGTTCTCCTAAAGGTTTTACGTAGAGGTTGAATAACATGGGAGATAGGATTGCACCCTGTGGGACCCCATAAAATAGTTATCATTCTGGAGATAGCTGATCTCCGACAGCAACCCTTTGAGTCTGCTCCATGAGAAACAATTTAAACCAGTCCAGGGCGCATCCTTTGATGCCCACGTCTGTTTTTAAATGCCTCCAGACAAAAAAGCTCTCCTCTTAAATTTCAAAAATATAACAACAATTTACTAAAATGTAAATGTGCAAAGGTGCAATCAATCCTATATATTCAAAATATTATTCCAATTACATATATCACAGTCAGTCCTTTCTAAACACACAGATATTGTTACTAGTACCAATTTGTCAAAAATGCAAGGCAACCAGAATCTTCATTCTTCAACAAACAGTTACATAACCAGTAAATCTGGAAACAAATACAAGACCAAATATCCCAGTACAACAGTCTATACAACAGTATAGTCGTTACCAAAGTGCCAATGAGTTTCTTAGAGCAGTTCAGAAAAGGGGCTTCTTCTCATTCAAAGAAGTATATTTCAAAGCAGTAACTTGAAACGGAGTAGTAATAAATCTGCCTGGTGGTAGTAAAGCTAGCTTTACTGACCAAAGGCTAGCTTCAAAGGTTTCGCAGTAGCTGCTTCTTCAGGAGCGACTCTGCAATCTTCAACCACTTCAAAGTTTCGCAAAGCATTCAATTTCCTTCTGGTAGCCACAAGAGCACTGTCCATCAGGGCCTCAACAGGATGGCATGGTCTACTATGTCAAAGGCTGCAGACAGATCCAGGAGGAGCAATAAGATGGCCTTTGTCTTTATTCAGGCACGAAACAGGGCAATTCATCAAGTCAGGAGTTTACCCATAAGTCTGTTGGAAGACCCCAAAGAATGCCAATTGAGCACGGCACCGGGGCTTTTTTACTCAGGTGATAGGGCTGTGCTGTAAGGAAATGGTTCAGAGATATGCCTCAGTATAGTGACAGGGACTTTAGACTATCCTACTAGGTACTTTCTGTTAGATATGCTCCCTTTGGATAGTTTCTCTGTTTAATATGTCACGTCCAATTACATGTGTTGTATTTCAGCAGAGTTTCATCTCTGTATTCTTGCATTTGAATTTATATTTTCTAATTTCTGCAATGCTTGGTATATTGTTCTGTTTATTGAATGTTGGTGCTGTTGATCAACTGCTGCTGCTGAGTGTGAAGGCGTGGCATTCAGGCCCCCCTGCATGGAAAGGGCCAAGCAGCCCCTCCGATCAGGGAAGCTGAGCAGGGCTATGGAGCAGCTGGTGGGGGGTGCAAGACACAGGGATTGGCTCGTGGGACCGGTGCTCCTCCCAAGTGGGAGGGAACAACAGCCCTGAGTGGGGAAGGAGGTGGGGGCGGAGCCACATCCATGAGGCCCTATAAAAGGAGGGGGGCAGGGTAGACACGGAGGAAGCCAGATCCAGCCTAGTCAAGCGTGAGGGAGAGGAAACCAGGCTGGTCTGAGGGGGGAGAGCAGGATCAAGTGAGCTTGTAAACCCATCCTTCCCTGTTCTGAGGCCTATCCACTGCACAGTCTTGGAAGAAAGGGCACCCTGGAGGGTGAACCTCCCCTAGGCACTGATCCCTTGATGGCGGAGGCTGACAGCCGCTCATATCTGTTGATTGCCTCTCCCTCATGCTCTGCCATGCTCTGAATGGGGCCTTCTGCAGATAGAAACTTGCAAATGGGCAAGATCTGCAGCTGCTCGCACACTCTTTCTGCAAAATACGCACAACTGACTTATTCATGGGGCTTTTTTACTCAGGTGATAGGGCTGTGCTGTAAGGAAATGGTTCAGAGATATGCTTTAGTATAGTGCCTGGGACTTTAAACTATCCTACTAGGTACTAGCTCCCTTTGGATACTTTCTCTGTTGTTTAATAAGTCATGTCCACTTACACGTGTTTTGCTTCAGCAGAATTTCATTTCTCTATTCCTGTATTTGAATGTATACTTCTATCATTTCTGCAATGCTTAGTCTATTGTTCTGTTTATTGAATGTTGGAGCTGTTGATCAAATTGACTTAGACGGTGCAATCACCTTCTCAGTGTGAAAGGTGAACTGTCAATAACCTAAACAAACAAACAAATGGTGAGTTCCTATTAAATACAATACTAAATGGGATGGATTCCAAAATACCAAGATACAGAGGGAAAACTCCCAGGAACCCCTCAACTGTATACTATATATATCAAAATTTAATTACACTATCATGATCCAAATACAAAGATATACACAATTTCATACAATGTTACAATATTACAAAGACTCATTCCATAAATACAATCACATATTATACATTTCCAAGGTGCTGTAATAGACAGGAGCCAATTCTGTTACACAGTTAAATCCTTTCCTATGCCAATGGCTTGAAAGGAAACAAATCTCTATAGTCAAAAGAGGTGTGAATTCCAAATAGCTGCAGATTTCATAGTAGAAAATCTAGATGGCAAATTCCAGAGTACACCATCCGGGTCCCTCCCCGGTTCTCCTGGTAGTTGGCAACGAGCCCGCCAGCTAAAACTGCTCGTTTCGGATTCCCTTCTTCTCAGCCTCCTTTCTGCCATAAAAATGTCACAAATTACCAGCTACACTTAATACAAACATTTAAACAGTACAGTTAACTTCTTTAACTTACATATACATAACTTCCGAAGTCACAGTCTCCAAATTAATGTGCTCACAGCAAGGCTTTCTCCTTCCAATCAGTGATAATACACAACAGGTGCCTGTCTATAGTTCCGTGCCTCTTTATTCTTTCCTCTTTCCTTTTTCTCGTTCCTCTTAAAGGCACAGTACTCTCTGTCCTCCATACCTCATTGCTGCAGATCCAACACTACTAACAGGAATACTGCAAAGTTAATTTCATTGTTTAACCCATGGGGTACCAGACAATTCATTCTATAGATCCATTGAGTCTCCAATTGCAGTAACTTGTTGTTGTTGCTGTTATTAGATTGCACTACCTCGAGTACTGAAAATCTAAGTTCTGTTTCGTTGTCATGACACTGAGTGAAATGATCCACTAATGGGGCTTCTAGGTTTCTTGTACGAATTTTAGAAAGATGTTCCCTTATTCTTACTCTAACTGGTCGTTTCGTACTGCCCACATATGGCCAATTCCTTTGCATTAAACGTAACTCTACCAATGTCTCGGATTTCAAACAGGAGGCACTTAACATGAGTAGAGGCTTTGAATTGAGAGGATATCCGAGAAAAGTGGTAGATGGTGCCCGGAGGCGGGCAATAGCTAAACCGCGGCAGGACTTATTAGGAACTCATTATATACAGAGGCATGTTGATGGGGGTGTTACATGGGGACTTGAATTTTCCCATTTAGCTGGTAATATTGCCAGTATTGTTAAAAGACATTGGCATATCATCAAGGATATACCAGGATGTGACATACCTTTGAAGGTCGGGTTCAGACGAACTCGCAGTTTGCGTGACGTTTTGGTACATTCAGACTTCAGGGAGGACATCGTTCCGTCTTTATTGCCAATTGGCCATCATACTTGTGGCCACTGTAATGTATGTGCCCTAAGTATACCTTTAACATCGATTAAACATCCTGGGACGGGAAGGCCACTTTATTCCAAGTCCTTTTCGACATGTTCTACGTCACAAGTGGTATATATTATTCAATGTCCATGTCCCCTGTTTTATGTGGGCAGTACAAAACGACAACAAGTTACTGCAATTGGAGACTCAATGGATCTATAGAATGAATTGTCTGGTACCCCATGGGTTAAACAATGAAATTAACTTTGCAGTATTCCTGTGAGTAGTGTTGGATCTGCAGCAATGAGGTATGGAGGACAGAGAGTACTGTGCCTTTAAGAGGAACGAGAAAAAGGAAAGAGGAAAGAATAAAGAGGCAGGGAACTGTAGACAGGCACCTGTTGTGTATTATCACTGATTGGAAGGAGAAAGCCTTGCTGTGAGCACATTAATTTGGAGACTGTGACTTCGGAAGTTATGTATATGTAAGTTAAAGAAGTTAACTGTACTGTTTAAATGTTTGTATTAAGTGTAGCTGGTAATTTGTGACATTTTTATGGCAGAAAGGAGGCTGAGAAGAAGGGAATCCGAAACGAGCAGTTTTAGCTGGCGGGCTCGTTGCCAACTACCAGGAGAACCGGGGAGGGACCCGGATGGTGTACTCTGGAATTTGCCATCTAGATTTTCTACTATGAAATCTGCAGCTATTTGGAATTCACACCTCTTTTGACTATAGAGATTTGTTTCCTTTCAACCCATTGGCATAGGAAAGGATTTAACTGTATCTGCAGCTATTTGGAATTCACACCTCTTTTGACTATAGAGATTTGTTTCCTTTCAAGCCATTGGCATAGGAAAGGATTTAACTGTGTAACAGAATTGGCTCCTGTCTATTACAGCACCTTGGAAATGTATAATATGTGATTGTATTTATGGAATGAGTCTTTGTAATATTGTAACATTGTATGAAATTGTGTATATCTTTGTATTTGGATCATGATAGTGTAATTAAATTTTGATATATATAGTATACAGTTGAGGGGTTCCTGGGAGTTTTCCCTCTGTATCTTGGAGTTCCTATTAAAACCAGATTTTTAAATGATCCGTATTTCTTGCTGTTTGTCCCTACCATGGAAGAATATCTGTTTTCCAAAGACAGCCCTCTCTCTCGCCTGGAGAAAGAGTGTTTGTCCAGGACTTGAAGGAAGCAGAGCTTCTAGCAGGTACTTCATTGGTTGTGGGGATCATCTATTGTCTAAAAACTGGCATCCCATTTAATTTCACGGAGGACATGTGGATCTCCCACTCTGGGTTTTCCACAAGGAATGTGTGATTCGTCTCTTGCAAAGAGCTTGTGAAGAGCCAAAGGTTTTTCAGTTAGGGTAGTGGCAACTCTACCGGAGGAACCTAGGATTGGGAGGGAGGGAGAGCTGAACAGTTAGTCTTCTTTAAGGGTCAGCTTGCCACTCTTCAACTACTGTGAGTGATGGAGAGCTCTTGGGCTTTGCTGGTTCCATTTGCGTTGGGTGGCTTTTGGCTTGTGGTTGCTGTTGTGTGTTTGGCTAAGGCTTCTGTTCCCAGGAGAAAGCATTGGATTCCCCACACCCAGGAAACAAGGAAAAGTCACTGGGGGGGGTCTTCTCCAGGGTCTCATAGAATTGGATCCCATAGTCTAATTCTCTTGAAACTTGGGGAGGGGGGGCGGTTAATGTAGAGACAGCAGTAGCTCTGCTTTAGTTTTGCTTGAAAATCAGTCCCTTCAGGCCCCTAGAGAGATTACCCTATAGAGAATGCAACTGAATAATTTCGGATTCCTGGGAAACAAAATCTGAATGCGAAACTGGTATTTTTAGAACCGAATGTCTGAAATGCTGATATTTATGGCCTTCCTGATACCAGAATCTGAAAAAGCACCAAATTTTTTAAAGCACAGATCCCTCTTTCCAAATTTTGGCATGACGCCATCCACTCCTGTCCGGAACTGAACCCTGAATGAGATGATGTTCCTTACATGCTGATTACTGTACAAGAATGTGTTCCTTCCGGATTTCCTAGTCATGTTGGAGTCCTGGGAGGGCCAAGTTCACTTTCCTTCATGGAAAGGATTTCTGCCCAAGAAACACTGAGAGTCCAATTGCCCTCTCTTCCCCTTCCTCCAACCATAATATCAGGAAAGAAAGGAAGCCTCATATTTAGCCTGCTGGGTGCTCCTCTGGAGAGTCCTTAGAAGTAACTGCAGAGAAATAAAACAAGGTTTTTGCCTGGAGATTGCTGAGGGTTTAGTGGCCTCTAGTTCTCAGTGGGGAAAATATTGCTTGGTAATTGCTGTCTTTTATTCCATCAGGGCATGAGTGGGAGACAAAGAGTGGCAAGGAACCAGGAGGAATGGCTGTGGCAAGAGTGGAGGATATGGAGGCAGAAGAGGAAGGGTTCAGGTATCAATTGAGGGCTATGAAAAAACAAAACATTCAAACAGGAGGAAAGCCCTATCAATACTTGGAGTGTGGGAAGAGTGTCTCTCAGAATGACAACCTTAAGTTTCACCAGAAAATTCACAAAGAGGAGAAGCCAAATAAATGTTTGGAGTGTGGGAAGAGCTTCTCTCAGAATCGCTACCTAACGATACATCAAAGGATTCACACAGGGGAGAAGCCATATAAATGTTTGGAGTGTGGGAAGAGCTTCTCTTGGAAATCCGATCTAACTGTACATCAAAGGATTCACACAGGGGAGAAGCCATATAAATGTTTGGAGTGTGGGAAGAACTTCTCTCAGAATCACCACCTAACTGAACATCAACGAACTCACACTGGGGAGAGGCCATATAAATGTTTGGAATGTGGGAAGAGCTTCTCTATTAATGGCGGACTTACTCTACATCAAAGAATTCACACAGGAGTGAAGCCATTTCAGTGCTTGGAGTGTGGAAAGTTCTTCTCACGGAATTGCAGCCTTACTTTGCATTGGAAGATTCACACAGGGGAGAAGCCATATAAATGTTTGGAGTGTGGGAAGTTCTTCTCACGGAATTGCAGCCTTACTTTGCATCAGAGGATTCACACAGGGGAGAAGCCATATACATGTTTGGAGTGTGGGAAGAGTTTCTCTCGGAATCATCATCTAACTGAACATCAAAGGATTCACACAGCAGAAAAGCCATATAAGTGCTTGGAGTGTGGGAAGAGCTTCTCTCGGAATGACAGCCTTTCTTCACATCAGAAAAGTCACACAGGGGAGAAGCCGTTTAAATGCTTAGAGTGTGGAAAGAGCTTCAGTCACAGTAGCCACCTAACTGTGCATCGCAGAATTCACACATTGGAAAAACCATATGAATGTTCTGTTTGTAGGAAGAACTTTTCTCATAAATCTGTCCTTATTCAACATAAGAGGGTGCACACAGGGGAGAAGCCTTTTCAGTGCTCAGATTGTAGCAAGTGCTTTTCTGATACATCAGGCCTTTTTCGACACAAGAGAATTCACACAGGCGAGAAGCCATATAAATGTTTGAAGTGTGGAAAGAGCTTCAGTCGAAGTAACAGCCTTGCTATGCATCAAAACATTCACACAAAGGAGAAACCATACAAATGCTCATATTGTGGCAAGAGTTTTTCTTTTACATCAGGCCTTACTTATCATCACAGAATTCACACAGGGGAGAAGCCATTCAAATGTGCAGATTGTAGCATGAGCTTTTCTGAAAAAAGAAGCCTTATTCAACATCAGAGAAGGCACACAGGAGAGAAGCCATTCAAATGCTCAGATTGTAGCAAGAGCTTTTCTGTTAAATCAAGCCTCATTCAACACTGGAGAATTCACACAGGGGAGAAGCCCTACAAATGCTTGGAGTGTGGGAAGAGCTTCTCTTGGCACAGTGGCCTAAGAGTACATCAGAGAATTCACACAAAGGAGAAGCCATACAAATGCTTGGCATGTGGGAAGAACTTCTCAGTGAGCAGCAGCCTAAAAATACATCAGAGGATTCACACGGGGGAGAAGCCTTATAAATGTTTGAAATGTGGCGAGAGCTTCTGTCGGAGAGACAGCCTTAATTCACACCAAAACATTCATATATAAATGCCGAAGGAGGGAGTTGTTGGAATTCAACTTTTACTGTACATATGAAGACTGTGATAGAGAAACTGTACAACTGGATTAGATTGAAATCAACTGGATTTAAATCATTAGTAAGGTCGATTTAAATCATGGTTTTCTATATAAAGGCTCATTCTTGGCTGATTTTTATCATCTTAATATTTACAACCCTGATGAAGATTTCATTTTTAGAAATGTCAATCATAGAATTGTTTATGTTCTTTTTCAGCATTTCTTTAACTTTGTATTGGATTTTTGCTAATGTTATGTCTTTGTAAACTCGCATTTATTTCTCCTTTGGCATTTTTTATTGAAATCTCACACAATGTAATACGCCTTGAGTTTCAGTGAGCAAGGCAGACTATAAATGACATGAATAAATAAATACCTATTCTTATATTTGCTTAAACATCCATGTTAACTAATGTGGTTAAACAAAAACGTTTCCAAATGGGATCTCTTTTAAGGGTGAGAATAATATGAATTGCAGGCGCCTCTAGCAAAGATCAAAAGACATCTAGTGTCTTCTGTTCTAGAAGTTTCACTTTCATTTGTAGTGTTTACTCCTTACACTTAGCACTTAATATTCTCTTACCAGATCTATTCCACCCCAAACAATCTTTTATTCATTGACAAGCTTGGTATCTGTGCTTTACTATGGTATTCAACTACTCTAAATCCAGTTATAATATTTAGGGGTATGTAACATTTTTTGTTTTTGTTTTTTTTAATTGGCAATCCTAGTGAAATTTTAGGGAAAGACTGGGAGGTGCATTTTACCTCAGGACACATTCAATTCCTTCTAATAGTAACTGCATACTATTTAGAATGCGGAGGTTGAGAACCAATCCAGCCACATACAGAAATGATCTCTGAGTTCCAACTTCTTTGGGGCGGGGCGTGGGGTGTGGAATGTTGTGAACCCCAATCTGCCTGCATATGCAAATAACCTTGAAAGGCTGGCCCAATCAGGGAAGAGTGGCCAAGCTGGCAGTGGGTGGGGGTAGAAGCAGGCAGTAGCCTGCCAGCCACACAGGGAAGCTGTATCTCTTTGGAAAAACACATTTTACCTCTTTTTACTCCATTAGGGGGCGAATTTCTTAAAATCCCTTCTTAGTAGGTGAAAGGAATCATGAAAGGAATGGAATGTTCTCCCTAAATTATGTTTCTAGGCCCAGGAGTTTGGGCTGGGCATTGATGAGTCGGTCAAGACGCTTGTCTTTATATATAGACGTTCTTGAAACTTATCACTTAAGAGGTAAGGGGTTGATCATGTGTACATGGATTTGCAGAGGAAACATAGGATTGAGGTCTGTTTCTCAACTCTTAATGTTTTTTTTAAAATGTTGCTGTTAAGAAGAGGCATGTTATCTGTGCAGACGGAACTTGAGTTTAGATAACTGCAAAACCAATAGTTTGTCTTGGTGTTTTCTAAATAGAAAAATTACTCAAAATAATCTTACAAAACCCTCTGGGAGATCATGACATAAGGGCCCTAAGGAATGAATTTTTTTTTAATATCTAACATAAAAAACTACAAAAGACTACAAAAGTATAATGGGGGGAAAAAAGAAAAGGGGAACTGGGAAAAAGGGAAGAGCAGCATACAAACAACAAACGCTACACTACATATCTTGTATTCCCTTCATGCTGCAATTTTTCTTAAAAGTTAACTTTCTAATATGCTATCAGATTGGTAGATCTTATACAATACAGACTATGTTCAGGATCAGGTTTCCCCCCCCCCCCCTACGTCTCGGTCTCAGTTCTCTCTGCGCAGCTGGAGCGGCTGCGCCCGCTCTCTCCCCCCCCCCCCCCCACTTTCCCCTTCAGACTTTGGACTTTCTTCTTGCTGGAACTCCTGATGGTTGAACAAAAAGTCTGTCAGCTGCGCTTCCGATATAATCTTGTACGTTTGATCCTTATATCTAAACCAGACGCCTTCTGGAAACAACCATTTATATTTTACATCACATTTCCTCAAGAAAGCCACAAGTCCTTTATACTTAAATCTTCTTTTACGAGCCAAAAATGGTACATCCTTCAATATTTTAACCTTATTGCCCAAATAATCCAAGTCCACATTGTACGAATTATATATTGTACGAATGGAATGTTCTCCCTAAATTATGTTTCTAGGCCCAGGAGTTTGGGCTGGGCATTGATGAGTCAGTCAAGACGCTTGTCTTTATATATAGACGTTCTTGAAACTTATCACTTAAGAGGTAAGGGGTTGATCATGTGTACATGGATTTGCAGAGGAAACATAGGATTGAGGTCTGTTTCTCAACTCTTAATGTTTTTTTTAAAATGTTGCTGTTAAGAATAGGCATGTTATCTGTGCAGACGGGACTTGAGTTTAGATAACTGCAAAACCAATAGTTTGTCTTGGTGTTTTCTAAATAGAAAAATTACTCAGAATAATCTTACAAAACCCTCTGGGAGATCATGACATTAGGGCCCTAAGGAATGAATTAATGGCATTCATTTATAATTTTTAAAAACATTGTATGAATATAAAATGTCATACTACATAATTCAAAATTAATCCTTATTTCATGATGGGCTTTGGGCTATAATGTATCTTAAATACAAAACGATCTTTAGGTCGATTTTAATTCAAAAACATTTCACCCCAAAATTCAATTTGAATAAAAATGTGTGCATTAAGTGCCACTAAGTTGCCTCCAACCTATGGAGACCCTATGAATAAAAGACCTCCAAAATGGCATATTGTTGAGAGACTTGCTCAGATCCTGCAAACTGGAGGACGTGGCTTTGTTTTATTGAGTCAAACCATCTTGTTTTAGGTCTTCCTCTTTTACTGTCTTCTACTTTTCTTAGCATTATTGACTTTGCCAGAGAATCTTGTCTTAAGAAAAATCCAATTAAAATTTCTAACAGCAACTTTTATTATTTTTAAATCAACTTAAACCACCCTGTTATCTTCTGTCTTTTTCCTCTTTTTTTCTCTTCTGCTTTTGCTCTGCTGTAACTCTGTTTTGGCTGTTATGGATGGGGTCATTACAGCTGTTATGCAACTTTCTAATCCCTCCATTTTGATACACTTGATGTGTTGTAGTGCTGTATAGGTTCCATAAGAAATTACTGGTTAATCATGCTGAGTTGCTTCCAGGTTGCCCCTGCCGTGTAAGCCTCCCTGTTTGAACCAGAAGGATTTTCGAGTGCCTGTTTTGTTCTCAGGTTGAAGCTCCCAGCTCTCTTTCTGAAGACATTGTAGTTCTATTATTTGTATTATGCCAGCTTTACTAATTAAAGAATTTCCTTGTGAATGTTCCAGTACAATGGTATGTGTGTTCTTTTTTGAAAGATTTTTAAGATCTCTCATTACACAATTGGGATACTATGCAGTTCTCCAAATTCCAGATTTAACTGGAAAGATGTCAAGATGAGTAATGAGTACAGCACTCAACATTTTTCTCAGAGGTTGGTATCTTTATTATCAGCATGAGAATGTATCAACGTAGCTCAGTGACTATCCAGAATAGAAGGCAATTCAGTAGCCTGACCAAGAGTTTTGCCCTTTGAAAAAGTATGATTGTCAGAATTCTCACCCTTCAGTGTTCTGAGCATGGCTGCTGACTAGCAGGAGGCAGGCACAGGTCTGTGACTCATACAGAGATGTAACGGATAGCTGCCTCTTTCTGCTGTGAGTTCAGAGTGTGAAGTTTACCCCTTTTTGGGGGGGAGGGTTGAAACAGACTTCATTTGGGACTAGAACAAGGGCATCGTGAGGAGCAGATTATGCCTTCTATTCCACTCCGATTTTTTGTACACCAAACAACCCCATTGGGTTTCAGTCCGGAGTACCTGAGCTACCTGCTGGAGAAGCGCAAGGCCTGGAGGTTTAAACTTCCCGCTCCACTCCTGAGGAGCCACATTGCCCTAGACGTCTCAGCAAGTCTACATAATGCCATTTTCTTCATTGTTTAACATATCATATATGATGCGCTGTACTTTGTTTCACTTTGCTGTAATCCTAGTCCGATTACTTGGTTTAATAGATATCTCTGCCTATTGGTTGCATTCATTTATACTGTGTAATATGCCTTTATTCTTAGTGAATAAATACATAAATTCACCATTACCATATGTAACTCGAAGTTTACCTAGGCATTGCAAAGGTAACCCCAGTTTTTCCCATCAAACCCAGCTGAGGATACAAAAGATAATGGAAGAGGGAATGAAAAAGAAATCGTAGCATTGCTGCTACCCACTGACTTCCACTGCTCCCAACTAAGCGGGTATTATCATTTGGTCAAGAAGGTAAATCCAATTTCAGATCATATTCCCAGCCCCTTATTAGATCCTGCCCCGTCGCCTCGGCTCTGTCAAGAGCGGCGCACCCCAGCTCCACCGGGGTTTGTAGGACGGTGGGCACATTGCTCTCCCCTTGCAGGCGCATCGCTCTTACTGCGCCGTTCCCCTCCAGCTAGGCTATGTCGTCTGGTGGCAGAGGGACAGGCAGGCTTGCCTGGCCATCTGCTGCCAGCTGCGCCCTCTGGACGCCATGTTCGACCACACACTTTTTATCCTGGTGTTCCCGTGCAGGTGCACCAGGATAAAATGTGAGTTGTCGGAAACCCGTTAACACAATTATGTTACAGGATTAAAGTATGTTATACTCCTCCTTTTCTCTGGGATCAAGGCAGGTTAGAGGTCACACAAAAAACATTCTGATTTAAAACCACCTCCCAGATCTCCAGGAATTTCCCAATTTTGAGCTGGCAACCCTATAGGAATCTCTACACACACTTCTATTAAATAATAAAAGGAGAGAGTGCATCTTTCCTGGATAGAGGTCCATGGTGGAGCTTTGTAGACCCTGTGAATGTGTGAAAAAAGATGACTTGCTTCTCTCCCTGCCAAGGTGTGAATAAACAGAGGAGGAAGTGGTCCTAACAAGTTTTGGCAGGCTCTGAATTCCTCAAGAAGTGAGATGTATGGAGTAAGGCCCTACAACTCCCAGGATACACTTCTCTTAAAGCTGCAGCCAAACGTTCTGTTCCTAGTACATACTCATTAACTGAGTAATATGTTCAGCTTGCTGCGGAAGCAGCACACACTGCATATCATCACAGAGGACTTTGTGGAATGGCAAGTGTGGGTGACCTTGGGTTTTGCCATTGGAGGGGCATCTGGTTGAACGTAAAGCCTTAGAGGTTATCTGGGAAGTTTATGTACACAATGATTTATTGACCACAACATGCAGTGGAACACAAATTAAGCGGTGTTTTTGTTGCACAAAACTGTTTTTTGCTGAAACAGATTTGATGTAGAACAGTAAATGGCATGCCCTGGAGGTTGTGGACTAAGGAGAATTACCCTTGGTGTTCTGTTTTTGCTCAAAACAGCCAAGTGCATGCCATGAGTCCTGGGACTTGGAGCCTGTGAAGGGTATGCGGATGGGTGCCTCACTCCCCATCTAGGCCTCTCAATATGCGACTTGGCTGGTTCAGCTGCCTTTACCTGCTTTTTGAATGTATTTTTACTGGGGTGGTTGTTGAAACGAGTTTCATCTGGGGAGTGTTGCCAGCTATGGAACGGGAAATTCCTGGAGATCTGCAGGTGGAGCCTGGGGAAAGCGGGGTTTGGGGACGGGTGGGCCTCCGTGTGGGGTACAATGCTACAACTCCCACCGGCCCGAGGGGTGCTGAATCGCCCTGGCCAGCCACCTCCTCATCCCCACCCCCGCCTTCCCACTGGCCTGAGGGGCACTGAATCGCCTCGGTGGCCGCCTCCCCCCACCTCCTTGCCCCCCGCCTTCCCACTGACCTGAAGGGCGCTGAATCGCCCCAGCCGGCCATCTTCCCCTGCCACCTTCCCACCGGCCCGAGGGGCACTGAATCGCCCTGGCTGGCCACCTCCTCACCCCCACCCCTGCCTTCCCACTGGCCTGAGGGGCACTGAATCGCCTCGGTGGCCGCCTCCCCCCCACCTCCTCGCCCCCCCCGCCTTCCCACTGGCCTGAGGGGCGCTGAATCGCCCCAGCTGGCCATCTTCCCCTGCCACCTTCCCACCGGCCTGAGGGGCACTGAATCGCCCTGGCTGGCCACCTCCTCACCCCCACCCCTGCCTTCCCACTGGCCTGAGGGGCACTGAATTGCCTCGGTGGCCGCCTCCCCCCCACCTCCTCGCCCCCCCCCACCTTCCCACTTGCCTGAGGGGCACTGAATTTCCCCAGCCAGCTGCCTTACTGGCCCGAGGGACGTGGAATCCCCCCGGCTGGCCGCCTCCCCCCCTCCCCTCCCTTTCCACTGGCTGGAGGGACACTGAATCGCCCCGGCTGGCCGCCTCCTCGCCCCCACCCCCCACCTTCCCCCTCACCTCTTCTTTCTCCCCCTTACTGGCTTTTTCTTCTGAGACCCGATCTACCTTCGCCTTTCTTGGCTGCTGCACAGGTAGACCTGGCCTCTGGACCCACAGAGTCTTGTACTGTCTTCAGTTGTCTGCAGTTTCCTTGACCTGATTTTTACCTCAAAACACAGAGTTCCACAGCTAACCAATCAAAGTGGGATGGGGGGGAGCAAGCAGGCAGGAGCCTGCCAGCCCCACAGGGAGATTGGCAACCCTAGTGAACTTTGAGGGGAGGTGCATTTGACCTCAGGACACATTCAAAGACTCCCAATAGCAACTGCATACTGTTTAGAATGTGGAGGGTGAGGCCCAATCAGGTCGTATATGCAAATGACCACTGTATTCCAACTGTCTCTGGGGAGGTGAGGTGTGGAATGTTGTGAGCCCTAATCAGCCTGCATATGCAAATGACCTTGAATGGCTGGGCCAATCAGGGAAGAGTGACCAAGCTGGAAGTGGACAGGTCCCTAGTGCTTGTCAGGTCCCTGAGCAGTCTTGTTTGCTGCCTCAGACAATTTATTTGGAAAGGCACAATAAAAACCCATTTAAATCTATCTCTTTTGAATGAGAAGGAAGGGTGGATGCATTGGCACATGTTGAGGTTTACCTGGGATTTTTTTAAAAAAAATTTATTGGATGGGTTAACATACATTCCACAAATCATTTTATTACATATTTCCCCTTATATTGATATGTGACCCACCTCCCCCCCTTTTCTATGTTGACTCCCAACAGCACTACGACTCTTATTTCTTATCATTAACTCTACATTACTTTCATTTGTCCCTATTATTAAAGGCAAAGTTGTAACTTATTATTCATTACTACATTTCTATAGTTTTCAATAGACTACCCTTATGCTATCAGATCCCCTTACTTTTCAAAATCAGTTTTAATTTAAAATTTCTTCCAATCTATAAAAAAGTATTTTCTTGAATTTATTCTCATAACTATCTTAGCAATTTGATCATTTCAACCATATAGCACAGTTTAACTCCCATCTTCCATATATTACAATTTGTTTCCTTAACCAATTCAATATAACTTTGCATTTTTACCATAGATTCAATCCCTTAAATAGCTCTTGTAGCTTAAAGCTGGAAACTTAGTCCTTCAGGTATTTCCCATCTGTAGCTTAAATCTTACACTTTTATCTCTCAGCTTTTTCCCCAATAAATTTTAATTTTTACTTTCTCCTAATCTATAAAAATTACTTGACTTTCATTCTCATAACTTCTTATAGATTTATCCATTTCTACCATATACAACAGTTTAAATTTAATTTTCAACATATTCTAATTTTGTTCCATTAACCATTTAGATGCAGCTCAGATTTTAACTGTAAATTCAGTCCTTTAAATTACTCTTGCGGCTTAAAGCTAGAAACTTAGTCCTTCAGGTAATTCCTGCAACTTAAATTTTGAACTACTGTCTCTCAGCTTTGGTGGTAGTTCTCTGCTCTTTTTGTTTTCTCTCCTGCTCCTGCTAAGGTGCTCTTTCATAATTCCTTCTCTGCTTTCCTCCATTAACAGTGAACTTTCAGCTTGCCATTTCAGGGTTTCCTCTTTCACTCTTCTAATTTTCCCTTGATTAGTATTATCTCTTTGTAAATTCTTCTGTTGCATATAACTGGAGTTGACTCTGTATGCCACGACCAAATTTGTTGTTAACTCTTCTGACTGCTTGTTTAAAAATTCTGTCAAAACTTCAATCATTTGCTCTTGCATACCCTGTGATATTTCCTCTAGCACATCGCAAATTCCCGGTTCTTTTCCTGTAGTTTCATATTTGCTTCCTGACACATGATCTTGAAATGCTTGCTTTTCAACTTTTAAACTAGGTAACAAATCAGTGTCTTTTCCCTCCATCTCTTGAGTTGTCTGCTTTGTAGATTGTGGCTCCTCCTTCTCCATTTCTACTTTAATTAAATCCTTTATGTTTTTAATCAGACTTTCTCCCATTTTCTGCATAGATTGGCTCAGTTCTTTATTTCCCTCTGTGACTTTCCCCCCCAGCAATTCTATAGCCGTTCCTATGGCAGCCTGCCATTTCTTCTTTACTTTCTTCATGCTCCTAAGCTGGTTTTCTTCCCGCCCCAAAACTCCGTTTTTAGTATTCCACTTTTTTATATTTTAGTTCAAATATATTGTTTTTGTTAGTTTAAGAGTCCAATCTACTATAATCTCACCAAATGACGGGCGGAAATTCTCCATGGTAGCTTCCTTCGTCCTTTTCCCTTCTCAGAATGGTGGGCATCCACTTCCTTTTGTCCTCTCGTTGCTTTGTCTCGCGTTTTTCCATTCATTTTCCTTCCGTGGTCTTCTTTGCAGTTCCCACTTCCTTCTTGCTCTCCAGACTAAGCCTCTCTAGGCAGTGACACTCTCTGTTCTTCATGCATTCTGCCCTCTCGCGATATTTGCTCCACAGCTTCTCAGCCTCCTCCCTTTTCTCAACGTCAGTTATCTCTTCCGAAACCACAGGTATGCATAAACAAAAGTTATTTTCTCTTCTTTAGCACTTTATAGTCTATTGAGTTCCACTTCTTTCTTCAAAATGCCTTGCTCCTTTCTTGTGTTATCAACACGATCCACAATATTAACTTTTAATTAAAACTCTCTTCTAGTTTTGAGTCCGAAAGCAAGATAAAGATCTTTACCTCAATTTGTTCCGTTTGGGTCTTTTGTGCTGTTTCTTTTGTTTCAAATTGGCCAAATCTGGTACTGAAGCTTGGTTTCTGGTGACCTTATGTCAATCCAATGACTCCAAGAGCACTACAGAGATTTTAGCTCACCCTTCTCCGAGGGGACCTCAAGGCGCTGAGGAAAATCCTTATCTAGGACTCCCCCTGCCGCCGAGATCACTCACTCTCAGGGTCTCGTAGCGTTCTAGCCCCTCTTCTCCCTGTAGAGGGGTGACAGCTGGCGATCTAAGCACCTGGCCTGCCCAAACAGTCACTCTTGATGGTCCAGCTCCCCGGACCACGTCAGATCACCATTATCCAAACCAGAAGTCCAGGTTTACCTGGGATTTTAGTCTGATGGTTTTAAATCAGAATGTTCTAACTGCAACCTGTAAGCAGCCTTGATTCCAGAGGAAAAGAGGGGCACAACAGACTTTACTAAGTAAATAATTGGCCACTTGCCCTGACCTAGATAGTCCAGGTGAGCCTGATCTCGTCAGTCCTCAGAAACTAATGGGTCAGCCTAGTCTAGTAATTGGATGGGAGACCTCCAACAAGGACCAGGGTTTCGGAGGCAGGCAATGGCAAGCCACATCTGTTAGACTCTTGCCATGAAACCCCTACCAGGGGTCGCCATAAGTCCACTCTGACTTGAGGGCACTCTCCACCACCAAGTGGCCCCATAGGAACACAGACTGCGAGTGCTGCGCTTCCCTTTCATCACAACCCCCAGAACTGCCTATCCAGGGAATAAATTTTCCTGGCCGAGTTTGAATTGTTATGATTCCGTAACAATTATTTATTTATTAATTAGCTCTAGCTGCAGATTCATTGAGAGATTTAAAACGCCTCAGTTTATTTCAGGGTCTCAGATCCCAGGCATCACTGCCAAACTAATGAATGGGACGGGTCACAGGTAAAGGATCTCATGCCTCTAACATGCCTTGAGAAAGGTGTGAGGGTGAGAAATGAGAAGAAGGAAGGCAATGGGCCAGTCATCTGTGGCAGGGGAGAATAGCAATATTCCGATGAGAAACCGGTTTTCTTTTGTGAAAAGTAAGAGGCATGCCACCTTCTAGAGCAAAGACAGCAGAACAGACATGACCCAGAAGGGCATAAGTATGGTTGCCAACTTCCAGGTGGGGTCTGGAGACAACCAACACCCCCCCCCCAAATTAGTAGGAATCCGCAGACTATAGAGGAAGTGATCTCTATGCTACAGACATCACTTCACTTGGAGAAAATGGCTGCTTTGGAGGCTGGGCTCCATGGAATTATACCCCTTGCCCTGGTGGTACTTCCATTCCCCAAACCCTGCCTTCCCCCAATCTCTACCCCAAATCCCTAGGAATTTCCCAACCAGATTTGGCAATCCTATGCACAAGAAATCCCCAAAGAGACCTATATCAAGGTGGCAAATGCAGAGGAGGGGGTTCCCTGTGAATCAGCATCAGTCAGAGGGACTGGAAGTCCCAGTGAGAATATATAATCCTCCAGTGAGCCTCGCGGCCAAGAAATACTGGGATAGTTCCAATCATGAGACGGAATTTGGCTCGTGAGGAAAAGTAGAGGGGTGAGGCTCACTCCTGCCGGGATCCGCGTAACATGTTGTTTATTGGAGCTGCCATGACCTGGAACTGTCAACTGGTTTATAAAGCGGGTCTGGCCAGGAGGTGCTTACAGGGACTGGGCACAGTCTTCTACCGAATACGTTGTTTGCCAAAGTGTGTCACTGGAGCCAATATAATGTGTTGGTACTCATCTTTCAGGCCCCAAATGGCTTGATTATGCTTGCCAACCTCCGGGCAGGGCTGGGAGTTCTCCCTGAATTACAATCCCAGACTAAAGAGAACAATTCCCCAGGAGAAAAGGGCAGCTTTGGAAGGTGGACGCTGTGAGATCACATCCCTACTGAGTTCCGTCCCCTCCCCAAACCTTCCCCTCCCCAGGTTCCCCTCCCCAAATCTTCAGGAATTTTCCAACCCAAAGTTGGGAAAGCTAATCCAGGCTCTTATTCTGAGTTTGGCTGAGGAGACCTTATTGTGGGACCCCATCAAAGAAATTTAGTTGGGGGCGGGGAAGGACAGGAAAACTTTCTCAGTAGCTGCACCTCCTCTTGAGAACTCCCCATCCCAGCCCCCCTGTACTGCAGATAGTTTCTTTTCTACAGATCTTCCAAGATCATCTGAATTTTTTGTCCTTGTAGGCCTTTTCCGTTGAGTCTGTCTTGTGTTTGTGTTTCTGTGGTGGTTATTTATTGTAAAACTCTAGTAGTATAAATTAGATTGTGACATAGTTCTTAATTCTAAATGCAAAAATGGGGTGAGACTGAGTATTCTAATACCTAAATACATTGATACGCCGAATATCGTCACAGAGGACTTTGTGGTATGGCAAGTGCAAGTGACCTTCAGTTTTACCATTAGAGGGGCGTCTGGTTGAATGTAAAACCTTAGAAGACATTGTCTGGGAAGTTTATTTACACAATGATTGATTGGCCACAACATGCTGTGGAACACACATTAAGTGGTGTTTTTGCATCACAAAATTGTTTTCCTCAAACAGATTTGATGTAGAACCTGCATGCCATGGAGGTTGTGCACAAGGAGTGAAATCCTAACCAGAGTTACTCCATTGATTTCAGTGGGCTTAGACTGGAGTAATTCTGCTTAGGATTTCCGTGTAAAGGGACTTTGTGTTCTCTTTTTGCACAAAACAGCAAATTGCATGCCATGAGTCCCGGAACTTGGCACCTATGAAAGTTTTGTGGATGGGTGCCTCACTCCCCATCTAGGCCTCCCTAATATGTGAGTTGGCTGATTACGGTGCCTTTACCTGTAGTTCAAATGTATTTTTGTTGTTTAAAATGAGTTTAGTTTGGGAAGAGTGTAATAAATTTAAACCATCTCCTGCCCTTATATCTAGAATGTTGTTCTTGCCTTCATCTGACTTTTCCTATTGGTTTCTGCTCCCTCCCCACAAAGTCTGTAATATCCTGGTTCCCTGCTCTTCCTGATTAATTTTGGCCAGAAAGAGCTTAATAAAAGTACAGTATTTAAGGCTTTCTTTTCTAAAATATTGTTTTAAAGGATCATTAACATCTCCCTACCTTTTTGCCTTGTTGGCCATTCCATTCCCTACCTGCTTTTACATGGTCACCTCTGGCTCTCCAGGCGGATGCTACAATTCCCAGGATCTCCCTGGAACCCGAAGATTTCCTGGAGATGGATGCGTTTAAGAGCAGGCTGGAAAACCGAGGCTGGTGGGCTGCAGCCCTGGGACAATTCCCCCCCCCCTTTTGAGGGAAATTTGCTGAAATCCGTCAGGGATCCTCCTCTCCTAAGGACAACCAAGCCCTGAAAAGTGCTAAGGGATGTTAGCCCAAATAGGGAACCCCTGTATGTACAACCCAATTAATAGACATAAGGTGCTGATTCTGGAAAGAAAAGCATAATGAACTAATGCAGAATAGTGGAGGAGAAAACATTACAAGCTTTTTTGTCAAGGTACATAGCCAGCCTACAGAGGTTATATACCTTTTCAGATGTCATTGGAATGTTAATGGATACATGTTTTCCATACCTAATTTCCATATCAAACACCTGCCGTCTTTATTGTTGTCAGTGTACCGTGTTGAGTCTGGTTACTATATCTACTGCATACCTTCTATAGAAGGTTCAGACATTAACTATTTTGAGTTCTACACAGCACAGGTGCAGTCTCACATAATCAAAAGTTTCACTCCATTGTTTTAGAGAAGAACATGTTCTTTGGGGATCTAAAACCTCTTTCCTCTCGTTCCTTGTACAAAAACGTCCAATTTTTCTGCTGTGCCTTATTCACTCTTATGCTCCCACATTAATAACAATAACAACATTCAATGTATATACCACCCTTCAGGCCACCTTAACACTCACTCAGTGCGATTTACAAAATATATTATTATCCCCACAACAACGATCACCCCGTGAGGTGGGTGGGGCTGAGAGAGCTCCGGAAGAGCTGTGACTGACCCAAGGTAAACCAGCTGGCTTGTAGCAGGGGAATCAAACCCGGTTCTCTAGATGAGAGTCCTGCCGCTCTTAACCAGTACTCCAAACTGGCTCTCCATCTTAGCTATAACCCGATCAACCCCATTTCCTCCTACCGAGAAGCCGTTGTGGCTTCCTTAGAACCAGACTCAGATCCCTCAGGGGATCCCTTGCTTTTCAATGAATGGGGACAAGATGCTTGGCACGTCGCAGGAAAAAGGCATTGACAAAAGGCACCCGAAACCCTCTCCAGCAGCGGCCACTAGCATCGCTGCAGGGAATCGCCGGACATACGGGGAGAAACAGCGACACCTGCCGGTCGTCGAGGGCAAAAGAAGGCACAACCGGAGGCGGAAGCGGCGGGATTGGGGTCGGCCTCGCGAGCCTTCGCAGGCAGAACGCGCGAGATCTGGCTCCGTGTGCGCGGCTTGCAAGACGGAGTCCCCGTGACTCTCAGGCTGCGCGAACTGGCAGGCTCTCGAGCGTCTTTGTGTGAAATATCTTGCCTGTTTCTGCTCCTGGAGAAGGCGGGAAAACCGAGGCCTCTGGGCTGCTGCCGTGGGACTCTTGCCTTCCTCTCTTTCAGAGGGAATCTGCTGGAAACTGCGGCTCTTCTTCGTTTTTCCTGCTTGAAGGTCGAATTTGGCTTTCCCGTGGCTGCAGCAAAAGTGAGTTGATGATTCTCTCTCGTGAGAGTTCCGGTGCAAGAAGCAGGTGGGGGTCAGGCAGGAATTGAGAGAGAGAAACATGGCGGGAGGGAGCGCAGGGGAAAGAAAAGGCGAAAGAGAGGCTGCCCTGGCATGCAACCAGCCCGAGTCCCTAACCGAATAATTTCCCTCCTTAGTTTTTAAAATACGAAATTCAACCGCTCCTCATAATACTGCAGTTTGCTGCAGCACCTCCATTATACTTCTCCTTTTCCTTTTAAATCCAAAATCTCCTGAGATACAGAACGTTATTGGCACTTCAGGTGCAAGCTGTACATGTTGCAATCCTAGCAGAAGGAGCAAAGATCAGTAAACATCAGCACAAAAGCTTGCTATTCTATGGCACACGCCTGCTCCTACCCCCGGTTTGTTATAAGAAAGACTACAAAGAGTACAAATGATATGATCTTCATAAATGGCCCAGCTTATGTTTATTGAACTGGATGAAAGCTTTAGAGTAGAACAGAACTCCTTCTCAGTCAAAGACATTTAAAGCAGAGTAATTGCTTGAAAATGCCACTGGGTATTTCTGGATTGCAACATGCAAGACAGTAGTCTCTGAGGCTGGAAAAATAATTTTTATTGCTATTTTGTTGTGTAGTGCATTTTCTAAAAAAATTGAATGAGCTGTATTAGGCATATGCTTAGTTACTTAAATGCTCAGGAACGCCAAGAGATGAATCAAATGGGTGTCTTCTCCTAATTCAGAGACCCCCTCCATGATGTCCTTTGCAGAGGTGGCCGTGCTCTTCACGGAGGAGGAATGGGCTCTCCTGGATCCGGCCCAGAGAGCTCTCTACTGGGAAGTGATGCAGGAAATTTACGAGACTGTGGCTTCTCTGGGTAAGGGTCTTTCCCCTTTTTTCCTTGATAGGGAAGAGAATGTTTTCCTCATCTGCCACTGAGGCAAACACCAACTCTCCTTCTCCTAAGTTTGCAGTGCCTCTGAATGAATGCATTCAACACTTTTGTGCTCTGAGGAGAAATCTCTAGCTGGAGAAGGCTCTGATTGGGAAGGACGGATGACATCCCAATTGAAACCGTCATTGCAGAGCCCCCCTCCGTCCTCTCTGCTGAGCGGTTCCAGGAACACTGCTGTGGTATTTTGGAGGGACAGGAAGGTGCTCTTTGGCCTCCAGTTTGAACTTCCTCCCCCTTTTCATGATCCCCTCCTACATTCATACCCCTGGAAAAACCACAGGGCACCCCAGTTTTTCAGCTGACATCTCTGAAAGATGTTATCCCACACCCCACAATCTCTCCTCCTTCCCTCTCATTCTAGCTTTTTTATCTGTTTATAAGTGTATATGTAATCTGATACTTTCCTTGTGCTCATCTTGGCACCAAGACATTGTAGGCACCTTGAATACTGGAAATGACCTCTGTCCCCCTAACTCCCCTGGCACAAAACGTTCTTAGAAGGACTAAATCCTTTCTTGTTCTTTTCCTGCTCCGCCTTGAAGGGCTTTTGGTCCCAGGGTCATTCCTTGATTCTCAGCTGCCTCCAAGGGAAATGCTGTTCCTCCAGAGCTCTGAGGAAATGGGAAGGCGTGGAAAGGTCCCCTTGTCAGGTAAGAGAGTCGAAGCAAAGCAGTAAAGGTCATTTCTGGGTATTTGTTTATTTATTAGATTTCTATCCTGCCCTCTGCATATGCAGGCTCAGGGAGGGTTACAACAGTCCTATTATATAAAAGGCTAACCGTGTTCCAGCCAAGGCCAGGATCAGTAGCGGAGCAGGTGGGATGCCTACCCCCCCCCCCTTCACCCAGCTAGAATCAGGAGCAGATCAGGAGCCTTCAGATCAGATGCTGGGATCAGGCACAGAGCAGGGGGTGATGCCCACCACCTCCGTTCAACTTGCTGAGATCAGACACGGAGCGGGTGGCAGTTCCTGCCTCTCTTTACTAGTAAAACATAATTTACATTAAAACTTCAGTAAAACTGCAGCGTCCAGTTTTCATAACGGCTGCTCTCATGGATGCAACTTCCAAAACATTAGCCACATCAGGGCCATAGCAGACTGGAGAGCAAACGCACGGCTACTTCAAGGAACAGCAGCTCCGTGTCTGGTTTCTTCCCCCTTCCCTTCTTTCTTGACCACCACACACACAATCTTCTGCCCTTCTGCTGGGTGGAGGAGTCAGAGCTCAGTGGTTAGAGCGTTTACTTTGCTTGTAGAAGGTCCCCAGTTCAACCCCCAGCATCTCCAGTGAATGGATCTCACACAGGAGGTGTTTGGAAAGCCCTTTCTGTGCCTGTGACCAGAGTGGATAATATTTGGCCTGAGACCTGAGTCAGTGACAAGTTGGCAGACGAACCAGTGGTCTGACTCAGTTTAAGGCAGGGTCACGAGTTCAAATTCCAACGTCCTCCTCCCCACATACTGGCTAAATTCAGCAATACTGTGTTCAATCTCATTGTCACTTTCAAGGCAAACAGATAACCCCCCCCACAAACACCATGATGTTCTCCATTTCCCCCTCTCCTGCCCACCATTCCCCCCCACCCCTTCCCACATTGCTAATAGGGAGCTCTCTGCCTCTTTTCCAAACCATTGATTGGTCTATTGCAGTAGAGTTTTTACCCTGTAGCAATAGACCAGTAAAATGACAAAAAGCCTGGAGGAGGATGGAGAATGGCGGCTGTGAGGAGAATTGAGACTCGTTTGAATGGGGAGGGAGAGGGGAACATCCGCCCCTCCCTTTCTGTGCTTTCCGAGAACCTGTTTGGGGAGGATCTCCCAGGAAAGATTATATATCAAGAGAGGTTTGGGGAACTCCAAATCAGAGCTGAGGAAAGCCCAGAAGTGTGACAAAAATAATGTGACGTCATGCAGAAGCCCAATTAAAATCCACTCTCATTTGGAGGAAACACAGAAGAAGAGCTCCATGTGGAAGAAATGATGAAGAACGCATAGGAGATAGTAGATCTTTTTGACGTTCAGTGTATATAAGAAAAGTCATGTCTAAATGGTGTGTTCTCGAATTCCCCCAGCTATAGAAAATCACATTCCCAATGATGGCCACGCCATTAAACAGGAGGAAGTGGAAGAAGCATGTGTCCAGGACCCCAAGGACACAGAACTAGCAGCAGGTACCTGCTTGGAATGTGGTGGGACCCTTTAAGGTTTGAGAATTAGGTTTCTATTTAATTTTACCCTGGAAAGACCCTTTGAACCCTGGAAAGACCCTTGTAGGTTGGCCCACTTCTCAAAGTCATCCGAGAACAATTTTCTCCTCTCTCAGACATCCTCTCTTTATAGATTGTAGATTCCCTATCTCTCTTCCTCCTCACACAGATGATGGGACTTTGAGGGAAGAGGAAGGCCTTGCCTCGGAAGGAGTGCTGGACAGGTTACCAGGACGCTCTCGAGAGAACGTGTCCTTCCCAGCTGAGCCAGGTGAGAGTGAGTCTCCTCTCCTTTGCTCCTGCAGAAACAGGGGCGGCAGTGCCAGGAAGGGTCTCTTCTTTGGGCCCCCCAAGTTCTTACGTTATGCTGGCACGGGAGATTTGAGTTAGGAGGAAGTTCCCCGATCATTCTCCCTCCCCTTCCTTATTCCCTGTGTTCCCTGCTGGACCCCGGCCTGTTGCCTCTTACAGCAAGGCAGGCAGCCCCTTGCTCCTCTCTCCAGAAGCAAAGCAGGCCTGTGGAGACCAGAAGAAACACACGCCAGGTGACAAAATGATGTTGTCTCTTTCGTTACTGGCTTTCAGTGTGAAAACGAGGGGATTTGGGGAAGACCTCCTGTGCAGGAAGAGAAATGGGGGTGGGGGGAAGCAAGACAACCAAGGGTCCATTTCAAAGCATTCCTTGGGATGTTTTTCTATGGGATCTCCGCCTGTTTTGTTTTGTCTGATGAAGGAATGAAAATAAAAGGTGTTCTATTTTCATATGGGAACGTTCTTGTGGGTGCCACTTCCAGGACAGTAGCCATGTCAGGGCCAAACTAAACATGACAGAGAATGCACAGCCCTTCCCAGCAGCAGCAGCTCCATTTCTGGATTCCTCTTCCTCCCCTTTGATGACCTATCCTGCCACCACCTTCTGTTCTGAGGAGGCGTTGTAGCTCAGTGGGTGGAGGTCCTGCTTTGCCTCTTGGGGCTGTCGGACATGGTGCCGGAGACATCTAGACCGATTGTTCTGGCTGAATGCTCCCTGTCAGGGCTGGCCCAGAACTTACTTGCTTTATTGGCAGCCTTGGGCCACTCTCAGCTAGGAGGGCAGTATTGTAGGGAGGGGATCTGAGATGATCCACTAATGAGTTAGGAACCATAGACCTCACCGCTATGTTGTATTGGATTCCTGCTAATGCCATCTTTGTGAACTTGTATCTATTTACCCTATGGCATTGGTTACGGAAATGTTCCTGATATCGAGTGTACTAATCTCACACTTTGTAGTCTGCCTTGAGTCTCAGTGAGAAAGGTGGACTATAAATGATATAAATAAAAGAATAGTATTAAAAAACAGGGACAGGCCCCACTCTGGACTGCATCTTTTGCGCTGAGCCTTTGAGGGAAGGTCTTCTTTTGGGTTTGGAGACTGGGCCTGAACCCATGGTCTGACCGTTACCCACTGAAGGCAAGCGGGAATATGGCACTAAAGCCCTGCAAAAAGGGGGGAGATGTTAAAATAGTTCTCCCCTGGAGGGTCATAGATCCTTCTGGGTTCCAGAAGGCTTGTTCATCCCAATTATTTAAATAATCTTGACATCTTCTGACTCCTAAATTTGAAGCTTTACTGGGTCAAGAGAAGAGAATTAGCTGCGACACATTTGCAACGCCTGAAATAGTCACCCAAGACTAACACCTGGTCTATAGCCGAGGCGTCCCTCTGCACGTCTCCAGAATGCAAGCCAAATGATGTCATGGGGTGTGTCTGTGTGACTGTGTGTGTGTGTGAGAGAGAGAGACACACACAATTGTGGCGATCTCTTGCTCTGAGTACTGGTGAACTGTTGTGCAGTGTGCAGGAATGGGAGGGCAGCCAAATTAAAAAGGGGGAAGAGAGTTTCTCATCCCTCCTTCGTTACAACCGATATACTGGGAAACTAACTTTGCCTGAATGCTCCCAGGGAAACACTGAGCTGCTTTAATTATGGATGGTAGAAAGAGTTTAATACAGCTAAATGCATGTAGGAGTGGCGGAGTGCCTTGCAAATGGCTGGGTTGGGATGAGGACGACTGCCCTTGCTTCTGTTTGCATGCTTAGTGGACTGGGTGTTTCCTGGTGGTAGCAGCTGCCTGTAGACCTACTCTGTGGTGTCTCGATGCAATGCTGAAGCATTCACAAAAAAATGGTTGCTACGATATCACAGATCCGGGTAACCAAGTAGGTTGGAACAAAAGAAAAATATAAAATATAACTTTGAATGTAAGAGAAAAGATTAAAAACACAAGTGTCTAATTTAATTAATCAGATAAAAACACATAAGTTAGATTTAAAAACATCCATGATACAGTTGAACATATAAGTACTAAAACTTTGTATATATTCAAATAAAACCACGAACATACAGGTAAATTAGTACAGTTCATCTCTAGGTATAGAACCCCAAACCAGATGCAGTTTGGACCGAAAGGCCTTCCTCGGTGGTATGCATATCTCATAAACAGTATTCTACCAATATAATAAATAAATAACAAAAGTTGACCTAGCACAAAATGTACACTGAGATGTAATAGCGTGGAGTGAATTCCAGTGAATTTCTCCCCGGAACAGCATTTATTTATTTATTTGTTTATAGTCCACCTTTCTCATTGACAGTCAAGGCAGATTACATAGTGTGAGATCAGTACAATTAGTAGCAAGCACAAGGGTAAGCATTTTCATACAGAGTCAAAGACGTTTCTTATAAACAATATCATAGGGTAAATTAATACAAGTTTACAGAGACATAGCATTAGCAAGGATCCATTACAGGGTTGAAGGATAGCTGAAACCGAACTTAACCACTTCAAGGATTGACATTAGACAACATGAAGCACAAGCAGCATATATGAGTACATATTCAAAGCAACAGTTAATATGTAAAGTAATATAATGGTGGGGCCCATGGTTCCCAACTAGGAGTGGTCACCCCCAAGAGATTTCCTGCTTCTGGTTTACCGAGAGCAAGAAAAAAATTCGGGTAAACCCAAAACCCGAAGCAAGCTGCTTCAGGTTCGAGTATTTAAGCCAATTAGGCATTTTTAGGGAAGATTTGGCCATTGTTTCCAATGGGAAACGCTGCTCCTGGCTATCCGGGGGCTTGGGGGTGGCATTTCCTTCCTAATAATACCAAATCTGCAGGGGATCCTCTCCCAACCCTCCTCTCAAGACCACTCAAGTTTCAGGGAGATAGGAAAGTCCCCCCAGCCGCCCTCGATCTCCATTGTTCCCTGTGGGGAAAATGGTAGGGGATGGTTCCCAGGAGGCTGGGGGTGGCATTTTGCTAGCAAAATGCATCAAACCTACAGGGAATGCTCTCCCAACCGTCCTATCACGGCCTCCCAAGTTTCAGGGAGATTGGACTTTGGGGGGCCATGTTATGCCCCCCCCCAAGGTTCTCCAAGCCACATTATTCCCTATGAGGACTAACATCACACCAGAATAGAAAAGAATCCAGTAGCACCTTTAAGACTAACCAACTTTACTGTAGCATAAGATTCTGAGAATCACAGTTCTCTTCATCAGATGCATGGAGGGTAACTGGTCAGATATATAGGGGGAGAGGGGAGGTGGGGAGTAGATGCAATCAGTAGCTTCTGATAATGAGACAACCATTTATAGTCTCTATTCAATCCAAGCCTAACTGAAACAAATTTACATATGAATTCCAATTCAGCAGCTTCCCATTGGATTCTGTTTTTGAAGGTTTCTGTTGAATTACAGTGACATTTGAGTCCTTGATGGAATGTCCTGGTAGATTGAAGTATTCTCCCACTGGTTTCTGGATGTTGCCATTTTTAATGTCAGATTTGTGTCCATTTATTCTTTTGTGCAGAGGTTGGCTGGTTTGTCCAATGTACAGAGCAGATGGACATTGTTGGCACATGAGGGCATATATCATGGTGGAGGATGAGCAGCTGTAAGAGCCAGAAATAGTGTAGTTGACGCCATTGGGTCCTGTAATTGTATTTCCTGGGTAGATATGAGGGCAGAGCTGGCATCTTGGTCTGTTTTCGGGTCTGTTATCTTTGCTGGTGACTCTGCTAGCCAATTCATGGTTGTAGGTGAGAAGTCGTTTAAGGTTGGGTGGCTGTCTGTAGGAAAGGAGAGGTCTTCCACTTAGGGCTTGTGAGAACAGGCTGGCCAGCCAGTGCCACTTTCCATTGTTCCCAATGAGGACCAAACTTCACATCAGAGAATCATACCAACAAAAATTCAATTTAAATAAATTTAATGTATTAGATTTATGGTAACAGCAGCCATTAATGTTACCTTAACATTTATTACATCAATATTAAATTATTAAAAGAGGGACTACCCCCCCCCAATGCTGGCTTCAGGCTGAAACTGTGAGACACTCTAGAGGAACCCGAGGTAATCTCCATGTACAGCATGGAGACACAGAGTCTATCCAGCAGAGGAAGTCTTTCAATGTCTCACTGTAGGCCAAGGAAAAATGTAGGCTGGCCAAAATACAAGCTTCCAATTTATATCCCCTGCAGCATCTCCTTCCAGAGAATCCGTTGGCTGGAAGGAGGATGCAACAGTAGGATTGGACACTCCTACCTCCCCCCTCCCTTCTCTGATCTCCCTCCCTCCTCTCCCTGGTACTGCTATCAGTTCAGCAACCTTTATTGGCATTACTGTACCACTATCCCTCCTTAACTACCCTGCCATTCAGAAAAAAAGGAGGGAATCTCTGACAGCAGCACTTTTCGTGCTGTTTGCAAGCAACTTTGCAAACAGCTAGGAAAGTGTTGCTTTCAAGTTTCCTGCCTTTTTTTACCGGATGGGAGGGGGTGGAGGAGGTTCTAGTGAGTCACTCACTCCTTCCCCTCCCCTCTGCTAAGAAAGAGCAGGAAGCTTGCATTTTTCAGAACTTTGCTGGCTGTTTGCAAATGTAAACAGGCCAACATCTTCCTGAATCGAGCCTGATTCGGGTATTTAACCTGAATTGGAATCCCGAAGCACACATCCCTATTCCCAACTCATTAGCAAAACATCCGGGGGGGCCTCCCTATAATACCGGCCTCCTATTAGTGAAACATCCAGGATTCCCTCCCTACAATACTGTCCTCCAATCTGAGTAAAAAGCCTTTTTGAATAATTCAGTTTTGCATTGTTTGCGGAAAGCCAGGAGTGTAGGAGCTCTCTTGACCTCCTCAGGCAGGCTGTTCCATAGGGTAGGGGCCACCACAGACCATGTACGGTCTGCAGTTGAGTTTGCCCATGTGCAGGCTGGTATCTGCAAGAGACCCTGTTTGGATGAGTGAAGCTGCTGAGGAGGGACATAGAGAGGGAAGCGGTCCCATAGGTATATCAGGCCAAGACCATGAAGAGCTTTGTATGTAACAATCAGTACCTTGAATTGAGCAGGGTAGCTGATAAGTAGCCAATGGAGTGACTGCAGGATGAGAGTGATGTTCATGCTCCTGCTAACAGTCAAACTGCAGCATTTTGCACCAATTGGAGCCTCCTAGTTAACTTAGATGGAATACCAATATATAATGCATTACAATAGTCAAGTTTTGTTGTTACCATGGCATGGATCCAGGTGGCCAGGTCGGCTGTGTCAAGATAAGAAGCCATCTTCCAAGTTAGAGTGAGATTGTAGAAAGCATTTTTTTGCAGCTGTTTTAACTTGTTTTTCTAGTAGCAGCATTGGATCCAATATAACCCCTAGGCTCTTAACTGAGTCTACAAGGGTCAGACAAACTCCATTGAAAGTGGGGAGTACAATGTCTTTCAGGACATCTGACTTCCCAGCAAGCCTCACTTTGATCTTGTCTGGGTTTAATTTCAATTTGTTATTTTTCAGCCATTTCACCACAGCTGTCAGGCAGCGATCTAAGATTTCTACTGCATCCTGTGGGGACCTAGATAGTGAGATAATAGAGTTGGGTGTCTTCTGCATATTGATGACATCCAACTCCATAACTGCGAATGAGTTCTCCTAAAGGTTTTACGTAGAGGTTGAATAACATGGGAGATAGGATTGCACCCTGTGGGACCCCATAAAATAGTTATCATTCTGGAGATAGCTGATCTCCGACAGCAACCCTTTGAGTCTGCTCCATGAGAAACAATTTAAACCAGTCCAGGGTGCATCCTTTGATGCCCACGTCTGTTTTTAAATGCCTCCAGACAAAAAAGCTCTCCTCTTAAATTTCAAAAATATAACAACAATTTACTAAAATGTAAATGTGCAAAGGTGCAATCAATCCTATATATTCAAAATATTATTCCAATTACATATATCACAGTCAGTCCTTTCTAAACACACAGATATTTTTACTTGTACCAATTTGTCAAAAATGCAAGGCAACCAGAATCTTCATTCTTCAACAAACAGTTACATAACCAGTAAATCTGGAAACAAATACAAGACCAAATATCCCAGTACAACAGTCTATACAACAGTATAGTCGTTACCAAAGTGCCAATGAGTTTCTTACAGCAGTTCAGAAAAGGGGCTTCTTCTCATTCAAAGAAGTATATTTCAAAGCAGTAACTTGAAACGGAGTAGTAATAAATCTGCCTGGTGGTAGTAAAGCTAGCTTTACTGACCAAAGGCTAGCTTCAAAGGTTTCGCAGTAGCTGCTTCTTCAGGAGCGACTCTGCAATCTTCAACCACTTCAAAGTTTCGCAAAGCATTCAATTTCCTTCTGGTAGCCACAAGAGCACTGTCCATCAGGGCCTCAACAGGATGGCATGGTCTACTATGTCAAAGGCTGCAGACAGATCCAGGAGGAGCAATAAGATGGCCTTTGTCTTTATTCAGGCACGAAACAGGGCAATTCATCAAGTCAGGAGTTTACCCATAAGTCTGTTGGAAGACCCCAAAGAATGCCAATTGAGCACGGCACCGGGACTTTTTTACTCAGGTGATAGGGCTGTGCTGTAAGGAAGTGGTTCAGAGATATGCCTCAGTATAGTGACAGGGACTTTAGACTATCCTACTAGGTACTTTCTGTTAGATATGCTCCCTTTGGATAGTTTCTCTGTTTAATATGTCACGTCCAATTACATGTGTTGTATTTCAGCAGAGTTTCATCTCTGTATTCTTGCATTTGAATTTATATTTTCTAATTTCTGCAATGCTTGGTATATTGTTCTGTTTATTGAATGTTGGTGCTGTTGATCAACTGCTGCTGCTGAGTGTGAAGGCGTGGCATTCAGGCCCCCCTGCATGGAAAGGGCCAAGCAGCCCCTCCGATCAGGGAAGCTGAGCAGGGCTATGGAGCAGCTGGTGGGGGGTGCAAGACACAGGGATTGGCTCGTGGGACCGGTGCTCCTCCCAAGTGGGAGGGAACAACAGCCCTGAGTGGGGAAGGAGGTGGGGGCGGAGCCACATCCATGAGGCCCTATAAAAGGAGGGGGGCAGGGTAGACACGGAGGAAGCCAGATCCAGCCTAGTCAAGCGTGAGGGAGAGGAAACCAGGCTGGTCTGAGGGGGGAGAGCAGGATCAAGTGAGCTTGTAAACCCATCCTTCCCTGTTCTGAGGCCTATCCACTGCACAGTCTTGGCAGAAAGGGCACCCTGGAGGGTGAACCTCCCCTAGGCACTGATCCCTTGATGGCGGAGGCTGACAGCCGCTCATATCTGTTGATTGCCTCTCCCTCATGCTCTGCCATGCTCTGAATGGGGCCTTCTGCAGATAGAAACTTGCAAATGGGCAAGATCTGCAGCTGCCTGCACACTCTTTCTGCAAAATACGCACAACTGACTTATTCATGGGGCTTTTTTACTCAGGTGATAGGGCTGTGCTGTAAGGAAATGGTTCAGAGATATGCTTTAGTATAGTGCCTGGGACTTTAAACTATCCTACTAGGTACTAGCTCCCTTTGGATACTTTCTCTGTTGTTTAATAATGTCCACTTACACGTGTTTTGCTTCAGCAGAATTTCATCTCTCTATTCCTGTATTTGAATGTATACTTCTATCATTTCTGCAATGCTTAGTCTATTGTTCTGTTTATTGAATGTTGGAGCTGTTGATCAAATTGACTTAGACGGTGCAATCACCTTCTCAGTGTGAAAGGTGAACTGTCAATAACCTAAACAAACAAACAAATGGTGAGTTCCTATTAAATACAATACTAAATGGGATGGATTCCAAAATACCAAGATACAGAGGGAAAACTCCCAGGAACCCCTCAACTGTATACTATATATATCAAAATTTAATTACACTATCATGATCCAAATACAAAGATATACACAATTTCATACAATGTTACAATATTACAAAGACTCATTCCATAAATACAATCACATATTATACATTTCCAAGGTGCTGTAATAGACAGGAGCCAATTCTGTTACACAGTTAAATCCTTTCCTATGCCAATGGGTTGAAAGGAAACAAATCTCTATAGTCAAAAGAGGTGTGAATTCCAAATAGCTGCAGATTTCATAGTAGAAAATCTAGATGGCAAATTCCAGAGTACACCATCCGGGTCCCTCCCCGGTTCTCCTGGTAGTTGGCAACGAGCCCGCCAGCTAAAACTGCTCGTTTCGGATTCCCTTCTTCTCAGCCTCCTTTCTGCCATAAAAATGTCACAAATTACCAGCTACACTTAATACAAACATTTAAACAGTACAGTTAACTTCTTTAACTTACATATACATAACTTCCGAAGTCACAGTCTCCAACTTAATGTGCTCACAGCAAGGCTTTCTCCTTCCAGTCAGTGATAATACACAACAGGTGCCTGTCTACAGTTCCGTGTCTCTTTATTCTTTCCTCTTTCCTTTTTCTCGTTCCTCTTAAAGGCACAGTACTCTCTGTCCTCCATACCTCATTGCTGCAGATCCAACACTACTCACAGGAATACTGCAAAGTTAATTTCATTGTTTAACCCATGGGGTACCAGACAATTCATTCTATAGATCCATTGAGTCTCCAATTGCAGTAACTTGTTGTTGTTGCTGTTATTAGATTGCACTACCTCAAGTACTGAAAATCTAAGTTCTGTTTCGTTGTCATGACACTGAGTGAAATGATCCACTAATGGGGCTTCTAGGTTTCTTGTACGAATTTTAGAAAGATGTTCCCTTATTCTTACTCTAACTGGTCGTTTCGTACTGCCCACATATGGCCAATTCCTTCGCATTAAACGTAACTCTACCAATGTCTCGGATTTCAAACAGAAGGCACTTAACATGAGTAGAGGCTTTGAATTGAGAGGATATCCGAGAAAAGTGGTAGATGGTGCCCGGAGGCGGGCAATAGCTAAACCGCGGCAGGACTTATTAAGAACTCATTATATACAGAGGCATGTTGATGGGGGTGTTACATGGGGACTTGAATTTTCCCATTTAGCTGGTAATATTGCCAGTATTGTTAAAAGGCATTGGCATATCATCAAGGATATACCAGGATGTGACATACCTTTGAAGGTCGGGTTCAGACGAACTCGCAGTTTGCGTGACGTTTTGGTACATTCAGACTTCAGGGAGGACATCGTTCCGTCTTTATTGCCAATTGGCCATCATACTTGTGGCCACTGTAATGTATGTGCCCTAAGTATACCTTTAACATCGATTAAACATCCTGGGACGGGAAGGCCACTTTATTCCAAGTCCTTTTCGACATGTTCTACGTCACAAGTGGTATATATTATTCAATGTCCATGTCCCCTGTTTTATGTGGGCAGTACGAAACGACAACAAGTTACTGCAATTGGAGACTCAATGGATCTATAGAATGAATTGTCTGGTACCCCATGGGTTAAACAATGAAATTAACTTTGCAGTATTCCTGTGAGTAGTGTTGGATCTGCAGCAATGAGGTATGGAGGACAGAGAGTACTGTGCCTTTAAGAGGAACGAGAAAAAGGAAAGAGGAAAGAATAAAGAGGCACGGAACTGTAGACAGGCACCTGTTGTGTATTATCACTGATTGGAAGGAGAAAGCCTTGCTGTGAGCACATTAAGTTGGAGACTGTGACTTCGGAAGTTATGTATAGGTAAGTTAAAGAAGTTAACTGTACTGTTTAAATGTTTGTATTAAGTGTAGCTGGTAATTTGTGACATTTTTATGGCAGAAAGGAGGCTGAGAAGAAGGGAATCCGAAACGAGCAGTTTTAGCTGGCGGGCTCGTTGCCAACTACCAGGAGAACCGGGGAGGGACCCGGATGGTGTACTCTGGAATTTGCCATCTAGATTTTCTACTATGAAATCTGCAGCTATTTGGAATTCACACCTCTTTTGACTATAGAGATTTGTTTCCTTTCAACCCATTGGCATAGGAAAGGATTTAACTGTATCTGCAGCTATTTGGAATTCACACCTCTTTTGACTATAGAGATTTGTTTCCTTTCAAGCCATTGGCATAGGAAAGGATTTAACTGTGTAACAGAATTGGCTCCTGTCTATTACAGCACCTTGGAAATGTATAATATGTGATTGTATTTATGGAATGAGTCTTTGTAATATTGTAACATTGTATGAAATTGTGTATATCTTTGTATTTGGATCATGATAGTGTAATTAAATTTTGATATATATAGTATACAGTTGAGGGGTTCCTGGGAGTTTTCCCTCTGTATCTTGGAGTTCCTATTAAAACCAGATTTTTAAATGATCCGTATTTCTTGCTATTTGTCCCTACCATGGAAGAATATCTGTTTTCCAAAGACAGCCCTCTCTCTCGCCTGGAGAAAGAGTGTTTGTCCAGGACTTGAAGGAAGCAGAGCTTCTAGCAGGTACTTCATTGGTTGTGGGGATCATCTATTGTCTAAAAACTGGCATCCCATTTAATTTCACAGAGGACATGTGGATCTCCCACTCTGGGTTTTCCAGAAGGAATGTGTGATTCGTCTCTTGCAAAGAGCTTGTGAAGAGCCAAAGGTTTTTCAGTTAGGGTAGTGGCAACTCTACCGGAGGAACCTAGGATTGGGAGGGAGGGAGAGTTGAACAGTTAGTCTTCTTTAAGGGTCAGCTTGCCACTCTTCAACTACTGTGAGTGATGGAGAGCTCTTGGGCTTTGCTGGTTCCATTTGCGTTGGGTGGCTTTTGGCTTGTGGTTGCTGTTGTGTGTTTGGCTAAGGCTTCTGTTCCCAGGAGAAAGCATTGGATTCCCCACACCCAGGAAACAAGGAAAAGTCACTGGGGGGGGGCTTCTCCAGGGTCTCATAGAATTGGACCCCATGGTCTAATTCTCTTGAAACTTGGGGAGGGGGGGGGGTTAATGTAGAGGCAGCAGTAGCTCTGCTTTAGTTTTGCTTGAAAATCAGTCCCTTCAGGCCCCTAGAGAGATTACCCTATAGAGAATGCAGCTGAATAATTTTGGATTCCTGGGAAACAAAATCTGAATGCAAAACTGGTATTTTTAGAACCGAATGTCTGAAATGCTGATATTTATGGCCTTCCTGATACCAGAATCTGAAAAAGCACCCAATTTTTTAAAGCGCAGATCCCTCTTTCCAAGTTTTGGCATGACGCCATCCACTCCTGTCCGGAACTGAACCCTGAATGAGATGATGTTCCTTACATGCTGATTACTGTACAAGAATGTGTTTCTTCCGGATTTCCTAGTCATGTTGGAGTCCTGGGAGGGCCGAGTTCACTTTCCTTCATTGAAAGGATTTCTGCCCAAGAAACACTGAGAGTCCAATTGCCCTCTCTTCCCCTTCCTCCAACCATAATATCAGGAAAGAAAGGAAGCCTCATATTTAGCCTGCTGGGTGCTCCTCTGGAGAGTCCTTAGAAGTAACTGCAGAGAAATAAAACAAGGTTTTTGCCTGGAGATTGCTGAGGGTTTAGTGGCCTCTAGTTCTCATTGGGGAAAATATTGCTTGGTAATTGCTGTCTTATATTCCATCAGGGCATGAGTGGGAGACAAAGAGTGGCAAGGAACCAGGAGGAATGGCTGTGGCAAGAGTGGAGGATGTGGAGGCAGAAGAGGAAGGGTTCAGGTATCAATTGAGGGCTATGAAAAAACAAAACATTCAAACAGGAGGAAAGCCCTATCAATACTTGGAGTGTGGGAAGAGTGTCTCTCAGAATGACAACCTTAAGTTTCACCAGAAAATTCACAAAGAGGAGAAGCCAAATAAATGTTTGGAGTGTGGGAAGAGCTTCTCTCAGAATCGCTACCTAACGATACATCAAAGGATTCACACAGGGGAGAAGCCATATAAATGTTTGGAGTGTGGGAAGAGCTTCTCTTGGAAATCCGATCTAACTGTACATCAAAGGATTCACACAGGGGAGAAGCCATATAAATGTTTGGAGTGTGGGAAGAACTTCTCTCAGAATCACCACCTAACTGAACATCAACGAACTCACACTGGGGAGAGGCCATATAAATGTTTGGAATGTGGGAAGAGCTTCTCTATTAATGGCGGACTTACTCTACATCAAAGAATTCACACAGGAGTGAAGCCATTTCAGTGCTTGGAGTGTGGAAAGCTCTTCTCACGGAATTGCAGCCTTACTTTGCATCGGAAGATTCACACAGGGGAGAAGCCATATAAATGTTTGGAGTGTGGGAAGTTCTTCTCACGGAATTGCAGCCTTACTTTGCATCAGAGGATTCACACAGGGGAGAAGCCATATACATGTTTGGAGTGTGGGAAGAGCTTCTCACGGAATCATCATCTAACTGAACATCAAAGGATTCACACAGCAGAAAAGCCATATAAGTGTTTGACGTGCGGGAAGAGCTTCTCTCGGAATGACAGCCTTTCTTCACATCAGAAAAGTCACACAGGGGAGAAGCCATTTAAATGCTTAGAGTGTGGAAAGAGCTTCAGCCACAGTAGCCACCTAACTGTCCATCGCAGAGTTCACACACTGGAAAAACCATATGAATGTTCTGTTTGTAGGAAGAGCTTTTCTCATAAATCTGTCCTTATTCAACATAAGAGGGTGCACACAGGGGAGAAGCCTTTTCAGTGCTCAGATTGTAGCAAGTGCTTTTCTGATACATCAGGCCTTTTTCGACACAAGAGAATTCACACAGGCGAGAAGCCATATAAATGTTTGAAGTGTGGAAAGAGCTTCAGTCGAAGTAACAGCCTTGCTATGCATCAAAACATTCACACAAAGGAGAAACCATACAAATGCTCATATTGTGGCAAGAGTTTTTCTTTTACATCAGGCCTTACTTATCATCACAGAATTCACACAGGGGAGAAGCCATTCAAATGTGCAGATTGTAGCATGAGCTTTTCTGAAAAAAGAAGCCTTATTCAACATCAGAGAAGGCACACAGGAGAGAAGCCATTCAAATGCTCAGATTGTAGCAAGAGCTTTTCTGTTAAATCAAGCCTCATTCAACACTGGAGAATTCACACAGGGGAGAAGCCCTACAAATGCTTGGAGTGTGGGAAGAGCTTCTCTTGGCACAGTGGCCTAAGAGTACATCAGAGAATTCACACAAAGGAGAAGCCATACAAATGCTTGGCATGTGGGAAAAACTTCTCAGTGAGCAGCAGCCTAAAAATACATCAGAGGATTCACACGGGGGAGAAGCCTTATAAATGTTTGAAATGTGGCGAGAGCTTCTGTCGGAGAGACAGCCTTAATTCACACCAAAACATTCATATATAAATGCCGAAGGAGGGAGTTGTTGGAATTCAACTTTCACTGTACATATGAAGACTGTGATAGAGAAACTGTACAAGTGGATTAGATTGAAATCAACTGGATTTAAATCATTAGTAAGGTCGATTTAAATCATGGTTTTCTATATAAAGGCTCATTCTTGGCTGATTTTTATCATCTTAATATTTACAACCCTGATGAAGATTTCATTTTTAGAAATGTCAATCATAAAATTGTTTATGTTCTTTTTCAGCATTTCTTTAACTTTGTATTGGATTTTTGCTAATGTTATGTCTTTGTAAACTTGCATTTATTTCTCCTTTGGCATTTTTTATTGAAATCTCACACAACGTAATACGCCTTGAGTTTCAGTGAGCAAGGCAGAGTGTAAATGACATGAATAAATAAATACCTATTCTTATATTTGCTTAAACATCCATGTTAACTAATGTGGTTAAACAAAAATATTTCCAAATGGGATCTCTTTTAAGGGTGAGAATAATATGAATTGCAGGCGCCTCTAGCAAAGATCAAAAGACATCTAGTGTCTTCTGTTCTAGAAGTTTCACTTTCATTTGTAGTGTTTACTCCTTACACTTAGCACTTAATATTCTCTTACCAGATCTATTCCACCCCAAACAATCTTTTATTCATTGACGAGCTTGGTATCTGTGCTTTACTATGGTATTCAACTACTCTAAATCCAGTTATAATATTTAGGGGTATGTAACATTTTTTGTTTTTGTTTTTTTAAATTGGCAATCCTAGTGAAATTTTAGGGAAAGACTGGGAGGTGCATTTTACCTCAGAACACATTCAATTCCTTCTAATAGTAACTGCATACTATTTAGAATGCGGAGGTTGAGAATCAATCCAGCCACATACAGAAATGATCTCTGAGTTCCAACTTCTTTGGGGTGGGGGCGTGGTGTGTGGAACGTTGTGAACCCCAATCTGCCTGCATATGCAAATGACCTTGAAAGGCTGGCCCAATCAGGGAAGAGTGGCCAAGCTGGCAGTGGGTGGGGGTAGAAGCAGGCAGTAGCCTGCCAGCCACACAGGGAAGCTGTATCTCTGGAAAAACACATTTTACCTCTTTTTACTCCATTAGGGGGCGAATTTCTTAAAATCCCTTCTTAGTAGGTGAAAGGAATCATGAAAGGAATGGAATGTTCTCCCTAAATTATGTTTCTAGGCCCAGGAGTTTGGGCTGGGCATTGATGAGTCAGTCAAGACGCTTGTCTTTATATATAGACGTTCTTGAAACTTATCACTTAAGAGGTGAGGGGTTGATCATGTGTACATGGGTTTGCAGAGGAAACATAGGATTGAGGTCTGTTTCTCAACTCTTAATGTTTTTTTTAAATGTTGCTGTTAAGAAGAGGCATGTTATCTGTGCAGATGGAACTTGAGTTTAGATAACTGCAAAACCAATAGTTTGCCTTGGTGTTTTCTAAATAGAAAAATTACTCAAAATAATCTTACAAAACCCTCTGGGAGATCATGACATAAGGGCCCTAAGGAATGAATTTTTTTTTTAATATCTAACATAAAAAACTACAAAAGACTACAAAGTATAATGGGGGGAAAAAAAGAAAAGGAACTGGGAAAAAGGGAAGAGCAACATACAGACAACAAACGCTACACTACATATCTTGTATTCCCTTCATGCTGCAATTTTTCTTAAAAGTTAACTTTCTAATATGCTATCAGATTGGTAGATCTTATACAATACAGACTATGTTCAGGATCAGGTTTTCCTCCCCCCCCCCTACGTCTCGGTCTCAGTTCTCTCTGCGCAGCTGGAGCGGCTGTGCCCGCTCTCTCCTCCCCCCCCCCCCACTTTCCCCTTCAGACTTTGGACTTTCTTCTTGCTGGAACTCCTGATGGTTGAACAAAAAGTCTGTCAGCTGCGCTTCCGATATAATCTTGTAGGTTTGATCCTTATATCTAAACCAGACGCCTTCTGGAAACAACCATTTATATTTTACATCACATTTCCTCAAGAAAGCCACAAGTCCTTTATACTTAAATCTTCTTTTACGAGCCAAAAATGGAACATCCTTCAATATTTTAACCTTATTGCCCAAATAATCCAAGTCCACATTGTACGAATTATATATTGTACGAATGGAATGTTCTCCCTAAATTATGTTTCTAGGCCCAGGAGTTTGGGCTGGGCATTGATGAGTCAGTCAAGACGCTTGTCTTTATATATAGACGTTCTTGAAACTTATCACTTAAGAGGTAAGGGGTTGATCATGTGTACATGGATTTGCAGAGGAAACATAGGATTGAGGTCTCTTTCTCAACTCTTAATGTTTTTTTTTAAATGTTGCTGTTAAGAAGAGGCATGTTATCTGTGCAGACGGAACTTGAGTTTAGATAACTGCAAAACCAATAGTTTGCCTTGGTGTTTTCTAAATAGAAAAATTACTCAGAATAATCTTACAAAACCCTCTGGGAGATCATGACATTAGGGCCCTAAGGAATGAATTAATGGCATTCATTTATAATTTTTTAAAACATTGTATGAATATAAAGTGTCATACTACATAATTCAAAATTAATCCTTATTTCATGATGGGCTTTGGGCTATAATGTATCTTAAATACAAAACGATCTTTAGGTAGATTTTAATTCAAAAACATTTCACCCCAAAATTCAATTTGAATAAAAATGTGTGTGTTAAGTGCCACTAAGTTGCCTCCAACCTATGGAGACCCTATGAATAAAAGACCTCCAAAATGGCATATTGTTGAGAGACTTGCTCAGATCCTGCAAACTGGAGGACGTGGCTTTGTTTTATTGAGTCAAACCATCTTGTTTTAGGTCTTCCTCTTTTACTGTCTTCTACTTTTCTTAGCATTATTGACTTTGCCAGAGAATCTTGTCTTAAGAAAAATCCAATTAAAATTTCTAACAGCAAATTTTATTATTTTTAAATCAACTTAAACCACCCTGTTATCTTCTGTCTTTTTCCTCTTTTTTTCTCTTCTGCTTTTGCTCTGCTGTAACTCTGTTTTGGCTGTTATGGATGGGGTCATTACAGCTGTTATGCAACTTTCTAATCCCTCCGTTTTGATACACTTGATGTGTTGTAGTGCTGTATAGGTTCCATAAGAAATTATCTGTTAATCACGCTGAGTTGGTTCCAGGTTGCCCGTGCCGTGTAAGCCTCCCTGTTTGAACCAGATGGATTTTCGAGTGCCTGTTTTGTTCTCAGGTTGAAGCTCCCAGCTCTCTTTCTGAAGACATTGTAGTTCTATTATTTGTATTATGCCAGCTTTACTAATTAAAGAATTTCCTTGTGAATGTTCCAGCAGAATGGTATGTGTGTTCTTTTTTGAAAGATTTTTAAGATCTCTCATTACACAATTGGGATACTATGCAGTTCTCCAAATTCCAGATTTAACTGGAAAGATGTCAAGATGAGTAATGAGTACAACACTCAACATTTTTCTCAGAGGTTGGTATCTTTATCAGCATGAGAATGTATCCAGGTAGCTCAGTGACTATCCAGAATAGAAGGCAATTCAGTAGCCTGACCAAGAGTTTTGCCCCTTGAAAAAGTATGATTGTCAGAATTCTCACCCTTCAGTGTTCTGAGCATGGCTGCTGACTAGCAGGAGGCAGGCACAGGTCTGTGACTCATACAGAGATGTAACGGATAGCTGCCTCTTTCTGCTGTGAGTTCAGAGTGTGAAGTTTACCCCTTTTTGGGGGGGAGGGTTGAGACAGACTTCATTTAGGACTAGAACAAGGGCATCGTGAGGAGCAGATTATGCCTTCTATTCCACTCCGATTTTTTGTACACCAAACAACCCCATTGGGCTTCAGTCCGGAGTACCTGAGCTACCTGCTGGAGAGGCGCAAGGCCTGGAGGTTTAAACTCCCCGCTCCACTCCTGAGGAGCCACGTTGCCCTAGACGTCTCAGCATGCCTACCCCAACCGCCCACATTACAGAGGTGGTTGATAGCATTCTGCAAACTATATAAAGCAGAACTACTGAGGAGTGGATTTCTCTAATGGTAATAGAGCTGCATTTTTAGAAAAGACAGATATATCTGTGTGTATATTATGTATTATTTGTTTGCTAAATGTAATACTACCCTACTCTCACTATGTTGTTCTTATATTTACATAATGCCATTTTCTTCATTGTTTAACATATCATATATGATGCGCTGTACTTTGTTTCACTTTGCTGTAATCCTAGTCCTATTACTTGGTTTAATAGATATCTCTGCCTATTGGTTGCATTGATTTATACTGTGTAATATGCCTTTATTCATTTTGAATAAATAATAAATACATAAATTCACCATTATCATATGTAACTCGAAGTTTACCCAGGCATTGTAAAGGTAACCCCGGTTTTTCCCATCAAACCCAGCTGAGGATACAAAAGATAATGGAAGAGGGAATGAAAAAGAAATCGTAGCATTGCTGCTACCCACTGACTTCCACTGCTCCCAACTAAGCGGGTATTATCATTTGGTCAAAAAGGTAAATCCAATTTCAGATCATATTCCCAGCCCCTTATTAGATCCTGCCCCGTTGCCTTGGCTCTGCCAAGAGCGGCACACCCCAGCTCCACCGGGGTTTGTAGGATGGCGGGCGCATTGCTCTCCCCTTGCAGGCGCATCGCTCTTACTGCGCCGTTCCCCTCCAGCTAGGCTATGTCGTCCGGTGGCAGAGGGACAGGCAGGCTTGCCTGGCCATCTGCTGCCAGCTGCGCCCTCTGGAGGCCATGTTCGACCACACACTTTTTATCCTGGTGTTCCCGTGCAGATGCACCAGGATAAAATGTGAGTTGTCGGAAACCTGTTAACACAATTATGTTACAGGATTAAAGTATGTTATACTCCTCCTTTTCTCTGGGATCAAGGCAGGTTAGAGGTCACACAAAAAACATTCTGATTTAAAACTACCTCCCAGATCTCCAGGAATTTCCCAATTTTGAACTGGCAACCCTATAGGAATCTCTACACACACTTCTATTAAATAATGAAAGGAGACAGTGCATCTTTCATGGATAGAGGTCCATGGTGAAGCTTTGTAGACCCTGTGAATGTGTAAAAAAAGAGATGACTTGCTCCTCTCCCTGCCAAGGTGTGAATAAACAGAGGAGGAAATGGCCCTAACAAGTTTTGGCAGGCTCTGAATTCCTCAAAAAGTGAGATGTATGGAGTAAGGCCCTACAACTCCCAGGATGCACTTCTCTTAAAGCTGCAGCCAAATGTTCTGTTCCTAGTACATACTCATTAACTGAGCAACATGTTCAGCTTGCTGTGGAAGCAGCACACGCTGCATATCATCACAGAGGACTTTGTGGAATGGCAAGTGTGGGTGACCTTGGGTTTTGCCATTGGAGGGGCATCTGGTTGAACGTAAAGCCTTAGAGGTTATCTGGGAAGTTTATGTACACAATGATTTATTGACCACAACATGCAGTGGAACACAAATTAAGCGGTGTTTTTGTTGCACAAAACTGTTTTTTGCTGAAACAGATTTGATGTAGAACAGTAAATGGCATGCCCTGGAGGTTGTGGACTAAGGAGAATTACCCGTGGTGTTCTGTTTTGCTCAAAACAGCCAAGTGCATGCCATGAGTCCTGGGACTTGGAGCCTGTGAAGGGTATGCGGATGGGTGCCTCACTCCCCATCTAGGCCTCTTAATATGCGACTTGGCTGGTTCAGCTGCCTTTACCTGCTTTTTGAATGTATTTTTACTGGGGTGGTTGTTGAAACGAGTTTCATCTGGGGAGTGTTGCCAGCTATGGAATGGGAAATTCCTGGAGATCTGCAGGTGGAGCCTGGGGAAAGCCGGGTTTGGGGACGGGTGGGCCTCCGTGTGGGGTACAATGCTACAACTCCCACCGGCCTGAGGAGTGCTGAATCGCCCTGGCCAGCCACCTCCTCATCCCCACCCCCGCCTTCCCACTGGCCTGAGGGGCACTGAATCGCCTCGGTGGCCACCTCCCCCCACCTCCTCACCCCCCGCCTTCCCACTGGCCTGAGGGGTGCTGAATCCCCCAGCCGGCCGTCTTCCCCTGCCACCTTCCCACCGGCCCGAGGGGCACTGAATCGCCCTGGCTGGCCACCTCCTCACCCCCACCCCTGCCTTCCCACTGGCCTGAGGGGCACTGAATTGCCTCGGTGGCCGCCTCCCCCCCACCTCCTCGCCCCCCCACCTTCCCACTTGCCTGAGGGGCACTGAATTGCCCCAGCCGGCTGCCTTACTGGCCCGAGGGACGTGGAATCCCCCCGGCTGGCCGCCTCCCCCCTCCCCCCCCACCTTTCCACTGGCTGGAGGGACACTGAATCGCCCCGGCTGGCCGCCTCCTCGCCCCCACCCCCACCTTCCCCCTCACCTCTTCTTCCTCCCCCTTACTGGCTTTTTCTTCTGAGACCCGATCTACCTTCCCCTTTCTTGGCTGCTACACAGGTAGACCTGGCCTCTGGACCCACAGAGTCTTGTACTGTCTTCAGTTGTCTGCAGTTTCCTTGACCTGATTTTTACCTCAAAACACAGAGTTCCACAGCTAACCAATCAGAGGGGGGGGGGGCAAGCAGGCAGGAGCCTGCCAGCCCCACAGGGAGATTGGCAACCCTAGTGAACTTTGAGGGGAGGTGCATTTGACCTCAGGACACATTCAAAGACTCCCAATAGCAACTGCATACTGTTTAGAATGTGGAGGGTGAGGCCCAATCAGGTCGTATATGCAAATGACCACTGTATTCCAACTGTCTCTGGGGAGGTGAGGTGTGGAATGTTGTGAGCCCTAATCAGCCTGCATATGCAAATGACCTTGAATGGCTGGGCCAATCAGGGAAGAGTGACCAAGCTGGAAGTGGACAGGTCCCTAGTGCTTGTCAGGTCCCTGAGCGGTCTTGTTTGCTGCCTCAGACAATTTATTTGGAAAGGCACAATAAAAACCCATTTAAATCTATCTCTTTTGAATGAGAAGGAAGGGTGGATGCATTGGCACATGTTGAGGTTTACCTGGGATTTTTTTTTTAAAAAAAATTTATTGGATGGGTTAACATACATTCCACAAATCATTTTATTACATATTTTCCCCTTATATTGATATGTGACCCACCTCCCCCCTTTTTCTATGTTGACTCCCAACAGCACTACGACTCTTTTATTTCTTATCGTTAACTCTACATTACTTTCATTTGTCCCTATTATTAAAGGCAAAGTTGTAACTTATTATTTATTACTACATTTCTATAGTTTTCAATAGACTACCCTTATTCTATCAGATCCCCTTACTTTTCAAAATCAGTTTTAATTTAAAATTTCTTCCAATCTATAAAAAAGTATTTTCTTGAATTTATTCTCATAACTATCTTAGCAATTTGATCATTTCAACCATATAGCACAGTTTAACTCCCATCTTCCATATATTACAATTTGTTTCCTTAACCAATTCAATATAACTTTGCATTTTTACCATAGATTCAATCCCTTAAATAGCTCTTGTAGCTTAAAGCTGGAAACTAACAGTGCAATCCTATGGAGAGTTACTCCAGTCTAAGGCCATTGACTTCAATGGGCTTAGACTGGTGTAACTCTCCATAGGATTGCACTGTTAGTCCTTCAGGTATTTCCCATCTGTAGCTTAAATCTTACACTTTTATCTCTCAGCTTTTTCCCCAATAAATTTTAATTTTTACTTTCTCCTAATCTATAAAAATTACTTGACTTTCATTCTCATAACTTCTTATAGATTTATCCATTTCTATCATATACAAGTTTAAATTTAATTTTCAACATATTCTAATTTTGTTCCATTAACCATTTAGATGCAGCTCAGATTTTAACTGTAAATTCAGTCCTTTAAATTGCTCTTGCGGCTTAAAGCTAGAAACTTAGTCCTTCCTGCAACTTAAATTTTGAACTACTGTCTCTCAGCTTTGGTGGTAGTTCTCTGCTCTTTTTGTTTTCTCTCCTGCTCCTGCTAAGGTGCTCTTTCATAATTCCTTCTCTGCTTTCCTCCATTAACAGTGAACTTTCAGCTTGCCATTTCAGGGTTTCCTCTTTCACTCTTCTAATTTTCCCTTGATTAGTATTATCTCTTTGTAAATTCTTCTGTTGCATATAACTGGAGTTGACTCTGTATGCCAAGACCAAATTTGTTGTTAACTCTTCTGATTGCTTGTTTAAAAATTCTGTCAAAACTTCAATCATTTGCTCTTGCATACCCTGTGATATTTCCTCTAGCACATCGCAAATTCCCGGTTCTTTTCCTGTAGTTTCATATTTGCTTCCTGACACATGATCTTGAAATGCTTGCTTTTCAACTTTTAAACTAGGTAACAAATCAGTGTCTTTTCCCTCCATCTCTTGAGTTGTCTGCTTTGTAGATTGTGGCTCCTCCTTCTCCATTTCTACTTTAATTAAATCCTTTATGTTTTTAATCAGACTTTCTCCCATTTTCTGCATAGATTGGCTCAGTTCTTTATTTCCCTCTGTGACTTTTCCCCCCAGCAATTCTATAGCCGTTCCTATGGCAGCCTGCCATTTCTTCTTTACTTTCTTCATGCTCCTAAGCTGGTTTTCTTCCCGCCCCAAAACTCAGTTTTTAGTATTCCACTTTTTTATATTTTAGTTCAAATATATTGTTTTTGTTAGTTTAAGAGTCCAATCTACTATAATCTCACCAAATGACGGGCGGAAATTCTCCATGGTAGCTTCCTTCGTCCTTTTCCCTTCTCAGAATGGTGGGCATCCACTTCCTTTTGTCCTCTCGTTGCTTTGTCTCGCGTTTTTCCATTCATTTTCCTTCCGTGGTCTTCTTTGCAGTTCCCACTTCCTTCTTGCTCTCCAGACTAAGCCTCTCTAGGCAGTGACACTCTCTGTTCTTCATGCATTCTGCCCTCTCGCGATATTTGCTCCACAGCTTCTCAGCCTCCTCCCTTTTCTCAACGTCAGTTATCTCTTCCGAAACCACAGGTATGCATAAACAAAAGTTATTTTCTCTTCTTTAGCACTTTATAGTCTATTGAGTTCCACTTCTTTCTTCAAAATGCCTTGCTCCTTTCTTGTGTTATCAACACGATCCACAATATTAACTTTTAATTAAAACTCTCTTCTAGTTTTGAGTCCGAAAGCAAGATAAAGATCTTTACCTCAATTTGTTCTGTTTAGGTCTTTTGTGCTGTTTCTTTTGTTTCAAATTGGCCAAATCTGGTACTGAAGCTTGGTTTCTGGTGACCTTATGTCAATCCAATGACTCCAAGAGCACTACAGAGATTTTAGCTCGCCCTTCTCCGAGGGGACCTCAAGACGATGAGGAAAATCCTTATCTAGGACTCCCCCTGCTGCCGAGATCACTCACTCTCAGGGTCTCGTAGCGTTCTAGCCCCTCTTCTCCCTGTAGAGGGGTGGCAGCTGGCGATCTAAGCACCTGGCCTGCCCAAACAGTCACTCTTGATGGTCCAGCTCCCCGGACCACGTCAGATCACCATTATCCAAACCAGAAGTCCAGGTTTACCTGGGATTTTAGTCTGATGGTTTTAAATCAGAATGTTCTAACTGCAACCTGTAAGCAGCCTTGATTCCAGAGGAAAAGAGGGGCACAACAGACTTTACTAAGTAAATAATTGGCCACTTGCCCTGACCTAGATAGTCCAGGTGAGCCTGATCTCGTCAGTCCTCAGAAACTAATGGGTCAGCCTAGTCTAGTAATTGGATGGGAGACCTCCAACAAGGACCAGGGTTTCGGAGGCAGGCAATGGCAAGCCACATCTGTTAGACTCTTGCCATGAAACCCCTACCAGGGGTCGCCATAAGTCCACTCTGACTTGAGGGCACTCTCCACCACCAAGTGGCCCCATAGGAACACAGACTGCGAGTGCTGCGCTTCCCTTTCATCACAACCCCCAGAACTGCCTATCCAGGGAATAAATTTTCCTGGCCGAGTTTGAATTGTTATGATTCCGTAACAATTAGCTCTAGCTGCAGATTCATTGAGAGATTTAAAACGCCTCAGTTTATTTCAGGGTCTCAGATCCCAGGCATGACTGCCAAACTAATGAATGGGACGGGTCACAGGTAAAGGATCTCATGCCTCTAACATGCCTTGAGAAAGGTGTGAGGGTGAGAAATGAGAAGAAGGAAGGCAATGGGCCAGTCATCTGTGGCAGGGGAGAATAGCAATATTCCGATGAGAAACCTGTTTTCTTTTGTGAAAAGTAAGAGGCATGCCACCTTCTAGAGCAAAGACAGCAGAACAGACATGACCCAGAAGGGCATAAGTATGGTTGCCAACTTCCAGGTGGGGTCTGGAGACAACCAACCCCCCCCCCCAAATTAGTAGGAATCTGCAGACTATAGAGGAAGTGATCTCTATGCTACAGACATCACTTCACTTGGAGAAAATGGCTGCTTTGGAGGCTGGGCTCCATGGAATTATACCCCTTGCCCTGGTGGTACTTCCATTCCCCAAACCCTGCCTTCCCCCAATCTCTACCCCAAATCCCTAGGAATTTCCCAACCAGATTTGGCAATCCTATGCACAAGAAATCCCCAAAGAGACCTATATCAAGGTGGCAAATGCAGAGGAGGGGGTTCCCTGTGAATCAGCATCAGTCAGAGGGACTGGAAGTCCCAGTGAGAATATATAATCCTCCAGTGAGCCTCGCGGCCAAGAAATACTGGGATAGTTCCAATCATGAGACGGAATTTGGCTCGTGAGGAAAAGTAGAGGGGTGAGGCTCACTCCTGCCGGGATCCGCGTAACATGTTGTTTATTGGAGCTGCCATGACCTGGAACTGTCAACTGGTTTATAAAGCGGGTCTGGCCAGGAGGTGCTTACAGGGACTGGGCACAGTCTTCTACCGAATACGTTGTTTGCCAAAGTGTGTCACTGGAGCCAATATAATGTGTTGGTACTCATCTTTCAGGCCCCAAATGGCTTGATTATGCTTGCCAACCTCCGGGCAGGGCTGGGAGTTCTCCCTGAATTACAATCCCAGACTAAAGAGAACAATTCCCCAGGAGAAAAGGGCAGCTTTGGAAGGTGGACGCTGTGAGATCACATCCCTACTGAGTTCCGTCCCCTCCCCAAACCTTCCCCTCCCCAGGTTCCCCTCCCCAAATCTTCAGGAATTTTCCAACCCAAAGTTGGGAAAGCTAATCCAGGCTCTTATTCTGAGTTTGGCTGAGGAGACCTTATTGTGGGACCCCATCAAAGAAATTTAGTTGGGGGCGGGGAAGGACAGGAAAACTTTCTCAGTAGCTGCACCTCCTCTTGAGAACTCCCCATCCCAGCCCCCCTGTACTGCAGATAGTTTCTTTTCTACAGATCTTCCAAGATCATCTGAATTTTTTGTCCTTGTAGGCCTTTTCCGTTGAGTCTGTCTTGTGTTTGTGTTTCTGTGGTGGTTATTTATTGTAAAACTCTAGTAGTATAAATTAGATTGTGACATAGTTCTTAATTCTAAATGCAAAAATGGGGTGAGACTGAGTATTCTAATACCTAAATACATTGATACGCCGAATATCGTCACAGAGGACTTTGTGGTATGGCAAGTGCAAGTGACCTTCAGTTTTACCATTAGAGGGGCGTCTGGTTGAATGTAAAACCTTAGAAGACATTGTCTGGGAAGTTTATTTACACAATGATTGATTGGCCACAACATGCTGTGGAACACACATTAAGTGGTGTTTTTGCATCACAAAATTGTTTTCCTCAAACAGATTTGATGTAGAACCTGCATGCCATGGAGGTTGTGCACAAGGAGTGAAATCCTAACCAGAGTTACTCCATTGATTTCAGTGGGCTTAGACTGGAGTAATTCTGCTTAGGATTTCCGTGTAAAGGGACTTTGTGTTCTCTTTTTGCACAAAACAGCAAATTGCATGCCATGAGTCCCGGAACTTGGCACCTATGAAAGTTTTGTGGATGGGTGCCTCACTCCCCATCTAGGCCTCCCTAATATGTGAGTTGGCTGATTACGGTGCCTTTACCTGTAGTTCAAATGTATTTTTGTTGTTTAAAATGAGTTTAGTTTGGGAAGAGTGTAATAAATTTAAACCATCTCCTGCCCTTATATCTAGAATGTTGTTCTTGCCTTCATCTGACTTTTCCTATTGGTTTCTGCTCCCTCCCCACAAAGTCTGTAATATCCTGGTTCCCTGCTCTTCCTGATTAATTTTGGCCAGAAAGAGCTTAATAAAAGTACAGTATTTAAGGCTTTCTTTTCTAAAATATTGTTTTAAAGGATCATTAACATCTCCCTACCTTTTTGCCTTGTTGGCCATTCCATTCCCTACCTGCTTTTACATGGTCACCTCTGGCTCTCCAGGCGGATGCTACAATTCCCAGGATCTCCCTGGAACCCGAAGATTTCCTGGAGATGGATGCGTTTAAGAGCAGGCTGGAAAACCGAGGCTGGTGGGCTGCAGCCCTGGGACAATTCCCCCCCCCTTTTGAGGGAAATTTGCTGAAATCCGTCAGGGATCCTCCTCTCCTAAGGACAACCAAGCCCTGAAAAGTGCTAAGGGATGTTAGCCCAAATAGGGAACCCCTGTATGTACAACCCAATTAATAGACATAAGGTGCTGATTCTGGAAAGAAAAGCATAATGAACTAATGCAGAATAGTGGAGGAGAAAACATTACAAGCTTTTTTGTCAAGGTACATAGCCAGCCTACAGAGGTTATATACCTTTTCAGATGTCATTGGAATGTTAATGGATACATGTTTTCCATACCTAATTTCCATATCAAACACCTGCCGTCTTTATTGTTGTCAGTGTACCGTGTTGAGTCTGGTTACTATATCTACTGCATACCTTCTATAGAAGGTTCAGACATTAACTATTTTGAGTTCTACACAGCACAGGTGCAGTCTCACATAATCAAAAGTTTCACTCCATTGTTTTAGAGAAGAACATGTTCTTTGGGGATCTAAAACCTCTTTCCTCTCGTTCCTTGTACAAAAACGTCCAATTTTTCTGCTGTGCCTTATTCACTCTTATGCTCCCACATTAATAACAATAACAACATTCAATGTATATACCACCCTTCAGGCCACCTTAACACTCACTCAGTGCGATTTACAAAATATATTATTATCCCCACAACAACGATCACCCCGTGAGGTGGGTGGGGCTGAGAGAGCTCCGGAAGAGCTGTGACTGACCCAAGGTAAACCAGCTGGCTTGTAGCAGGGGAATCAAACCCGGTTCTCTAGATGAGAGTCCTGCCGCTCTTAACCAGTACTCCAAACTGGCTCTCCATCTTAGCTATAACCCGATCAACCCCATTTCCTCCTACCGAGAAGCCGTTGTGGCTTCCTTAGAACCAGACTCAGATCCCTCAGGGGATCCCTTGCTTTTCAATGAATGGGGACAAGATGCTTGGCACGTCGCAGGAAAAAGGCATTGACAAAAGGCACCCGAAACCCTCTCCAGCAGCGGCCACTAGCATCGCTGCAGGGAATCGCCGGACATACGGGGAGAAACAGCGACACCTGCCGGTCGTCGAGGGCAAAAGAAGGCACAACCGGAGGCGGAAGCGGCGGGATTGGGGTCGGCCTCGCGAGCCTTCGCAGGCAGAACGCGCGAGATCTGGCTCCGTGTGCGCGGCTTGCAAGACGGAGTCCCCGTGACTCTCAGGCTGCGCGAACTGGCAGGCTCTCGAGCGTCTTTGTGTGAAATATCTTGCCTGTTTCTGCTCCTGGAGAAGGCGGGAAAACCGAGGCCTCTGGGCTGCTGCCGTGGGACTCTTGCCTTCCTCTCTTTCAGAGGGAATCTGCTGGAAACTGCGGCTCTTCTTCGTTTTTCCTGCTTGAAGGTCGAATTTGGCTTTCCCGTGGCTGCAGCAAAAGTGAGTTGATGATTCTCTCTCGTGAGAGTTCCGGTGCAAGAAGCAGGTGGGGGTCAGGCAGGAATTGAGAGAGAGAAACATGGCGGGAGGGAGCGCAGGGGAAAGAAAAGGCGAAAGAGAGGCTGCCCTGGCATGCAACCAGCCCGAGTCCCTAACCGAATAATTTCCCTCCTTAGTTTTTAAAATACGAAATTCAACCGCTCCTCATAATACTGCAGTTTGCTGCAGCACCTCCATTATACTTCTCCTTTTCCTTTTAAATCCAAAATCTCCTGAGATACAGAACGTTATTGGCACTTCAGGTGCAAGCTGTACATGTTGCAATCCTAGCAGAAGGAGCAAAGATCAGTAAACATCAGCACAAAAGCTTGCTATTCTATGGCACACGCCTGCTCCCACCCCCGGTTTGTTATAAGAAAGACTACAAAGAGTACAAATGATATGATCTTCATAAATGGCCCAGCTTATGTTTATTGAACTGGATGAAAGCTTTAGAGTAGAACAGAACTCCTTCTCAGTCAAAGACATTTAAAGCAGAGTAATTGCTTGAAAATGCCACTGGGTATTTCTGGATTGCAACATGCAAGACAGTAGTCTCTGAGGCTGGAAAAAAAATTATTGCCATTTGGTTGTGTTGTGCATTTTCTAAAAAATTGAATGAGCAGCGTTGGAAATCTGCTTCGTTACCTTAGTGCTCAGGAATGCCAAGAGGTGAACCAAACGGGTGTCTTTTCCTCTTTCAGAGACCCCCGATGTCCTTTGCGGAGGTGGCTGTGTTCTTCACGGAGGAGGAATGGGCTCTCCTGGATCCGGCCCAGAGAGCTCTCTACTGGGAAGTCATGCAGGAAGTTTACGAGACTGTGGCTTCTCTGGGTAAGGGTCTTCCCCCTTTTTTCCTTGATAGGGAAGAGAATGTTTTCCTCATCTGCCACTGAGGCAAACAACAACTCCCTCCCCGTCTAAGTTTGCAGTGCCTCTGAATGAATGCATTCAACACTTTTGTGCTCTGAGGAGAAATCTCTAGCTGGAGAAGGCTCTGATTGGGAAGGACGGATGACATCCCAATTGAAACCGTCATTGCAGAGCCCCCCTCCGTCCTCTCTGCTGAGCGGTTCCAGGAACACTGCTGTGGTATTTTGGAGGGACAGGAAGGTGCTCTTTGGCCTCCAGTTTGAACTTCCTCCCCCTTTTCATGATCCCCTCCTACATTCATACCCCTGGAAAAACCACAGGGCACCCCAGTTTTTCAGCTGACATCTCTGAAAGATGTTATCCCACACCCCACAATCTCTCCTCCTTCCCTCTCATTCTAGCTTTTTTATCTGTTTATAAGTGTATATGTAATCTGATACTTTCCTTGTGCTCATCTTGGCACCAAGACATTGTAGGCACCTTGAATACTGGAAATGACCTCTGTCCCCCTAACTCCCCTGGCACAAAACGTTCTTAGAAGGACTAAATCCTTTCTTGTTCTTTTCCTGCTCCGCCTTGAAGGGCTTTTGGTCCCAGGGTCATTCCTTGATTCTCAGCTGCCTCCAAGGGAAATGCTGTTCCTCCAGAGCTCTGAGGAAGCAGGAAGGCGTGGAAAGGTCCCCTTGTCAGGTAAGAGAGTCGAAGCAAAGCAGTAAAGGGGTCATTTCTGGGTATTTATTTATTAGATTTCTATCCTGCCCTCTGCATATACAGGCTCAGGGAGGGTTACAACAGTCCTATTATATAAAAGGCTAACCGTGTTCCAGCCAAGGCCAGGATCAGTAGCAGAGCAGGTGGGATGCCTACCCCCCCTTCACCCAGCTGGAATCAGGAGCAGATCAGGAGCCTTCAGATCAGATGCTGGGATCAGGCACAGAGCAGAGGGTGATGTCCACCCACTCCGTTTAACTTGCTGAGATCAGACACGGAGCAGGTGGCAATGCCTGCCCCTTCTTACTAGTAAAACATAATTTACATTAAAACTTCAGTAAAACTGCAGTGTCCAGTTTTCATAACGGCTGCTCTCATGGATGCAACTTCCAAAACATTAGCCACATCTGGGCCATAGCAGACTGGAGAGCAAACGCACGGCTACTTCAAGGAACAGCAGCTCCGTGTCTGGTTTCTTCCCCCTTCCCTTCTTTCTTGACCACAACACACACAATCTTCTGCCCTTCTGCTGGGTGGAGGAGTCAGAGCTCAGTGGTTAGAGCGTTTACTTTGCTTGTAGAAGGTCCCCAGTTCAACCCCCAGCATCTCCAATGAATGGATCTCACACAGGAGGTGTTTGAAAAGCCCTTTCTGTGCCTGTGACCAGAGTGGATAATATTTTGCCTGAGACCTGAGTCAGTGACAAGTTGGCAGACGAAGCAGTGGTCTGACTCAGTATAAGGCAGGATCACGAGTTCAAATTCCAACCTCCTCTTCCCCACATACTGTCCAAATATAGCAATACAGTGTACAATCTCATTGTCACTGCAAAGGCAAACAGATACCCCTCCCACAGTTATGTTCTCCATTTTCCCCTCTCCTGCCCACCATTCCCCCCCGCCCCATTCCCACATTGCCAATAGGGAGCTTTCTGCCTCTTTTCAAAACTATTGATTGGTCTATTGCAGTAGAGTTTTTACACTGTAGCAATAGACCAGTAACTTTTAACAAAATGACAAAAAGCCTGGAGGAGGATGGAGAAAGGCGGCTGTGAGGAGAATTGAGCCTCGTTTGAATGGGGAGGGAGAGGGGAACATCCGCACCTCCCTTTCTGTGCTTTCCCCAAATCCGTTTGGGGAGGATCTTCCAGGAAAGATTCTATATCAAGAGAGGTTTGGGGAACCCCAAATCAGAGCCGAGGAAAGCCCAGAAGTGTGACAAAAATAATGTGACGTCATGCAGAAGCCCAATTAAAATCCACTCTCATTTGGGGGAAACACAGAAGAAGAGCTCCATGTGGAAGAAATGATGAAGAACGCATAGGAGATAGTAGTCAAATCTTTATGATGTTCAGTGTATATAAGAAAAGTCATGTCTAAACGGTGTGCTCTCGAATTCCCCCAACTATAGAAAATCACATTCCCAATGATGGCCACGCCATTAAACAGGAGGAAGTGGAAGAGACACGTGTCCAGGACCCCAAGGATACAGAGCTGCCGACAGGTACCTGCTTGGCATGTGGTGGGGACCCTTTAAGGTTTGAGAATTAGGTTTCTATTTAATTTTACACCAGAAAGACCCTTGTGTCCTTCTCTGAGTTTTTCTCCTGTGGCATGACATTATCCACTCGTGTCTGCAAGTGAGCCCTGCAGAAAGAAAAACGGGGGTGGGGGGAAGCAAGACAACCAAGGGTCCATTTCAAAGCATTCCTTGGGATGTTTTTCTATGGGATCTCCGCCTGTTTTGTTTTGTCTGATGAAGGAATGAAAATAAAAGGTGTTCTATTTTCATATGGGAACGTTCTTGTGGGTGCCACTTCCAGGACAGTAGCCATGTCAGGGCCAAACTAAACATGACAGAGAATGCACAGCCCTTCCCAGCAGCAGCAGCTCCATTTCTGGATTCCTCTTCCTCCCCTTTGATGACCTATCCTGCCACCACCTTCTGTTCTGAGGAGGCGTTGTAGCTCAGTGGGTGGAGGTCCTGCTTTGCCTCTTGGGGCTGTCGGACATGGTGCCGGAGACATCTAGACCGATTGTTCTGGCTGAATGCTCCCTGCCAGGGCTGGCCCAGAACTTACTTGCTTTATTGGCAGCCTTGGGCCACTCTCAGCTAGGAGGGCAGTATTGTAGGGAGGGGATCTGAGATGATCCACTAATGAGTTAGGAACCATAGACCTCACCGCTATGTTGTATTGGATTCCTGCTAATGCCATCTTTGTGAACTTGTATCTATTTACCCTATGGCATTGGTTACGGAAATGTTCCTGATATCGAGTGTACTAATCTCACACTTTGTAGTCTGCCTTGAGTCTCAGTGAGAAAGGTGGACTATAAATGATATAAATAAAAGAATAGTATTAAAAAACAGGGACAGGCCCCACTCTGGACTGCATCTTTTGCGCTGAGCCTTTGAGGGAAGGTCTTCTTTTGGGTTTGGAGACTGGGCCTGAACCCATGGTCTGACCGTTCCCTACTGAAGGCAAGCGGGAATATGGCACTAAAGCCCTGCAAAAAGGGGGGAAATGTAAAAATAGTTCTCCCCTGGAGGGTCATAGATCCTTCTGGGTTCCATCCCAATTATTTAAAGTATCTTGACGTCTTCTGACTCCTAAATTTGAAGCTTTACTGGGTCAAGAGAAGAGAATTAGCTGCGACACATTTGCAACACCCGAAATGGTCACCCAAATCTAACACCTGGTCTACAGAGGCGTCCCTCTGCACGTCTCCAGAGTGCAAGCCAAATGATGTCATGGGGTGTGTCTGTGTTTGTGTGAGAGAGAAAGGCAATTGTGGCGATCTCTTGCTCTAAGTACTGGTGAACTGTTATTGTGCAGTGTGCAGGAATGGGAGGGCAGCCAAATTAAAAAGGGGGAAGCAAGTTTCTCATCCCTCCTTCATTACAACCGATATGCTGGGAAACTTTGCAAATGGCTGGGTTGGGATGAGGGCGACTGCCCGTGCTTCTGTTTGCATGCTTAGTGGACTGGGTGTTTCCTGGTGGTAGCAGCTGCCTGTAGATGTACTCTGTGGTGTCTCGATGCAATGCTGAAGCATTCACAAAAAAATGGTTGCTACGATATCACAGATCCGGGTAACCAAGTAGGTTGGAACAAAAGAAAAACATAAAATATAACTTTGAATGTAAGAGAGAAGATTAAAAACACAAGTGTATAATTTAATTAATCAGATAAAAATGCATAAGTTAGATTTAAAAACATCCATGATACAGTTGAACATATAAGTACTAAAACTTCGTATATATTTAAATAAAATCACTAACATACGGGTAAATTAGTACAGTTCATCTCTATGTATAAAACTCAAAACCAGATGCAGTTTTGACCGAAAGGTCTTCCTCGGTGGTATGCATATCTCATAAACAGTATTCTACCAATATAATAAATAAATCACAAAAGTTGACCTAGGACAAAATGTACACTGAGATGTAGTAGCGTGGAGTGAATTCCATTGAATTTCTCCCCGGAACAGCATTTATTTATTTATTTATTTATAGTCCACCTTTCTTACTGAAAGTCAAGGCAGATTACATAGTGTGAGATCAGTGCAATCAGTAGCAAGGACAAGGGTAGGCATTTTCATACAGAGTCAAGGAAGTTTCTTATAAACAATATCATAGGGTGAATGAATATAAATTTATAGAGACAGCGGCCGTTGTCACATGGTCATCTGTTCCGTTATCTTTTGCAGCAAATAGCGTCCTTGTTGCTATTGGCACCATAATGGATAATAATAATAATAATAATAACAATAACAATAACAACAACAACATTCAATTTATATACCGCCCTTCAGGACAACTTAATGCCCAGTCAGAGCGATTTACAAAGTGTTATTATTACCCCACAACAATCATTCTGTGAGGTGGGTGGGGCTGAGAGAGCTCCAGAGAACTGTGACTCGCCCAAGGTCACCCAGCTGGCTTCAAGTGGAGGAGTGGGGAATCAAACCCAGCTTTCCAGATTAGAGGCCCATGCTCTTAACCACTATACCAAACTGGCTCTCTCATTCTCTCATATCGTGTCCCCTTGCGCTTCCAGTTGTTCATACAGAAGTGCTCTGTGCCGGCAACTCCATACATGGTTACCATACATGGGCACAGAAGCAACTCCTCCCCCCTTTTTATTTTTTTGTATATTTCCGCTATATCGAAATGTTATGATATAAACGTGATGCTAGTCCAACCCCAAATGAGCATGATAGGTAGCCCAGTTTTCCCGCCCAAGGAGTGGCCAGAACATTGGTTGAGCCTTTTTTTTTTCCTTCCAAATTTGAACTACCATAAATATCCCTTCGTCTTGAAAAACCGCCCTGTCCGACGTGATCCTCATCACTGAAGCCATGGCCTCACAGAGAGAACTTGTTCTTCTGATGGCACAGCTGGTTGGTTTCATGGTGCAGAGCACGATGATACTGTGCCAGGCACACCTGCGATCCCTTCGCTGGAGGAGAAGAGCGGCTGCAAGACTGTTCCTTTCCTCAGAAAAACCTGCCGTATCTGTCAGCTGCAGTGGGAAGCGAAGAAGGAGGAGGATCCGCGAACGTTGGCATGCCCTAGCCAGCATGAAGGTTCCCAGAAGATTTTGGGCATATGATCGCAGTCGGGATTGGTGGGAAAGAATCGTTCTAACCACTTGGGACGACGGCCAGTGGCTAGAGTGTTTCCGCATGGACAGGGAAACTTTCATGGACCTGGTCAGCGTCCTCCGCCGTAGACTGGAGCGTCAGCGCACAAACATGAGGGAACCTGTGTCGGCGGAGCAGCGCGTTGCGGTGACACTTTGGTTTTTGGCAACTGGTGCGTGTTACCGCGTGGCTGGGGATCAATTCGGTATGGGAGCATCCACGGTTGCAACCACCGTTTTGGAGGTCTGTGAAGCAATGGAAGTGGAACTTCTCTCAAAGACTGTTTGCCTGGGATCGGAGGTCGGCAAGGTAGGTTTTGGAATTTTTTTTTTAACAATTTGTTTTATTATAGCGATATTACATCATAGCTTAATGCTTGAAAAACTAATGTGCCATCAGAGACTTCCGTAGCAGTTTCCTTTTTTCCCACTTTTCTTTATGATTCGCTCAAAAAACACTGTCAAGTGATGATCAGGGCTAGACTTCACAGGTCTCGTATCGCCTTTAGTGATCTATGGTTCTCTTTTCAGATAATGGATGGATTCGCTGCACTGGGTTTCCCTCACTGCATAGGGGCCATCGATGGAACCCACATTCCGATCAGTGCACCTGGCAGCAGCCCCGAGCAATATGGGAACAGGAAAATGTTCTCATCTATGTTGCTGCAGGGAACCGTGGACCATACCGGTCGATTCATGGACGTGGAAATCGGTTGGAGTGGCAAGAACCATGATGCGTTTGTATTCAAAAACTCTTGCATTTGTGCAGCCATGGACACAGGAACTTTTGTCCCAGGAAACCCAACGTTGAACTTGAACGGGGTTTCTGTCCCACCCATAATACTCTCTGATGGTGCATATCCCATGCGCCCATGGCTGATGAAGCCCTATGGAAAGCTTGCTGTCTCCCGAAGAGAGCATCATTTTGACCGTTGCCTCTCGAGATCCAGGAACCAGATGGAAAAGAGTTTTGGCCGATTGAAGGGGCGCTGGCAATGTCTTCTTCACAGACTCAAGGCCAGGGAGGAGAACCTGGTTACAATTATAACAGCATGCGTGATCCTCCACAACATATGCGAGGCAAGGGGACAGCAGTTCCTTGGGGAATTGAGAGATCCCTCGCCCGTCATGCTGCCTGAAGAAGGGGTTGAATCGCTGGACAACAACCAGACTTTACTGGAGGGAGGGAAGTTGGTTAGAGATGCTCTGGCTGCATTTATGGAGTCGCAGATGAGGCGCCAGTAGCACACGAAAGGATGAATCATGCTTGAACAAGAAACCTGTGTGTATGTACTTGCTTCTTCATACATGTTAATACGTTTCCTTTGAATTTTAAAGCTGCCACTTGTACTGTATTTCTGTGTTCACTATCTTTTATTTCCTTGCAATGGAGCATTTTTTTTATGAGCACATGTCATGACTCCCAACGTGTATGTTGTCAGCGAGGGGCAGGGTTCGGGAAAATAGATGCAACGGTTGAGCAGTTGGTTTGGGTGGTATTGGGGAGGAAAGATCACGAAAGACATCGGATGGGAAATTGACTGGTGGATGAAGCATGGTGGTAATCTCTGCATGGGATGTGAAAAATCACAGCCACTGATCAAAGCGGCAGACTCTCAGGATCAAACCGCGCACCTCGTACTGAAACTGCAGTGAGGTGTGGAGCTCTCAACGTGGTCATTTCCAAAAATAAAATTAACTCTTTGTCCTGAGCCTGGTTGAAATTGTGGCTCTTCTGTCCAAACTAGCACAAGTTTTACTGGTTCACCCCGGCGCAATGCGAATTGCGACCTGGCAAACAGGAGCGACTATGTAATGTCAGCATATCTGCGGAACAGCGGGGCATGAATTTCTGGTTATTTAACAGTGTGTCTCGTGGCATATGTGGATGTACCTTCCGAGTAAGCCTAGCGGCAGTCGGCAAAAAGTGTTAAATGAATCCACACATTTCTACGTGCAGGAACAGGAGAAAGGAATTACTCACTGCACTCCTAAACGGAAGCCAGGGACACGCTCCAGTCAGGAAGGGAAGGATGGGTTCAAAGAGCAGCACATCAAGACAGATATGTGACCAAAGTTCTTTTTTTTTTCTGGGTGTCCCACGCTCCATTGACAATTGCAGACAATAGATTTCCCCCTTTGTAACGTGTAATACGGTTCATCGAAATGGCAGAACGACACCGTGACAATAATTCAAAAGTATATTTGGCGATGAACAGACAAATTCAGTATCTCACTCTAAATGCATTTCTTTGCCAAAATTAGAATTTTTCAAAGACCCACAACAACTATGAAATGTGTGGAATCCTAAGTGACCCCTGACCTCTCCTTCCCACTCAGAAAACCGTTGAGCATGCTCCGTAGCTCCATTTTCCAACTTCGATATTACGACTCTAAAAGAAAATGCCATCGAGATGCTGTGGAGCCTTTTGGTGCGACCAGGAGGTTGAAGCCTTGTGGACATCATGTCGGGCACTGGGAAGGTGGAACGGTTAATCTCCAGCACCCACCTTCCCACCAAGGCTATTTTTGGGGGGGTTGCTAGGCGACTCTCGGCCAGGGAATTCCCAAGAACCGGAGACCAGTGTCGGTTGAAGTTTAAAAGAGTAAAAGGGTCCTTTTATGATGCCCTGGAGTCCTGGCAAGGGATCCCCCAGCAAAGTGGGAAGCCGCCACTCTTCAGCAGCATGATGTGTCTGTGGGAGGCCGCCGGCAGACCTAGTTGTCAGGAAAGGTGGCATGCCTGTAAGTGCTAAGTCATGATTACCCAATGTTTTTTAATGATGCCTTGTCAAATAACTGCAAACGTCATGGACGCAGGCTGCTCTCCATCGAGCAAAGGAAGCGTCAAGTAGGGAGCAGCAGCAGCAGCAGAGCATGCTTTCTCGTGGGCAGGACCCATGAAGTAAGCCAGCCAGCAGTAAATTGTACATAGTTATATTTTGTTCCTCTTTCCACTGTTGTTTTGCACTTGAAAAAAAACTTATATTCTGGTTTGTGCACTTTATAGATAAAAAATTATCCTGATTAAGGCGTAATTGGTTTATTTTTTCCCTCAACAAAAGATAATACTGGTGGCATTGGTAACCCAGTATCCACTTTACCATGCTTCACTTTCAAAACAAAGCAGAACTGACCATTTCTTATCTATAGGGTCAATCGATCCCTGGCCTTCCCCACACAGGATCTCTTAGTTGCCCCTTTTCTATTTGCCTCTTCATTGCTCTCGGGTTGCCTGTCAGGAACCATTGCCACACCTTGAGCAATTGGTAGCTGCTGCCGCACGATTGCCTCTCCCAGTGTTTTTAGCATCCCCACAGCTGCACACATCACATCTATGTTCTGTGACCAAGCATCTAGGAACATCCTGCGTTCCTGCCGCGTCTCCTCCATGAATTCTAAGTGTCCACGGCTCTCCTCCTCACACCACTTCCTCGTCTCCTCTTGCTCCTTCGCACGCTGGGCCATCTCCTCGTGGTGATCCTCAGACGCTCGGGAAAGAAGCTTGTCAGCGGCATTGTTGATCACAGAACTGCCCCTTCTCCTGCACCGGAGGTTTGCGAGACGCGTCCCAGGTGACAAAACTGCTGCAGGCCCCGGTGGAGCACATGTGTGTTGATCTAGAAAAAATAGTGATCATCACATGTTAGACAGAATCTTGCACCTATATAATCACACGGTGGTATTGCAAATGCTAATTCTTGCCAGCTTTCAACCGCACAATCCCTCTCTTATACAGAGGCAGTATCTCAATAAATGCTAGTAGTGAGAGAGCATAAATGCATGAAAACGGTGAATACTCGGTATATCCATGCAACTGTCCTCATCATTCAGGAAAATAATGTGCGGCATTGAGTCCAGCAAGCACATATCACACACACTCCAAATCAGGCATTCGGTATATTTAATGTGAGGGAATCCACCTGGCGATCAATTGGCTCAACCAAATTATAGTTAAAAGTTAAGCAGTCCTGCTTTGTGATGGAGCATTTGGTGCTCACCTGCAGATGCAGGTTGTGGCTGGGATGGGTCATCCTCCTTTTCAATCCAGCGATCCTGAATGCTGCTGGTGTATTCCTCAGCATCTGTGGATATAAATGACATTACACATAAAGTTGTGTTACGAAGAGCTGTGTCTTTCCTTTTTTGGCATCTGGCCATCTACCAAAAAATACTATCGCCACGCCACACATTTATCATGGTAAGGAAAGGTAAACTTATGCATACATCAATCAGTCCATGCATGCTCCAAAGAACAGAATGCCAACTATGCCACCGATACATGCCGTTGCCCAACTCTTGACAAAAAGGTTACTTCCGCTGCTAAGGTGCCAAATAACAGAGACAGACCAAGCATTTTTCGAGACACTAAACATGCAATGTGCAATGCGCTCTGGGAATTGACAATATGTGTCCAACCACACTGTCAAATAAGCTGTTGTCTCCTTGATTTGACAATGTGGCCAGAATAGTATTGCATGTTGGCTTGTGAGGTGACCTCATGGAATAATTGGTGTCTTTAAAATTAGCAAACCGTTATCTATGAGACTGTCTGGTGTGGCATCCAGGTCTGCTTCCAACTCATACTGATTCTCATCACTGTGGTCAATGAGGTCTCCTGTAATGCAAAAATTTTGTTACAACAGAACATGTATCAGCGGCCTGAGAATATAGTTTTCCCACAAGCAAACACCACATGATTCTAAGAATTCGAAGTCGCAGCTTAAGGCCGTCGTCATCCAGAAGTCACCACAGAATCCCAGCTGTGGCCATCACCACTTTTTGCTTACACTGCATTTGATTGTGGTTTTGGTTTTGTATCTGGTTTTATGGCATTCAGCCAAACCTTGACACTCGCACACCCTTCCCTATAAATCAGTTTCCTTTGCAGCAGCCCATTATCCTGAAGTGCATCATCGGGAATCATAACAGCCCTCCCCTAGCCATGTTGAGTTTAGATCTTACCTGAAGAACAAGGTGAGGAGACCCTTATGTCATCTGCATTTATAGTTACGATTTCATGTGAGAACAGCTCCTCCGATCCCTCCTGAAGTTCCACCGGTTCTGTCCTCACTTGACCCATCGCCTGCAGAACCATGCTTCTTGCCAGGCGTTTTGAGTGCACACTGGCGTCGCCTCTAAGTATACTCTCAAGCTCTCTGTAGTAAGGGCAAGTGATGGGTGCGTTTCCTGACTGCTATTGTGTGCAACCACCTTTTTATATTCTAGACGCATAGTCTTGGTCTTCGATCTGCACTCAAGAGCTGATCTTCTATGGCCCCTAGTAGCCATCTGCTCTGAGATCCTCTCAAAATAATCCAGGTTTCTGTATGTGTTTCGTAGTGCCTCCTGGATTTTCTCCTCTCTCCAAAAGTGCAGCAGGTCTAAGATCTCTCTATGTCTCCAGGAGATTCCCCTTTTAACGTAGCTGTCAGCTCTGTGTGCCATGATGTAATACACCTGATTGACCAAAAGGAGGTTATCAGATGATGGGTTTTTTGTTTTTTTGCAGAGTTGGAAGAAGCTGTTCTCTTGCACAAGTAACGCCAAGGATGCGGTCGTCCGCGTTGCAGATCCTTTCACTTCTGCAAAACTGAAAGTGAAAGTGGATGCAATGTTTCCCAAAAGTTTGAATTTTTCCCGCACAACCCCCCCCCCGGGTATTCATAATGTCACTATTACACTTTACTGATGTAAGAATACAAGAAAAAAGGGGGCAATCCAGGACATACCTAAAGAAAACATTATTTCGCTTTGCATTTTTAATTAGGATGGGAAAGGTCCCTTCAGACAATTATTACAGTAGATTGCATTTGCGTTCTAGCATTATATGAGGTTGCAATTGCGCTATAGGGATAATATTTTTTTAAAAAAAATTGGTGCACTAGACAATCGCGAAATGGCTTCTGGGAGTGAGGGGCGGGAAAATCAATTGATGGAGGGATGAGCGGGGAACAGGGCGATTTGCCGTGGCGAAGCGTTAGAAGTCGTTGCTGGCCATTCACATGGAAATGGATTATATCGAGAAAATGAAGAGCAACACGTTTGCGAAGGAGAATGACAATCTCTCAACAGGGATGGAATAAGGTGGGCATTAGCTGGGAGATGTCAATAGTTTGGCGCAAAATGTATGCCCGTGTGACGACGGCCAGCATTAGCAAGGATCCATTACAGGGTTGAAGGATAGATGAAACTGAACATAACCAATTCAAGGATTGACATTAGACAACATGAAGCACAAGCAGCATATATGAGTACATATTCAAAGCAACAGTTAATATGTAAAGCAACATAATGGTGGGGGCCATGGTTCCCAACTAGGAGTGGTCACCCCCAAAAGATTAAGGTTTCCTGCTTCTGGTTTACCGAGAGCAAGAAAAAAATTCGGGTAAACCCAAAACCCGAAACAAGCTGCTTCAGGTTTGAGTATTTAAGCCAATTAGGCATTATTAGGGAAGATTTGGCCATTGTTTCCAATGGGAAATGCTGCTCCTGGCTATTCGGGGGCTTGGGGGTGGCATTTTCTTCCTAATAATACCAAATTTGCAGGGGATTCTCTTGCAACCCTTCTCTCAAGACCACCCAAGTTTCAGGGAGATTGGACTTTGGGGGGCCATGTTATGCCCCCCCAAAGAAGGTCCCCCAGAATAGAAAAGAGTCCAGTAGCACCTTTAAGACTAACCAACTTTACTGTAGCATAAGCTTTTGAGAATCTCAGTTCTCTTCATCAGATGCATGGAGGGTAAGAAGAAACTGGTCAGATATATAGGTGGAGAGGGGAGGAGGGAGTAGATGCAATCAGTAGCTTCTAATAATGGGATCAGTTACTTCTGATAATGAGTGAACCATTCATAGTCCCTATTCAGTCCAAGCCTGACTGAATAATTCCAATTCAGCAGCTTCCCATTGGATTCTGTTTTTGAAAGATTTCTGTTGAACTACAGTGACCTTTAAGTCCTTGATGGAATGTCCTGATAGATTAAAGTGTTCTCCCACTGGTTTCTGGACGGTGCCATTTTTAATGTCAGATTTGTGTCCATTTATTCTTTTGCGCAGAGGTTGGCTGGTTTGTCCAATATACAGAGCAGATGGACATTGTTGGCACATAAGGGCATATATCACGTTGGAGGATGAGCAGCTGTAAGAGCCAGAGATAGTGTAGTTGATGCCATTGGGTCCTGTAATTGTATTTCCTGGGTAGACGTGAGGGCAGAGCTGGCATCTGGGTCTGTTGCAAGAACTGATACCTGTGCTGGTGACCTGCTAGCCGATTCATGGTTGTAGGTGAGAAGTCGTTTAAGGTTGGGGGGCTGTCTGTAGGCAAGGAGAGGTCTTCCAGCTAGGGCTTGTGAGAGCAGGCTGGCCAGCCAGTGCTACTTTCCATTGTTCCCGATGAGGACCAAACTTCCCATCAGAGAATCATACCAACAAAAATTCAATTTCAATAAATTTAATGTATTAGATTTATGGTAAAAGCCATTAATGTTACCTTAACGTTTATTACATCAATATTAAATTGTTAAAAGAGGGACTACCCCCCCCCAAACGCTGTCTTCATGCTAAAACTGTGAGACACTTTAGGGGAACTCGAGGAAATCTCTTTTTTTTTTTTTTTTGAAAAATTTTTATTGGGTTAGAACATTTTTATTTTTACATTACAGTCAATTTTCCCCTAATTTTTCGTTTCTAACCCCCTCCCTTTCCCCCCCTTTTGTTGACTTCCAACAGCTTTCCCACCCTCTGTCCCTTTTCCCTTACTTCTATTAAGTTCCTCTGTCTAAAACAGATATACATTCTCCATTATATTAAGCAGTACATCTTTAACTCCTTTGCTTATTATACACCCAAACTATACGTCTTTAGATAAACAATTTATCCCATTTTCCAGTTTTGAATAATTCTATATAAACCTATATATCATAAACCATAAAAATTTCCCACATTTAAATCAAACAATTTGATTTGTTCTCTATATATTACTCATTTCAACTTTTTATGGTAATTCTATATAACTCCTCAGATACTCAATCAATTTAACTCTTCTATACATTCAGTTTGGTGCATATAAATCTTGTCAAAGAAAGAAAATATTGTTAGTTAGTCAATCCTCATGTTTAAACCTTATCATTAATTATTCTCTATCAGTTGACCTATACATATCTATATATATCTCAATCAATTAATCTAACTGCTTATAAATTCACATTTCTCTTCCTCCCCCGGTAAAGTCACCCCTCTCTTTTATACTTTTATTATATTTCAGTAGTTCTCAAACTGCCACAGTTTTCCTCCCACCTCCCATTTCTTCTCCAGGTATTGTTTCAGCTTCTCCCAGTCTGTGTTGAACTGCCCTGAGTCCAGGTCTCTCAGTTTTCTTGTCATCTTGTCCATTTCAGCCATATACAGCAATTTGTAGATCCAATCTTCAATAGTTGGTACTTCTTGTACTTTCCATTTCTGCGCATACAAAAGTCTAGCTGCTGCCGTCATATAAAAAATCAACGTCCTATGATGGGCTGGAATTCCCTCCATTCCCAAGTTTAGCAGCAGGAGTTCTGGGTTCTTATTTATTTGAAACTGTAAAATTTCACTCATTTCTCTTATTATTTCCCCCCAGAACTGCCTAGCTACCTCACACGACCACCACATATGATAGAGGGAGCCCTCATGTTTCTTACATTTCCAGCATTTATTAGAAGTATTCAAGTTCCCTAGCGCAATCTTCTTTGGTGTCATGTACCAACGATAGATCATTTTGAAAATGTTCTCTTTAATATTGATACATGTCGTTGTCTTCATTGTAGTTTTCCACAAGTATTCCCATGCCTCCATTGTTATTTCTTTATTGAAATTTATAGCCCATTTCACCATCTGTGTTTTAACTATCTCATCCTCAGTATACCATTTCAGCAATACTTGGTATACCTTGGATATTCTTTTCTTGTCTTCTTTAAGAAGGGTCTGCTCTAGTTCCGAGTTCTCTGTTCGTATGCCCCCTTTTGCAAAGTCTGAGTTGTATAAGTCTCTAATCTGTCTATACTGGAACCAATCATAGTTAGGTGATAGTTCCTCTTGCGTCTTTATTCTAAGTTTAGATACTTCAATCTTAGTTATTTCTTTGTACGTTAAACATTGTTGTTCATTATCCACAGCTCTCGGATCTATCACCTCATATGGAACCACCCACAAGGGGGTTCCTTCTTGTAGGTAAGTTCTATACTTCTTCCAGATTGTAAATAGACTTCTCCTTACAAAATGATGCAGGAACATCGAGTTGACCTTTACTTTGTCATGCCATAGGTATGCGTGCCATCCAAAAATTTTTTTATATCCCTCTAGGGCTAATAATTTCTTATTCTTTAATGTCATCCACTCTTTTAGCCAAACTAGGCAGATTGCATCATGGTAAAATCTCAGATTGGGCAGTTGCATTCCGCCTCTCTCCTTTGCATCTTGTAAAACTTTTACTTTCACTCGAGGCTTCTTGCCTGCCCAAACAAAATCTGATATTTTCCTCTGCCATTTTTCAAATTGTTTAGAGTCTCTGATGATTGGTATTGTCTGTAACAAAAACATTACTCTTGGTAACACATTCATCTTAACTGCTGCAATCCTGCCCAACCATGACAGGTTCAATCTATTCCATTTGATCAAGTCTCTCTCTATCTGAGTCCATAATTTTTCATAATTATTCTTGAACAAATCAATATTTTTTGCAGTCAGCTCAACTCCCAAGTATTTCACCTTACTAGTTACTTCACAATCCGTTGTTTCCATTAACAATTGTTGTTTCTGCTTAGTCATGTTTTTGCATAATATCTTTGACTTCTTTTTGTTAATGAAGAAACCTGCCAAGTCTCCAAACTCCTTGATCTTGTCTATCACTTTTGGCATGTTCTCCAGTGGGTCTTCTACAATTAACATTATGTCGTCTGCAAATGCTCTGACCTTATATGAATAGTCCTTTATCTTTATTCCTCGTATTTCCTCATCTTGTCGGATTTGTATCATCAGAATCTCCAATACTAAAATGAACAACAATGGAGATAACGGGCAACCTTGTCTTGTTCCTTTACTAATCGTCAATTTCTTGGTCAGTTCATCATTCACTACAATTGCTGCAGTCTGGTCTCTATAGATTTCCTTGATTGCTCTGACGAATCTTTCTCCCAGTTGTAGCTTTTCCATAGTGGCAAACATAAAGTCCCAGTTTAAATTGTCAAACGCTTTTTCAGCGTCTACAAAGAAGAAACCAACCTCTTTGTCACAACGCTTGTCGTAGTATTCAATAGCATTGATCACTGTCCTTAAGTTGTCTCTTATTTGTCTGTCTGGCAAAAAGCCTGCTTGTTCCTCCTCTATGACTTCCGAGAGCCACCCCTTCAATCTCTCCGCCAATATCTTCGCAAAAATTTTATAGTCATTATTAAGTAGTGATATAGGTCTGTAATTTTTCACGTTGGTCAGGTCTTGGCCCTCCTTTGGGATCAATGATATATTCGCTTCACTCCAAGTATCTGGAATCCTTTGATCCCTAAAAACTCCATTCATCACCTCTTTTAGGAATGGTGCCAGTTCATTGGCCATTGTCTTATAAAATTTAGCCGTAAGTCCATCTGGCCCTGGCGCCTTTCCTAGATTTGCAGATTGTATTGCCTTGCTTATTTCCTCGTCAGTTACTTCACTGTTCAACTTACTTCTCCAAGCTTCCGAGATTTCTGGAAGTTTGGTTTTCTCCAGATATGATGCTATTGATTCTTTGTTTACTTCTTTTTTATTATACAGCTTAGCATAGAATTTATAGAAGGCTCTACTAATGGTAGTCTGCTCCAAGTACGTTTTATCTTCTTCACATATTTTATTTATTATTTTCTTTTCCCTTTTCTTCTTCAATTGCCATGCCAAATATTTCCCAGGTTTATTAGCACCCTCAAACGCTTTTTGATTCAGTCTTTTAAGATTCCACTCCAATTCTTTATTACTCATTACTGTTAGCTGTTCTTGAAGAATTTTGATTTCCTGGTATATTTTCTTTTTCCCTGGTCTCTTTTTTAACTGTACTTCTTTGGCTTTTATTTTCTCCTCAATCTCTTGTCTTTTCTCCTCTTTCTTTTTTCTTGCTCTGCCATTTAAGTCCATTAGTATGCCCCTTACAACCGCCTTGTACGCATCCCAAACTTTATTGGTTGGTACTTCTTTATTCACGTTGTATTGTATAAAAAACTTAGTCTCTCTTCTCAATATTTCCATATTCTCACTTTCCTGTAACAAGTCCTCATTTATTCTCCAGGCTTTCCTTTTTCTCCTTTTTCCGAATTTCCACATAATTGGGTTGTGATCTGAGCCTACCATCGGCATTATTCCTACCTCCTTAGTCCATAACGCTAAGTCCTTTGAGGCCCAGATCATATCAATTCTTGATAATGTAAGATGCCTTGCAGAATAAAAAGTAAACTGTCTGGTTTTAGGATATTCTCTCCTCCATACGTCTTCGAGAGTCTCTTGTTGAATCAACTCAAAAAAAAGCTTTGGCAATAATCCTCTTTTCTTTTGTGCTTTTGTAGTCTTTTTGTCTAGTTCCAAATCTGTCACTCCATTGAAATCTCCAGCAAGAATTATCTGGTCATATACAAGATCGTCTAAGTGCTTCCTTAAGTCCTCAAAGAAGCTTTCCTTTGCACCGTTAGGTGCATAAAGTCCGACTACCAACACTCTCTTTAAGTTCCAGTTACATTCCACTGCTACAAATCTAGCTTCCACATCTCTCATAACAAATTTTGGCTGCAACTCCTCTTTTATATACAACACCACTCCTCTTTTTTTCTTGTTGGAAGCCGCTACAAATTCTTTGCCCAATTTTCCAGATTTTAAATATTTTACATCCTGTTTTCTAATATGGGTCTCCTGCAAACAAACAATATCACATTTTTGTTTTAGTAGCCAATGAAAAATATTTTTTCTCTTATTCGGTGAGTTTAGTCCATTTACATTCCAAGATAATACTTTACTCTCCATATTCATGGTTTTGTTGGTAAGTCTTTTTCATTGTCCTTAATAAATCTCTCCATCTCCCGCTCAGATCTGATACGCTTTTTTGCCCCTCCAAACTCAAAGGACACTCCTTCCGGTAACTCCCATCTGTACCTAATGTTCATGTCCTTCAAAGTCTGAATTAACACTTTATATTTTTTCCTGTCCAGTAACACTGATCTGGGCAATTCCTTCATTATGATAATCGTCTTGCCATCAATCTCCAATGGGTCTTGAAATTGTTTTGTCACAATCCTCTCTTTCATATTTCTAGTTGTAAACTGCACGATCACATCCCTTGGTAGTTTCCTCTGGGTTGCAATTCTCGAGTTCACACGATACGCCACATCTAGGATAGCCACAATTTCCTCCTCCTCCTTCCCCAGGTATTCAGCCAACACCTCTGTCATCTGTTCTTGCGCTGACTTCCCTTCAACTTCTGGCAGACCACGAAAACGAAGCTGCTTCTCCATGTGTTTAGTTTCTGCAACTGACATCCTCCCCTTTACCGATCTCATCTCTGTTTGTTGCGTTTCTATTAAATTCTCCATCGCGTCTTCTACTGTTTTGACTCTCTGTTTCGTTCCTTGTAATTCACTGCTAATCGTTTCCACTCCTTTTTTCACTTCTGACAGCTCCGACTTTACTGTCTGTGTAACTTCTTTGACCTCTTTAATAAGCTCCAATTTCGTGTCCTTAAGTTCTTTCATCATGTCTATAGGTTTTTTGTCCAAATTTTCTATTGCCGATTGCCACTCTTTTTTCGACATCGTGGGGCTTGCTTTAGCTCGCTTCCACGAATCTGCTCTCTTCCTCAGCTCCGTGGCGTATAATTAAACGTTTTCCTTTTTTTTCAAATGTCCCAATCTTTGCCAAAATTAATTTTTTATATCCAAAATGTCGGGCGTCTTTTCTCTATGGTTTCTCTATGTTATTATAATCCAAGATGGCCTACTTCCTCTTCCGCTGAAGCCACGACCCTTCCACTTTCAAAAATGGCGATTCCCCACTTCCTGTCCCTTGGCAAGGGCCGCTTCCCTCCAGCCACTCTATTGTTATTACGCACTTCCTGTCTCCCGTCTTCCCACAGCAGGTCTCGCGATGGTGTCTTTTTCCCACAGCTCCAAGACCACAGGTATTCAAAACAATAGTCCGATTTTTGTAATAACTTCTTTAAACTTAGTCTCTTTTAAAATACAACTCCTGCCGAGTCTTCACCTCCTTTTCACTAGTCTGTTGCAGTTTAAAAATCTACTTTCTTTCCTCTCTGTTTTTGTCAATCTGTCCCGTTTCAAGAGATAGCGATCTTTACCTTCTCTTCAACTTTCTCGGGTTGTAATCGCTGTTTCGATCTTAAATTCTCCTCTCGACTTCCCTCCCCGATCGAAGCTTGGGTATGTAGGTCTTATGCCAGCCGAGTTGGCCCCAAAATTGCCGCAGAGATTATAGCCGACCCGTCGCAAGGTGGGACCTCAAGGATCGGGGGGGAGACTCCTTGTGTAGAGCCCCCCCTCGTCCGAGATCTAGCTCACCCTAGGGTCTTGAGCGTTCTTTGCCTGCTCCCCGCCTGAGAGCAGTCGGCCGCGGGTTATTTTCACCCCTCCGGCCGGTTAAAACGGCAATCCGGTCAGCTCCGCAAATGGAGCTGCGTTAGACCTCCATGAATCCCAAACCGGAAGTCTCGAGGAAATCTCTAAGTACAGCATGGAAACAGAGTCTATGCAGCAGAGGAAGTCTTTTAATGTCTCACAGTAGGAAGTAGTAAGGAAATGGTTCAGAGATATGCTTTAGTATAGTGCCTGGAACTTTAAACTATCCTACTAGGTACTAGCTCCCTTTGGATACTTTCTTTGTTGTTTAATAAGTTGTGTCCACTTACACGTGTTTTGCTTCAGCAGAATTTCATCTCTCTATTCTTGTATTTGAATGTATACTTCTATCATTTCTGCAATGCTTAGACTATTGTTCTGTTTATTGAATGTTGGAGCTGTTGATCAAATTGACTTAGACGGTGCAATCGCCTTCTCGGTGTGAAAGGTGAACTGTCAATAAGCTAAACAAACAAACAAATGGTGAGTTCCTATTAAAACCAGATTTTTAAATGATCCGTATTTCTTGCTGTTTGTCCCTACCATGGAAGAATATCTGTTTTCCAAAGACAGCCCTCTCTCTCGCCTGGAGAAAGAGTGTTTGTCCAGGACTTGAAGGAAGCAGAGCTTCTAGCAGGTACTTCATTGGTTGTGGGGATCATCTATTGTCTAAAAACTGGCATCCCATTTAATTTCACGGAGGACATGTGGATCTCCCACTCTGGGTTTTCCACAAGGAATGTGTGATTCGTCTCTTGCAAAGAGCTTGTGAAGAGCCAAAGGTTTTTCAGTTAGGGTAGTGGCAACTCTACCGGAGGAACCTAGGATTGGGAGGGAGGGAGAGTTGAACAGTTAGTCTTCTTTAAGGGTCAGCTTGCCACTCTTCAACTACTGTGAGTGATGGAGAGCTCTTGGGCTTTGCTGGTTCCATTTGCGTTGGGTGGCTTTTGGCTTGTGGTTGCTGTTGTGTGTTTGGCTAAGGCTTCTGTTCCCAGGAGAAAGCATTGGATTCCCCACACCCAGGAAACAAGGAAAAGTCACTGGGGGGGGGGCTTCTCCAGGGTCTCATAGAATTGGACCCCATGGTCTAATTCTCTTGAAACTTGGGGAGGGGGGGGTTAATGTAGAGGCAGCAGTAGCTCTGCTTTAGTTTTGCTTGAAAGTCAGTCCCTTCAGGCCCCTAGAGAGATTACCCTATAGAGAATGCAGCTGAATAATTTTGGATTCCTGGGAAACAAAATCTGAATGCGAAACTGGTATTTTTAGATCCGAATGTCTGAAATGCTGATATTTATGGCCTTCCTGATACCAGAATCTGAAAAAGCACCAAATTTTTAAAAGCGCAGATCCCTCTTTCCAAGTTGTGGCATGCCATCATCCACTCCTGTCCGGAACTGAACCCTGAAAGAGACGATGTTCCTTACATGCTGATCGTTGTACAAGAATGTGCTCCTTCCAGATATTGTCATGCTGGAGACATTGGAAGGCCAAGTTCACTTTCCTTCATGGAAAGCATTTCTGCCCAAGAAACACTGAGAGTCCAATTACCCCCTCTTCCCCTTCTTCCAACCGTAATATCAGGAAAGAAAGGAAGCCTCATATTTAGCCAGCTGGGTGCTCCTTTGGAGAGTCCTTAGAAGTAACTGCAGAGAAATAAATCAAGGTTTTTGCCTGGAGATTGCTGAGGGTTTAGTGGCCTCTAGTTCTCATTGGGGAAAATATTGCTTGGTAATTGCTGTCTTTTATTCCATCAGGGCATGAGTGGGAGACAAAGAGTGGCAAGGAACCAGGAGGAATGGCTGTGGCAAGAGTGGAGGATGTGGAGTTAGAAGAGGAACCTGGGAAACGAGGTTTAAGGAGTAGACAGCTGAGAAGGACAACAGAAGTCCATTGGGTGAAGAAGAAGGATTTGGCTGCCTCTCAGTGCAGAACCTTGCATGCAATCCCAGGCCGTGAGAAAATACAGAACGAAAAGGGAAGGAATAAATGGTGTGTGAATGGGGAAGGGTTCAGGTATCAATTGAGGGCTATGAAAAAACAAAACATTCAAACAGGAGGAAAGCCCTATCAATACTTGGAGTGTGGGAAGAGTTTCTCTCAGAATGGCAACCTTAAGTTTCACCAGAAAATTCACAAAGAGGAGAAGCCATATAAATGTTTGGAGTGTGGGAAGAGCTTCTCTCAGAATCGCTACCTAACGATACATCAAAGGATTCACACAGGGGAGAAGCCATATAAATGTTTGGAGTGTGGGAAGAGCTTCTCTTGGAAATGCGATCTAACTGTACATCAAAGGATTCACACAGGGGAGAAGCCATATAAATGTTTGGAGTGTGGGAAGAACTTCTCTCAGAATCACCACCTAACTGAACATCAGAGAACTCACACCGGGGAGAGGCCATATAAATGTTTGGAGTGTGGGAAGAGCTTCTCTAATAATGGCAAACTTACTCTACATCAAAGAATTCACACAGGAGTGAAGCCGTTTCAGTGCTTGGAATGTGGGAAGAGCTTCTCCCAGAATGGGAGTCTTACTTTGCATCGGAAGATTCACACAGGGGAGAAGCCATATAAATGTTTGGAGTGTGGGAAGTTCTTCTCACGGAATTGCAGCCTTACTTTGCATCAGAGGATTCACACAGGGGAGAAGCCATATACATGTTTGGAGTGTGGGAAGAGCTTCTCACGGAATCATCATCTAACTGAACATCAAAGGATTCACACAGCAGAAAAGCCATATAAGTGTTTGACGTGCGGGAAGAGCTTCTCTCGGAATGACAGCCTTTCTTCACATCAGAAAAGTCACACAGGGGAGAAGCCATTTAAATGCTTAGAGTGTGGAAAGAGCTTCAGCCACAGTAGCCACCTAACTGTCCATCGCAGAGTTCACACACTGGAAAAACCATATGAATGTTCTGTTTGTAGGAAGAGCTTTTCTCATAAATCTGTCCTTATTCAACATAAGAGGGTGCACACAGGGGAGAAGCCTTTTCAGTGCTCAGATTGTAGCAAGTGCTTTTCTGATACATCAGGCCTTTTTAGACACAAGAGAATTCACACAGGCGAGAAGCCATATAAATGTTTGAAGTGTGGAAAGAGCTTCAGTCGAAGTAACAGCCTTGCTATGCATCAAAACGTTCACACAAAGGAGAAACCATACAAATGCTCATATTGTGGCAAGAGTTTTTCTTTTACATCAGGCCTTACTTATCATCACAGAATTCACACAGGGGAGAAGCCATTCAAATGTGCAGATTGTAGCATGAGCTTTTCTGAAAAAAGAAGCCTTATTCAACATCAGAGAAGGCACACAGGAGAGAAGCCATTCAAATGCTCAGATTGTAGCAAGAGCTTTTCCGTTAAAACAAGCCTCATTCAACACTGGAGAATTCACACAGGGGAGAAGCCCTACAAATGCTTGGAGTGTGGGAAGAGCTTCTCTTGGAACAGTGGCCTAAGAGTACATCAGAGAATTCACACAAAGGAGAAGCCATACAAATGCTTGGCATGTGGGAAAAACTTCTCAGTGAGCAGCAGCCTAAAAATACATCAGAGGATTCACACGGGGGAGAAGCCTTATAAATGTTTGAAATGTGGCGAGAGCTTCTGTCGGAGAGACAGCCTTAATTCACACCAAAACATTCATATATAAATGCCGAAGGAGGGAGTTGTTGGAATTCAACTTTTACTGTACATATGAAGACTGTGATAGAGAAACTGTACAACTGGATTAGATTGAAATCAACTGGATTTAAATCATTAGTAAGGTCGATTTAAATCATGGTTTTCTATATAAAGGCTCATTCTTGGCTGATTTTTATCATCTTAATATTTACAACCCTGATGAAGATTTCATTTTTAGAAATGTCAATCATAGAATAGTTTATGTTCTTTTTCAGCATTTCTTTAACTTTGTATTGGATTTTTGCTAATGTTATGTCTTTGTAAACTCGCATTTATTTCTCCTATGGCATTTCTTATTGAAATCTCACACAATGTAATACGCCTTGAGTTTCAGTGAGCAAGGCAGACTATAAATGACATGAATAAATAAATACCTATTATATTTGCTTAAACATTCATGTTAACTAATGTGGTTAAACGAAAACGTTTCCAAATGGGATCTCTTTTAAGGGTGAAAATAATATGAATTGCAGGCACCTCTAGCAAAGATCAAAAGACATCTAGTGTCTTCTGTTCTAGAAGTTTCACTTTCATTTGTAGTGTTTACTCCTCACACTTAGCACTTAATATTCTCTTACCAGATCTATTCCACCCCAAACAATCTTTTATTCATTGACGAGCTTGGTATCTGTGCTTTACTATGGTATTCAACTACTCTAAATCCAGTTATAATATTTAGGGGTATGTAACATTTTTTGTTTTTGTTTTTTTAAATGGGCAATCCTAGTGAAATTTTAGGGAAAGACTGGGAGGTGCATTTTACCTCAGGACACATTAAATTCCTTCTAATAGTAACTGCATACTATTTAGAATGCGGAGGTTGAGAACCAATCCGGCCACATACAGAAATGATCTCTGAGTTCCAACTTCTTTGGGTTGGGGCGTGGTGTGTGGAACGTTGTGAACCCCAATCTGCCTGCATATGCAAATGACCTTGAAAGGCTGGCCCAATCAGGGAAGAGTGGCCAAGCTGGCAGTGGGTGGAGGTAGAAGCAGGCAGTAGCCTGCCAGCCACACAGAGAAGCTGTATCTCTTTGGAAAAACACATTTTACCTCTTTTTACTCCATTAGGGGGTGAATTTCTTAAAATCCCTTCTTAGTAGGTGAAAGGAATCATGAAAGGAATGGAATGTTCTCCCTAAATTATGTTTCTAGGCCCAGGAGTTTGGGCTGGGCATTGATGAGTCAGTCAAGAAGCTTGTCTTTATATATAGACGTTCTTGAAACTTATCACTTAAGAGGTAAGGGGTTGATCATGTGTACATGGATTTGCAGAGGAAACATAGGATTGAGGTCTGTTTCTCAACTCTTAATGTTTTTTTTAAAATGTTGCTGTTAAGAAGAGGCATGTTATCTGTGCAGATGGAACTTGAGTTTAGATAACTGCAAAACCAATAGTTTGCCTTGGTGTTTTCTAAATAGAAAAATTACTCAGAATAATCTTACAAAACCCTCTGGGAGATCATGACATTAGGGCCCTAAGGAATGAATTAATGGCATTCATTTATAATTTTTATGAATATAAGATGTCATACTACATAATTCAAAATTAATCCTTATTTCATGATGGGCTTTAGGCTATAATGTATCTTAAATACAAAACGATCTTTAGGTAGATTTCAATTCAAAAACATTTCACCCCAAAATTCAATTTGAATAAAAATGTGTGTGTTAAGTGCCACTAAGTTGCCTCCAACCTATGGAGACCCTATGAATAAAAGACCTCCAAAATGGCATATTGTTGAGAGACTTGCTCAGATCCTGCAAACTGGAGGACGTGGCTTTGTTTTATTGAGTCAAACCATCTTGTTTTAGGTCTTCCTCTTTTACTGTCTTCTACTTTTCTTAGCATTATTGACTTTGCCAGAGAATCTGGTCTTAAAAAAAATCCAACTAAAATTTCTAACAGCAAATTTTATTATTTTTAAATCAACTTTTAACCACCCTGTTATCTTCTGTCTTTTTCCTCATTTTTTCTCTTCTGCTTTTGCTCTGCTGTAACTCTGTTTTGGCTGTTATGGATGGGGTCGTTACAGCTGTTATGCAACTTTCTAATCCCTCCGTTTTGATACACTTGATGTGTTGTAGTGCTGTATAGGTTCCATAAGAAATTACTGGTTAATCATGCTGAGTTGCTTCCAGGTTGCCCCTGCCGTGTAAGCCTCCCTGTTTGAACCAGAAGGATTTTCGAGTGCCTGTTTTGTTCTCAGGTTGAAGCTCCCAGCTCTCTTTCTGAAGACATTGTAGTTCTATTATTTGTATTATGCCAGCTTTACTAATTAAAGAATTTCCTTGTGAATGTTCCAGTACAATGGTATGTGTGTTCTTTTTTGAAAGATTTTTAAGATCTCTCATTACACAATTGGGATACTATGCAGTTCTCCAAATTCCAGATTTAACTGGAAAGATGTCAAGATGAGTAATGAGTACAGCACTCAACATTTTTCTCAGAGGTTGGTATCTTTATTATCAGCATGAGAATGTATCCACGTAGCTCAGTGACTATCCAGAATAGAAGGCAATTCAGTAGCCTGACCAAGAGTTTTGTCCCTTGAAAAAGTATGATTGTCAGAATTCTCACCCTTCAGTGTTCTGAGCATGGCTGCTGACTAGCAGGAGGCAGGCACAGGTCTGTGACTCATACAGAGATGTAACGGATAGCTGCCTCTTTCTGCTGTGAGTTCAGAGTGTGAAGTTTACCCCTTTTGGGACTAGAACAAGGGCATCGTGAGGAGCAGATTATGCCTTCTATTCCACTCTGATTTTTTGTACACCGAACAACCCCATTGGGCTTCAGTCCGGAGTACCTGAGCTACCTGCTGGAGAGGAGCAAGGCCTGAAGGTTTAAACTTCCCGCTCCACTCCTGAGGAGCCATGTTGCCCTAGACGTCTCAGCATGCCTACCCCAACCGCCCACATTACAGAGGTGGTTGATAGCATTCTGCAAACTATATAAAACAGAACTACTGAGGAGTGCATTTCTCTAATGGTAATAGAGCTGCATTTTCAGAAAAGACAGATATATCTGTGTGTATATTATGTATTATTTGTTTGCTAAATGTAATACTATCCTACTCTCACTATGTTGTTTTTATATTTACATAATGCCATTTTCTTCATTGTTTAACACAGGGGTGGGCAAATTGTGGCCCGCGGGCCACATGCGGCCCGCAGGCCACATGCGTCCCGCTGCAGAGTTTTTTGTGGCCCGCCAAGACAGACAGAAAAATCTGCCTTGAACTGAGATTTCCTTCCCATGTGTGACCGAAGATTCGTCTCGTATTTTCCACTAGGAAAATATTCAAATAAATTGAATAAAACTACCACTATTTTATTTAATTTATATTTATTGATGTTTATGATACAATTTATACCTTTTCTGAAATGCAAAGTTAACTAATGAATGCAATCATTTTAAAAGGTGCGGCCCGCCACTAACCTCCGCTCCAACAAAGTGGCCCCCGAGCCAAAACAATTGCCCACCCCTTGGTTAGAGCATTCTGCAACCTATGTAAAGCAGAACTATGGAGGAATGCATTTCTCCAACTGTAATACAGCTGTATTATTAGAAAAGACTATGAAATATACCTGTGTGTATATTAATGAATTATCTGTTTGCTGAATGTAATACGATCATGAGAGGGAGGGCAAGAAGGGTTACATCTAGGGTTACCAGGTGCCTGCTGGTGGTGAGCAAACTCCCGGGGATTTTCACCCTTATCTGCCGATCGCTGAGTGATTAGCAGGAGCAGGCAAACTCCCAGAGCGTGCCCGCCACTGGCATGCCCCTCAGGAGTGCGCACCGTGCGCGTGCACCCATCCCTCACGCTGGCCGCAGGAGCATCCCTCCGTGCCGATTTGGCCCCAAACTGGCCAAATCGGAGTGCGGGAGTGCTTCCACGGCCAGCACAACGTCACTTACAGAACTGACATTGCTATACACTTGGGGAAAGCACCCTGCCGCTGTGCAGGGTGTTGGACTAGATGACTTTAGAGGTCCCTTCCAACCCTATGATTCTATGAATAACTCAAAATACAAAGAGGGTTTATTGAACAAGGAAAGATGGGTAATGAAAGCAGGATGTATGTATACAGACAACATAATTTAAAACAGAAACAACCAAGATAATAGTATTTCAGACTCCACTATTCATTCCTGTTCCTTTCCTTCAAACGCTTCCTGTAACTCGTTTCCCTCACAAACTATTTCAGTCCCAAACCTATAGGATCGCACAATTCATCCCAGAAGTATTGGCTCCCCACCACCACCTCCTTGTTCCCCTCTTGATCTTGTAAAATACAGAATGGGCTCACTGGGTCCAGACAATAGAAGAACACTACCCAAAAAAAACAGTGAAAGGTAAATAAATCAAAGGTTAATAAACATGTCATGAAATTTACTGAGTAACCAAAATGGAAAAAATCCACAAAGTGTTAATAAAGGAACAATATCAAGATACAATTAGCAACATCATTATTCCAAACTTCAGGCTGAAGAAACGAGGGTGAACAAATTTAACATATGCACAATGGCAGAGTCAATAAACACATTATTTGCACAATGGTAGGGTCAGTACACACATTATTCCAAGTGGTGATAATAAATTCCAGGAGACAATAAACAAACAAGTAAGTAAATAATGGCAGAGTTGGTTGTTGTGGGTTTTCCGGGCTGTATTGCCGTGGTCTTGGCATTGTAGTTCCTGACGTTTCGCCAGCAGCTGTGGCTGGCATCTTCAGAGGTGTAGCACCAAAAGACAGAGATCTCTCAGTGTTCCTCCACAGGGTTCCTCCACAGCCAGAGAATACTTGGGTATCCTCCTCTGCTACGGGTTTCAGCCAGCAGATTTTCCAGTACCCATTTCATTGGTCACTTCATCAGGCAAATTGTCTAACTGGACTGTAAACGACATTTACATGTAATAAATTCATAAACATATGTAGTGACAACAACAATTTGAATTTAATACAAGTTACTATTTCACCATGCAATACACTCCCATTACATGACCCAAGCAGCAGTCAGCGAACAATGTCGTTTGGGAACTAATTGCCAATTACACAGATAATATACACGCAAGAGCCATCGTTACATGCAGGAATTCACAGCAATTAAAGAGATACAACATATCCAAAGATTAAAGGTATACATACATAAGTTAACACTCATAAGTTAACACCAGGTGGCAGCACAGCTATTCATCAAAAATCAATAGGGCTAAATGTAGCAAGACATGTCCAATTCATTATTCAACCCATGTGGGTCAAGGCTGTTTAAACGGAAGATCCAAAAAGCTTCCTGTCTAAGAAGTGCCTGATCCCCATCCATCCGTCCAGAGTTGTCCACCGTCCCAAGGACGGAGATTCTCAAATTAGTAAACCGATGATTATATTGCAAAAAGTGATCAACTAGTGGGGCTTCCCTGATCTTCTTTCTGATGCGTGAGAAATGCTCTTGTATCCTCATCTTCAAGGGTCTGCTGGTACTCCCTATATAGGATAGAGGACAGTTACATTGAATGATATAAATGACATTGGCAGTTCTACAAGTAGAGAAGGAACTAGCAAAAAGGGGCGTTGTTCATCCCGGGCTGCAATGTCCTGCAATTTAACCATATACTGGCAGACATTACAGTCCCCACAGGCAAAATGTCCAACAGGAGAAGCTTTAGCAGGGATCTCCTGTCTAAATTCTGACTGGACTAAATAGTCTCGCAGGTTTTTCGTTCTCCGATAGCCGATCGAAGGAGCGGTTTCACAGCCGCTTATGCCAGAAAATATGTGCCAGTGTTGCTGAATGATTTTTATAATTGCTGGAGCCAGGTGAGTGTAGTCCAATGCCCAACTGATATGCTGGTCCGATTCCCTGTTACTAGGAGTCAACAGTTGGCAGCAGCTATATGAAGACGCCTTGTTTTTAGCCTTATGCAATATTGAATGTGGATATCCTCTCTGTAGAAAGGATATGTCCAGAGCCTACTTCCTATTTTGTAATCTCTCGGTTCCGTAGAATTCCGTTTAATTCTATGATACTGGCCAGCTGGAATGTTATTCCGGAGGTGGGGCGGATGGAAGGATGAGTAATGAAGATATGAATTATAGTCTGTTGATTTCTTAAAGGGGCGGACCCCTAAAGATGTTATGGTCCGTTTATAAATGATCACATCCAAGAAATTAATGTGATGGAAACTGCTTTGCCAAGTAAAGCTAATATTGGGGTCCAAGGTGTTTAGCCAAGTTGCTAGGGGTGCTGCTGATGCCCCCCGCTTCAGGATAATTAGAATATCGTCTATAAATCTATAAAAAATGATCTGATCTGATGCGGGGTTGGAATCTTTATTTAAAATATGCTCTGTCTCGAAGCGTGCCATAAAAAGGTTGACGATACTCGGAGCTGCAGCGCAGCCCATGGCTACTCCTCTCACCTGATAATAGTATTGGTTGTTAAATTTAAAATAATTGCGCTCCAAGATGATATCTAAGAGATTCAGAAGGAAGGGAGTGGAGGGCTGCTGAGATGGCCTCTGGTAAAGGGCAGCCTCCACAACTTCACGTGCTCCTGTATGCGAGATGGAAGTATATAAGGAGCTCACATCTAGGGTCATCAAAAACGCCTCTGGAGGGACCGAAAGGGGTTCCAACAAGTTGATAAGTGCCATGGTGTCTTTAAGGTACGCTGGAGTACATTGGACTATAGGTTGTAAAAAATAGTCCAAGAAGATAGCAAGAGGTTCTAATACCGAGTTCGAGCCGGAGATGATAGGTCTACCGGGGGGTGGGTGGCCTGGTTTATGAACTTTCGGCAATGTATAGAACACTGGTGTTCTGGGGTTTCTATTAAGAGCCCTGTGTGTCCTGTCGTCGATCTCAAAAGCTAATAAAGCTTCATCCAGTACAATTTCGATGATACTTTGTATCTGGGATAAAGGATTGAATGAAATCGGTTTATAATCAGTCTGAATATCCAATTGCCGCTGTGTCTCCTGAACATATAAGTTTTTATCAAGAACCACAATCCCGCCCCCCTTATCCACCGGTTTAATAATAATATTCGGATCCCCTTTACAAGATATCAAGGTCTGCCATTCCTGGAAGGACAAATTATGTCCTGAATGGAGAATGAACTGCTCTAGTTTCACCACATCCCTGGATACGATTTTTTAAAAAGTATCAATCATCGGATCCATGGTGGGGGGACAAAAAGAAGATTTATATCTAATGCCCCCTTGCAACGGCACAGAGGGAAGAGCCCCAAAATGTTTTTTAAGTTTGATCAATCTAAAGAGCCGAAATAAGTCAATCTGTGTCCTAAAGGCGTTATATTTCAGAGTGGGGACAAAACCCAGTCCTTTGTTCAGAACTGCTTTTTCTGTAGGAGTTAATATTTTAGAAGATAAATTAAACACTAAATCTTCCCCCGTCCCCTCCTTGAGGGGCGTTGTTGAAATTTGCCTAAAAAAATCTCTAGGTGGAAGGGGCACAGTTCTATTTCTCAAAAAGCGCCCACTGGGACCTTCGTCCCCAGAGGTATCAGTTTCAGATGGCTCTGTGGTCTTGAACTCAGAGCCAGTGTCTATTGGGCGAGCCCATGTGACACGTTTGCGGGGTTTGGAATTGGGTTCTCCTTTCCACAGATAAACCTGCCCACTAGTATAATCCTTACTGTCTCTATTGAATTTTTTCAACTTCAATTCCCTAAGTTTGTGCTCACATTCTTTTACACACCAGTCTAAATCCTGTTTACGGGCATCAAACTCATCCTGTGAAGTGTTCGATTTCAGGTCTTCTTCTAGCTTACTCATGTCCTCCCTTAACTTGAGCACCGCAGCATTGGAAGTTTTAATTAACATCAGATTGAAGGAGCATTTGTTGAGAATAGCTGCCCACTTAGTTTTAAAATCTTCATCCTCAACAAACATACCGGGTGGTTTATACATGTGCAACCCCCTAGGAATGAACTTATGTAATGAATAGTCTGTGAGTGAAGAGGCATGTAGCTCAAGTCTGTTTGCAGATGACTTACTTATTTACTTAGTGGACCCAATACAATCATTTATACCCCTTCAAAAATATTTGAAGAATTTAGCCAGATTTCAGGTCTGACGGTTAATTTTACCAAATCTCAGCTTTTACCAGTTTTTATGCAACCTAACACATCTAATTGGATTAAAAAGAACTGCAATTATCAATGGTCTCCTGACCAGATAACCTATTTGGGCATCAACATCCCTACTGATTTGAAAAATTTGTTGAAATTTAATCATGACATTGCTCTTGATAAAATCAAAACTAATATAAAGAAATGGAATAAATTGAACCTCAGCTGGTTTGAAAGATATAACATAATTAAAACTTTTGTATTACCAAAATTGTTATTCTTCCTCTGTGCAATTCCTTTATTAGTCCCTCAAAAAATTATGAAAAATTGGCAGAACCTACTAAACAAATTCTTATGGAACAGAAAGAAACCCAGAATAGCCTTTAAGATTCTCAGACTAAAACACTCAGATGGAGGATTCAACTACCCAGATTTGAATATGTATCAAATTGCGATTAGATTATTAAACATCACACAAATTTTAAAATCTACAAGTATTTCAGACTGGACTAAAACTATACACCCAAATAAAGAAATATCAATAATTCAGAGCTTAATTTGAAATGGCAAAGAAAATCAATTGACAGGAAAGATTGATAACCCTTTTTTTAAGGATATGCTGACAAATTGGAACCAACATAGGAAGAAGATCTTACCCACCATATCAAGATATTCATCTTTTTTGGGCCAAGACTGGTTTCTCCCTGGTCTTACTACAGGCTTTGCAAAAACATGGCAACAAAACGACTTAACCCGGCTGATCGATATCTCCTCATCCAAAGGCATATTAGACAAGTTAGAAATAGAGGGAAAACTTCAACACAAATTACAATGGTTTACATACCTCCAGTTAGCCCATATGAATGAACCACATTAAAGTAGCACAAATCTTTAACATCCCCTGACAGACTTTGAGATTATCTTAAATCAAAAAATCTTGACTCAAAAGGGGCTAATATCTAAACTTTATAATTTGCTTTTAAGCACACTTGAATCCAAACCTCTAAAATATCAACAAAATTGGCAGCTCGACTGTAACTCAGATATTTCTGTAGCACAATGGAAAGCGATTTGGACTTCCAATCTACTACAATCTAATATTACCTCTGCTAAAGTCCAGTCATAAAATTCTGCATCGTTGCTACCTAACCCCCAAAAAACTCTCTTTAATTTATCCAAAGCGTTCTCCACTCTGTTGGAAAGGATGTGGTGAAGTAGGCACGTTCGCACATTGCTGGTGGGCTTGCCCATACGTTGAGAAATATTGGAAAGAAATTTTAACAAACATACAAGATATCACCAGATATTCTATTCCATTTGATCCAAAACTAATTTTTTTGAACCAATGGGAATCTGTAGATGTTCCTGAAATAAGGAAAGAGTTAATTTGCAACTTTTTGATGGCCGCCAAGTCTTTATTGGCGTCCAACTAGAATTCATCTAAAATCCCCTCTATTGAGAATTGGTTAATTAAGCTATGGGATTTCTTTATCCAAGAAAGAATTGTGGACCTTATTAGTCAGTCACAACCCCGTTCGAAAGAATCTAACTTTGTAACTAAATGGTTTCCGTTTTTTGAATTTCTAATTATCAATGACATACATCCTCCTAAACACTTCTCTTTCTTTTGGTGGCCCTAAGTTAATATTATGGCACTGTTCTAATACCTGAGAATTGCATGTATTAAGTTTGTTTGTTGATTTGTTTGACATTGTTTGAAAGTTGAAATGTTAATTGTTAACTGTTATTCAACTATATAAGCTAAATAAATTTAAAAAGTGAAAAAAACGGGGGAAGTTCTATATGTTGCTCTGTTTACAGTAGCATCTAATGCATCCTTCAGTCTTCTTGAATAAAACATATAGCGAGTTGAAGTGCGCTGAAGTATATGCATGTGAGATTGAGTCTGTTGATTTTCAGGTAACCTTTCTACTGTAATATTAGGTATATTTAATACTTCAGAATATTTTTCAGTAATGAAGACTGTGGTCACTGGTTATTGTAATTTGTAGAAAATTGTGAAAATTGATTGTTTGGTGGTCTTCTAACTGGTCCCTGAGGAAGTGGACATCACATGAAACAAGCTGACTTTGCCGGCAGCTTGTAGGGCGGAGGGACCCCTTCGGGGGATCCTACACATCTTCATCGGCCCACCTACCTATAAAAAGTAAAACGGAAAGACCTACATATTACCGTAGGACACAGACTGGCTTTCTCTTCTACAGCAGAGACTTTTTGTAGGAGGGACTTCAGTTTACTCTCTTCGGCATCTTAGCTACTTCATGGGACATTAGAGAATCCACTCCTGGAACACTGGGATTGCCAATTTATAAATATGGTGTTTTGGAAATTAGGTTGTGTTCAATACCAGATATCAACTTGGCTTCATGATAAATGTATATGAATGTTTGCATTTCCAATTAGAGGTTAAATTATTTTCATATCTATTGATACACTGAGAAGTGTCTGGACTTATTACTTACTGCTATTCTTTCCCTACATGACATTTGTTTGGTTGGTTGTCATTTTGGGAAAGCCTCTCTATTGGGGATCAAGTGTGGAGCAAGCGACAATGCCTGCCCCTTTTACTCAGGCAGTATTGAAAGAGGGGGCCAGTACTGCCCAGCCAGAATCAGGCATGGTGCAGGAGGCAATGCCTGCTTGCCTTTTACCCAGCTGGCATCAGGAGTGGAGCAGTTGGCAATATCCACCCCCCCTTCACTGAGCTGAGATCCAATGCGGACCTGGTGTTAATGCCCTCCCCCCTTCACCCTACCGGGATCAGTTACAGAGGAGGAGGCAGTGCCTGCCCACCCGCCCTCCCCTTTCTAGAGCCTGTTGTATTTTTCCTCACAATTGGCTTTGTTGCTAGTTTCCGATAAACAAGAGTGAAAAGTTTCATTTTGTTTCCCAACCTTGCTTTATTGGACACGAGTCTTCTTAGTTTGTCATGGTGCTAGTTGCTCTCTTCTCTTTGGTTGACTCAGCCTTCCATCCTTCCGAGATCAGTAAAATGTGTACCCAGGTTCCTGGGGATAAAGTGTAGATGACTGGGTATCTGGGCTGGTTAATGAAAGAGGGTGTAAAAAATAAATAGTAGTGTTTCTTCCACCTGCTGAATTCCACTGCTCCCAACCCATAAGTGGGGGTGGGGAAGGTAAATTCAATTTCAGATCTGCTCCCCAGCCCCTCTAAGTATCTTGTTCTTCACGAGTCGAACTCCTAAGCCCCTTCTCTCAGGTCTGTCTGGGAAGCCCTTTGTTTTACTGAGGAGGGGCTGTGGATGATGAACAACAAGGGAGACAACTTAGAGCAACAGTAGAATAAGAACTCAGGATGAATCCAACAAGGCATGGACTAGAGGTCCTTAGAAAGCCTACTCCATGGAAGTGATGGTGGCGAACAAACAATATTTCTTTGTCACCATTGCAGCTATCCAGCATGGACCTGCAGAACTCTTCAAGGTAGTGAGGGACCTATTAGGTTTTGGTCTATTGGAGAGGGCTTTCCAGGTCTATTGGAGAGGGCTTTCCAGCCCTCTGCGACCATTCAACACTTTTTGTCATGAGTAGGGGCAGAAATATAGGGGAACAGTTGCTGGATGTTACTAGAAAGGTCCCAGAGCAGTGATGGCGAACCTTTTTGAGCCCAAGTGCCCAAACTGCAACACAAAACCAACTTATTTATTTCTAAGTGCCAGCACTGCAATTAAACCTGAATGCTGAGGTTTTAGTTTAGAAACAGCCAATTTAGTTGTCTGAGCTAATTGACATCTTTTGTCTTAAAAGAAAAACAATAACAGAGCTTTCAATGATGCAGTTTTTTATTGAAAAAAAAAACATCAACTCTAGTAAATGAAAAAAAATATTATAGTAATACATTGTACACATAGCTGGAAGCCAGGTAATTTATACACACTTTTAAAATAATTATGTGCTTGAATTTTTGGATAAGGGATACTTGTAATATGAATATGCCAGACTGAAATTGTATGGGGCAAGCCTTACTCCGGGTCCTTTTCTTGCTTCTACAGGTGTTGGATTAGTAAAAGTAAAAGTCAACCTGTATTAGGATGAGCAAGATAAACAAGAAAACTGAACTTGCTTAACACACTTTAAACAACTCCTAAACTAGTGTCTTGGACTGCAAACATTGCATTAGATAAAAGTTTGCATTTGGCATACTTTTGCACAATTAATGAGATTTTTGCTGTTGTATGCATGCTGATAATTTGTCAAATCTTGGCTCATACTCCGTTAGTTTGAGAGCAACACATGCAGCACTCAGGTCATCTGTTTGTGGTATCAGATTTGATATAATTCAAAGCTGAAAACAGCTGCTCACAAGCATAAGATGATCCAAACAAAGTAAGAAGAGCAATCCCAAGTGCTTTCATTGACTTAAAATTATTCCACACTTTCGTTTTCAGAATTACCAACTGTGCTGTCCTTTGTCATCTCTTCACACTCTATCTTCTCAAGTGTTGCAAGCAGGTCATAGAATTTATTTTTCCAGATAGAGCTCTCTTGAAATTCCGATAGCTCCATTTCCAGATTTCCAAAATCCAACCAGTGTAAGCAGGAAAGATCAAGTTCTTCAAATTTGGCTTTTTTTGTTCTGATATCACAAAACATCCTTTCTGCTGTTTCCCCTAAACCTTGCAGTTTTTTGTTCAGTACATTGAAGTGTGCTGTAAAATCTGTAAAAAACATGAGGTCGGTAAGCCAGGCCGTATCAGTGAGCTGCAGATATTCCTGCCCCTTTTCATTCATAAACAGCCTAATTTCATCCAAGCAGGCTACAAATCTCTCCAGGACTCGTCCTCTGCTCAGCCACCGGACATTATTGTACATAAGTAAAGTATTATACTGTGCCTGAACCTCATCAAGTATTGCAAGAAACTGTCGAAAATTAAGAGCACGAGCCATGATGTAATTCACCATTTCTGAGACATCTTTGAGGATATTGTCTCATTTATTGCTGCCGTCTCTGGCACAAAGAGCTTCTTGATGTATAATACAATGAAACTGAGTGACTGGACATTTTGGTTCTTTAACAAAGAACTGTATGAAACCAGATGTTACCCCCACCATGCAAGGTGCCCTGTCACTAGTAACTGAAACCACGCTTTCTGGTCTTATGTCTTGTGACAAAAAAGCCTCCATCACAGCACTGTAAATATCTATCCCTTGTGTTCTTCCAGGCAAAGACAACAGTTTCACCAGCTCTTCTTTCATGATGTCACCAACAGCATAATGCAAAGTTACTGCTAGCCTTGCATGATTATTTATATCTGTGCTTTCATCTAAGCTCATGGAGTAACAGGCTGCCTTTTGTAAGTCAGTGGTGAGCTGCTGACTAAAATCACTTGCCATGCGCAGGACTCGATCTTTAACAGTATTTCTGCTAAGTGGCATCTCAGAGATGCATTGCATAATTTTATCCTTGTTTGGGAAATCATGAAAAAGGGAATTACTCCCAGCCAACATGGCCGTTTTGATAAAATCCCCATCAGAGAGAGGCTTACCATGTTTTGCTAGGCACCGTGAAATTTGAATGCTGGCAGATTATTTGTTTTAGAAAGATAGTTGCAAAAACTTAGATACTGGGAGTGATATCTCCTCAATTTCCCTTCAAGAAACTCAGCTTCACCAAGTTCAGCAACAGTTTTGTGTTTGGTGTCAAAGTGACGTCTGACACTTGATGTGCGAGACACAACACTTTCACTACACAGAATACATAACGCTTTCCCGTTGCATTCAATTACTCCAAATGACTCCGTCCAGGCCTCTGGGAATGACCTTCCACTCTGTTTTCAGTTTTGCTTTTTTTGCTGTATTCATTTTTTTTTGTGTTCAAGAACTGGAGTCTACAAAAACACAAATTTTATTAAAAAAAGAGAAATGAAGCACCCAATACAAATCTATCCTTATACCAAAAATAATATTGTCACATTTAACCCCACCCATATAAGATATACTGTAAATAAAGGTCTGTAGTAACGCAGAATTCAGTAGTGAAGCAGTGGTCAGTCCCCCCTCCCCCGAGTGGTTGTTGAGCGGCGGGGGGGGGTGCTGACTGAGCAGCTCCTGACCTCACCGTCCAGCCATACACGTCTGCCTCTCGCCGTCCGTCCATCCAGGTCCGCCTCTCCTCTCCCTCCTTGCTGTCTGTCCATACACATCCAGATATAATCCCCCCTTGTGATTATATCTTGATCCGTAATTTTAGACAAGTTCATTAATGCTGCCCAATCCCTCACCCCCCCCCCCCCCGCGGTGCTGTATACATGATTTCGTTCGTTTTTTTTATCATGATCCATAATTTCTGTTAAGTTCATTAATGCCACCCAATGCCTCCCCCCCGCCCCCCACGGGTGCTGCATACATGATTTTTTAAAAAATATAAATTACTTGTACTTGCCGATTGTGAGCACAGATGCCTTCCGACAGGGGGGATGAGATCCTTGAGACCATGAGAGGGGTGACGTACACGCAACTTCACTCGTCATTGGCTGGCAGACGAACTCCAGAAGGCAGCGCTGACTGGATGATCTCCAGAGAGGTGAGTGTGCAGGGCTCTTAACACTGCCTGTGCACAGCAGCCTTAATAGCTCTGTCACTTGCAAAGATTGGCAATCAGCGATCAGCGGCCCGCTTGAGTGTGACAGGAGCCAGGGCACACAGCAGCCTTAAGGTCCCATCCCGTCACATTAAAACTGACCTAGCAATCTGGCGACTTATGGCTCGTGTGCCCACAGAGAGGGCTCTGCATGCCATTTGTGGCACACGTGCCATAGGTTCGCAATCACTGTCCTAGAGGATGTCTTTGCACACCAAAACAGAGCTAGCCTGGCCTCACAGCTAAAGAATGCCAAAGGGGAGCCTGAAAATTGAGAATACAATAACCTTGGAGAGGAATTGACACAATTAAATGGCCTTGTGTAGATTAGAAGTCTACCCGTATTCGTAGATATTACATGTTAATGTGTAGATTCAGAAGCATCTGAGAATGGCAAGAATGTTCATCTTCACAGGAATAAAGAGTTCCAAGACAGAATGCATCAGTGGAGGGCCAAAAGATATTCATGTGTATGAAAAACTTGTAATTACTTCATTAAGATATGAAGCGGCAAAAAAACCCTAACAATTTAGATATATTTTATGAAGACATTTCAAGTATGGATAACTGTGTTGCGCTTGGTTAAAATATAATGAATTAGTCATGGATGTGCTCCTTTATCAAGTGGGGCCGTTAGCTAGCTATTGTTAGGAGATGACTTTAAAAACATGAATATGGGAAATGGAATTGATCGAGAGCTTCTTTTTAGAAGTGGCTCCTTGCTTCTGACCTGCTTATCTTGGGTAAGATATTTTTATGAACTCATGTAATTGCTCTCCTTGAATGATCTATGTAAAAATAACAGATGGTATCGCTTTCTGTTAAAATATTATAGTAATATAATGGTGCAGGAACATCGAGTTCGCCTTTACTTTATCATGCCATAGGTATGCGTGCCATCCAAATATTTTTTTATATCCCTCTAGGGCTAGTAGTTTCTTGTTCTTTAGCGTCATCCACTCTTTCAACCACATTAGGCAGATTGCGTCATGGTAAAGTCTTAGATTGGGCAGTTGCATTCCGCCTCTTTCTTTTGCATCTTGTAAAACTTTCATTTTCACTAGAGGCTTCTTGCCTGCCCATACAAAGTCTGATATTTTCCTCTGCCATTTTTCAAATTGCTTGGAGTCTCTGATGATTGGTATTGTCTGTAGCAAAAACATTACTCTTGGTAACACATTCATCTTAACTGCTGCAATCCTTCCCAACCATGACAAATTCAGTCTATTCCATTTAATCAGATCTCTCTCTATCTGAGTCCATAGTTTTTCATAGTTGTTTTTAAATAAGTCTATGTTCTTTGCAGTCAGTTCAATTCCCAAATATTTCACCTTACTTGTTACTTCACATTCCGTTATTTCCATTAGCGATTGTTGTTTTTGCTTAGTCATGTTTTTGCATAATACCTTTGATTTCTTTTTATTAATATAAAAACCTGCCAAATCTCCAAACTCCTTAATCTTATCTATCACTTTTGGCATGTTCTCCATTGGGTCTTCTACAATTAGCATTATGTCGTCCGCAAATGCTCTGACCTTGTAAGAGTAATCCTTTATTTTTATTCCACGGATTTCTTCATCTTGTCGTATTTGTATCATCAGGATCTCCAATACCAAAATGAACAACAGTGGAGACAGCGGGTAACCTTGTCTTATTCCTTTACTTATAGTCAATTTCTTAGTCACTTCATCATTCACCACAATTGCTGCATTCTGGTCTCTGTAAATTTCCTTAATTGCTCTAATGAATCTTTCTCCCATTTGTAGCTTTTCCATAGTGGCAAACATAAAGTCCCAGTTTAAATTATCAAACGCCTTTTCAGCATCAACAAAGAAGAAACCAACCTCTTTATCACAACGCTTATCATAATATTCAATAGCATTTATCACTGTCCTTAAGTTGTCTCTGATTTGTCTGTCTGGCAAAAAGCCTGCTTGTTCCTCCTCAATAACTTCCGAAAGCCACCCCTTCAGTCTCTCCGCCAATATCTTTGCAAAGATTTTATAGTCATTGTTGAGTAACGATATAGGTCTGTAGTTTTTCACATTTGTCAAGTCTTGGCCTTCTTTGGGGATCAATGATATATTCGCTTCATTCCAGGTACCTGGAATCCGTTGATCCTTTAAGACTCCATTGATCACCTCTTTTAGGAATGGTGCCAGTTCGTTGGCCATTGTCTTATAAAATTTAGCCGTAAGTCCATCTGGCCCTGGCGCCTTTCCCAGATTTGCAGATTGTATTGCCTTACTTATTTCCTCATCCGTTACTTCATTATTCAGTCTATTCCTCCAAGCTTCCGAAATTACTGGGAGTTTCATTTTCTCCAAATATGTCGCTATTGATTCTTTATTCACCTCTTTCTTATTGTATAACTTAGCGTAGAATTTGTAAAAGGCTCTACTAATGGTAGTCTGTTCCAGATACGTTTTATTGTCCTCACATATTTTGTTTATTATTTTCTTTTCCCTTCTCCTTTTTAGTTGCCATGCCAAATACTTCCCAGGTTTATTTGCTCCTTCAAACACTTTCTGATTCAGTCTTTTAAGGTTCCACTCCAATTCTTTATTATTCATTGCTATCAGCTGTTCTTGAAGTATTTTAATTTCCTGGTATAGTTTCTTTTTCCCTGGTCTCTTTCTTAACTGTATCTCTTTGGTTTTATTTTCTCCTCAATCTCTTGTCTCTTCTCCTCTTTCTTTTTTCTTGCTCTACCATTTAAGTCCGTTAGTATGCCCCTTATTACCGCCTTATAGGCATCCCAAACTTGGACTTCCGGTTTGGGATTCATGGAGGTCTAACGCAGCTCCATTTGCGGAGCTGACCGGACTGCCGTTTTAACCGGCCGGTGGGGTGAAAATAGCCCGCGGCCGACTGCTCTCAGGCGGGGAGCAGGCAAAGAACGCTCAAGACCCTAGGGTGAGCTAGATCTCGGACGAGGGGGGGCTCTACACAATGGGTCCCCTCCCGATCCTTGAGGTCCCACCTTGCGACGGGTCGGCTATAATCTCTGCGGCAGTTTTGGGGCCAATCCGGCTGGCATAAGACCTACATACCCAAGCTTCGATTGGGGGAAGAAGCTGAGAGGAGAACTTAAAATCGAAACAGCGATTACAACCCGAGAAAAGTGAAGAGAAGGTAAAGATCATTATCTTCTGATACGGGACAGATTGATAAAAACAGAGAGGAAAAAAAGTAGATTTTTACACTGCAACAGACTAGTGAAAAGGAGGGGAAGACTCGGCAGGAATTGTATTTGAAAAGAGACTAAGTTTAAAGAAGTTATTAAAGAAATTGGACTATTGTTTTGAATACCTGTGGCTTTGGAGCTGTGAGAAAAAGACACCATCGCGAGATCTGCTGTGGGAAGACGGGAGACAGGAAGTGCGTAATAACAATATAGTGGCTGGAGAGAAGCGGCCCTTGCTGGAGGGCAGGAAGTAGGGAATCGCCATTTTTGAAAGGGGAAGGGTCGCGGCTTCAGCGGAAGAGGAAGTAGGCCATCTTGGATTACAAAATCATAGAGAAACCATAGAGAAAAGACGCCCGACATTTTGGACTCTTTAAAATTTAATTTTTACAAGAAGACCGGGACATTTAAAACAGAAAAACGTTAAATTTTACGCCACGGAGTTAAGGAAGAGAGCGGATTCGTGGGAGCGAGCTAAAGCAAGCCCCACGATGTCAAAAAAAGAGTGGCAATCGGCAATAGAAAACCTGGATGAAAACCTGGACAAAAAACTCTTAGACATGATTAAAGAACTTAAGGACACGAAATTGGAGCTGATAAAAGAGGTTAAAGAGGTTACACAGACAGTAAAATCGGAGCTGTCAGAAGTGAAAAAAGGTATGGAAACAATACGAAGTGAATTACAAGGAACGCAGCAGAGAGTTAAAACAGTAGAAGACGCGATGGAGAATTTAGCAGACACGCAACAAACAGAGATGAGATTGGTGAAGGGGAGAATGTCAGTTGCAGAAACTAAACATATGGAGAAGCAGCTACGTTTTCGTGGCTTGCCAGAAGTGGAAGGAAAGTCAGCGCAAGAACAGATGACTGAGGTGTTGGCTGAATACCTGGGGAAGGAGGAGGAGGAAGTTGTGGCTATCCTAGATGTGGCATACCGTGTGAATTCGAGAATAGCAACTCAGAGGAAACTACCAAGAGATGTGATTGTGCAGTTTACAACACGAAATATGAAAGAGAGGATTGTGACAAAACAGTTTCAAGATCCATTGGAGATTGATGGCAAGACGATCATTATAATGAAGGAACTGCCCAGATCAGTGTTATTGGACCGGAAAAAATATAAAGTGCTAATTCAGATTTTGAAGGACATGAAAATCAGGTACAGATGGGAGTTACCGGAAGGAGTGTCCTTTGAGTTTGGAGGGGCCAAAAAACGCATCAGATCTGAGCGAGAGATGGAGCGATTTATTAAGGACAATGAAAAAGACTTACCAACAAGATCATGAGTATGGAGTGTAAAGTATTATCTTGGAATGTAAATGGACTAAACTCACCGAATAAGAGGAAAAATATTTTTCACTGGCTACTAAAACAAAAATGTGACATTGTTTGTTTGCAAGAGACCCATATTAGAAAACAGGATGTAAAATATTTAAAATCCGGAAAACTGGGCAAAGAATTTGTAGCGGCCTCCAACAAGAAAAAAAGAGGAGTGGTGTTGTACATAAAAGAGGAGCTACAGCCAAAATTTGTTATGAGAGATGTGGAAGCTAGATTTGTAGCAGTGGAATGTATTTGGAATTTAAAGAGAGTGTTGGTAGTCGGACTTTATGCACCTAACGGTGCAAAAGAAAGCTTCCTTGAGGATTTAAGGAAGCATTTAGACGATCTTGCATATGACCAGATAATTCTTGCTGGAGACTTCAATGGAGTGACAGACTTGGAACTAGACAAAAAGACTACAACGGCACAAAAGAAAAGAGGACTATTACCAAAGCTTTTTTTTGAGTTGATTCAACAAGAGACTCTTGAAGATGTATGGAGGAGAGAATATCCTAAAAGCAGACAGTTTACTTTCTATTCTGCAAGGCATTCTACATTATCAAGAATTGATATGATCTGGGCCTCAAAAGACTTAGCATTATGGACTAAGGAGGTAGAAATAATGCCGATGGTAGGCTCAGATCACAACCCAATTATGTGGAAATTTGGAAAAAGGAGAAAAAGGAAAGCATGGAGAATAAATGAGGACTTGTTACAGGAAAGAGAAAATATGGAAATATTGAGAAGAGAGACAAAGTTTTTTATACAATACAACGTGAATAAAGAAGTACCAACCAATAAAGTTTGGGATGCTTACAAGGCGGTTGTAAGGGGCATACTAATGGACTTAAATGGTAGAGCAAGAAAGAAGAAAGAGGAGAAAAGACAAGAGATTGAGGAGAAAATAAAAGCCAAAGAAATACAGCTAAAAAAGAGACCAGGGAAAAAGAAGGTATACCAGGAAATTAAAATACTTCAAGAACAGCTAACAGCAATGAGCAACAAAGAATTGGAGTGGAATCTTAAAAGACTGAATCAAAAAGCGTTTGAGGGTGCTAATAAACCTGGGAAGTACCTGGCATGGCAATTGAAGAAGAAAAGGGAAAAGAAAATAATAAATAAAATTTGTGAAGATAACAAAACGTATTTGGAGCAGACTACCATTGGTAGAGCCTTTTATAAATTCTACGCTAAGCTGTATAATAAAAAAGAAGTAAACAAAGAATCAATAGCGTCATATTTGGAGAAAACCAAACTTCCAGAAATCTCGGAAGCTTGGAGAAATAAGTTGAACAGTGAAGTAACTGACGAGGAAATAAGTAAGGCAATACAATCTGCAAATCTAGGAAAGGCGCCAGGGCCAGATGGACTTACGGCTAAATTCTATAAGACAATGGCTAATGAACTGGCACCATTCCTAAAAGAGGTGATGAATGGGGTTTTAAGGGATCAAAGGATTCCAGACACTTGGAGTCAAGCGAATATATCATTGATCCCAAAAGAGGGCCTAGACCTGACTAACGTGAAAAATTATAGACCTATATCGCTACTCAATAATGACTATAAAATTTTTGCGAAGATATTGGCGGAGAGATTGAAGGGGTGGCTCTCGGAAGTCATAGAGGAGGAACAAGCAGGCTTTTTGCCAGACAGACAAATAAGAGACAATTTAAGGACAGTGATCAATGCTATTGAATATTATGACAAGCGTTGTGACAAAGAGGTTGGTTTCTTCTTTGTAGACGCTGAAAAAGTGTTTGACAATTTAAACTGGGACTTTATGTTTGCCACTATGGAAAAGCTACAATTGGGAGAAAGATTCATCAGAGCAATTAAGGAAATTTACAGAGACCAGACTGCAGCAATCGTGGTGAATGATGAATTGACCAAGAAATTGACGATAAGTAAAGGAACAAGACAAGGTTGCCCGTTATCTCCATTGTTGTTCATTTTAGTATTGGAGATTCTGATGATACAAATACGTCAAGATGAGGAAATTCGTGGAATAAAAATAAAGGACTATTCATATAAGGTCAGAGCATTTGCGGATGACATAATGTTAATTGTAGAGGACCCATTGGAGAACATGCCAAGAGTGATAGATAAGATCAAGGAGTTTGGAGACTTGGCAGGTTTCTTCATTAACAAAAAGAAGTCAAAGATACTATGCAAAAACATGACTAAGCAGAAACAACAATTGTTAATGGAAACAACGGATTGTGAAGTAACAAGTAAAGTGAAATATTTGGGAGTCGAATTAACTGCAAAGAACATAGACCTATTCAAAAACAATTATGAAAAACTATGGACTCAGATAGAGAGAGACTTGATTAAATGGAATAGATTGAATTTGTCATGGTTGGGCAGGATTGCAGCAGTTAAGATGAATGTGTTACCAAGAGTAATGTTTTTGCTACAGACAATACCAATCATCAGAGACTCCAAACAATTTGAAAAATGGCAGAGGAAAATATCAGATTTTGTTTGGGCAGGCAAGAAGCCTCGAGTGAAAGTGAAAGTTTTACAAGATGCAAAGGAAAGAGGCGGAATGCAACTGCCCAATCTGAGACTTTATCATGATGCAATCTGCCTAGTTTGGTTGAAAGAATGGATGACATTAAGGAACAAGAAACTATTAGCCCTAGAGGGATATAAAAAAATATTTGGATGGCACGCATATTTATGGCATGACAAAGTAAAGGTCAACTCGATGTTCCTGCATCACTTTGTTCGGAGAAGTCTATACATAATCTGGAAGAAGTACAGAATTTATCTACAAGAAGGAACTCCTTTGTGGGTGGTTCCATATGAGGTGATAGACCCGAGAGCTGTTGATAATGAACAACAATGTTTAACGTACAAAGAAATAACTAAAACTGAAGCATCCAAACTCAGAATAAAGACACAAGAGGAACTATCACCTAACTACGACTGGTTCCAGTATAGACAGATCAGAGACTTATATAATTCGGACTCTGTAAAGGGAGGTATACGAATAGAGAATTCGGAACTAGAGCAGACCCTTCTTAAAGAAGATAAGAAAAGAATATCCAAGGTATACCAAGTACTGTTGAAGTGGTATACCGAGGATGAGATAGTTAAAACACAAATGGTGAAATGGGCTATAAACTTTAATAAAGAAATAACAATGGAGGCATGGGAATACTTGTGGAAAACTACAATGAAGACAACGACATGTACTAATATCAAAGAGAACATCTACAAAATGATCTATCGTTGGTACATGACACCAAAGAAGATTGCGCTAGGGAATTTGAATACTTCTAATAAATGCTGGAAATGTAAGAAGCATGAGGGCTCCCTCTATCATATGTGGTGGTCGTGTGAGGTAGCTAGGCAGTACTGGGGGGAAATAATAAGAGAAATGAGTGAAATTTTACAATTTCAAATTAATAAGAACCCAGAACTCCTGCTACTGAACTTGGGAATGGAGGGAATTCCAGCCCAATACAGGACGTTGATATTTTATATGACAGCAGCAGCTAGACTTTTGTATGCGCAAAAATGGAAAGTACAAGAAGTGCCAACTATTGAAGATTGGATTTACAAATTGCTGTATATGGCTGAAATGGATAAGATGACAAGAAAACTGAGAGATCTGGACTCAGGGCAGTTCAACACAGACTGGGAGAAGCTGAAACAATACCTGGAGAAGAAATGGGAGGTGGGAGGAAAACTGTGGCAGTTTGAGAACTACTGAAGCATTGAAGTAGAGGGGGGAGACTTTACCGGGGGGAGAAGAGATAAATGCGAATTAATAAGCAGTCAGATTAATAAATTGATATATATATAGATATATATAGGTTAACAAACAGAACATAGAGAAAATAATTAATTATAAGGACTAAATATAAGGATTGATTAACTAACAATATTTTCTTTCTTTCTGGTAAGTTTTGTACCAAACTGAATGTCTGAAGATATAGATGGGTCAAATTGATTGACTACGTGGGGAGAGATATATAGAATTATTATAAAAAGATAGAATGAGTAATATATAGAGAATAAGTCAAATTGTTTGATATAAACGAATGTATGATCTATATGGTTTATGATATATAGAAATATTTGAAATTGAAAAATGGGATAAATTGTTTATCTAAGATGGAAACAAAGACTTACAGTTTGGGCATACAATGTTAAAAATAGTTAAGGATGTACTGCTTAGAATAATGGAGAATATATATTTGTTTTAGATAGAGGAAGTTAATAAAAGTAAGGGAAAGGGGACAAAGGGTTGGAAAGCTGTTGGAAGTCAACAAAAAGGGGGGGAAAGGGAGGGGGTTAGAGATGAAAAAATTGGGGAAAATTGAATGTAAATGTGAAAATAATGGATTCTAACCCAATAAAAAATTTTCAAAAAAAAAAAAAAAGGCATCCCAAACTTTATCAGTTGGTACTTCTTTATTCACGTTGTATTGTATGAAGAACTTTGTCTCTCTTCTCAACATCTCCATATTCTCTCCTTCCTGTAGCAAGTCCTCATTTATTCTCCATGCTTTCCTTTTTCTCCTCCTCCCTAATTTCCACATGATTGGGTTATGATCTGAGCCTACCATCGGCATTATTTCTACCTCCTTAGTCCATAACGCTAAGTCTTTTGAGGCCCAGATCATATCAATTCTCAATAGTGTAGAATGCCTTGAAGAGTAAAAAGTAAATTGTCTACTTTTAGGATTTTCTCTTCTCCATGCATCTTCTAAAGTCTCCTGTTGTATCAGCTCAAAAAAAAGCTTTGGTAATAGTCCTCTTTTCTTTTGTGCAGTTGATGTCTTTTTATCTAATTCCAAGTTTGTCACTCCATTGAAGTCTCCAGCAAGAATTATCTGGTCGTCTGAAAGATCGTCTAGTTGCTTCCTCAAATCCTCAAAGAAGCTTTCTTTTGCACCGTTAGGTGCATAAACTCCGACTACCAACACTCTCTTTAAGTTCCATGTACATTCCACTGCTATAAATCTGGCTTCCACATCTTTCATTACAAATTTTGGCTGTAGCTCCTCTTTTATATACAACACCACTCCTCTTTTTTTCTTATTGGAGGCCGCTACAAATTCATTGCCCAATTTTCCCAATTTTAAATATTTTGCATCCTGCTTTCGAATATGGGTCTCTTGCAAACTGACAATGTCACATTTTTGTTTTAATAGCCAGTGGAAAATACTTTTTCTCTTATTCGGTGAATTTAGTCCATTTACATTCCAAGATAAAACTTTACATTCCATATTCATAATCTTGTTGGTAAGTCCTTTTCATTGTCCCTTATAAATCGCTCCATCTCTCGCTCAGATCTGATACGCTTTTTTGCCCCTCCAAATTCAAAGGACACACCTTCTGGTAGCTCCCATCTGTACCTGATTTTCATGTCCTTCAAAATCTGAATTAGCACTTTGTATTTTTTCCGATCTAATAGCACTGATCTGGGTAGTTCCTTCATTATGATAATCGTCTTGCCATCAATCTCCAATGGATCTTGAAACTGTTTAGTCACAATCTTCTCTTTCATATTTCGTGTCGTAAACTGCACAATCACGTCTCTTGGTAATTTCCTCTGGGTTGCAATTCTCGAGTTTACATGATATGCCACATCTAGGATAGCCACAACTTCCTCCTCCTCCTTCCCCAGGTATTCAGCTAACACCTCAGTCATCTGTTCTTGCGCTGTCTTTCCTTCCACTTCCGGCAAGCCGCGAAACCTCAGCTGCTTCTCCATGTGTTTACTTTCCGCAACCGCCATTCTTCCCCTCATCAGTCTCATCTCTGTTTGTTGCGTGTCTGCTAAATTCTCCATCGCGCCTTCTACTGCTTTAACTCTCTGCTGCGTTCCTTGTAATTCATTTTGTATTGTTTCCATACCTTTCTTCACTTCTGACAGCTCCGATTTTACTGTCTGTTTAACCTCTTTAATCAGCTCCAATTTCGTGTCCTTAAGTTCTTTAATCACTTCTAAAAGTTTTTTGTCCAGGTTTTCTATTGCCGATTGCCACTCTTTTTTCGACATCGTGGGGCTTGCTTTGGCTCGCTCCCATGAGTCCGCTCTCTTCCTTAACTCCGTGGCGTAAGATTTAATGTCTTTTTATTTCAAATATCCCGGTCTTCTTGCAGAAATTAATTTTTAAAGAGTCCAAAATGTCGGGCGTCTTTTCTCTATGGTTCCTCTATGATTTTTGTAATCCAAAATGGCTTACTTCCTTTTCCGCTGAAGCCGCGACACTTCCCCTTTCAAAGATGGCGATTCCCTTCTTCCTGCCCTCCAGCAAGGGCCGCTTCTCTCCAGCAACTCTATTGTTATTATGTACTTCCTGTCTCCCGACTTCCCACAGTAGGTCTCGCGATGGTATCTTTTTCTCACAGCTCCATAACCGCAAGTATTCAAAACAATAGTCCAATTTCTTTAATAACTTCTTTAAACTTAGTCTTTTTTCAAATACAACTCTTGCCGAGTCTTCCCCTCCTTATTATTAGCCTGCTGCAGTTTGAAAATCTACTTTTATTCCTCTTTACTTTTAGCAATCTGTCCCGTATCAGAAGATAGTGATCTTTACCTTCTCATTCACTTTTCTCAGGTTGTAATCGCTGTTTCGATTTTAATTTCTCCTCTCCACTTCTTCCCCCAATCGAAGCTTGGGTATGTAGGTCTTATGCCAGCCGAATTGGCCCCAGAACTGCCGCAGAGATCGTAGCCGACCTGTCGCAGGGTGGGACCTCAAGGATCGGGAGGGGACCCGTTGCGTAGAGCCCCCCCTCGTCCGAGATCTAACACACCCTAGGGTCTTGAGCGTTCTTTGCCTGCTCTCCGCCTGAGAGCAGTCAGCCGCAGGCTGTTTTCCCCCCGCCGGCCGCTTAAAACGGCAGTCCGGTCAGCTCCGCAAGTAGAGCTGCGTCAGACCTCCATGAATCCCAAACCGGAAGTCCTCATAGGATAGTTTCATGGTGTGGTGCTGGAGGTCTGCTGCTCCACCTCTTAGCTTTTAACCTCTGCGGTCCTGCAAGGTTCCCTCTTGTCCCTTGTGCTTTTTAACGTCCACGTGTAACCACTGGGAGAGATCCCCTAGAGATCTGGGCTGAGTTGCTGCCAATATACTGATGACTCAGCACTATCTAGTGGTTCCAGCAGATACCAGGGAAGCCATGCAGTTTATGGATAGATGGCTAACCTGCTGCAACGTTATCCTGATAGAATAGAGTTCCTACTGGTTGGGGATGGGGTTTGCACTCCCCATAAAGAAGCAGGATATATAGTGTAGGAGTGCTGCGGATCCAGGCCTCCAGTTCAATAAACAGGTGGCAGCGGTAGCCAGGAAAGCCTTTCCCCAGCTTTGGCTCTTTCTGGGGATTAGGGGTCTCAAAGGGATACCTCAGTGGAGGGATAGGAACGAATTTACTACTATGTGCTGCTTTGGGTATAATCCTACCAGGTAGCTCTCTGTTGTTATCTAATGTATCAGTCTTGGAGGTGCTTATTCTTTGTTTCAGCTTTCCTTCACCTCTGTGTTGGATTTCTGCTCGTTTTAAATCTTTGCAAACTTGTGTTGATAGACCCAATTCTTATTGAAACGTCCTTATTGAAAAGTTCTTGAAATTTACTGTACTCACACTGCATAATCCGCCTTGAGTTTCATTGAGAAAGACGGTCGATAAATAACAAAAAATTTACAAGATCTATATTAGATTTCTGTAATGTACTCTACATGGGGATGCCCTTGGAGACTGCCTGGATGCTACAATTGGTACAGAATGCTGTGGCCAGAATGTTGACTAGATGGGTCTTAGGGACCGTATCACTCCCGTCTTGTTCCACCTACACTTCCAATCTGCTTCTAGTACCAATACAGGATGTTGATACTGACTTTTAAGTCGTATATGGCTTTGGGCCTGCATACTTTACGGACCTCCTACTCCCGCATGAATCTATCCGTCCACTGCAGTCATTTTTTGGAGGCCTTGCTTTGGGTGCCCCTTCTGACTGAGGCAAGCCGGGTGGCAACCCAAGCAAAAGCCTACTCTGTCAGGGTGCTCAACCTTTGGAAATCCCTAGGAAGATGCGCCCGTCACCCTCCATCGTCTTCCACCAGTAGGTGCAGACTTTTTGGTTTTGTTTGGTGCTCCCTCTTTAACTGTTACCAGCCCTGCTTCCTGTTTGTGTTGTTAATGTGTGTTTATATATTTTATTGAATAGTTTAAATGTTTTATATATACCTGCATTTTAAATGCTGTGGTTAAAGTCCTGATGTTTTAGTGTGGAAATATTTTAATGCTTGCCACTTTGGGCACCATTTTTGGGTGAGAAAGTGGCATAGAAATGTTTTAAAGAATAGCTCAAAATACAGGGAGGATTTATCGAACGAGGACGAAGGGTAATTAAAAGTGGAACCATATATATATATATATAGGTAACATATTTTAAAGCGGGAACAACAGAGGTGATAGTATTTCACACTCTGCTGCTCAATCCTCCTGACAAACCTCTCCTTTAAATGCTTCCTGTAACTCGTTTCCCTCACAAACTCCCTCAGGGGCCCAATCCCACAGGGCTGCGCAACTCATCCCAGGATTATTGGCTCTCCCCACCTCCTTCCCCCGCCTCCTCCTTCCCCATTTTCAGATGCTAGAATCTGAACTCCATCCATCTTGGTCTATCCTGGCCACCGATTAATGCAAGGCCCAGCAGCAAGCAGAAAATGGTGGACCCCTAGTGTGGGGCTAGGATGGTGTAAAATCACCAGGGATACGTATGTCTGGTGGGTTCAACCCCCTGGCTACCGTTCCAGGCGCTGATCACAGCCACTCAGACCCTTCCAGCAGCCCTCCTGGGAGGTTGAACAACTTTATTTTGAGACTCACCAGTCTCCGGGTTCTTTACTCTGAGGGATCTTGCACACAGTCAATCAGACACAAAGCTTAAATATAAATGTTGTTTATTAGCTTAGAAGAGTGTATGCAGGGTGCAGGAACCACTCTGTTAAGGCACAAGCAAAAGGCAATTAAAATAAGAAACAACTTCCTCTATTCCTGTGTAAAACTAACTGACTAAACACCAGGCTGGCTAACTTGCATTTCTCTGAAAGGCTTGAGTGCTCCTACAACACAGTCCAAAACCCAAGCCAGGCAGCTCTGGTCATTTCAGGCCTGACAGGGCGTAAAGTCTCTCACATGCTGGTGGCAAGATGGTCAAACCAAATCCTAGCAAGAGTAAAGCCAGATTCTGGGTGCAGCAAGGAGAAAACTTTTCTAGCAGGGATAGCCAATCAGAAGTCACTTGCTATCAGCGTTGCTAGGCGTTGCTAGGCTGAGACAGGAGGAGGACGTGCAAGAACCAAGATTCCCTTTCTGTCAAGGCCACCTTGTCTGGGCAACGGCACACAGGTGCAACTAATTAACGGGGTGGCAGGCCAAAACTGGACCCCAGAGGTCTTTGGAGCCTGAACAAAAATGCTCAAAATAGGCTTGTATGTGGACTTCTAGACAACATATAATGTTGCCATCTCTGGATAGGGAAATTCCTGGAGATTTGGGGGCAGAGCCTGGAAAGGGTGAATTTGGGGAGGAGAGGGAGGTCAGCAGGGATGTGATGCTGTAGAGAAGCTGCCATTTTCTGCTGTGAATAGGATGTACTTCAACAAAGACAAGTGCACAGTATTACATCTGGGCCACAAAAATGGGAAGCACAAATACTGGATGGGGGATACACTTCTGGGCAGTAGTGTATGTGAAAGGGATCGTGGGGTAAGAGTGGACTGTAAACTAAGTATGAGCAGTCAGTGTGATGCGGTGGCAAAAAAAGGCTAATTCAATCTTGGGTTGTATCAAAGGGGCCATAGCATCAGAATCGCAGGAGGTCATAGCCCCTCTCTAGACTGCCTTGGTCAGGCTGCACCTGGAGTATTGTGTGCAGTTCTGGAGGCCTCACTTCAAAAAGGATGTGGCCAAAATCGAGAGGGTGCAGAGGAGAGCGACGAGGATGATCAGGGGTCTGGAGACTGAGCCCTACGAGGAAAGGCTGAGGGCCTTGGGAATGTTTAGTTTGGAGAAGAGGAGGTTGAGGGGGGACATGATTGCTCTCTTTAAATATTTGCAAGGCTGTCATTTGGAGGAGGGCAAGGAGCTGTTCCAGTTGGCAGCAGAGGGTACGACCCGAAGCAATGGGCTTAAATTACATGCACAAAGGTACCGGCTGGATATTAGGAAATACTTTTTCATGGTCAGAGTAGTTCACAAGTGGAATCAGCTGCCTAGGAAGGTGGTAAGCTCCCCCTCACTGGCAGTTTTCAAGAAGAGGCTGGATGAATATTTGTCAGAGATGCTTTAGGCTGATCCTGCATTGGGCAGAGGGTTGGACTAGACGGTCTGTATGGCCCCTTCCAACTCTATGATTCTATGAATTACAACTGATCTCCAAATTACAACTGATCTCCAGACTGCAGAGATTAATTTGGAAGAACTCCAGATCCTACCTGGAGGTTGTCAAAGGCAGCTCTAGGCCCATGTACTGTGTGCACAATGCCTAACATAGCTGCTGTGGACCGTCTCAGCATAAGGCATTTGGTGTATTCTTAAAGATATATGAGTGAAACGACATGAATCCAGGAAGCAGAGAAAAATGAGATGTTTTGGTCTGAGTTTTAAAGAATCGGCCCTGGTGCAACCTGTGACTCCCAGGTTGTGCTGGAAATGATGTCATCAGCTGAGGACGTGGGCATGCCATGTGCACATGAAAATACCTGCCTCTGCACCATCCCACCAGTTGCCAGGAGGGAGGGACCCGGCAACCCTGAAAGAACACTTTTCTGCAATCACCCTTTCATTATTATTACCTACTACAGCACAGCAGGTTATCTGCAGTGGCGATGTGGGTGTATCTAGACACATTTAATTGCAGGAGGAAATCTCTTGTAATAGTGAAGGTTACTTGATACACATAAGCACATTTTCAGGTGGCAGTTGGTGCGAAACCCACAAAATCAGTCGTCCTGTGATTAGAGTATGCTTCCTGAGGAGAGGCAGCTCAGCTTTTGCCCTTTTCTGCCTCTTGTATCCCCCCAAAGGTACCAGTACCAAGGTTTTTGGAGTGGGTGGGCTTGGCAGTGACCTAGGCTCTCTCCTTTTTGCCTCCACCCGCCTGTGAGTCCTTCCTTGGCCCACTCGCAATCTCACCCAGCTCCTGCAGTCACAGCTGCCCACACTGCCAACATACCTTCTCCTCAGCGGTGCTGGAAAGAGGGTGCAGCTCGGAATGCCACTGCCAGGGCTCCTTTGTGCACCACCCAGCGCCCTGCTCCAGCTGTGCTGGGCAGCTGATGCAGCTCGGAGCAGAAGTGACAGAGCACTCAGAAGCAGGCATCAGAGGAGATCACGAAATAATGGATTAGAGCACATTCTACTGAGTGATACACATCTGTTCTAGTGAACTCTGTATGAACTTTATTGTAGTTTTTTTCTACACAGGTCCTCTTTTATCTTTGGGAGCCAATTAAAAATATTGAGCAGTAGCAGATAAATGTTATCTAACTGTAGAATGGGCCAACAATGATCTGCTCACTTAAGTTTTCCTGTCATCTTTACTGATTTATATCGCTTATCTTGCAGCTGGACATAGTGTCACTTTTTGGCTAGATAGAAGGCCATATGATTGAAAATATAATTAATTAAGTCTCAGACCAATCACACTTTATCTATGCTTTCACATGAAAAAAGATCTTAGAATTGCACATAAGATAACATATAAGAGTGCCAACCCAGATAGCAGGTCAGGGGTTTGAAGGTCTAGGTAAGAAACTTATTCTTGTAATGTAGCATAAGCTTTTGAGAACCACAGTTCTCTTCGTCAAATGCATGTGACGAAGAGAACTGTGGTTCTCAAAAGCTTATGCTACAGTAAAGTTGGTTAGACTTAAAGGTGCAACTGGATTCTTTACTATTTTGCTACTACAGACTAACATGGCTAATTCCTCTGGATCTATTGTAAAGTGTGTTATGGGACCTTCGATGCATTTCATAGCAAATCCGATTGATTTAACTGAGAAATGTCAGGAGGCTTGATTCTTGTTGCCTTCATCTGCTCCATCTTTGTAGGTTTTATCTGAATAAGCATTTATATTTTGATACCTTGCTTTCTTAAAAAGAGTAGAACTTATTTTAATAAAAGAAATTGTTAAATTCTTAAGAGGAGTCTTTGCATCTTGGTGGGGAGAGTATTGCAAAAAGAACCCTATACATTATTTTGCATTGACAAAATATTGTCTCTCTTAAAGGAGCAACAGCTGTTTTCAAGAACGCACTTCAACGACTGAATGCTGGTCAGAGTTTAAAGATAAACTCTTTACACTGAATAGTGGGAAACCCTAATGAGACCCAAATAAACACTCCATTACTAGGAGGTGCATGAGCAGAGAGTCGGCAGCAGTAGAACCCACCAAAAGCCACCCACCGTCCCTGGCAGCGGCCTCACCTTGCCATTTGCTGAGGCCAGCCTTGCCCTCTCACTGCCATGATTTCAGGATTTGCAGCTGTAGGATTAAATTCACCATGGTCTTCAGCTAGGCCAGATAGTTTTTTTTAAATACCATTTCAGTCTGTCCTATCAATCGGCTTATGCCTTGACAGAGCATTTTCTCAGTTCTGCTGTTCCTGACGAGTTTTATCCATTAAGGGGCTTAATAAAAGTAAAGTAGTCCAAAGCGTTCATTTTTCAAACATTGCTTTCAAGCGTCTTTAATATACTCGCCCCTCCTTTTTTTTTTGCCTTGCGGGCCTTTCATTTCCGTTCCTGCTTTTATTTGGATCCAGTTTCCCTTCAATGATTATTGCGCTTCGCTCTCCGGGTGGCACTACAATTCCCAGAATCCCTCTGCAGCCCGAGGGAGGATCGCCGGAATTCCAGGAATGGGCGTAAAAGCAGAGGCTCTTGGGGGGTGCAGCTCTGGGAGTCCTTTAATCGGCTGGAATCGCCTCTCCCTCTTTTTCCGTACTCGAGGGGAGAATTTGGATTTCGCCTGTTTGCAGGAAAGGTGAGTTGATTCCCCCGAGAGAGATCGGGGAGGGGGGAGGGGCGAGTCGGGCCAGAACTGAATGGAAAAGGGGCAGGGAGGGAGGGCGCACTATGGAGCAGGCTGGAGGGGGGCAGTGCAAGGCTTCCCTGGCAAGATGTTTGCACGCAGTTTGCTCTTTTCTCCCAGGCTTAAATAAGTGCCATCCAACCAGCCCCGGCTGATCCTGATTACTAATAGATCAAGATGGGTAGCCGTGTTTGTCTGTAGCAATAGAAAAGAGCAAGAGGCCGCTAGCACCTATAAAACCGATCTCATCAGATCGCTGAAGCTAAGCAGGGTCGCCCTGGTTAGTAATTGGATGGGAGACCTCCAACGAAGACCAGGGTTGCAGAGCCAGGCAATGGCAAACCACCTCTGTTAGTCTCTTGCCATGATAACCCCACCAGGGGTCACCACAAGTCAGCTATGACTTGAGGGCACTCTTCACCCCCAGCAGTAGAAAAGAGCAAGAGTCCAGTAGCACCTATAAGAGATAACAAAATTTGTGGTAGGGTATGAGCTTTGGTGAACTGCAACTCACTTTTTCAGAAAGCTCATACCCTACCACAAATTTTGTTAGTCTTATAGGTGCTGCTTATTACTAATAGAAAGAATACTTCCCTAAATCCATCCACCCCTTATAATACAGCAGTTTGCCAGCAGTATAAATATTCTCTTCCTTTTAAAGAGTTTTTTTCTTTTAAAATACAAATCTCTTGGATGCAGAAGCTTGCTTGCGGTTCAAGGGCATGCTGTACAGTCTGCGATTGTTACTAAATCTTCAAATACCTGTAAAACATCTATGAAGGAGTATGCTTGAGCTTGGCTGTGTAGGCCCTGCATCTCTCATGTCCCAAAGTCCAGTCTGAACAGGTCTTAGGTTTGTTATTTCAAAAAATAGGACAAAAATCAAGGTGGTTGCAATCAACCCAGCTTATGTTTGTTGAATTGGATGCAAGCTTTTGAGTATCACAAAACTCCTCTTCAGACAAAGATGTTTAAAGCAGAAACATTGCATGAAAATGCCATCTTCACTGATTTGTAGACTTTGTTTTCATTGGCCTTGTTGTCATTCTTACATATATCAAGCTACAAGGCCATAGAACAGCATAAATCAGACCTTTAGAATTACAGTGTACAAAAGATTTTATGTAATCGTTTCTACTTAGAGAAATACATTCTTTTTTAAGGCAGAGAGCACACTGAACATTTACCAGAAGGAGAATTGCCCTTTGGAATTCCCCCCTTCATCTATCAGAGTTTTATCTGGAGTACGTTTGCTTATTTTGCTCCTGGCTAACATATCTTGAAGGTTCCTGGCACACTTAAGGATGAACAACGGGAGAGACTTCCACATGGAAATCCCAGATAAGGGATGCCAGTTTTTTCCAGTATCCCCCTAACATTCACTTATGTGTGGTCATACATAAGAGGAATCACCATTCTATCTGTGGTCCTGTCTCTGCTCCAGAGTGTTAACAAAGATACGTGTGGGATACTCTTTGCTTTTAAAAAGGCCAGTTTTAGATACTAGAAGAGTAACCTCTAAGCTTCAGCTGTTCCATTAGTACATTAGCTTGCCTTAAAAAGTCTGAATCAAGGTTGCAGTATGTTCTTAGCCTCAACATTTCAGAGTAAGGCAAATAATTTTTCAGGTGATAAGGGTGGAAGCTGTCCCCAGCCAAAAAAGAGTTTACATCTGTAAACATCAGTGTGCATTTTCCTTCCTTAGCACCACATCAGCAAGGAAGTAGACCTCTCGTGTATCAAATTTGATAATACAGTAGTATGAAGGGTGCTAATAAACTGACCAAACTGTACCAGGAATTCCTCCCAGCCTTTCTGGATGATAAAATATCGTCTTATAAAGGATGATGTAATTCCTGTAAGCATTAGTATCACTCAGGAGAAAAAGGTTATTTTCAAGTCTGGAGCAAATTTACAACCCATCTCTGTGACTGAAATCTGCCAAAAGAATTGATCTTGAAATCAGAGGAAAAAAATGTAACGGGCTGCAAAACTGCTCAAAAATGTCCTGCAAAAAGGTCTAAGGCCTCATCCTGTGGGATATTTGTGTACAAAGAATGTATGTCCCATGTCACAAAAAAACTCAGATGCCATTTGAACAGTATTAATGTGATTTTAAAAATCCATTGTCTCCTTAAAATATGACTCAATTTTAGGGGCACAGGTTTTTAAAAAAATATTCCCAATACTTAGCCAGGGGTTCAAAAATGGAGCCACTGTCTGAGACTATAGATCTGCCAGGCACCGGAAAAGTGCTGCTATATATTTTGGGCAAGAGATAAAACCGTGGCACCTTCCTTTCAGTTTCCAGGAGGAAATCATGTATAGATTAATTTATATCCAAAATCTTAACCATTTCTCTATATACACAGTGCTTCTTTTATAATGTATTGTACTGTTTAGTTGCCTATATGTCTTCCTGGTATAGTCATTCCTATCCCACACAGCACCGCCCTTATCCGCCAGTTAAAAATAACATGCCTGGAGTACACAGCTGCCCTAAGGATTCGTTTTCAAATTTACCCAGTTTGTGTTATACTGGTATCTTTGTATGTTCCAATTTTTTAAGTTCTTCCAGAACAAAGTCTTGAAAAAACTAGTATTCTTGACCGCAGCAGGGGAGTTAAAAGTGGAGCTAGAGTTAAAACCAATGTTATTTAAGAGGCAGGGGCTTCTTCCTCCTTATCATTAAAGAAATCAGCATGTTTTTATATATATATAATTGCTGAATTTCTGTCATTATTTTTAAAGAATTATGTTGAGGTTTTGGAACAAACAAGAAATGCTTCCTTAATACATGTATTTCTGATTCTGAAAGGCTAACCGTAGAAAGATTAACTTATCTGTGGGTTGTTGTGGATTATTTCTGGGCTGTATTGCCGTGGTCTTGGCATTGTAGTTCGTGACATTTCACCAGCAGCTGTGACTGGCATCTTCAGAGGTGTAGCACCGAAAGACAGGGATCTCTCAGTGTCAATCCTCTTCAATCCTGCCTTGGGCTCCTGAGGTCTGTGCCCCTTGCCTGCTTTCCCTTAAAAATAACTATCATCAGTTTTCCTATATAAGGAGTAGTCCAATTGGTGGAAAAGGAAAGAAACGAGTCTTCAGATGTTCTGCCACCCAAAGAATTGCTCTTATCAGTTTCAGGAGTCATGTCTATGGTTCTATCAAAGGATACAGATTTCTTACTTAAGTAAATTAATAAATATAGACTGAGATGAGGGGCAAATAAAGGATAAGCTGCTGAGGGGAGGGGGGTTCAGAAAGGAGGCATCTGCACCAAGGGGAGAGGCAGCAAGAGGAACTGGCAGGGCGGCTGCTGCGGCTCCACTTGGCTAGCTTACCTTGGCTGAGATCCCAGGCTGGTGGGATCTCCCGCAGTTGCGCCTGCTGCTGCTTGTTCCCGAGATAGCCCTGCGCCCACCAGTCCACTTAGGGGGCAGTACACTAAGGAGAGAGTGTGTCCACAGGGCTCACAGGAAGGAAGGAAGTCCCAAGAGCCTGGCGCGGGCGCAGAAGTGGGATTTGCTCCCAGGGAAATGCACTGTGGGCTTCTGCCGGGCATGCTACAGTCTGATCCAGGGCAAGGCAGTGTGGCCCGATTGTTAACAGGCCACGGACCGGGACCGGTCCGCAGCCCGGGGGTTGGGGACCACTGGTCTAGTGGGTTTGAAGGAGAGAAGGACATAGGGAAAGGTGAGAATATAGAGTTTGCTACAAACAGGGAAAGAGGAAATAGTGTGAGGAAAGGGATACAGGGGAAAGTGAAGTCCCCCCTAGAAGTCCTTGCAGGTTTCCCACCATGCAACTGGGCCGGCTCAGCTGGCTCCATGCAACTGGGCTGTAGGGAGAGGGTCAGCTGTGGAACTCTGATTGGTGAGCTGTGGAACTCTGTGTTCTGAGGCAAAAACCAGGTCAAGGAAACTGCAGACAGTTGAAGAAAGGCGGTAACTGGATTTAAAGTAATTAAATACCATAGCGAAGCACAGGTGTCCACCTAGCCTTCCTATATAAGAAGTAATTTGTATTGGTGGAACAGGAAAGAAATGAGTCTTCATGTGTTCTGCCACCATGTTCTGCTGCATGATCTTTTTCTGCTCCCCCTTAAAGGGCTTTGTGTCCCGGGGCCGTTCCTCGACTCTCAGCTGTATCGAAGGGAAATACTCTTCTTCCAGAGCTCTGAGGAAACGGGAAGATGTGAAGAGGCCCTCTTGTCAGGTAAGAAAGAGGAAACAAAGCGAGAAAGGCAAGTATTTAGGACTTTCTGTGTACAAAATTCATCTGCTCCATTTTATTGAATCGAGGAGTAAATCTGAGTAAAAGTGTCCCGTTTTCATAGTGGCTTTTCCCATGGATGCAACTCCCAATCCAAACTAGGCAGGACAGCGAATGTGTGGCCTCTGCAAGAAACAGCAGCTCCATGTCTGGTTCCTTCCCCCTCTCTTCTTTCATGACCTCAACTCAACACCACCTTCTGCCGGGTGGAGGAGTTGTAGCTCAGTGGTTAGAGCCCTGGCTTTGCATGCAGGAGGTCCCAGGTTCGACCCCCACCATCTCCAATTAATGGATCTCAGAGAGGAGGTGCTGGGAAAGTCCTTTCTGTGCCTCAGACCAAGGTGGATAATAGTCCTGAGACCTGAGTCAATGGCAGTTTGGCAGATGAACCAGTGGTCTGACTCAGTATAAGGCAGGATCACGAGTTCAAATTCTACCCCTGAATCCCTGGCAAAGGTTGCTTCCATCCAAACTGAGGCTATGCCCTGTTTGCTGTCATTGCTGCTGTGAATGCAAAGGACAACAGAACCAGTCCACATAGATTTTCTCCATTCTTTCCCCTCCTGCCCACCTTTCCCTCCTGCCCCACATTGCCACTGGTGGGCTTTTTGCCTGTATTAACAATCATTGATCGGTATATCTCAGTAGTATTTTTATGCTGGAGGAATATACTGAGGACCAACAATTTTTTTTAAAAAATGGCAAAAAGCCTGAAGGAGAATGGGGAATGATGGGTGTAAAGGGAAACAGAGTGTGGGGGGGGGATGGGGCACCTCCCTTTCCATGCTGGGAAAACGGCCTTTCCATTCCAGATGGCTGAGTTTACACCTCTGAGGGAAAACAACAGCATCCCTTTGATGCACTCAGGCCTTGTTATTGGGCCATGAAATCAGGTGACTCTGAAACCCTGGTCCTCATTGGGTAATGCCCCTTTTGCACATGCGGAGGAAGCCCTGAGAAGGAGCTATCCCTTTGTGTACATGTGCATGAAAGTGTGTACATATGGGATCCTATCAAGACAGAAGGACCCAAGCACCCGTGCCATCCACCCTCTGCCTTCTCCAGTCCAATGGGGGTGCGGGGGTTGACGTACCAAACAGTAAGTTTCCACTTAGCTCAGCAATCTTTTGACTTTTATTTCCTTAGATTAGTTCTGCATTGTATTTACTCTAGAGTTGTGCCTTTGTCATAACAAGGCATGTTTAGATAAAACTCTATTGCTTTAGTTCCAGCTGCACCTTACTGACCACTAGGGGAACCCAGATAACCCCTTGAGCAACTGTACCCCTGGGCAGTGGGTAGCGAAGAAGAGGAAGGAAATTCTCTGTTTACAACAGCCAAATCCCCCTCCACTCACATCCATTCATTGAAACGCAGATGTTGACACTTTCTCACACCTTAAAGAAATGCAGACTGGCAAGTCAGAGGCCCCTCACTGCAAAAACAGTTGAATTGGCATTCTGCCCTCCTTATTGTTCGGTGGTAGTGTTCGTATTCACTTATAGATGCAATCACAAAAAGAGAAGTCCTGTGAAAGCAGCATGCACATGTGCCAAACAACAGACAGCTTGAATATGAATTGAGGACCATGCATAAAATCCTGGACTTGAGAGTCCCCAAGTGCTTTGTAACTTGTATTTCCATTTACACACACCAAAAGGAGATGTTTACATATACTAGCAAAGGAATGTTTTGATTGCTCCCTCCCCTTCCCCTCCTAATTGCCTCTTCCCTCTGCTCTTCTGTGTTTGACCAGTCTCTGTATCAGGCATCTGAAGAAGAGAACTTGATTCTCGAAAGCTTATGCTAAAATAAAATTGGTTAGTCTTAAAGGTGCTACTGGACTCTTTTTGATTTTGCTACCACAGACTAACACGGCTAACTTCTCTGCATCTATTTCCATTTAGAGACCCAGGTTTGAATCCCTGTTCTGCCAGGCCTGGGTCCAGTCACACTCTCTTAGCCTAAGTACCTCACAGGATTGTTGGAAGGATAAAATGAACAAGAGTTGTTTTGGATCCCCATTGGGCAGAGTATAAATGAAGTATGGAAATAAAGAAATAATAAAAGTATTCATTGTTAATGACTATTCTTTATCCCATCAGGAAATTAATGGGAGTCAGAGAGTGGCAGGGAACCAGAAAGGACATCTGTGGTAAGAGTTGGGGGTCCAGAAGCAGAAGAAGAACTTGGGAATCCAGATTTAAGAAAAAGACAGCTGAAAGGAAAAGTGAAGCCCTGTGGGAACAAAAGAAGGAATCAGTTACCTGTCAGCTGAGGAACTCATGTGAGAACCCAGGCAACGACAAAATAAAGAAGGAAAAGAGGAGGAATACATGCTGTCTGAATGGAAAAAGGTTCAGCTACAAATCTAGGGTTATGAAAGAACAGAACATTCAAACAAGAGAGAAGCCATACAAATGCTTGGAGTGTGGGAAGAGCTTCTCTGTGACTAGCAACCTTACTGTACATCAGAGGATTCACACAGGAGAGAAGCCATATAAATGTTTGGAGTGTGGGAAGAGTTTTTCTCAAAATTCCCACCTAACTGTACATCAAAGGAGTCACACGGGGGAGAAGCCATTCAAATGCTCTGACTGTGGGAAGAGCTTCTCTGAGAGTGGCAGCCTTATTGTGCATCAGAGGATTCATACAGGAGAGAAGCCATTTAAATGCTTGGAGTGTGGGAAGAGCTTCTCTAACTATGGCGGACTTGGTTTGCATCAGAGAATTCACACAGGGGAGAAGCCATATAAATGTTTGGAGTGTGGAAAGAGCTTTTCTCAAAATTCCTGCCTAACTGTACATCAAAGGATTCATACAGGGGAGAAGCCATTCAAATGTTCTGACTGTGGGAAGAGCTTCTCTGCGAATCACAAACTTACTGTACATCAAAGGATTCACACCGGGGAGAAGCCATATAAATGCTTGGAGTGTGGGAAATGCTTCTGTGTGAATGGTAGCCTTATTTTGCATCAGAGAATTCACACAGGGGAGAAGCCATTTAAATGCTTGGAGTGTGGGAAGAGTTTTTCGCGAAATTCCTGCCTAACTGTACATCAAAGGATTCACACAGGGGAGAAGCCATTCAAATGCGCAGACTGTGGGAAGACCTTCTCTGAGAATGGCAAACTTACTATACATCAAAGAATTCACACCAGGGAGAAGCCATATAAATGCTTGGAGTGTGGGAAGAGCTTCTCTGTAAATAGCAACCTTACTGTACATCAGAGAATTCACACGGGGGAGAAGCCATATACATGTCCGGAGTGTGGAAAGAGCTTCTCTCTGAATAGCAACCTTACTGTACACCAGAGAATTCACACCGGGAAGAAGCTATATAAATGCTTGGAGCATGGGAAGATCTTTTCTCGGAATGACTACCTAACTGAACATCAAAAGATTGACAGAGAGGAATCTTTATATAAGTGCTTGGAGTGTGGGAAGAGCTTCAATGACAGTCCATGCCTAATGGTACATTGCAGAGTTCACACACTAGAAAAACCATATGAATGTTGTGTCTGTAGCAAGAACTTTTCTCAGAAATTGACATATATTCAACATAAGAGGGTGCCCACTGGGCACAAGCCTTATAAATTCTCAGATTGTTGCAGGAGCTTTTCTGATAAATTAAGCCTTATTGATCATAAGAGTTCATACTGGGGAGAAACCATATAAACATTTTAAGTGTGGAAAGTGCTTCTGACAAATACACAACCTTGCCACACACAAAAATAGGGGTGTTCGATACAGGTTCAGAATTCGGCAAAAATACCAGATTTTACCCAATTCGATAAAATCTGGTATCGCCGAATTAAATCTAGTGTTGCTGAATTGATTCGGTATTACTGAGCTCAAGTTTACCAGATTTATTCAGTAAAATGTGGTTAACTTTGGGAGCTGCAGAAACGTGCTGTTTCTTGTTTTTCCTTTGCTAAGAAAAAGCAAGAACCAGTGCTTTGTGAAGTTCGTGTCTTTTTTTTACCCTCTGGGAGGGGAGGGGAAGGAGTGAATTGCAGCCAGAAGGGGGAAAGGGGGTTGTGAATAAATAAGGGAGGGGGGAGTGTGAGCCAAGCCTTGCTGCAGCTTCCCTTCTCTGTCCCAATGGAGTTCTCAGGAAGGAGAGTGCTATTTTTAAACTGTTGCAAGGAGTTGAATTGGAGGCTTGCCTCATACCTAAACTCCTAAATAGCTGCCCTAGTTTTCTCCTTAGGGAATAATGGAGATTGGAGGTGGCTACAGGCACCTTCTTTGGGGAACCATAAAATGGCCCTCCAGGGTCCAATCTCCATGAATGTGGGGGATTCTTGAGAGGACAGGTAAGAGTAGGCCTCCTCCAAATTCAGTGTATTTTGTATGGAAAATGCCACCTCCATCCTCCTAGAAAGCTCCCTTACTTTTTCCCCTAGGGAATAATGGAGATTGGAGTGGATGGGGGGCATCTTTGGGGAGCCATAAAATGCCCCCCCCGAAGTCCATTCTTCATGAATCTTGGGAGGTAGGTAGAGGACAGGTAGGGGTAGGTCCCACCCTGCAGTCAGGCAAAATCGGCAGCTGCCCATACATGCATATTCTCTATAGTGCCCCCACTTTACAGAACAGCCTGCATGAAAATGGCAGGAAAGTCATCTCTCCTGGGTTTGTGCAAATTGTGCAAAACTGAATTGTATTGTCGAAGGCTTTCACGGCCGGAGAACGATGGTTGTTGGGGGTTTTCCGGGCTGTCTTGCCGTGGTCTTGGCATTGTAGTTCCTGACGTTTCGCCAGCAGCTGTGGCTGGCATCTTCAGAGGTGTAGCACCAAAAGACAGAGATCTCTCAGTGTCTGAGAGATCTCTGTCTTTTGGTGCTACACCTCTGAAGATGCCAGCCACAGCTGCTGGCGAAACGTCAGGAACTACAATGCCAAGACCACGGCAAGACAGCCCGGAAAACCCCCAACAACCATCAAAACTGAATTGTTTAGGAAGGCCTCCTTACACAGATAATAGGGCTGTGCTCTAAAGAAGTGGTTCAGAGTATACTACTGGGTACTGGATAGTTCCGTGTTTTTTAATGTCATATCAGATATGAATCAGTTACATCTGCTTATGATGAATTTTGGCTGGGAAAGGGCTTAATAAAAGTATAGCAGTTCAAGGCTTTCATTTCTAAAATATTGCTGGCCGTTCCATTCAATCCCACTTTTACATAGTCCAGTCTGCATTTTTAAAAATTATTTCCTCTTGCTCTCTGGGCAGGCAGTACAATTTCCAGGAACCCTTGGGAACCTGAGAGAGAATCATGAGGGTTTCCCAGGGATGGACTAGTTTACAAGAAGGCAGGTAAACTGAAAAGCATGGGCTACATTCCCATGACTCTTTTCTTTCCCTCTTTTGGGGGAAACCTGGTGGAATCTGGCAGGGATTCTCCTCTTCCTTGTTTTCCTTGCTTGAAGGCAGAATTTGGCATTTGTGTCTTTGCCAGAAAGGGGAGGTGATGATTTCCTCCAAGAGAGAAGAAGCGGGAGGGAATCCTGCATGAATTGAATGAATGAGAAACAGAGAGAAAGAGCAGGACGAAAGCAGCTGGAGGCAGCAGGCCAAGGCTTCCCTGGTGAGATCTGTGCCTGCGGGCTGCTGTTTTGTCCCAGGCTTGAATAAGTTTTGTTCAACCAGCCCCATTTGATTCCTATCATTAATAGGAAGAATAATTCCCCCTTGAGTTCCTCAGACTCTTACTGCAACCAAACAGCAGTTTGCCTGCAGTACGAATATCCTCCTTTCAAAGAGGTGGTTTCCTTCTGAAACAAATCTTTTTTAAGATGCAGAAGCTTGCTTGCGGGTCGAGCGCACATTGTATAGACCACAACTGTTCCAAACTGGAAATACCTGTAAGTATCAAAGAAATCGGGTGCTTGGGCTTGGCATTCTAGGCCCTGCATCTCGCATGTCCCAGCCTCCAGTCTGAACAGGACTTAGACTTGCTATTAAAAAAATAGAACAAAACCCAAGATGGTTGTAATCAGCCCAGCTTTTGTTAGTTGAATTTAGAGCATCACAGATCTCTTCAGACAAAGATGTGTGTAGCAGAAACACTACATGAAAATGCCATCTCCGTGCATTAGCAGACTGAAACACAGCAGACAGCATTTCCAGAGCATGACATTTAATTTTCATTGCCTCTCGTTTCATAGTCTTTTTTAAAATCCAAATACCGGCTTCTGGGAATCTGCCTCTTCCCGTGTTTATGAATCCTGCAAGATGATTAAATGGGCTGTTTTTCTTTCAGGCACCGCCAGTGTCCTTTGCGGAGGTGGCCGTGTTCTTTACGGAGGAGGAATGGGCTCTCCTGGATCCAGCCCAGAGAGCTCTCTACTGGGAAGTCATGCAGGAAAATTACGAGACTGCGGCCTCTCTGGGTAAGGGTCTTTCCCCTGTATTCGTTGCTAGGGAAGAGAAGGGAGGGATTTCAAGACATGGATTCATCTGTCCTAGAGCAAAAAAAAAACCCATTCCCCTCTCTGTACCGCAGTGCCTCAAAATAAATCCATTAAATATATTTGTGCTCTAAAGAGACCTCTGTCAGTGGTGAAGTTTCTGATAGGAAGAGATGGATGACACCCAACTGAATGCATCTTCGCAGAGCCCCCCTCCATCCCCACTGCAATTCAGGGGAACGCTGCTCTGTTATTTTGGAAGGACCAGTGGCACTTCTTGTGGGTGCAGCTTCAGAAGAGGCATGTCACGGCCAAGTTAGACATTTCCAGAGGAGCAGGCATGTTCGTCCACTGTAGCAAAACAAAATGGAAGCCCAGTGGCACATCGAAGACTAACAACATTTATACCACCAAAAGTGTTCATGAACCAGAGCTCACTTCTTCACATTTAATAAATACTAGAGTAATTTTTCCTCATATTTTGCAATGTCACTTCCAGGGAAGAACCCAGAAACAATGTAGGGTAGCTCTAGGAATTGAGTAGGCAGTGCTCAGAAATACATTTTTTTGAGTCCCAGTACAGCTGCTTTCAATCAAAGTAGTTAATATTCTGTCTTATTAAAAGGTAGGCAGGTTCAGTAGTTCAAATTCCAATCCCCCCTGCCCTCAGGTGTAGCTAGCTTCCAAACAGAGGCCAAGCCTCCTTCCCTTACATTGCGACTAAGCATGTAAAGGAAGTACACACACCCCATACTGTGATTTTCTCCTTTCCCCTCCTGTCCCCCATTCACCCCCATCATTGGCAACTTTTTACCCTTTAAAAATATCAGTATATTCTTATAAAGATACTTTGGCTCCCTCCTGGTCTGTGTTTTCAAATTTGAGCCCTGAAAGGGACCGTGTTCCTTATATACTGGCCATCATACAAAAAATTGCTCCACTTGGAATTACACCATTGATAGAACGAAGATGCTTTCTTTCTCTGTCCCTCATACAGAAGATGGATCCTTGAGAGAAGAGGAAGGCCTTGTGTCAGAAGAAGCACTGGAGAGTTTACAAGGGCGATCTCGAGATAATATTTCCCTCCTGAATGAACTGGATGAAAGTGAGAATCCTTTCTGGCTCCTTCAGGGAAACAGTCAAGGCTTTCCCAGAAAGGATCTCTTTGTTGTATCCCGATGTTCCCTCTAAGCTGTGCAGTGTTGTGAGCCAAAACATTTTTTGCGCGCTAAAACTTGCACAAAAATTTATTTTGTTAGCTGACTTGCATAAAAGTTTTGAGATCGCTTTTTTTAAAAAAAAAGATTGCAACCTACAAACATACAAGAATACAAACATAAAAACAGTTGGCCATCACATAAAACAGTTTTTAGAAGTTTATAACCTCAACCTTATTAATATCTGAGAATTTTTAAACTGTATTTTAAGCATTTTTAAAGAATGCTTTATATGTTATACCTGTAGACAGAATCAAGTCATATTTCATTACAGAAGACTATTTCTTTTTTAATTATTATTTTATAATTACTTTTATTTGTTTTTTACAAAGTTTTCAACTAACAATAGTACTTAAATATACAATACTAGAAACAAAGCCTGTTGTGCAAATAAATACAACGGGCTCTAGAAATCTGGGGCTGGGGTGGGGGTCTGGGAAGGGCTGGCTGGCAGGCAGGGGGGTCTGGGGAGGATTGGCAGGTGGAGTGGCAAGGGGAGTCTGGGGAGGGTTGGCAAGTAGGGGGCAAGGGGGGTCTCAGGAGGGCTGAGATGCAGGAGGAGTCTGGGTCATCGCTTCTGGAGCTGGGTCAGAGGCCTGGGCCCTGAATTGGCAGTGCTCTTTATTTTATTGGTGGTTCGTGTACAAGCAAGGGAACTTTTTGCATGCCTAGAGGAGCGTCCTAGAGACGCAGGACATTGCTGGCTTCCCCCTTCACTCCTCAAGGGGGCAAAACCCATGTGCTGATCAAATGCTGCCAGGGGGTCCTTGTAGCAGGAGGGCAAGTGGAGAAGCTTCCTGTCTGCCAACACAAGGTCTGAGTGCCCTCTTGTAGTTCTGCCAGAAAGGATCTCATTGTTTTATCCTGATGTTATTATATTCTCCTGGAAAAGGTTTGTTTGTTTGTTTGTTTGTTTGTTTGTTCGTTTGTTTGTTTGTTTGTTTGTTTGTTTTTAACCCGCCCTTCCCGCAAGTGGGCTCAGGGCAAGGCACAATATTTAGGACCAGAGGAAACTCTCCAGACTTTCTCATCCCACCCCATCCCTCGTGTTTCTTAGCAGCTCCCATCTTTTTTCCCCCCACCCACAGCCAAACAGGTTGTCCCTGCCCATCCTTGTGGAAGCAAAATGGCCCAGGGCCTGAATTGGCATTGCTCTTTATTTTATTGGTGGTTCATGTACAAGCAAAGGAACCTTTAACATGCCTGAAGGAGGGTCCTGGAGAGTCAGGAAATTGCTGGCTTCCCCCTTCTCTCTCCAAGGGAGCAAAATCCATGTGAACAAGGAGCAAGTAGATTGTGTGGATGTGCTGATCAACTGCTGCCAGGGAGTCCTTGTAGCAGGAGGGCAAGTGGAGTGGCCAGGCCCCAGTTCTACCCGGCTGGGATAAGGCATGGAGCAGGGAACAATGCCCACTCCCCTTTCACTCAGCCAGGAAAGGAGCACCCAGCCAGGATAAGGAGCAGAGCAGGTGGCAATGCCCTCCTCACCTTCAACCCACCGGAAACTCTAATAGTATTAATTATGTACTATACCCATTACGTTCCTACTTGTGTGAACCATGCCCTCCTGGGTGCTGAAATCTTCCAGGGCAGGGGCAGGCAGACTGGTCCAGGAAATGGTGCCTCCTTTTGAGACGGGGTGGTCACCCCTGACCGGAAATGGGAAGTGGTGTGTCCACTCCTAACGAAACCTCCTCTGGGCTAAGGAGAGTTGAACAACTACCATCCAGTCTCAAATGTACCATTCTTGAGCAAGGTGATTGAATGAGTGGTGGCTGAGCAACTTCAGAGATTCCTGAATGAATTCGATCGTTTGGATCCCTTCCAATCCAGTTTCAGTTTTTTTTTATTAGAGTGAAATGGCTGAGTTGGCCTGGGGGACGACCAACTCCAGAAGATGAGCAGGCGGAGCGTGACTCTCGTAATTCTCTTGGTTTTACTACCATAGATCCCGGTATCCTTCTGGAACGCCTTCCAGGGTTGGGGACTGTCTGGCACCGTTCTGTTGTGGTTTCTGCCTTATCCCAAAGGGAGGTTTCATGGTGTGGTGCTGGAGCTCTGCTGCTGCAGCCCTCGGCCTCTGGCTTACAGGGTCCTGCATCTTGTCTTCCGTGCTTTTTAACACCTATGTGAAGCCATTGGGAGACGTCATCTACAGATTTGGGCTGAGTTGCCACCCATATGCTGATGACACTCATCTTTATCTCATTCATCCATCAAGTCACAGGGAGGCTGTAGAAGCCTTGAACAGGTGCCTGAAGGCAGTTTTGGCATGGGTGAGGGCTAACAAGCTGCAACTGAATCCTGATAGAACCAGTGGGGGAAGGTTCGATCCAACAATTGGGATATCTCCTCTTCTGAATGGGGTTTGCGCTCCCCCAAAAGGAGCAGGTTTCATAGGCTGTGAGTGCTGTGGATCAAAGCCTCCTGTTTGATAAAGAGGAAGCATCGGCAGCCAGGAATGCCTTTCCCCAGCTTCAGCTGGCCGGAAAGACCTTGCGGTAGTGGTGCAAGCCTTGCTAAAGTCTATATTTGACTTAATAGGTAAAAGGTAAAGGTAGTCCCTGTGCAAGCACCAAGTCATTACAGACCCATGGGGTACGTCACATCACAACTTTTTCTTGGCAGACTTTTGTTACCGGGTGGTTTGCCATTGCTTTCCTCAGTCATCTACATTTTACCCTCAGGAAACTGGGTACTCATTTTACCGACATCAGAAGGATGGAAGGCTGAGTCAACCTTGAGTTGGCTACTTGAACCCAGATTCTGCCAGGATCAAACTCAGTGGAGTATAATGCCGTATAGTCCACCCTCCCAAGCAGCCAGGGGAACTGATACCCGTAATCTAGAATTCACATGTAATTCTGGGAAATCTCCAGCCACCACCTGGAGACTGGCAACCCTAACTATTAGGGCTGGTGAGAATGTGTAATCCTTGAGAGGGCCTTGCTGCTGAGAAGAGCCACGTTAGTTCCAGTCACGACAGGAAATTCAGCTCCTGCTGTTGGGGTAGTTATGTTTGACGGCGGCGATCCAGATCATAATCCTTCTTGCCTGCCCAAAGGTCCCCTTATGCGTTCCCTTTGTTTTTAAGAATTCCATCAGGCTCTCCTGACCGCAGACCCTCCGCCTTCTTTGTGAAGGCTCTTTCCCCTCCCTTCCTTCTCCACCCCTTCCTCAGGCATTGGTCTCCTGCAGTTACTCTTCACTCAAGCCCCTGCTGCTCAGGCTGGAAACTCTTCTGTGTGGCCAGAGTGCCAGGCTAGGCTCCCCATTCGAATCCCCGCTGTGTAACGGAAGCCTGGTGGGTGAGCTTCGGGCCAGTCACATACTCTCAGCTTCATTTATCTCACACAGGTTTCTTGTGGGCATAAAGTAGAGAATGATAGAATGCTTTTGGGGTACCCACTGGGGAGAAAGGTAGGGGGTCAATGAAGGAAATAAACCAATTCTCATCCAAATCCTGAGCCACCCTCAGAGTTGCTCTTTGCTACGGATCTTCCAGGATCATCTGATTGCCCCCCCCCCACAAGGCCTTTTTCAGTTCAGGCTGTCTTGTGCCTGCAGGTTCTTGTACTAGTTCAAAGTTTTCATTTTTAAAAGTGTCTTTAACACACATACCTTTGCAAAGTTTTTCATTGACAATATAGCATGAATATGATCTGATTTGGATGCAGAATGTAATTTAGGTGAAGTGGAAGAAATGCTTAATACACCTGCCTGGGTGCCATTTTGACCCAGTTACAGTGGTGCATATTGAGAGGACCCTGGCACCTGTGAAGGCCACTCCTCCTCCTCTAGATTCTTGCCCGTTTTGGTTGCTAAAATCAGGTAAATGCTGCATAAGTGATGAATCATAAATCAGTCAATAACTCAAAGCACTTTCTCCTACCATTCAAAGAAGAGGGTATCCACTCGCTCCTTTAAATAAACCTCTATACAAAATTGATGTTTTGGTTGTTGTGGGTTTTCTGGGCTGTATTGCCGTGGTCTTGACATTGTAGTTCCTGACGTTTCGCCAGCAGCTGTGGCTGGCATCTTCAGAGGTGTAGCACCAAAGAGATCTCTGTCTTTTGGTGCTACACCTCTGAAGATGCCAGCCACAGCTGCTGGCGAAACGTCAGGAACTACAATGCCAAGACCATGGCAATACAGCCCGGAAAACCCACAACAACCATTGTTCTCCGGCCGTGAAAGCCTTCGACAAAATTGATGTGCTCGATTATTTATTGCCCAGTCTCTAATCTGTCCCTCCTAAGCAAAGGGATTGAGAGAGCAGCAGCAGACCAACTCCTGGTCTTCTAGGATAACTCTTGTGGTCTGAACCCTTTACGGTCTAGTTTCAGGCCAGGCTAAGGGATGGAGACTGCTATGGCGGCTCTAGTTGGGCCTCCATCTCTATGTGAACAAAGGCAGTGTTTCTTTGCTGCTCCTCCTTGGATCTATCCACAGCCTCTTGTCACAGTAGACCATGCCATCCTTTTGAGATGTTTGTATTGGGTTAAATCTTTCCTCATGGAATAAACTCAAAGGGTTGCTATTGGAGACCAGCTATCTTCAGGATGGGAATTGTCTTGCAGGGAATGCTCTCTCTCACACAGGATCCATGCATTCTGCCATCCAAGGAGCTGCCTTTGAAGACAGCTTGGAATTTTCAACTGGTTTATAAAGTGGGGCCAGCCAGGACTTTCTTACAGGGACTGGCCAGTCTTCTGCCAAATATGTTGTTTGGCAGCATGGTACTGGAGCCAATACGATGTCCTGGTGCTAATCTTCCAGACCCGAAATGGCTTGATCCAAGGTCCGTGGAGGACTACGCATCTTAATGTTAGTTTATATACTGAGGTTGGCTGAGGAGGCCTTGTAGTGGGAACCCCCAATCAGGAAAATTGAGGTGGTGGGACCAGATGTGTGGGCTTTCTCAGCAGCTGCATCCCCTCTTGGGATCTCCCCCCTCCACTGCTGCTGCCCCACACCACAGACAGGTTTTTCTGTACAGACCCTCCAGTATTGTCTCCCAGCCCCATGTTTCTGAAATTCTGTTTGAAAGTTTTTCACTCTTGTTATTGATTGTAGCTCTCTTGTATGGATTAGTTTATAACATTGCAAGCTGCCTTACTTCTACATACAAAAATGGGGTAAGAATATTTTAATAACTAAATAAATGGTTACTGTGTAGATAGATAAGAGCATTTCCTAGCATTAATACAGGCGCAAGTGAGAGTAACCTCTGATTTTGCAATTGGAGGGGGTGGGGTCTGCTTGAATGTGAAAACTTAGATGATCCAGGACGTTTTTCTACACATGCACTGGAACACAAACGATGTGGCTCTTTTGTGGTACAAAATTATAATCCGCAAACAGATTTGATGTAAAACAGTAAATTGCATGCTGCGGGTCCTGGACTGTGGATCCCATGGGATTTTTGTGGCTGGGAGCTTCATTGTCAGTTATGGCCCCTGTGGATTTGGAGGCTGTGGCCTGAGGGGACTTGACCTTTGCATTGTGTTTCTGCACAAAACAGCCATTTGCAGGCCAGGGGTCCTGAAACTTGGAGCCTGGGGGAATTTTGTGGAGGGGCGCCTCACTCCTCATCTGGGGTTCAGCGGCCTCAAGAACTTCCTGTTGTGATGTGATTTATTGTTGTTGAAAATGGGCTTTGTTTAGGAAGCAGTAAATGAAATTTATATGGTGTCCTGCTCTTATTTCTAGAATGTTTTTCTTATTTCCCTCAGACTTCTCCTATTGGTTTCTGCAAAATAAATACATTAAAAAGGTGTAAGATGCAGGTTCCATGCTGTTCCTGATGAATTTTAGCTGGGAAAGAGCTTGCTTGATATATAGGTTTTCATTCCACGTGTCTTTATCACACACCCTTTCGTTTTTATTCCGTTCCGGATGTGACCATTAAAGGGCTTAATAGAAATATAGTAGACGAAGGCTTTCATTTCTAAAATACAGTTTTCGGGTATATTGGAAACGATGCACGACCCCCTCCCCTTTCCCCTTTGTGGGACTTTCCATTCCGTTCGTGCTTTTTACGGGATCCAGTTTCTTTCTATCCATTATTGCGCTTCGCTCTCCGGGTGGGCGCTGCAATCCCCAGAATCCCTCCGCAGCCCGAGGGGAGGGGGGGGGGGTCGCCTGGAGTTCCGGGGAGGGGCGAGTTTACGTGAGGGCGGGAAAACACAGGCTCTTTTGAGGGGGGTGCAGCGCTGGGAGTTCTTTCTCCCCCTTTTTCGCGGGAAATCTGCTGGACTCTCCGCTCCCTCTTTTTCCCTGCTTGAGGGGAGAATTTGGCTTTCGCCTCTTTGCAAGAAAGGTGAGTCGATGATTCCCCCGAGAGAGATCTGGGGGTGGGTTGAGTGGGTCGTCCACGGATTGAAAGGACGAGAAACACAGAGCGGGAAGGAAGCTCGGATTGAATGGGCGAGAGCGAGAAGGGAGCGGCTGGAAGGGGCAGCTCAAGGCTCCCCCGCAAGATCTTTGCTCCTCGGTGGCTCTTTTCTCCCAGGCTTGAGTAAGTTTCGTGCAACCGGCCCCAGCGGGAAGAAGAATTCCCCCCTTCCGTTCTTTATACTCCGAATCCAGCCACTCCTCATAGTACGAGTACCCTCTTCCTTTCGAAGGGGTTGCTTCCTTCCGTTTTATTTTATTTATTTATTTGTGTGTTTAAATTTTGTATTCCACCCTTCCCACACCGGCAGGCGCAGGGCGGATCACGCTTATAACCATTAAAATTGCAAGCACAATTTAAAACACAATATAACATAAATATTTAAAAAAACATTTATCAGTTTCCAACGGGCCCTGAAAAATAGTTAAAGAAGAAGGAAACTTCTTTTTTGGAGGTGGATGTCCTAATAGGGAGGGCCCCCGTTCTACCCTGTTTCAAGGGCACGCTTGCTACCGGTCGCGTTGGTTAGAAAATGGGCCAAGATCTATAAACATTTATGAAGTTGGGTGCTTGAAGTTGGCACTGAGGGCATCGAGGAAGAGGAGGAGGAAAAGAAAAGGGCAGGAATTAAATGAGCGAGAAAGAGAGCAAGAACCAGAGAGAGCGGGCTGGAGGGAGCACGTGGCAAGCAGAGAAAGAAGAGCAGTATCTTTGCAGCTAAGGTTACTGCAACTGGACTGAATTCCTAAAAGACTAATTCTACCCTTTAGTAGAAATTCAACCGCTCCTCAAAATAAAGCAGGTTGCCACAGCAGCTTGATTATACTTCCTCATACATTTGTTCTCTTTAAAATCCAAAATCCTGAGATCTAGAAGCTTACTTGCTGTTCAGGTTCACGGGGTACGCATTGCGAGCATAGCGGAAGGTGCAAAGATCAATAAAAGTGCGAAGCAGCACAATTGAGTTTGGTGTTCTGTGGCACACACCTGCCCCCACCCCCCATCAAAGCCTGGCCGCAATAGGTTTGTTACAAGAAAGAGTACAAATGGCATAATCTTAAGAAACCCAAGTTGAACTGGATGACAACTTTCGAGTAGCACAGAACTTGCCTTTTAAGTAGAGTCATTTCTTGAAAATGCAGTTTTTGGGTATTTCTGGATTCCAGTATGCAGGATAATACTTTCAGAGGCTGAAAAAATTAATTTTTCTTCCTATTATTTATTTATTTTTGACTTTTATTCCGCCCCCCCCCCCTGCATTTCCAGCAGGCTGTGTAGTCTATTTTTTTTAATTGAGTGGCATTGGGAATCTGCTTCGTTACCTTAGTGCTCAGGAATGCCAAGGGGTGAACCAAAGGGTTGTCTTTTCCTCTTTCAGAGACCCCCGATGTCCTTTGCGGAGGTGGCTGTGCTCTTCGTGGAGGAGGAATGGGCTCTCCTGGATCCGGCCCAGAGAGCTCTCTACTGGGAAGTGATGCAGGAAATTTACGAGACTGTGGCTTCTCTGGGTAAGGGTCTTCCCCCTTTTTGCCTTGATAGGGAAGAGAAGGTCGAGGGGGCATCTTCCTTAAAACTTCAGGACATCTTTGGCTTTTACCTGCCACAGAGAAAAACAACTCCCCCTTCTCAGTTTGCAGTGCCTCAGAATGAATGCATTAAATACTTTTGTGCTCTAAGGAGAAATCTCTAGCTGGAGAAGGCTCTGATTGGAAGGGACGGATGACATCCCAATTGAAGCCGTCTTTGCAGAGCCCCCCTCTGTCCTCTCTGCTGAGCGGTTCCAGGAACACTGCTGTGGTATTTTGGAAGGACACGAAGATGCTGGGTGGCCTCCTCTAGTTTAGACCTCCTTTCATGACCCCCTCCTACTTTCACACCCCTGGCAAAACCACAGGGTGCCCCAGTTTTTCATCTGACATCTTTGAAAGATATTATCCTACACCCCACAATTTCTGCTCCTTTCCTATCATGGTAGCATATAAGACTAACAAAATTTGTGAGCTTTCGTGAGTCACAGCTCACTTTTTCGGGTATGAAGAAGTGAGCTGTGACTCACGAAAGCTCATACCCTACCACAAATTTTGTTGGACTTATAGGTGCTACTGGACTCTTGCTCTTTCTACTGCTACAGGCAGCTACTCATCTTGATCTATTGTAGCATTTATATATTTGTTTATAAATTTATATCTATAGCCTGATGCTTTCCTCATCTTGGGACAAAGACATTGTAGGTAGCTTGAATCCTGGAAATAACCTCTGTTAGTCCAACTCCCTTCCCCAGGCTCAGTAAATTTTGGCTCACAAATGTGTTTGGAAGGACCAAATCCCTTCTTACTCTTTTTCTGCTCCCCTTATAAGGGCTTTGGGTCCCGGGGCCATTCCTCGACTCTCAGCTGCATCGAAGGGAAAGGCTGTTCCTCCAGAGCTCTGAGGAGGCAAGAAGGTGTGGAGTGGCCCTCTTGTCAGGTAAGACAGTGGAAGCAAGGAAGGCATCATTTCTGGGTAGCATTTGGGAGTTTTTCTGTAGGATCTCCATTAGCTCTCTCCTATCAAATCAAGGAGTTAATCTGAGTAAGTGTCCAGTTTTCATTGCGGCTTTTCTTGTGGATGTATCTTCCAAAGTATTGGCCAAAACGGAGCCAAACTAGACAGGACAGGGAGTGTAGGCTGCTCCAAGGAACAGCAGCTCCGTGTCTGTTTTCTTCCCTCTTCCCTTCTTTCATGACCACATCACAACCTTCTGCTGTCATAGCTCAGTGGTGTAAGGAACAGCTTCTTGTTAGTCCCTTTAAAACATCAACCTTTATTTCTTGTCCAGCAGTAAGTTTTAGGGGGTTGTATATTAGGTTTGTTTGCCTTTGTGTCTGCTAAGTAGCTCCAGTTTCTGCCTTTCTGTTTGGGAGTCACCCTGAGAAGCCTGATACTGAAAGCTGAACCAGTTTGCAGTCGGCCTTCTTCAAAGATTTGCAAAGCATTGCAACGTCTTTCAGCGAAGCGTCACAAGAAGAGAAGTTTTCTTTTCTGGTGAAGCTTCGTTGAAAGACGTTGGTTTGACTTAGCAGGAATGGACGAGGGAGTCTGTGTTTCATACAAGTGGGTAGAGCCCTTGCCTTGCTTGCACGGGGTCCCCGGTTCGACCCCCACCATCTCCAATGAATGGAACTCAGGTGGGAGGTGCTGGGGAAGTCCTTTCCGTGCCTGAGACCAAGGTGGATAGTATTTGGCTTGAGACCTGAGTCAGTGACGATTTGGCGGATGAACCAGTGGTCTGACTCAGTATAAGGCAGGATCACGAGTTCAAATTCCAACCCCCTGCCACGCTGGCCAGACATAGCAATACTGTGTTTGCTCTCATTGTCACTACAAAGGCAAAAGGATATCCCCCCCACACACACATGCACACACAATGATGTTCTGCTTTCTTCCCCCTCCTGCCCACCATTCCCCCCCCATCCCACATTGCTACTAGGGGGCTTTTTGCCTATTTTCAAAACCATTGGTTAGCTTATTTCAGTAGTGTTTTGACGCTGTAACAATATATTTAGTATTGATAACTTGTAACAATGACAAAAAAACTGGAGGAGGTTCAGGAATGGCTACTGTGAGCAGAAACTGAAGCTCCTGCGAGCAGGGAGTTGGAGACATCCTCAGCTCCCTTTCTCTGCTTTCCGGAAATCAGTTGGGGTATGATTTTCCAGGAAACATCATAGACCAGTTTGGGGAGCCCCAAAGCAGAGCCAAGGAGAGCTCAGAAGTGTGATAAAAGTACTACGATGTCATGCAAAAGTCATTTTGGGAAAGAGAGCGCAAGAGCTCCATGTGATGTGGAAGCAGTGATGAAGAACACATAGGAAATAGTAGTGAAAACTTGATTATGTGCAATGTATATAAGAAAAGTCAGGTGGAAATGATGCGCACCTCTTGTGTTTCTCAGGTATAGAAATATCTCGAATGGTCAAAGATGGCCACATCTCTGACCTGGAGGAAGTGGAAGAGGCGTGTGTCCAGGACCCCAAGAATATAGAGCTACCAGCAGGTACTTGCTTGGAAGTGTGGAGGGACCCTTTAGGGTCTGAGAATTTGTTTCCTATTTAATTTCACCCAAGAAAGGCCTTTGCTTTGAGTTTTCCTTCTGTGGCAAAACATCATCCACTCTGCCAGTGAGCCCTGAACAGGTCCCTGTTCTCTGTAGGCCGGTCCAGTCTTCTCAAAGTCATCCTAGAACAATTTTCTCCTCTGCTCTCTTAGACTTCCTCTCTCTATGGACCACAGACTCCCTCTTTCTCTCCACCTCACACAGATGATGGGACTTTGAGGGAAGAGGAAGGCCTTGCCTCGGAAGGAGTGCCGGACACGTTACCTGGAGGTTCTCGAGAGAACGTGTCCTTCCCAGCTGAGCTAGGTGAGAGTGAGTCTCCTCTCCTTTGCTCCAGGACAAACATAGGGGGCTGATCCAGGAAGGGCCTCTTCGTAGTGCCCTGAAATGGGATTGTTATGCTGGAAGGGGAGATTTGGGTTAGAAATGAGTTCCCCCCTGCCCATACCTCCCGAAGCAAAGCAGGCCTGGTGTCAAAATCATGTTGCCCATTTTGTTGTTGGCTTTCAGTTTGAAGCCAGAAGACCTTGTATGTAGGAAAGAAAATGAGGGTGGAGGAAGCAAGGCAATGAAGGATCCATTTGAAGACATTCGTTAGGAGTTTTTTCTGTAGGACTTCCCCGGTTACGTTTTGTCTAATGAAAGACAGAATCGACATAAATCGTGTTTCATTTTCATACGGGGTCCTTGTGAGTGCCACTTCCAGAACAGTAGCCACGTCAGGGCCAAACTGAACAGCACAGAGAATGCATGGTTCTTCTATGAAGCCGCGGCTCCAGGTCTGAATACTTTATCCTCCTTGTCTTTGATGACCTCAGCCCATCACAACCTTCTGCTGTGAGGAGGAGTTGTAGCTCAGTGGGTAGAGGCCCTGCTTTGCCTCTTGGTACTCTTGGCCATGGTGCTGGAGACATGTAGACTGATTGTTCTGGGTGACTTCAGCATCCGTGCTGCCTGTTCTCAACGTCTTCTTTTTTTTTTTTTGAAATTTTTTTTATTGGGTTAGAATCCGTTATTTTTTACATTACATTCAATTTTCCCCAAATTTTTCACTTCTAACCCCCTCCCTTTCCCCCCCCTTTTGTTGACTTCCAACAGCTTTCCCACCCTTTATCCCTTTTCCCTTACTTCTATTAAATTCCTCTATCTAAAACAAATATACATTCTCCATTATACTAAGCAGTACATCCTTAACTACTTTTCTTGTTATATACCCAAACTGTAAGTCTTTGTTTCCATCTTGGATAAACAATTTATCCCATTTCCAGTTTTAAATATTTCTATATATCATAAACCTATATATCATAAACCATAAAAATCTTACATTTAGATCAAACAATTTGACTTATTCTCTATATATTACTCATTGTATCTTTTTTATGGTAATTCTATATAACTCATCACATAGTCAATCAATTTGACTCTTCTGTACATTCAGTTTGGTGCATTATACAAATCTTATCAAAGAAAGAAAATATTGTTGGTTACTCAATACTTATATTTAAACCTTATCATTAATTATTTTCTATCAATATTCTATCTATTAACCTATATATATCTATATATATATCAATCTGTTAATCTAACTGCTTATAAATTCACATTTATCTCTTCCCCCCCCGGTAAAGTCACCCCCCTCTACATTTTATTATATTTCAGTAGTTCTCAAACTGCCACAGTTTTCCTCCCACCTCCCATTTCTTCTCCAGATATTGTTTCAGCTTCTCCCAATCTGTGTTAAACTGCCCTGAGTCCAGATTTCTCAGTTTTCTTGTCATCTTGTCCATTTCTGCCATGTACAGCAATTTGTAAATCCAATCTTCAATAGTTGGCACTTCTTGTACTTTCCATTTTTGCGCATACAAAAGTCTGGCTGCTGCTGTCATATAAAATATCAACGTCCTATGATGGGCTGGAATTCCCTCCATTCCCAAGTTTAGTAGCAGGAGTTCTGGGTTCTTATTTATTTGAAATTGTAAAATTTCACTCATTTCTCTTATTATTTCCCCCCAGTACTGCCTAGCTACATCACACGACCACCACATGTGATAGAGGGAGCTCTCATGCTTCCTACATTTCCAGCATTTATTAGAAGTGCTCAAGTTCCCTAGCGCAATCTTCTTTGGTGTCATGTACCAACGATAGATCATTTTGTAAATATTCTCTTTAATATTTGTACATGTCGTTGTCTTCATTGTAGTCTTCCACAAGTATTCCCATGCCTCCATTGTTATCTCTTTATTAAAATTTATAGCCCATTTCACCATTTGTGTTTTAACTGTCTCATCCTCAGTATACCATTTCAACAGTACTTGGTATACCTTGGATATTCTTTTCTTGTCCTCTTTAAAAAGGGTCTGCTCTAGTTCCGAATTCTCTATTCGTATACCTCCCTTTACAGAGTCCGAGTTATACAAATCTCTGATCTGTCTATACTGGAACCAATCGTAGTTCGGTGATAGTTCCTCTTGCGTCTTTATTCTAAGTTTAGATGCTTCTATTTTAGTTATTTCTTTGTATGTCAAACATTGTCGTTCGTTGTCAACAGCTCTCGGGTCTATCACCTCATATGGAACCACCCACCAAGGAGTTCCTTCTTGTAGGTAAATTCTGTACTTCTTCCAGATTGTGTATAGACTTCTCCGTACAAAATGGTGTAGGAACATCGAGTTGACCTTTACTTTGTCATGCCATAGTATGCATGCCATCCAAATATTTTTTATATCCCTCTAGGGCTAATAGTTTCTTGTTCTTTAATGTCATCCACTCTTTCAGCCAAACTAGGCAGATTGCATCGTGATAAAGTCTCAGATTGGGCAGTTGCATTCCGCCTCTTTCTTTTGCATCTTGTAAAACTTTCATTTTCACTCGAGGCTTCTTGCCTGCCCATACAAAATCTGATATTTTCCTCTGCCATTTTTCAAATTGTTTAGAGTCTCTGATGATTGGTATTGTCTGTAGCAAAAACATCACTCTTGGTAACACATTCATCTTAACCGCTGCAATCCTACCCAACCATGACAGATTGAGCCTATTCCATTTAATCAAGTCTCTCTCAATCTGAATCCACAATTTTTCATAATTATTCTTGAACAAATCTATATTCTTTGCAGTCAGTTCAATTCCCAAATATTTCACCTTACTTGTTACTTCACAATCCGTTGTTTCCATTAACAATTGTTGTTTCTGCTTAGTCATGTTTTTGCATAGTATCTTTGACTTCTTTTTGTTAATGAAGAAACCTGCCAAATCTCCAAACTCCTTGATCTTATCTATCACTTTTGGCATGTTCTCCAGTGGGTCCTCTACAATTAACATTATGTCATCCGCAAATGCTCTGACCTTGTATGAATAGTCCTTTATTTTTATTCCTCGAATTTCCTCGTCTTGTCGTATTTGTATCATCAGAATCTCCAATACTAAAATGAACAACAGTGGAGACAACGGGCAACCTTGTCTTGTCCCTTTGCTTATAGTCAATTTCTTGGTCAATTCATCATTTACCACAATTGCTGCAGTCTGGTCTCTATAAATTTCCTTAATTGCTCTGATGAATCTTTCTCCTAATTGTAGCTTTTCCATAGTGGCAAACATAAAGTCCCAGTTTAAATTGTCAAATGCCTTTTCAGCGTCAACAAAGAAGAAACCAACCTCTTTATCACAACGCTTATCATAATATTCAATAGCATCAATCACTGTCCTTAAATTGTCTCTTATTTGTCTGTCTGGCAGAAAGCCTGCTTGCTCCTCCTCTATAACTTCCGAAAGCCACCCCTTCAGTCTCTCCGCCAGTATCTTCGCAAAGATTTTATAGTCATTATTGAGTAACGATATAGGTCTGTAATTTTTCACACTAGTCAAGTCTTGGCCCTCTTTTGGGATCAATGATATGTTCGCTTCAGACCAAGTGTCTGGAATCCTTTGATCCCTTAAAACTCCATTGATCACCTCCTTTAGGAATGGTGCCAGCTCATTGGCCATAGTCTTATAAAATTTAGCTGTAAGTCCGTCTGGCCCTGGCGCCTTTCCTAGATTTGCAGATTGTATTGCCTTACTTATTTCCTCATCCGTTACTTCACTGTTCAGTTTATTTCTCCAAGCGTCCGAGATTTCTGGAAGTGTCATTTTCTCCAAATATGACGCTATTGAGTCTTTATTTACTTCTTTCTTATTATACAGTTTAGCGTAGAATTTATAAAAGGCTCTACTAATGGTTTTCTGTTCCAAATACGTTTTGTCATCTTCACAAATTTTATTTATTGTTTTCTTTTCCCTTCTTTTCTTCAGTTGCCATGCCAGGTACTTCCCAGGTTTATTTGCACCCTCAAACACTTTCTGATTCAGCCTTTTGAGATTCCACTCCAATTCTTTATTACTCATTGCTGTTAGCTGTTCTTGCAATATTTTAATTTCCTGGTATAATTTCTTTTTCCCTGGTCTCTTTTTTAACTGTATTTCCTTAAGTTTTTATTTTCTCCTCAATCTCTTGTCTCTTCTCCTCTTTCTTCTTTCTTGCTCTACCATTTAAGTCCATTAGTATGCCCCTTATAACCGCCTTATAAGCATCCCAAACTTTATCAGTTGGTACTTCTTTATTCACGTTGTATTGAATGAAAAACTTTGTCTCTCTTCTCAATATTTCCATATTTTCTTTTTCCTGTAACAAATCCTCATTTATTCTCCATGCTTTCCTTTTCCTCCTTTTCCCCAGCTTCCACATAATTGGGTTGTGATCTGAGCCTACCATCGGCATTATTTCTACATCTTTAGTCCATAACGCCAAATCTTTTGAGGCCCAGATCATGTCAATTCTTGATAACGTGTAATGCCTTGCAGAATAAAAAGTAAACTGCCTACTTTTAGGATATTCTCTCCTCCATACATCTTCAAGAGTCTCTTGTTGAATCAACTCAAAAAAGAGCTTTGGTAATAGTCCTCTTTTCTTTTGTGTCATTGTAGTCTTTTTATCCAGTTCCAAGTCTGTCACTCCATTGAAGTCTCCAGCAAGAATTATTTGGTCATATGAAAGATCATCTAAATGCTTCCTCAAATCCTCAAAGAAGCTCTTTTGCACCGTTGGGTGCATAGATTCCGACTACCAACACTCTCTTTAAATTCCAAGTACATTCCACTGCTACAAATCTGGCTTCCACATCTTTCATTATAAATTTTGGTTGTAGCTCCTCTTTTACATACAACACCACTCCTCTTTTTTTTTTACTTGAGGCCGCTACAAAGTCTTTGCCCAATTTTCCCAGTTTTAGATATTTTACATCCTGTTTTCGAATATGAGTCTCTTGCAAACAAACAATATCACATTTTTGTTTTAATAGCCAGTGAAAAATATTTTTTCTCTTATTCGGTGAATTTAGTCCATTTACATTCCAAGATAATACTTTACACTCCATATTCATAATCTTGTTGGTAAGTCTTTTTCATTGTCCCTTATAAATCACTCCATCTCCCGCTCAGATCTGATACGCTTTTTAGCGCCTCCAAATTCGAAGGACAAACCCTCTGGGAGCTCCCATCTGTACCTGATTTTCATGTCCTTCAGCATCTGGATTAGCCCTTTATATTTTTTCCGATCTAGTAACACTGATCTGGGTAGTTCCTTCATTATGATAATTGTCTTGCCATCGATCTCCAATGGATCTTGAAACTGTTTAGTCACAGTCTTCTCTTTCATGTTTCTTGTTGTAAATTGTACAATCACGTCTCTTGGTAGTTTCCTCTGGGTTGCAATTCTCGAATTCACACGATATGCCACATCTAGGATAGCCACAACATCCTCCTCCTCCTTCCCCAGGTATTCAGCTAACACCTCCGTCATCTGTTCTTGCGCTGTCTTTCCTTCCACTTCCGGCAGGCCGCGAAATCTGAGCTGCTTCTCCATATGTCTGCTTTCCGCAACCGCCATCCTTCCCCTCATCAGCCTCATCTCTGTTTGTTGCGTATCTGCTAGGTTCTCCATCGCTCCTTCTACTGTTTTAACTCTCTGCTGCGTCCCTTGTAATTCACTTTGTATTGTTTCCATACCTTTCTTCACTTCTGACAGCTCCGATTTTACTTCTGACAGCTCCGATTTTACTGTCTGTTTAACCTCTTTAATCAGCTCCAATTTCATGTCTTTAAATTCTTTAATCACCTCCAAAAGTTTTTTATCCAGGTTCTCTATTGCCGATTGCCACTCTTTCTTCGACATCGTGGGGCTTGCTTTAGCTCGCTCCCACGAGTCCACTCTCTTCCTTAACTCCGTGGCGTTAAATTTAGTACCTTTTTTATTTCAAATATCCCGGTCTTCTTGCATAAATTAATTTTAAAGGGTCCAAAATGTCGGGCATCTTTTCTCTATGGTCTCTCTATGATTTTATAATCCAATATGGCCTACTTCCTTTTCCGCTGAGGCCGCGGCCCTTCCCCTCTCAAAGATGGCGATTCCCTTCTTCCTGCCCTCCAGCCAGGGCCGCTTCTCTCCAGCCGCTCTATTGTTGTTACGCACTTCCTGTCTCCCGTCTTCCCACAGCAGATCTCGCGATGGTGTCTTTTTCTCACAGCTCCAAAGCCACAGGTATTCAAAACAATAGTCCGATTTCTTTAATAACTTCTTTAAACTTAGTCTCTTTTCTAATACAACTCCTGCCGAAGCTTCCCCTCCTTTTCACTAGTCTGTTGCAGTTTAAAAGTCTACTTTTTTTCCTCTCTGTTTTTATCAATCTGTCCCGTATCGGAAGATAGTGATCTTTACCTTCCCTTCACTTTTCTCGGGTTGTAATCGCTGTTTCGATTTCAGATTCTCCTTTCCACTTCTTCCCCCAATCGAAGCTTGGGTATGTAGGTCTTATGCCAGCCGAGTTGGCCCCAAAACTGCCGCAGAGATTGTAGCCGACCCGTCTCAGGGTGGGACCTCAAGGATCGGGAGGGGACCCGTTGTGTAGAGCCCCCCCTCGTCCGAGATCAACGCGCCCTAGGGTCTCGAGCGTTCTTTGCCTGCTCTCCGCCTGAGAGCAGTCGGCCGCGGGCTATTTTCACCCCGCCGGCCGCTTAAAACGGCAGTCCGGTCAGCTCCGCAAATGGAGCTGCGTTAGACCTCCATAAATCCCAAACCGGAAGTCTCTGTTCTCAACGTCTTCTGACTCCTACATCTGAAGCGTTGCTCACTGAAGAACAGACCATTAACTGTGACACCTTTGCAATTTTTTTTGGCTGACAAAATAGCACAAATATGCTCTGATCTGGACACCAGCTGTAATATAGGCAAGGCGGAAGAAATGCTTAAGAAACGTTTTGACCCAGTGACAGAGATAAATATTGACTGTACCTATTAACCAAAACGGTCACCCAGGTCAAAGACCTGGCCTCTAAAGGTGTCCCTCTGAGCATCTCTAGAGTGCAAACCAAGTGGAGGGCAGGAGTAATCCCATCACAGGAAACCATTCTTGTGTATACTGGCCTCCTGTTATTGTGCAGTCTCGGAGTAGGTGGACGGACAGCTTAAAAAAAGGGGAAGGCAGTTTCTCTGTTCTTCCACTTTACAGCTTAATCTAATGAGGAACTAATTTAGCCCAAACAGTTCCAGAGGAACACGGAGACGCTTGAATTATGGATGTTAGAGTTTGGTACACCTAGATACACATACAAAGGAATGCTGACAGCATTGCAAGTGGATGGGTTGGGAGAAGGATGACTGCCCTTTCCCCCATTTGCATGCTCAGTGGATTGGGACTTCTCTGAGGGTAGCAGCTGCCTATGGACCTGCTTTGAGGTGCCTTCTTGTTGCGACATTGAAGCATTCACACAGAAGTAGTTGCTATGACTTCACAGATCCTTGCCCATTGTGGCTGCTAAAATTTTGTAAAAACCACATAACTATCTTAAATCAGCTAACAACTCAGGGCACCTTCCCTCAGCTGCTGAAAGAGGAGGTTAGAATCATAGAATTGGAAGGGACCTCTAGAGTCATCTAGTCCAACCCCCTGTACAATGGAGGAAATTCACAATTACCCCCTCAACTGGCCCAGTGACCCCCTGCTCCATGCCCAGAAGATGGTAAAACACCTCCAGGATCCCTAGCCAAACTGGCCTGTGCAATTATCCACCCACTGCTTAAAAAACCATGCCTAGACAACAGTGATGTGGCCAATTAAGAACATAAGAACATAAGAACATAAGCAAAGCCATGTTGGATCAGGCCAGTGGCCCATCCAGTCCAACATTCTGTCACACACAGTGGCTAGAAATCCAGTGCCATCTAAAGGACTGTCAGTGAGGCCAGGACACCAGAAGCCCTCCCACTGCCTTCCTTCCAGCACCAAGACAACAGAGCACCACCTCCCCACAAAGAGAATACCATCTATCTCCTGTGGCTAATAGCCACTGATGGACCTCTGCTCCATATATTTGTCCAGTCCCCTCTTGAAGCTGGCAATGCTTGTAGCTGCCACCACCTCCTGTGGCAACGAATTCCATGTGTTTATCACCCTTTGTGTAAAGTAGTATTTTCTTCTATCTGTTCTAACCCGACTGCTCAATAATTTCATAGAGTGCCCACGAGTTCTTGTATTGTGAGAAAGGGAGAAAAACACATCTTTCTCGACCTTCTCTAACCCGTGCATTATCTTGTAAACCTCTATCATGTCTCCCCTCAGTCGTCTTTTCTCCAGGCTAAAGAGCCCCAAGCGCCTCAATCTTTCCTCGTAGGGAAAGTGTTCCAACCCTTTAATCATTTTAGTTGCCCTTCTCTGTACTTTTTCCAGTGCTATGATATCTTTTTTAAGGTGTGGCGACCAGAACTGTACACAGTACTCCAAATGAGGCCTCACCATCGATTTATACAGAGGCATTATGATACCAGCTGATTTGTTTTCAATCCCTTTCCTAATAACCCCTAGCATAGCATTAGCTTTTTTTATGGCAGTCGCACACTGTGCTGACGTTTTTAGTGAGTTATCTATCATGACTCCAAGATCTCTCTCTTGGTCAGTCTCCGCCAGTTCAGACCCCATCAACTTGTATTTATATTTTGGATTTTTGGTTCCAATGTGCATTACTTTGCACTTGGCTACATTGAACCTCATTTGCCACATGGATGCCCACTCTTCTAGCCTTGACAGATCCCTTTGGAGTGCCTCACAATCCTCTCTGGCTTTCACCACCCTGAACAATTTCGTGTCATCTGCAAATTTAGCCACTTCACTGCTTAATCCCAATTCCAAATCATTAATAAACAAGTTAAAAAGCATTGGACCCAATACCGACCCCTGTGGCACCCCACTGCTCACCACCCTCCACTGTGAGAAGTGCCCGTTTATGCTCACTCTCTGTTTCCTATTAATTAGCCAGTTTTCAATCCACAAGAGGACTTGGCCCTTTATCCCATAGCTACTGAGCTTACTTAGGAGCCTTTGATGAGGAACTTTGTCAAAAGCTTTCTGGAAGTCAAGATAAACAATATCTATCGGGTCTCCCTTGTCCACTTGTTTGTTCACTCCCTCAAAGAACTCTAACAGATTGGTGAGACAAGATCTTCCCTTACAGAACCCATGCTGAGTTTTCCTCATCAGCTTTTGGTCATCAATGTGCCCACTAATTTTATTTTTGATAATAGTTTCCACCAACTTACCCGGTATTGACGTCAGGCTGACTGGCCTGTAATTTCCCGGATCTCCCCTGGAACCTTTTTTAAAGATGGGGACAACATTAGCTACCTTCCAGTCCTCAGGAACAGATGCAGAGTTTAATGACAGATTACATATTTTTGTGAGGAGATCTACAAGTTCACACTTGAGTTCTTTCAGAACTCTTGGATGTATGCCATCTGGGCCCGGTGATTTATCAGTTTTTAAATTATCTAGCAGTCGCATAACCTCCTCTCTCGTCACCTCAATGTGACTCAGGTCTTTCAAAACCCCTCCCAAAGTCAGTGCTTCCGGAGTGGGCATGCACTTCTTATCTTCCACAGTGAAGACAGAAGCAAAGAACGCATTCAGCTTCTCGGCCATTTCCCTATCACCCTTTAGTAATCCTTTTACGCCTTGGTCATCCAAGGGCCCCACGGCCTCCCTAGCTGGTTTCCTACTTCTAATATATTTAAAGAATTGTTTATTGTTTTTCTTTATGTTCTTTGCAATATGCTCCTCATATTCCCTTTTTGCCTGTCTGATCACAGACTTGCACTTTTTTTGCCACAGCTTATGCTCCTTTTTATCAACCTCACTCCGACTAGTTTTCCACTGCCTAAAAGAATCCTTTTTACCTTTTACAGCTTCTATTACATTGCTTGTTAACCATGCTGGCCTTTTCCTAAACCTATTTGTGTCTTTCCTAACCAGCGGTATATATTTAATTTGAGCTTCCAGGATTGTAGTTTTAAATAGTCTCCAAGATTCCCCAAGTGTTTTGACCTTTTTTACTTTCCCTTTCAGTTTCTTCTTCACGTACCCCCTCATCTCAGAAAAGTTACCCCTTTTGAAGTTAAACATGGCTGTGTTGGTCTTATTTGGCAATTTCCTATTTATACATATGTTGTACTCAATAACATTATGGTCACTGTTCCCAAGTGGTGCAATCACATTTACATCTCTCACCAGGTCTTCAGCATTACTGAGGACCAAATCCAGGATCACCTCTCCCCTAGTAGGTTCTGTAACCATCTGTTCCATAGCACAGTCATTGAGACAGTCTAGAAACTCACTTTCTCTCCCCCGATTCGAACACCCATTGGCCCAGTCAATGTGTGGGTAGTTAAAATCACCCATTACAACACAGTTTTTTTGTTTAGCAGCCATCTTTAATCCTGTCATCATTTTATAATCCTCCTCTATTTTCTGATCTGGAGGGCGATAACAAACTCCCACAGTTAAGTTTCCATTTGGGCCCGTAATTTCAACCCATAGCATTTCCAGAAGCGAATCTAATTCAGTTACCTTCTCAATCTTACTGGAATGTATACCTTCTCTGACATATAGAGCCACCCCACCACCAACCCTTCCCTCCCTATCCTTCCGATATAATTTATATCCAGGAATCACCGTGTCCCACTGATTTTCCTCATCCCACCAAGTTTCTGATATGCCCACAATGTCTATGGATTCGCCCAACACTAAACATTCCAGCTCCCCAATTTTACCTCGGACACTTCTAGCATTTGTATATAAACACCTGTAACTTCCCCGGCACACTTTGCCTCGAGACGTAGTTAGGTCATCTGCACTGTTTGTCTCCATCTCAGTTGACAACTCTAATCTATCTCCCTGTAGAAGTGTTATACCTAGCCCTTCATCTCTCTGAGATGAACCATCCTGAACCAGAGACACTTTATCTCTTGTCGGCTTTCCCCTAGCATTTAGTTTAAAAACTGCTCTGCCACCTTTTTGATTTTAAGTGCCAGCAGCCGGGTTCCTTCTCGGGACAAGTGGAGACCGTCTCTCTTGTACAGCTCCCGCTTGTCCCAAAAAGAATCCCAGTGCCTAACAAACTTGAACCCTTCCTCCCTACACCATCGTCTCATCCACGCATTGAGACTCCTGATCTGCGTTTGTCTCTCTGGCCCTGCGCGTGGAACAGGTAGCACTTCTGAGAAGGCTACCTTGGAGGTCCTGGCCTTGAGTCTCCTGCCTAACAGCCTAAATTTTTGTTCCAAGACCTCACGACTGCATTTCCCAACATCGTTGGTTCCAACATGGACCACGACCGCTGACTCTTCCCCAGCACTATCTACCAGCCTATCTATAACACGCGTAATGTCCGCTACCTTCGCACCAGGCAGGCAAGTCACCATACGGTCAGAACGCGGTTGTGCCACCCAGCTATCTACTTGTCTAAGGATCGAATCACCAACTACCAAGAGCCTCCCTCCCGCCCCACCCAGGGATGGTTCCTTGATGCGAAAGGAAACCTGCTCACCAACTGAAGAAGAGGTCCCTTCTGAGGGCATGTTCCCCTTATCCTCAATACGGTGCCCTGATTCCACAAGATCCTCATTCTCCTTGACAACAAGAACGCTGCCATTTTTAGAGTGGGACACATCTGTCCTGTCCCTGAGAATCTTGTCCTCGTGCCTATCTAACTGTCTCCGCTTCTCCAGGTCAGCCACCTTGGCCTCAAGGGTACGTACTCGTTCCCTGAGAACCAGGAGCTCCTTGCAGCGAGCACACATCCAGGACTTCTGACCAGAAGGCAGATAGTCATACATGTGACACTCAGTGCAATACACTGGAAAGCCCCCAACCCCCTGCTGGCATTCTGACTTCATTATTCTGTTTTAGGAATAACACACTAAGAGGAAAGAAAACGGCTATGATCCCCCGGCTAAGAGCGCCAAAGGCTCGCGCCCCTGCCCAGCAGTTGCCCCTGCTCTGCCCTGCCCCTGCCCAGCAGTTGCCTTTTCAATGCAAAAGGTCACTTCCTGCTAAGCACAGGAGGTGAGCACAAAGGGGGTGTGTGGCTTGTACTCCAGCAACCCCCAGCAGCCTTACAAACACACTCACCCTCAAACACAATCAAGCCCAAACACACTCAGCCTCAAAACTACACTCAAATCAACACAAAACTACACACAAAAAGCCCCAAAGCTAGAGAGGACCACCCTTAGCTTCTCAGCTTAACCCACCACAGCCAAGAAGGCAAAAAGCCCTTACCTCCTCTAGCAGCTGCAGACCATGTGCTCCTGAGCCCAGGTGACTCTGCTCTGCCCTGCCCCTGCCCAGCAGTTGCCTTTTCAATGCAAAAGGTCACTTCCTGCTAAGCACAGGAGGTGAGCACAAAGGGGGGGTGTGGCTTGTACTCCAGCAACCCCCAGCAGCCTTACAAACACACTCACCCTCAAACACAATCAAGCCCAAACACACTCAGCCTCAAAACTACACTCAAATCAACACAAAACTACACACAAAAAGCCCCAAAGCTAGAGAGGACCACCCTTAGCTTCTCAGCTTAACCCACCACAGCCAAGAAGGCAAAAAGCCCTTACCTCCTCTAGCAGCTGCAGACCATGTGCTCCTGAGCCCAGGTGACTCTGCTCTGCCAATTACTGCCCAGTCTCTTTGTCCCCGAAGAGTCCTAAACACAGGAATACAGATTAATCTCTGTATTCCTGTGTTTAAATGTATACGTCTTTCCTAATTTCTGCAATGCTAAACCTATTGTATTTTTTATTGAATGTTGATCATATTGACTTACACTGTGTAACCCATCTTGAGTCTCAAAGAGAAAGGTGGACTATAAAGGACATAAACAAAGAAATAAACAATAGTGAGTCCCGATTAAACTAGTTCACCTGAATTTTAAATGATCTGTATGTCTTGATATTTTCCCCAACTGTAGAAGGATCTCTGAATCCCAAAGGCAACCTTATCGCTTGGCTGGAGAAGGAGGAAGAAGTGTTTATCCATGAGTACAAGGAAACTGTGCTACCAGCAGGTACTTTCTTGGGTGTGTGGAGGACTCTTCGGGGTCTGAAGATTGGGTCCCAATTTAATTTCACTCAAGAAAGACAATTGTGTCCCATTATGACTTTTCCTTCTATGGCATAACGTTTTCCACTTTTCTCCGGACAATGTAGGCCAATCCAGTCTTCTGCTCCTTTCCTCTCTTAGATCTCTTTCTATGATAGACCATCCATTTTGTTTCCTTTTTCTCTCCTAATGGGAAGTTGAGAGAAGAGGAAGGGCTTGCCTCAGAAGAAGTGCTGGGGAGTTTACCTGGAGGATTTTGAGGGAACATTTCCTTCCCAGCTGAGCAGGGTGAGAGTCAGTGTCCTTTACACTCTTGCTGTGGAAATGGAGGAAAAGCTAGGAAGGGTCTCTTCTTTTTGCCCCAAAGTGGTTATGTTATACTGGAAGGGGAAATTTGGGTCGGAATGAAATTCCTCAAGCATTCTCACCCCAGCCCATTCCCTGTGTGTCCTCGTGGATCCCAACTTGTCACTGTGATGGATGAAAAGTCAGGCAGGCAGAAGGGCGTAGAGAACCTGACTTTTTATGATGGCGGAACAGCGCAAGGGGGTCACACAGGCTGGGGAAACAGCCATTCCATGTCGGATGGCTGAGCTTACGCCTCTGAGGGAAAACAAGAGCATTCCTTTGATATGCTCAGGCCTTGCTATTAGATCCTGAAGTTTGGTGGGTTTTTGGACTCTTTGGCACATGTGTAGGAAATTCTGGGATGAATCAATCCCAGTGAGTGAGTGAGTGAGTGAGTGAGTGAGTGTGAGTGAGTGAGTGAGTGAGTGAGTGAGTGAGTGAGTGAGTGTTGCATAGACAGCAAGACAGAAGGGCCAGCACCTATGCCATCCACCCCTCTACTTTCTCCAGTCTGGGCTGGTTCCAGAAAAGGGGCAAATGTCCGGGGTGGGGTTGGCAAGCTACTGAAAGAGGGCTCTATCATCCTGCTTCTCAAGGGCCTTGGAAGGAAAAGAGGACAATTTCCTACCTGTTTTCCACCTGAGGCTGCTTGCCACGGAGTGGATATCTCTGTAAGGTGGATGAAGAAATATTTACTATTGCAAGGTTCATCCCTTGGGGAGCAAAATAGACCAGGCTAGGATGTCAAAATGGAGTTGCCAGTTTTGCTTTTGGCTTTCAGTTTTCAAACCAGGGGACTTTTGGCTTACCCAGAAGACCTCCTAGGCAGGAGGGGAAATGGGTTTGTGGGAAGCAAGACATTAAAATGGCCATTTCAGGTGATTGCTTAACATTTTTTCACTTTGGGTCCTCTAGCTGTTACTTTTTGTCTAGTGAAGAACACAAGCTTTGTAAAAGATACCCCGTTTTCATACTGAAGGTTTCATGTTGAGTGCAGATTCCTGAAGAGTAGGTGTGTGAAGGCGAAATCAGGCAGGACAGCGAATGCACAGCTCTTGGGAGAAACAGCAGCCTTACATCTGGATTCCTCCCCCTCCTCTTGGTTGACCTCAGCAAATCGGGTCTCTTCCTGCTGTGAGGAAGAATCATAGCTCAATTAGTACAGCCCCTGCTTTGCTTGCCGGGTTTAACTGCTGGCCCCATCTTTCTTTAACAAATCTCAGGCAGGAGGTGTGAGGGGCAGCAGGTACCACATAGGTTGTGGAGCCCTCTAGTGTCAGAGAATTGGGGTTCCAGCTCATTTCACTGAGGACATATGGATCTCTCACACTCTGGGTTTTTGTTTTGTTGTATGGCATCATCTACTCTTCTCCAGATGTGAACCCTGAAAGAGATTCTGTTCCTTACATGCTGATCATTGTACAAGAATTTATTCCTTCCCAATTTCATTCTCGGGTTGCAATCAAGGGATAGCTGAGCTCACATTCCTTCAAGAAAAGCATTTCCACCCAAGAAAAACATTAAAGAGCCAATCGCCCTCTCTCCCCCTTCCTCCCAACATAATATCAGGAAAGAAAAGAAGCCTTATCATTTGCCAGCTGAGTGCTCTTCATCGGACATTCCCTCCTTCCTAATTGGGAGGATGGGTGTATTCCACAGAGAATCGTGGGCGTTCCACTAGGCCATGCTGCTTCAAGAGAGCTGTAATCACTGGCACATTGCCCTCAATTTGTTCTCTTGTTAATGGATTCTGTGTAACCTTGGGAAACTGAACATTTGGCCAAATTAAAATTTTTATTGGGTCCACAGACCACAGGTTCCCCACATCCTGTGGACCAGAGGCCTCTCCTCTCCTGGAGATTCTGCCTCTGTAGCCGCTAACAGGAAGAGGCCCTGTGCAAATTCAGAATTTGCAAGTACCACATTCAGGGACCCATCTCATCTGCGCTCAGTGCTAGCACCCAATTTACAGAGAAGGCTCCTCCCCAGCAAATTAACTGATGAGCTTGGTGATAAAAGCGCACGGATGGTTACCTGACGTGAACCCAACTGGTTCTGAAAAGATATGGGGGATAAACATGCCATTTATACCTGTAACCAAAATAGAATCCTTGGAGCACGGAAGATCCAAAGAGTTGTAAATGCTGCTCCAGTGTCCACAAGGCAAGGAAAGGGCTGTGCATTAACAGTTAAGAAAACAAGTGGCTTCTTCCTCCTGGAGCCTTCATCTAGCCACTGCCCCCCCTCCCCTTCTTCATAAAGGGGAGCTAAGGCAGAAGTGTGTCCTGTATACTGGGACTGCTGTTGCCCTTGAAACTGCGGTGGAAGATACTGTTGTTCCTCTCACCGTGGAGGGGGTGGAAGCGCCGGGGCTAGTGAAATTGCAACTGTGGCAAAGGAGAAGGGCCAAAAAAAGCCCCAGACCCCGTTTTCATATTTTTTCCCTAGACTTCCAGGCCAAGTGTCCCAGGATGCCACAATAATGGCAGACCAAACCCATGAGTCAGGGGCCTCTGTGAAGGGACTGCACCTGACAATTACTCAGGAGGTGCACTTGAAAAACATCCTTGGGGTCCAAAAGAGTGCTGAGCATTCTGTCAGTTCCTTTGATGCCGCAGCTGTGTAGGGTCCAGCTTCTATTTATAATGTTGTATTTGCAAAGCCATAAGTTTAGAAGGAAGCCCTGTACGCTTGGTCTTTTCACTTCTAAGTTCTTCCCAATATTGAGTAGCGGCTGCCAAAATCTTTTCCAATGTCTCCACCTGGTAACCCACCACTGCCAATTTAATCCGTTTTGTAATTTCAAAGAAAGAGTACAATTTGGGGTGCATTTTCAGCAACAGCAGGATCCAATTTTGAATATCGCTTTAGGAGAGAGCAAAACCTCTCAAAAGAATTCTCCAGGGGCTTCATTCTCGCCCTCACGAGCGTCTCTAATCCTAGACCAATCAGTTTTCCTTGTAAAGACACGTTCCAATGCCCTGACCATAGTTTCTTGTAATGCTGCTGCTTCAACACAGATTTTAAATCAGATTTTTCAACTCCGCTGGGCTATAAGATCTCGGATGCAGCACAAGCTCTGCTCACAACTTGAGTTCAATCCTGGCGGAAGCCAGGTTCAAATAGCCAGCTCAAGCCTTCCATCCTTCCGAGATCAGTAAAATGAGTACCCAGGTTCCTGGGGTAAAGTGTAGATGACTGGGGAAGGCAATGGCAAACACCCCATAAAAAGTCTCCCAAGAAAACTTTGCCCCCCTACCACACACACATGGGTCAGTAATGATTTAGTGCTTGCACAGGGGATTACATTTACCTAAGATCCCGGATGTCTTATGAAAAAACCATTGCTATTCTCTCTAGGGTTACTCATAGTGGACCTAAAGGAAAACAAGTCAGAGTCAGTCCCAGGAACATAGACATGAACCAGCCCTGCTTGGGGATCAGCCACATTAGGAGATACCTGTACAGGAAACATTCCAGCAGTTTTTGGAATCCCCCCAAAGCATTTGTGATGGGCCATGCTCAGTCCGAGCTTTGGAGGACCCTGCACCAGAAGCAGGCCATGTGTGACCTACACAGGGGGCTAGGCATCTGTCCCATTGGGGCAAGCTGCCATTGCCTCCTCTGTATTCCAGCGATAACAAGCATTTCATCAAGTTCTCGGTCTGTCAGTGGCCAGGGGAGTGAGTTATCATGTCCCATTATCACCACAGATGTTTCCTGAGCAGCTGGCTGCTGTCCCACCGAGACCTGCAGCCGGGCAGTCAGAAGGTTACAGAGTTTTCAGGGAAGGTAGGGGCATTGCAGGCACAGGTGATAATTTAGATTGTCATTGTTCCGTTGGATCTCACCAACTGAGTGATGTGATTGCGATTGGTTGAGGACCATCCATAAAGTTATGCCCATGAGGATGTCCCAGTACGAAACGGGGATTGAAAAAATTGCTGGCTTGAACCCGTAGGCTGTTCTTTGATGAAGAGATTCAGCTCCAGGTCGTTTATACCTGACTGATGGTCTGCATTTGAAAATAACATCTGGATAAAGGAAAATTTTGGGTGTCTATACGGACTCTTCTGCGTTTTTAAAATAACATCTGGATAAAGGAAAATTTTGGATGTCTATATGGACTCCTCACCAGTTGGACTACTTTTGAATAAGCCATTTGGATGAGTTATATTGATTGTTGCACTGTTGCTGGTTATGTAACTCTCTTGCTATTCATGAATAGTTATTTATGAATTGCGATTTATGAACTATTAATGTTATTGATTAGCACAAATTGTCTTTTGCACTTAGCACTTTATTAAGTTCTACAAAAATTTATACTCAATAAGGACTAGTACCTCTGAGGTGTTTTGGTAAAATGCAGCCTCTTCCACCCAGCAATTGAAATAAGGCAATTGTCTTAGGTGTGATTGCTCCAAAATATGCTGAAGGGCTGTCAATTTAGTCCTGTTAGAGCCTTCAGGAGGTCATTGAGAAGCAGGGGCAAGTTCAAATGTGTAGCAGGGTCACAGGTCTTCACACAGGAGAACAAACCCCCTTGATTTTAAATTTTTGTTCTGACGTCCCCGGAGCAAGAACAATATTTCTTGCAGCAGAGACCCAGAAAAGGGCAAGATAAACCCATGAGGAAAATATGACAAAAGATAAGACAAAAAGCAGAGTCAAGTTCAGGGACAGAGACAAAAAAACAAACGGGAATAAAAAGAGACACAAGAATGAAAATTATTTCCTTTCCATCCCCTTTAATGTACTGAATTCCAGGGGAGTGCGTTCAGATAACAAGCCAAAGCAACTCAAGTAAAAACTTGTTTAAGTTGTGAAAACAGGATGTAAGCCTCTGGATCTCAATGGTGGAGAAAGGAATAAATAGAGGGGTATAAATAAAAGTATGCAAATAAATAATAAAGGTATTGTTTGGTGATGACTGTTCTTTATTCCAATAGGAAATGAGTGGGAGTCAGAAAGAGACTCGGAACCAGGAGAGGTGTCTGTGGCAAGAGTTGGAGATCTGGAGGCAGAAGAAGAATCTGGGAAAAGAGATATGAGAAAGAGACAGCTGAGAAGGAAAACTGAAGCCCAGTGGGAGCGGACAAAAGAATTGGTTGCTGCTCAGTGTAGGAACTCACATGAGATCTCAGGCCATGATAAAACACAGAAAGAAAAGAGAAGGAATAAATGCTGTGTGAATGGGAAAGGGTTCATCTACAAATTTAGGATTATGAAAGAACAAAACATTCAAACAGGAGAGAATCCATACAAATGCTTAGAATGTGGAAAGAGGTTCTCTCAAAATTCCCACCTTACTGTGCATGGGAGGATTCATACAGAGGAGAAGCCATTTAAATGCTTGCAGTGTGGGAAGAGCTTCTCTCGGAATGACAGTCTTACTTTACATCAGAGGATTCACACAGGGGAGAAGCCATTTAAATGCTTGCAGTGTGGGAAGAGTTTCTCTGAGAATGGCAGCCTTATTGTGCATCAGAGGATTCACACAGGAGAGAAGCCATATAAATGCTTGGAGTGTGGGAAGAGTTTCTCTGAGAATGGCAGCCTTATTGTGCATCAGAGGATTCACACAGGAGAGAAGCCATATAAATGCTTGGAGTGTGGGAAGAGTTTCTCTGAGAATGGCAGCCTTATTGTGCATCAGAGGATTCACACAGGAGAGAAGCCATATAAATGTTTGTTGTGTGGAAAGAGTTTCTCTAAGAATGGCAGCCTTACTGTGCATCAGAGGATTCACACAGGAGAGAAGCCATATAAATGTTTGGTGTGTGGAAAGAGTTTCTCTAAGAATGGCAGCCTTACTGTGCATCAGAGGATTCACACAGGAGAGAAGCCATATAAATGTTTGTTGTGTGGGAAGAGCTTCTCTGAGAATGGCAGCCTTACTGTGCATCAGAGGATTCACACAGGAGAGAAGCCATATAAATGCTGGGAGTGTGGGAAGAGCTTCTCTCGGAATGACAGTCTTACTTTACATCAGAGGATTCACACAGGGGAGAAGCCATTTAAATGCTTGGAGTGTGGGAAGAGTTTCTCTGAGAATGGCAGCCTTATTTTGCATCAGAGGATTCACACAGGAGAGAAGCCATATAAATGTTTGGTGTGTGGAAAGAGTTTCTCTAAGAATGGCAGCCTTACTGTGCATCAGAGAATTCACACAGGGGAGAAGCCATTTCAATGCTTAGAGTGTGGGAAGAGTTTCTCTGAGAATGGAAGCCTTATTGTGCATCAGAGGATTCACACAGGAGAGAAGCCATATAAATGTTTGGTGTGTGGAAAGAGTTTCTCTAAGAATGGCAGCCTTACTGTGCATCAGAGGATTCACACAGGAGAGAAGCCATATAAATGTTTGGTGTGTGGAAAGAGTTTCTCTAAGAATGGCAGCCTTACTGTGCATCAGAGGATTCACACAGGAGAGAAGCCATATAAATGTTTGTTGTGTGGGAAGAGCTTCTCTGAGAATGGCAGCCTTACTAGGCATCAGAGGATTCACACAGGAGAGGAGCCATATAAATGCTTGGAATGTGGGAAGAGCTTCTCTCGGAATGACAGCCTTACTGTACATCAGAGGGTTCACACAGGGGAGAAGCGATATAAATGTATGGAGTGTGGCAAGAACTTCAGTCGAAGCAAGCTTGCTATACATCAAAACATTCACTCATAGGAGAACCCATACAGATGCTCATATTGCAACAAGAGTTTTTCTTGTAAATCAAACCTTAACAAACATCACAAAATGCATGTGGGGAGAAGTCATTTAAATGCTCAAATTGTAGCTTGAGTTTTTCTGTTAAATCAACCTTTATGAAATATAAGAGAATTCGCATGGAAGAGAAGTCATACAAGTGCTTGGAGTATGGGAAGAGCTTCTTTCATAATTCCTACTAACTGTACTTCAAAGAATTTACATACAGGAGAAGCCAAACAAATGCTTTGAGTGTTGAAACAGCCGCTCTCAGGGTAGCTACCTAAGAATACACTTGCGGATTCATACAGAGTAGAAACTCAGCGTGTGAAAGAACTACTCTGTGAAGTGCAGCCTAACAGTACATCAGAGGATTCACACGGGAGAAGCCTTATAAATGTTTGAAATGTGGAGAGAGTTTTAGTCGGAGAGACAGCCTTTATTCACACTGAAGTGTTCACATATAAATGCTTATAGTAAAGGAAGAGCTGTTTTCATAAATTCACCCTTTATTGAACATATGCGATTTCAACAGAAACTGTACAAGTGCTTTGAATGTTGAAAGGGTTTCTTTCTATTGTATTATTTAAGATAAAAAAATGCTCCCAAGGAAACAGTGGCTGCTTCCACATGTTGTGAATACTCCTTATTGCTTTCCTGTGTTGACAATGGAGCTTCCTCTCTTTTTTTAAATAATATTTATTGATTTTTTAAAGTATACATTTCAAATAATAAAAAAAGAATTTCACAAGTTAAAGAGTGGGGGGGGGGATCCAGTAGATCGAAGTAACAAAATTACTATTTAATTAGCTATTACTATTAAAATTAGCTATTTAAAGGGAGCGGATCTTATCAAATCAATCAGCATTTCCAGGAAAGACACATACATGAACGTGAATTGCATTTTTCTGTATTACAGACCTTGTCTAGCAAATATTCCTCTGACACACGGAGAGCTTTGTTACGCCTGGAGACTCCGTTTAAACAGCTATCACCATTTGGGCTTAACAATGAGGCTGATTTCACTCCCTTTCTAGGATAAGATACAATTGGTCATTTCATTGTTAATTCACACTAGATACTTTCACATTCTTCTTCTAAAGAGCCTTGTGACCCTGACCCTTTAATTGTGGGGACGGGGATGATTGATTTGATAAGATCCGCTCGCTTTAAATAGCTAATTAGCACAGCGTTTCTCACCAAACGCTCAAAAAAAGACTTCTGAACACATTGACTTTGAAAAGAGAAAGGATTGAATGTTTATTTTACAAGTATATTGGTAAATTCAACCTTTGAATGAAGTAACTAATTGTATATATATTATTAAGTTTGTATATGAGATTATAAAGGGAAATTATGGTCTAATGGGATCCAGTTTCAAAGTGTAACGTTTCTCACCAAGTGCAAAGAGAATCTTGAAAAAGTTAAGTTTATAAAGGAAAAATATTGAGTGTATATTTTTGAATGCATTTGGTGAATTTTTTGGGGTGTGGGCTTTCTTATTCATTTTATGATGTTATAAATTATGTTAACCATGTACAAAATCAATCAAGTTTGTTAATGAAGTTTGTAAATGAAGTTGTAAATGAAATTATCCACTGCAGAAAATTTTGCTTTTTGAGGTGGTCACATCCTGATTTGTGTTTGCATATTAATTTCAGAAAAGTTGTGGCTTTGGAAGAAGCATAACTCTTGCGAAACGGGAAAATTGCAAGCCGGCAAACCCGTTGCCATCTCCTGTCGGGAGGTTTAGTGTTAATTTTTGACTCAATAATCACGCATATCAAGCTCCAGTGCGCTGTATATTTCAGTTCTACAATTTGGAACATAAAAGTTGGATTGTTTTTTCATGGTCCCTGTGTTTTCTTTGTTGTCGCCTTGGCCTTGGGACCTTCCCCTCTTTTACTTCCTTTCTGTTACTGAGGAGGAGGAGGCAATGCCCACGTGTCCGCTATCCCCTTTCTGGAGCCTGTTGTATTTTTTCCCCTCAACTGGCTTTTTGCTAGTTTCCAATAAAGCAAGAATGAATTTTTCTTTTCTTTTTTTTCATTCTTGCTTTATTGGATATAAGTCATAGAATCATAAGAGTTGGAAGGGTCCATACAGACCATCTAGTCCAACCCCCTGCCCAGTGCAGGATCAGCCTAAAGCATCTCTGACAAATATTCATCCAGCCTCTTCTTGAAGGGGAGTGCACCAACTCCCTAGGCAGCTGATTTCTCTTTTGAACTACTCTGACCATGAAAAAGTTTTTCCTAATATCCAGCCGTTACCTTTGTGCATGTACCTTTGTGCATTGCTTTGGGTCCTATCCTCTGCTGCCAACTGGAACAGCTGCTTGCCCTCCTCCAAATGACAGCCTTTTAAATATTTAAAGAGAGCAATCATGTCCCTCCTCAATCTCCTAAACTAAACATTCCCAAGGCTCTCAGACTTTCCTCGTAGGGCTCAGTCTCCAGACTCCTGATCATTCTTGTCGCTCTCCTCTGCACCCTCTCGATTTTGTCCACATCCTTTTTGAAGTGAGGCCTCCGGAACTGCACACAACACTCCAGGGGCGGCCTGACCAAGGCAGTATAGAGAGGGCCTGTGACCTCCTGCGATTTTGATGCTGTGGCCCCTTTGATACAACCCAAGATTGAATTGGCCTTATTTGCCACCGCATCACACTGACTGCTCATACTTAGTTTACAGTCTGCTCTTATCCCAAGATCTCTTTCACTTATACTACTGCCCAGAAGTGTGTCCCCCATCCAGTATTTGTGCTTCCCATTTTTGTGGCCCAGATGTAATACTGTGCACTTGTCTTTGTTGAATTGCATCCCGTTCACAGCTGCTCACTTCTCCAGAGTATTCAGGTCTTGTTGAATTTTAATTCTATCTTCTTGGATGTTTGCTACTCCTCCCAATTTGATATCATCAGCAAATTTAATGAGCAGCCCTTCCACTCCATCCAGCATTGATAAAAATATTGAAAAGTACTGGTCCCAAAACCGAGCCCTGCGGCACCCCACTGGACACCTCCCTCCAATCTGACGAAACGCTGTTGACCACCACTCTTTGGGTGCGGTCCTCTAACCAGTTCCCTATCCACCGAACAGTCCTGTAGTTCCTATAGTTCAGTTCACAGTCTTCCAGTTGGCCCATCAGAATGTCATGGGGGACCTTATAAAAAGCTTTACTGAAATCCAGATAAATCATGTCAACAGAGTTCCCCTGATCCAGTAAGCTGGTCACTTGATCAAAAAAGGAAACCCAAGTCTTCGATATACTGTCGAAGGCTTTCATGACCGGAAAACGATGGTTGTTGTGGATTTTCCGGGCTCTGTAGCTGTGGTCTTGGCATTGTAGTTCCTTTTTTTTATATATAAAATTTTTATTGGATTAGAATATATAATCATTCAATACAAACATTCCCCCTTTGTAAATATTTACTTCTAACCCCCTCCCTTTCCTCCCCCCTTTTATTTGACTTCCAACAGTTTTCCAACCCTTTGTCTATCTTATTGCTTACTTACTTATTACCTCATATAATCTATTAAACATACATTTACAGCGCAATCCTATGGCCGGCCCCAACGCCGACGCGGCTGCACTGGTGGTGTGGCGGCGGCGCCGGGCCGGATCCTGTGCCAGCAAAGTGTGGCCGCAGCGGCGCCCGCAGCGGCGCAGAGATGCAATTTTGGAGAACCAGAAAGTGTTGTGGGCGGGTCTGATCCACGGCCGCCGCCAGGCGCAGCCAAAGGGCGCTGTTCCTGACAAGCATCAGGGGGAGGGGCCAGGAAAGGCGCAGCCTATGGGCAGCACGCGATCCCGGCCAGGCCCCAGAGCAGCAGGCAAACCGCGCCCATGCTGGCAGACTGCCTCGGCTCGTGTGTCGGGCGGGGCTCGCAGTCGGGAAGGAGAGGGGTGGGCGTAGTCTGAGAAGCCTTTCCCCCGTTTGCCCAATGTAGCACCAAGTCCGTGGCAGCCGCGTCCAGAGAGGTTGGCATGGGACTGGCAGGCGCCCTGCCATGAGGAATCCAGGGCAGCAGCCAGTCTCTGGCAGCAGGGGACAGCCCCCAAGTGGCGCCGAAGGGGAGGGCTGGCCTGAGGCCGCCACCAAGAGGCAGACACAGCGGGCCTGCCCCCTCGTCCCCATCCCAAGGCAAAGAACACAGACACCCATTGCACAGAAATCAGCCTTTATTATTATATCATCCCACCTCCCCCAGCAGACGTGAGGAAGGGGAGGCGTGTAGGAGAGCCGCCTGTGCAGCAAAACACCGCACCCCCAAGGCAGCAGCGGCGGTCACCGGCGAGGCCGGCGGCCGGACCCCCTTGGCCGTCCACGGGCCCGGCCTCTCGCACGCAACTGGGCCCGAGGGAGGGGTGCCTTTGGGGCGGGTGGAGCTGCTGCAGTGGGTGGGGCCGGAGGGTCGAGGATGGCGACGAGCTGCCCGAGCAGGGCTTCGGCACGGACTTGAGAGGCACACCCCACCCCTCCCAACAACCATGGCCTGTTGGCGTGGGAGGCTGGCAACTGCTCCACAGGATTGGATGCGAGGCAGGACGCCCTGGGGTGGAAGGTGTTGGAATGACCAATGGGGCTGCTGCAGACGCCCGAGGGGCTGGACCCACTCTGGGAGGCGGCCGCTCATGGGACTGTGTTGCTGGGGCTGCGGCTGCGATGGGGGCGACCCTCCCCAGGCGCGCGAGACCTCCTGCCCGGGATATGGCATCCGCCTGCCACCACCCTGGATTCTCCATTGGTGGGGGCTAGGGTTCCCGCGAGCGGACCATTTCCCCTGCCATCTCCCACCCCCTTGCAGCGGCAGCTCGCACCACCCTCTCCCTGGCTTATTGGGTGCCAGCTACTCTCCCCACCGGGGATTGATCCCCCTCCCCGCTCACATGCCCCGCCCCAACCCTCTACCTGGCCATAGATACAGGGGGGTTAGCCGTGTTAGCCTGTGGTAGCGAATTCAAAAAGGGTCCCGTAGCACCTTTAAAACTATCCAATTTTATTGTGGCATAGGCTTCTGAGAATCAAGTTCTCTTCGGCAGATGGGTGGTACAGACACTGGTCAAATACAGAGGAGGAGGGGGGGGGAGGAGGGAGGGAGGGGGTGTTACTGTGAGGGGAGGGAGGGGGCGGGGAGGCAAGACGGGGTGTGTCGGATACAGGTGGGGAGATGTGACGGGAGTGTTGGGGGAGGGGCGGAGGACGAAGTCAGACTCGCAGACACAGAAGACAGTTGTTGTACATCTCGTTTTATTGCACTGGAAAGAGCGGGCTTGCGTTTAGGCTGGCGAGGGAGGCCGCGGCGCGACGGTGCTTCCTGGGCTGCAGCCAACCGTCCGTCAGAGATGTTTGGGGAGGGCGGGGCGCGGGGGAGCAGCCATGCCCTGGACGTGCCTGTGGGGGAAAAAGACACGTGTGGGCTTTGCCTCGTTCCACTGGCAAGGCAAGCCCCACACTCCGCCATCCGGGGGGGGGGTTGCACATGGTCGAGGGCAGCAGCTGATGCCTGACGGTCTGGCGAGGATGCACTCAGCCTTGGGAAGCCTTTACCTTTATGGGAGGGAATGAGCTGGTCACAACAAACACCTGGCCACATGTGGTTTTCGAGGCGCCTGCCTCTGAGGCAGCCAGGGGCGGCCATGGTTGCCCCCCACCCCTGCTGGGCCTCACCCAAAGCGGCAAGTGAGCAGGTGGGTTCAGGTGAATGGGCGGTTTGCACTAATCTGCGGAATGCCCCCCCACCTCCTCCTTACCTGTCAGCGCTCCGTCGGTCATCACCAGGTGGGAGCGCCAGAGTCAGGGCACCTGCAAGGAAACGGGAGAGCATGCGGTTAATTTGCAAAGTGTCATTCCCTTCTGCCACGGAAGGGTTAGTTTGTTTGTGCTTAGTTAGAAGCAACTAGCATGCATCAGTTAGCTGTGGAGTCATTCTTTCTATCACGGTAGAAAGAGAGTTAGGCAGACATTTGCACCTCTTCCCCTTTATGCGAAGTTCCCCCAGTTTTTCGCAAAGTCCCCCGAGTGCATTCTGCGCCTGCCAATGTGAATGCCCTCAGCCTGTTTCGGTTTTCAAAGGGGCAATGCCACTCAGCAGACGGGCAGAGCCTCCGGCCGAGTGCTCACCTGGGGGTTTGGGCGGCGCTGGCCGGATGTTTTGTAGGGCGCGGTCGCAGGTGATTGGGTGCAGAGAGGGGGGCTCGTCCACGCCGGGCGCGCACGCTGATTGGTCCCCGGGATAGTTCTCATCCTATGCTCCTTCGGGCCATAGGGGCGGGGCGGGGCGCTCAGAGAGGGGGCTGATTTTTCGCCGTTCCATGGACGCCTATGGGCTACGCCTTCTTTTTCCGTGGCGTAGCTTTTTTGCGCCGCTGTGGGCGTTCCCGCTTCTGGAGGAGCTTAGGGAGCGGACTAACTCCGACCCCGCCTTGCTCCCCGCCCCCCCCTGCGTCGGCGTAGGGCTCTACGCCACTCCTGCGCCGCCGCCCGGGCGCCTGTGGCTTGCACCGGTGCTGGCCCGCCGGCGGGCCAGCGCCGCGTCCCAGCGCGGGCGGAAGGCCACTTACGCGGGCGTACGGGCTAGATGCGCCCTCGCAAGCCTTAGTTCGGTTCCTGTTCACTTTCCGTGCCCTTCTTAGGATTGGGCTGCCCGACTCTCTTCTAAGCTTATTATTTTTTTATAACACAGAGTTACCTTTAACCCCTCCTTTACTAAATCCTATATTCTAAATAACACAATGCTAGCACATATTACCAATCATTATATTATTAGTATAACATTTTATCCATTTTCTATTTCTTACTTAATCTCTTTATTCTCCCCCATATAAGTTAATCAATTTAACTTATATTCTGCATATTTCTTTAATCATTTCTTATTCTCAATAAGCTTTAATTATATGAAATATCTGTTATACTAAAAACTTAACTACATTAAAAATACCTGGCTAGCATGCTCATATATATCCATAATATATATTCATAATAATACGTCTATTATTTAATACTGTGAATAATAAAACAAAATTTTCATCTTAACCCTAACAATAGCTTAGAATTTAATAATTAAATCCCCCCTTCCCGGTAAAGCCACTTCTCTCTTCTTTTATAAAGTCTCAATAATTCTCGAACTGCCACAGTTTCCCTTCCACATCCCATTTTTTCTCCAAATATTGCTTCAGTTTCCCCCAATCCATATTAAACTGTCCTGGATCAAGGTCTCTCAGCTTCCTTGTCATTTTGTCCATCTCAGCCATGTACAGCAATTTGCAAATCCAATCTTCAATAGTTGGTACTTCTTGCATTTTCCACTTCTGAGCGTATAAAAGTCTAGCCGCTGTTGTCATATAGAATAACAATGTTCTATGTTGTGCTGGAATATCTTCCATTCCCAAGTTTAGTAGCAGCAATTCTGGGTTTCTATTAACTTGGAACTGTAAAATCTCGTTAATCACTTCTATTATTCCTCCCCAGTATTGCTTAGCTACCTCGCAAGTCCACCACATATGATACAAAGATCCTTCATGCTTTTTACATTTCCAGCATTTGTTTGACATATTAGTATTTCCTAGCGCAATTTTCTTTGGTGTCAGGTACCAACGATATATCATTTTATAAACATTCTCTTTAATATTTGTACATGTCGTGATCTTCAAAGTCGTTTTCCACAGGTATTCCCACGCCTCCATTGTTATTTCTTTATGAAAATTTATCGCCCACTTCACCATTTGAACTTTAACTGTCTCATCTTCTGTGTACCATTTTAAAAGTACTTTATAGATCTTTGAGATTTCTTTTTTACCCTCTTGAAAGATTACCTCTTCTAATTCTGAATTCTCCATTCTTAGTCCTCCTTTCATACAGTCCGAATTATAAAGATCTCTTATCTGTCTATATTGAAACCATCCATAACTTGAGGACAGATCCTCTTCCGTCTTTATTCTCAATTTAGAAGATTCCAATAACGTTATCTCCTTGTATGTTAAACACTGTTGTTCATTTTCGACAGTTCTTGGATCTATTACCTCGAACGGAACCACCCACATCGGAATTCCGTCCTTCAGGTAATTTTTATACTCCTTCCAGACAGTAAAGAGGCTTCTCTGAATATAATGGTGTAAGAACACAGAGTCAGCTTTTACTTTATCATACCACAGGTATGCATGCCATCCGAATATTTTTTTGTGTCCCTTCAGAGCCAATAGCTTACAGTCCTTCAACGTCATCTACTCTTTTATCCAAGTCAGGCAAATTGCTTCATAATATAGTCTTAAATTGGGCAGCTGCATTCCACCTCTCTCTTTAGCATCCTGTAAAACTTTCGTTTTCACTCGAGGCTTCTTGCCTGCCCACACAAAGTCCGATATTTTCCTTTGCCATTTATCAAATTGTTTAGAGTCACGAATAATTGAAATTGTTTGTAGCAGGAACATAACTCTCGGCAATACATTCATCTTTACTACTGCAATTCTTCCCAACCACGACAAATGCAGCCTATTCCATTTGATCAAATCTTGCTCTATTTGAGTCCACAGTTTCTCATAGTTATTCTTGAATAGGTCTATATTCTTCGTGGTCAGTTCAACTCCCAAATATTTTACCTTATTCGTTACTTCACAATCTGTTATTTCCTCTAGTTCCTGCTGTTTCTGTTTAGTCATATTCTTGCATAATATCTTTTTTTTATATAATATTTTTTATTTTTCAATATCTAACATACAAAACTACTACATACATACATACCCTACAAAACAGTAACTACAAAAGACTACAATAGCACAAGGGATGGGAAGGAAAGGAGAAAAAAGAGAAAGGGAAGGGGGGGTGGGGAAAAAGGGGAAGGTAATCTACAAACACTAAACATTACGTTTCATGTTTTCCCTTCATACTGCCATTATTCAAAAGTTAAAGCTTTATATTATATTGATGGAGTGGTTGACCTTACTAAATGCAAATTACAATTTAAATTCAAATTAAATTTTTCTTCCCCTCCTGGGTCCCGGACGCAATTCTGTCTGAGCAGCTGCAGCCGCAGTGCTCATTTCCTCCCCCTCCCCCTCAGACTTCTCCTTTTCGTCTTGCTTGGTGCACTGAAATTCCGGATTTTTATCCTCAAAATCCCTTAGTTGATCTTCTGATAATAACTTGAAAGCTTGATCTTTGTGACTGAACCAGATTCCTTCCGGAAATAACCATTTGTACTTTATTCCACGTTCTCTCAGAAGAGCTGCGAACTTTTTATACTTAAAACGTCTTTTCCGAACTAGAAATGGGACGTCTTTCAATATCTTAACTTTATTACCCAAAAAGTCCAAATCCGCATTGTATCAATTATATAGGATAGTGTCCCGGATCCTCTTAGATGAAAAATCAATGATGATCTCGCGAGGCAACTGACGCTTCATTGCATATTTTGAAGTAGCTCGACGGACTTCCAAAATGGCGCTTTTTACTTCTTCTTTAGTTGCCCTCGCGGGTGTCGCCAATAGTTCCGAGACCAGACCCCGTAAATCCTCATTTTCCTCCTCTTTCACATTCTGGAGACGCAAAATTGTCTGTGTTCGTTCCACTTGTAGCCCGATCAGCTGATTCTCCACCAGTTTGAGCTCTTTATTCGTACCCTTCATGAGTGACGCACTTTCCCGAGCAGACTTCTCTGCCCCCCCCCGCTGCTTCCTTAATGGTTTTCACTTCGCTCTCAATTAAGCCCACCCTTTGATCTGTTTCATTCAGCTTGTCAACAAAGGGTTTTATAGCTTCACCAACCGCCCTCCGCACTACCTCCTCCAACGACTCTCCCTTTAGGGCAGCCGAAACTGACTTGCCCAGGGCAGGACTTTGTTTTTTTGTTGCCATTTTAGGGGGGGGGGAACCGCCAACCGGATTCTGAAACTCAGCAAAGGGGAAGAACAAGCCTTCTTAGCTTCAGATCCCACCACTCCTTCACGTACGCTTGTAGTATCAGAAGGGATTCGCTTACTTGCAGGCTCTCGCCTAATTCTGCTGTTTGCCGTTTTCCATGGCCCGGCAGCACTCGAGGCGCCGCGCATGTCCGCCGGCCTCCATAGGGACAAATGGGCAATTAACCCCCCGCATTAATTCCGGGGGGCTCTTCCCGCAGCGTCCCAGACCCAGCCTCCCTCACTGGGAGTTTTGGGGGCTAATCTTCGCAGATCAGCCGCCTGGACAGGGTGCTCGGGCGCTTCCTCTCGAGCCCGCGAAGAGGAGCGTCCGACATGGCTGAGAAAACGAAACCGAATCCATATTCTTGCATAATATCTTTGACTTCTTTTTATTTACATAAAATCCAGCCAAATCTCCGAATTCCCTAATTTTCTCCATTACTTTTGGCATATTCTCAATAGGATCTGTCAGGGCTTGCCGCGGCTGCCGCTGGGCGTGGCACTGGGCGGTCTGCTCCTGACGTCACAGGGGGGCCAGGGACTCTGCAGGACCCTGCTCTGTGGAAGGAGGGGCGGTATACCTCACCCAGACTCCCTCTCAGTCCACTCGCTGGCCTGCTCAACCTGGCCTGCTTACCCTCTGTGTCCTCCTCCATCTCCTCCTTCCAGAACTCTCCTCCAAGCCTCCACCCTTGCATCCTACTGCTCTCCCTCCACATCATCACTCCTCACTCACACCCACCACCTCAGAGCTCTTCCTAGCCACCTTCTTCCCCTCCTTCTAGGCTTGTGCCTTCTCCTGACTTGGCCCAGCTGTGCCTTCCCTCAGGTGTTTCCCTCCTACCACTAATCCCTTCTTGGCTTCCTTGCCTTGCTGGCAGGGTGGGGTTGAATGTGAGCCATCCCCAGCTGAGGTCTCCTTGGCCTTGCTCACGAGGAGCTGCCCCAGCTGGCTTCTGTGCTGCTGAGCCTGCCTGGCCTTGCTCACGAGGAGCTGCCCCAGCCGGCTTCCATGCTGCTGAGCCTGCCTGGCCTTGCTTGCGAGGAGCTGCCCTGGCCAGCTTCTGTGCTGCCTGTTCATTGATGCTGGGCGGGGCTACCCATCTCCTCCCCCAGAATGCCCGTGGCAGCTCCACCTGGAGGGGCTTGGCTCCTAGCACCTCCTGAGCCAGGCTGCTGTCCTCTAGCCAGGGTGTGGCTCTGGGCTGTGGTGGCTGCTTCTCCTCCTTGGAAGGTAAGGGCTCTGTTTGGGCTGTTGCTGTGTTCCTATTCCCCTTGCCTTGGCCCTTTTCCTCTGGCTTTCTTAGCCCCCTCTCTTCCCCATGGGGGGTGGGACTAGCTGGCTTCTCCCTGCTCCCTCCAGCCTTCTGAGGCTTTGGCCTTTCGCCCCTTCCCCCTGGAGTAGGCAGGTTCTGGCTCTGTTTGCCAGACAGAGCGGTTGAACTGCTGTCTCCCGGCTGCCCCCTGCCATTGTCTGTCAGCAAGTCCGGGGGCTTGGCTGCTGACCCCGGACAGGATCATCCACAATTAACATTATATCGTCCAGAAATGCTCTGATCTCATAAGAAAAGTCTCTTGTTTTTATTCCTCGGATTGCATCATCCTCTCGAATTTGAATCATCAATATTTCCAAAACTAGAATAAACAACAATGGAGACAGCGGGCAACCCTCTCTGGTACCTTTACCTATTGTCAATTTCTTAGTCACATCTTCATTCACCACAATTGCTGCACTCTGGTCTCTATAGATTTCTTTCACTGCATGAATGAACTTTTCTCCCATTTGCAGCTTCTCCATTGTGGCAAACATAAAGTCCCAGTTCAAATTATCAAATGCTTTCTCAGCGTCCACGAAGAAGAAACCAACTTCTCTATCACAACGTTTGTCATAATATTCAATAGCATTTATAACTGTCCTTAAGTTGTCCTTAATTTGTCTGTTTGGCAGAAATCCAGCCTGCTCCTCTGCAATAAATTCAGACATCCATCCCTTTATTCTCTCAGCCAAAATCTTCGCAAAGATTTTGTAGTCATTATTCAGCAACGAAATTGGTCTATAGTTTTTGACACTAGTCAAGTCTTGTCCCTCTTTAGGAATCAGTGATATATTAGCTTCGCTCCAAGTAGCTGGAGTCCTTTGATCTCGCATGACCTCATTGATCACCATCCGGACCTGGCGCCTTTCCTAATTTTGTCGACCATATTGCCTCTTTTATTTCTTCTTCCGTCACTTCTCTATTCAATTTCTCTCTCCATCCTTCAGAAATTGCAGGGAGCTTCATCTTTCCCAAATAGCTCATTATTGAATCTTTATTAACTTCTTTTTTTTGGTACAACTTTGCATAAAATTTAAAAAAGGCTCTACTAATGGCTGTCTGTTCCAAATGTATTTTGTTCTCCTCGCAAATTTTGTTTATGGTTCTTTTCTCCTTTTTTTAAATTGCCATGCCAGATATTTCCCAGGTTTATTTGCACCCTCAAACGACTTCTGGTTCATTCTCTTAAGATTCCATTCCATTTCTTTATTATTCATTGCCGTCAATTGTTCTTGAAGGATTTTAATATCCTGATATAACTTCTTTTTCCCTGGTCTCTTCTTTAATTGAGTCTCTTTGGCTTTTATTTTTTCCATAATCTCCAATCTCTTCTCCTCTCTTTTCTTCCTAGCTCTAGCATTTAAGTCCATTAGTATGCCTCTAGTCACTGCCTTATAAGTGTCCCATACCTTATTTGTTGGTACTTTGTTGTTCATGTTGTATTGTATAAAATACTTAGTCTCTCTTCGCAACAATTCAATATTTGCCTCTTCTTGCAATATATCTTCGTTTACTCTCCAACCTCTTCTTTTTATTCTTTTCCCAAACCTCCACATGATTGGATTATGATCTGAGCCTTCCGGTTTGGGATTCATGGAGGTCTAACGCAGCTCTTAAAGCTGAGCTGTCTGGACTGCTGTTTTGAGGGCTGGAGGGGCCGAAATCGCCCGCAGCCAACTGCTCTCAGGCAGAGAGCAGGCTTAGTACGCGCAAGAACCTCAGGGCGCGTTGATCTCGGGCGAGGGGGGGTCCTGCGCAACGGACTCTCTCCCGTCCCTTGAGGTCCCACCCGAAGACAGGTTTTGCCAAGATCTCTGCAGTAGCTCCGGAGCCAATTCGGTTGGCATAAGACCTACATGCCCAAGCTTCAAACAGGGGCAAAGGGAACTGAGGTGAATGGAAGATTGGAACAGTGATTACAACCCGAGAAATCGACTAAGAAGGTAAAGATCAATATCTCTTGAAACGGGACGGATTAACTTAACAAACGAAGTATTAAAGTTAATTTTAAAACTGCGACAGACTGAGTATATGGAGGGGAAATCCCGGCAAGAAAGTTTTTTAAAGAACTAAGCATAACGAAGCTATTAAAGAAATTTGATTATTGTTTTACATACCTGCGGTGACAAAGAGATAGTGGACTGTGAGAAAGTTCTAACATCGCGAGAACTGCTGTGTGTGGCTGAGGAACAGGAAGTACGTCACAATGATAGAGAAGCTGGAGAGAAGCGGCCGTCTCCACGTTACAGGAAGTAGAAGAACGCCATTTTGGAAAGGGGAAGGGTCGCGGCTTCAGCGGAACAGGAAGTAGGCCATCTTGGATTACAAATAAACAGGGAAGAATCATAGAGGAACCATAGAGAAAAGACGCCCGACATTTTGGACTCTGTAATCGGTTTTTTTCAAGAAACAAAGTAATTTTGGGACTTTTAAAAGCAAAAGTATAGAAAGTAAAACGCCACGGAGTTGAGGAAAAGGGCGGACACGTGGGAGCGAGGCAAAGCTAGCCCCACGATGTCGAAAAAGGAGTGGCAGGTGGCAATTGTAAGTTTAGATAAAAAAGTTTCAGAAGGAATTAAGGAGCTTAAAGACATGATACCAGAGATGGCGAAAGAGTTTAAAGAGACACTTAGAAAAGAACTGGCGGAAGTGACGAAAGGTATGGAAAAGATACAAAATGACTTGCAAGCCACGCAGCAAAGAGTTAATGTAGTAGAAAACGCGGTGGATACGCTAGCAGACACGCAACGAACTGAGATGAGGGCGATGAGAGGTAGAATGGCAGTTGTGGAAAGTAAACATATGGAGAAGCAGTTAAGGTTTCGTGGCTTGCCAGAAATTGAAGGAAAGACTGCCCAAGAACAGATTACAGAAGTGTTGGCTGAATACCTGGAGAAAGAGGAGGGGGGAGTTGCGGCTATCCTAGATGTGGTTTACAGAATAAACTCAAGATTTGCTACCCAGAGGAAATTGCCAAGAGATGTAATTGTGCAGTTTACGACCAGAAATACAAGAGAATTGATTGTGAGTAAACAGTTTCAGGATCCATTAGAAGTCGACGGCAAGACTGTTATCATTATGAAGGAATTGCCCAGATCGGTGCTACTAGACCGGAAAAAATATAAAAATTTAGTCCAGACTCTGAAGGATATGAAAATAAGATACAGATGGGAAATGCCTGAGGGAGTGTCCTTTGAATTTGGTGGTGTCAAGAAGCGCATCAGATCTGAACTGGAGATGGAAAAGTTTATTAGGGACAATGAAAAGGACTTACCAACAGCAAGATCATGAATATGGAGTGTAAAATTTTATCGTGGAATGTAAATGGACTTAATTCGCCTAGTAAGAGAAAAAATATTTTCCATTGGCTATTAAAACAAAAAGGTGACATTGTTTGTTTGCAAGAAACTCATATTAAAAAGCAGGACGTAAAATATTTAAAATTTGCAAAATTGGGAAGTGAATTTGTGGCTGCTTCAAAAAAGAAGAAAAAAGGGGTGGTGTTGTATATAAAAGAGGAATTGCAGCCAAAATTAGTGATGTGTGATGTCGAAGCTAGATATCTAGCAGTGGAAATTATATGGAATCTAAAGAAACTGTTGGTGATTGGAATATATGCACCTAATGGAGCAAAAGAAAGTTTTTTTGATGACCTGAGTAAACAACTAGATGGACTATCTTATGATCAGATGATCTTAGCTGGAGACTTCAATGGCGTTACTAATTTGGATGAAGACAAGAAATCTGCTACTGCACAAAAGAAAAGAGGACTACTACCAAAGTCTTTTTTTGCAATAAAAGAACAAGAAACTTTGGAAGATGTATGGAGGAGACAGAATCCTAAATGTAGACAATTTACATTTTATTCTGCAAGACACTCCACTTTGTCACGAATTGATATGATCTGGGCCTCCAAAGACCTAGTGCTTTGGACTAAGGACGTGGAAATAATGCCTATGGTCTTGGCATTGTAGTTCCTGACGTTTCGCCAGCAGCTGTGACTGGCATCTTCAGAGGTGTAGCACCGAAAGACAGGGATCTCTCAGTGTCAAACTGAGAGATGTGTCAAGTCTTTGTCATGGTGTTAGTTGCTTTCTTCTCTTTGGTTTCATTTACAGGCTGAAGTTCCCAGCTCTCTTTCTGAGGACAGTGTGGTTTTATTATTTTTGCTGTTGTTGAAAGCTGATCAGTGAGATTTCTGAATTGGACATAGATAGTTAATCATGTTCTTCTTGCTCATCCACTGAAGAAATTCCTTGTGAGTTTTCCAGAACAATAACATCTGATGTTTGTTATAGTCAAAAGATATTTAAGATATGTTGTCACATATTTTGGTTACTATGTAGTCCTCTGAATTCCAGATATAACTGGCAAAATGCCAAGATGGCTGATGAATAAAACACTCAAAATCTTTCTCAAAGGATAGTTTCTTAATTATTGATGTGCACATGTATTCATGTAAATATCATACTGTCTAGATTTGGACAATTTGGCAGCCCAAGCAAAAAAAAATTGGCATTGGAAAGAGTATGGATTCTGTCACTGGTTGCATCACAGCACCCTTGGTGCTTCTGTGTGAATCACATTGTTTTGAGCATGGCTGCTGCGTAAGAGGAGGCAGGGGTAGATCTGGGACTCAGAGAGAGAGGCAACAAACAGCTGCCTCTCTGCTGTGAGTTCAGTGTCTGGGGCTTACAGCAGAGAGACAACATTTGCCAGCATGTCTCTCGAAGGTTATTTATACAATGAAAGGTAATCCCTGTTTGTCCTTTCAGTTGAGGGTAGAAAATATGGGATCTGGGCTGGTTAATGGAAGAGGGTGTAAAAAATAAATAGTAGTGTTTCTTCCACCTGCTGAATGCCACTGCTCCCAACCCATAGGTAGGAAAAAAAAGGGTAAATTCAATTTCAGATCGGCTCCCCAGCCCCTCTAAGTATCTTGGCCTTCACAAGTCGAACTCCTAAGCCTCTTCTCTCAGGTCTGTCTGGGAAGCCCTTTGTTTTACTGAGGAGGGGCTGTGGATGATGAACAACAAGGGAGACAACTTAGAACAACAGTAGAATAAGAACTCAGGATGAATCCAACAAGGCATGGACTAGAGGTCATTAGAAAGCCTACTCCATGGAAGTGATGGTGTCGAACAAACAATATTTCTTTGTCACTATTGCAGCTACCCAGCGTGGACCTGCAGAACTCTTCAAGGTAGTGAGGGACCTATTAGGTTTTGGTCTATTGGAGAAGGTAGAGTGCTTTCCAGCCCTCTGCGACCATTTTGTTCAACACTTTCGTCATGAGTAGGGGCAGAAATGTAGGGGAACAATTGCTGGATGTTACTAGAAAGGTTCTAGAAGATGTCTTTGCACACCAAAACAGAGCTAGCCTGGCCTCACGGCTAAAGAATGCCAAAAGTGAGCCCGAAAATAGAATACAATAGCCTTGGAGAGGAATAAGAACCCAAGAATTGACACAATTAAATGGCCTTGTGTAGATTAGAAGTCTACCCGTATCCGTAGATATTACATGTTAATGTGTAGATTCAGAAGCATCTGAGAATGGCAAGAATGTCCAACTTCACAGGAATAAAGAGTTCCAAGACAGAATGCGTCAGTGGAGGGCCAAAAGATATTCATGTGTATGAAAAACTTGTAATTACTTTGTTAAGATATTAAATGGCAAAAACTAACAATTCGGAGATATTTTATGAAGACATTTCAAGTATGGATAACTTTGTGTTGCGCTTGGTTAAGATATAATGAATTAGCCAAGAATGTGCTCCTTTATCAAGTAGGGCCATTAGCTAGCTATTGTTAGGAGATGACTTTAAAAACATATGAATATGGGAAATGGAATTGATCGGGAGCTTCTTTTTAGAAGTGGCTCCTTGCTTCTGACCTGCTTATCTTGGGTAAGATATTTTTATGAACTCATGTAATTGCTCTCCTTGAATGATCTATGTAACAATAACAGATGGTATCGCTTTCTGTTAATTTAGTCGATGTTAAAATATTATAGTAATATTTTAATAAAAGATTGAAATGGAAGCAAAGATTGTGTGATAGTATGACTATACCTGTAATGGATAAAGACATTAAGAGGCGTACCTCTTGCCAAGAATCAAATGACTTGATTCCAGAAAGCTCACTGGGCACTGAGGGCTCCTTAAGGACACACACCCACACCTAAATCAGGCCTGACCAGTCAACCAGAAGACTTTGCAGGTAAAACTTCCATTCTGAGTTGACTTCAAATTAGCAGCAACAGATGGTCCCAGAGTGCTGATTTGTCCAGTTGTGTGGGACACCTTTCCATTCCACCTGCGTGTACAACCCTTGCCCCTCCTGGCTGCTGCTGTGTGGGATACCTTTCCGCTTGTCCAGTATGAGGGTGTCGACAGGAATGTTGGAAGTTTGAGGCCTACCAACTGTATGACCTTTGCCCTCATGGATGCTGAAATCTGCCAGGAAACAGGCAGGCCAAGTGGGTCCAGGAGACGGTAACTCCTTTCAAGGCAGAGTGGGTGCCCCTGCCTTCAAGTGGGAAGTGGTATGTCCACTTCTAAAGAAACCCACTCTGGACCCAGGAGAATTGATCAACCACTATCCTGTCTCAAACCTACCGTTCTTGAATGATGGTGGCTGGCAACTTCAGATATTCCTTAATGAAGCAGATTGTCTGGATCTGTTCCAATCCAGTTTCAGGCTTGGTTATCAGAATGAAATGGCTGGATTGCCTGAACTGAGGGATAGATGCGGGCGGGGGGGGGGGGTACTACCATACTAATTCTTCTGGCTTCTCCTACCATTGATCATGGTATCTGTCAGGACTGTTCCCCACAGGCCTTCCATTCTGCTTTTCTGTGTATTGTGTTTTGCACCTGCCTAACTTTTGCATTCCAGCTTCCGGCGTTCCCAGGGCCTGGGAACAGTTATCTTCTCTGCTGGCTCACCACCGCGGCCTTAAGACATCTACACTGAAGTTACTCACTTCGTCCTGTTCCTGCTTCTATGCTTTGTGGTCTGGAGGGGAGAGTGGGGGGAGGACAGTTAGTGGGGGTAGTGTGTTCAATTCATCATTCCTAACAAGGGACCTGTGTACAGGAAGATGCTTTTGTATTGCTTCTGACTATTCTATGGACATATATATGGCAAAGCCAAGATAGATAATAAAACCCATTTACTCAAGAGCTTGGATTTCTTGCTGAAAGGGTGTAGATTCTGGGTCACCATACCCTGTCTTCCATAGCCTGACAGTATCCTTTGGGACTGCCTTTCAGGGACTGGGAGGCACTGTTCTGTGGTTATTTCCGTCCTACTTCAAAGGTGGGTTTCATGGCATGGTGCTGGAGGCCTGCTGCTCCACCTCCTAGCCTCTGACCTTTGGGGTCCAGCAAGGTTCCATCTTGTCCCCTGTGCTTTTTATCATCTAAATCAAGCCACTGGGGGAGGTCCCCTAGAGATCTGGGCTGAGTTGCCACCAATATCCTGATGATGCTTAGAGCTGCTTATGCTATGTTTCTGCTTTTCTTTGCCTCTGTTGGATTTCTGCTGATATTAAATCTTTGCAAATGTGTGTTGATAGACCCTATTATTATTATTGAAATATACTGTAGAAACTTACGTCACATAATCTGCCTTGAGTTTCACTGAGAATAGTGGAGTATAAACAATATATTTTTTTTAAAAATCGATATTAGTTTTCTGTAATGTACTTTACGTGGGGATGCCCTTGGAGACTGCCTGGATGCTACAAATGGTACAGAATGCTGTGGCCAAAGTGTTGAGTAGATGGGTCTTAGGGACCGTATCACTCCAGTCTTGTTCCACCTACACTTCCAATCTGCTTCTAGTACCAATACAAGATGTTGATACTGACTGGTAAAGTTATATATGGCTTGGGGCCTGCATACTTTACAGACCTCCTACTCCCGCATGAATCTATCCATCGACTGCAGTCATTTTTGAAGGCCTTGCTTTGTGTGCCGCTTCTAACTGAGGCAAGATGGGTGGCAACCGAAGCAAAGGCCTACTCTGTCATGGTGTTCCACCTTTGGAAATCCCTAGGAAGATGCGCCTGTCACCCTCCATCGTCTTCCGCCAGTCAGTGCAGACTTTTTTTGGGTTTGGTGCTCCCTCATTGTTACTTGCCCTGCCTCCTGTTTGTGTTATGTGTATTTATGTATTTTATTGAATAGCTTAAATATTTTATATATACCTGCATTTTAAATGCTGTGGTTAAAGCCTTGATGGTGTAGTGTGGAAATATTTTAATGCTTGCTACTTTGGGCACCGTTTTTGGGTGGGAAAATGGCATAGAAATACAAGGAGAATTTATCGAACAAGGAGGGAAGGGTAATTAACAGTGGAACCAGATATAGATAGGCAACATATTTTAAAACAGGAACAAAAGAGGTAATAGTATTTCACACTCCTGACAAACCTCTCCTTTGAATACTTCCTGTAACTCGTTTCCCTCACAAACTCCACGAGGAGCCAAAATCTATAGGACCACGCAATTCATTCCAGGATTATTGGCTCCCCCCACCTCCTCATTCCCCCCTTGACCTCCTCGCATGCCAGGTTTCCCAACTCTGCTTTCCTCATTTTCTGATGTTTGAATCTAAACTCCATCCATCTTGGTCTATCTCAGCCACCCGTTGATACAAGGCCCGGCAGCAAGCAGAAAGTGGTGGCCCCATAGTGTGGGGCCAGGACAGTGTAAAATTACCAGGGCCACGAATAATGTTACCATCTCTGGGTAGGGTAATTCCTGGAGATTTGGGGGCAGAGCCTGGGAAGGGTGAATACGGGGAGGAAAGGGAGGTCAGAAGTAATGTGATGCTGTAGAGAAGCTGCCATTTTCTGATGGAGAAAATTACAACTCATCTCCAGACTGCAGAGATTAATTTGGAAGAACTCCAGATCCTACCTGGAGGTTGTCAAAGGCAGCTCTAGGCCCATGTACTACGTGCACAATGCCTAACATAGCTGCTGTGGACAGGCTCAGCATAAGGCATTTGGTGTATTCTTAAAGATATATGAGTGAAACGACATGAATCCAGGAAGCAAAGAAAAACGAGATGTTTCGGTCTGAGTTTTAAAGAATCGGCCCTGGTGCAACCTGCTACTTCCAGGTTGTGCTGGAAGTGATGTCATCAGCTGAGGACGCGGGCATGCCATGTGCACATGAAAATACCTGCCTCTGCACCATCCCTCCAGCTGCCAGGAGGGAGGGACCCGGCAACCCTGAAAGAACACTTTTCTGCAATCACCCTTTCATTATTATTACCTACTACAGCACAGCAATTTATCTGCAGTGGCGATGTGGGTGTATCTAGACACATTTAATTGCAGGAGGAAATCTCTTGTAATAGTGAAGGTTACTTGCGACACATAAGCACCTTTTCAGGTGGCAGTTGGTGCGAAACCCTCAAAATCATTCGTCCCGTGATTAGGGTATGCTTCCTGAGGCGAAGCGGCTCGGCTTCTGCCCTTTGCCTCTTGTATCCCCCCAAAGGTGTCAACATCTGCCCTCGGCCAGTACCAGGATTTTGGGGAGGGGGCTTGGCAGTGACCTAGGCTCTCCTTTTTGCCTCCACCCGCCTTTGAGTCCTTCCTTGGCCCACTCGCAATCTCACCCAGCTCCTGCAGTCACAGCTGCCCACACTGCCGACACACCTTCTCCTCAGCGGTGCTGGATAGAGGGTGCAGCTCGGAATGCCACTGCCAGGGCCCCCAGGAATGCTGGTGCTTTTGTGCACCACCCAGCGCCCTGCTCCAGCTGTGTTGGGCAGCCGATGCAGCTCGGAGCCGAAGTGACAGAGCACTCGGAAGCAGGGAACAGAGGATATCACGGAATAATGGATTAGAGCACATTCTACTGAGTGATACACATCTGTTCTAGTGAACTCTGTATGAACTTTATTGTAGTTTTTTTCTACGCAGGTGCTCTTTTATCTTCCAGAGCCAATTAAAAATATTGTGCAGTGAAGGGCATTGTACTCCTTACTTTCATTGGGGTTCATCTGACCTTTGCAGACTTGCTTAAGAACCTAGGGGTTGGACTGGACCCAGCTCTGCTGCTAGAGAAGGATAATAAAGCAGCTGCAAAAAAAATGCCTTCTATGAACTCAGTCTAGCTTGGAAGATGGACCCCTACCTTGACACGGCTGATCTGACTTGACTGCTGTAATGCACTTTACATAGGTCTCCCCTTGGAGATTCCATTAGTGCAGAAAGCCACAGCCTGGTTATTATGAAGAGCTGGATGGAGCATGCCTTCCACTCCCATTCTCCAGTCACTCCTTTGGCTTTCCATCAGTTACCAGACTCTTATCACATAAAAGCCCTTGACGGCCTTGGTCCTTTCTTATGTGGGGCAGCCTCTCTCCGTATGTTCTGCCACGACTGCTTTGCTCATCAGAACTGGGCGTCCTGCAAGTGCCATCTGCACATGGGCAAAATCACCAAGTGTCCAGACATGCCCATTCTGTGTAGAGGCCCCACCGCCTGAAGAGGTCAGGAAAGCCCCCACACTCCTGGCTTCCCGCAAACCTTCTCATGCAGGTAGCAGGGCTGTGCTCTGCGGGAAAGATTCAGAGTACTGGAGAGTTCCGTGTTCTTTAATATGTCGTATTAGGTTTCAATCTGTCCTATCAATCTGCTTGTGCCTTGATAGAGCATTTTCTCAGTTCCGCTGTTCCTGATGAGTTTTATCCATTAAGGGGCTTGATAAAAGTAAAGTAGTCCAAAGCGTTCATTTTTCAAACATCGCTTTCAAGCATCTTTAATATACTCCTTTTTTTTTTTGCCTTGCGGGCCTTTCAGTTCCGTTCCTGCTTTTATTTGGATCCCGTTTCTCTTCAATCATTATTGCGCTTCGCTCTCCGGGTGGGCACTACAATTCCCAGAATCCCTCTGCAGCCCGAGGGAGGATCGCCGGAATTCCAGGCATGGGCGTGAAAGCAGAGGATCTAGGGGGGTGCAGCTGCAGGAGTCCTTTCTTCCCCTCTTCCGAAGGAAATCGGCTGGAATCGCCTCGCCCTTTTTCCCTGCTCGAGGGGAGAATTCGGATTTCGCCTCTTTGCAGGAAAGGTGAGTTGATTCCTCCGAGAGAGATCTTGGAGGTGGGGGGAGGGGGGGGAGTCGGATCAGAACTGAATGGAAGAGGCACAGAGAGGGAGGGGGGAAGGGGGAGGACGCAGTATGGAGCAGGCTGGAGGGGGCAGTTCAAGGCTTCGCTGGCAAGATGTTTGCACGCAGTTTGCTGCTTTCTCCCAGGCTTAAATAAGTTCCATCCAACCAGCCCTGGCTGATCCTGATTACTAATAGATCAAGATGGGTAGCCGTGTTTGTCTGTAGCAGTAGTATTGTGTACTGAGCCTGGAGCTCAGAATGATGGCAGCCCAGAGTGAATTCAGCCAAGCCAATGCTCTTTGTTTGCAAACCAGAACAGACAACAGTAGACACTACTCATACTACATCAACACAGACTGAACAGATGCCCTCAATATATATACAGAAACCCCTCAGCAAGAATAGCTATCAATCAATAAGAACCAATACAATACCATCATTTGCATTAACCATATAAGATATATCCTATAACATAATTCTCTTAGCGGGTTTCGACGACTCACATGGATAGTTGGAGCATGCGCAATGTGGATGCCTGAAGGACGGACTGGCAGACTCCCTTCCCTTCCTCGCTTTGATAGGCTGGGGCAAAGAAGGGGCGGCCTCTCAAATGGCTTGCCCCAATTCAAATAGCCACGCTGCAGGAGAGGCTGCTGCTTCTCTTTCTCTCGCAGCTGGGATCGGTGGAGGGAGGGGGGACAAGTACGCTCGCTTGCAAGCCAGCAGCCGGCGGCAGGAGAGGCGGCTGCTTCCCTTCTCCTCCCTGCAGGCATCTGCGCAGGGTGGGACAAGCCTGCCCACCTGCAAGCCGGGAGTCATAGGTGGCTACTTCCCTTCCCCTCGCAGCCGGGATCGGCCCAAGGAGGGGGGACAAGTCCACTCACCTGCAAGCCAGCAGCCGGCTGCAGCATAGGCGGCCGCTTCCCAGGCAGGATGGGGGGGGGGGGACAAACCCGCCCACCTGTTAAGCAGGGAGCCGGCTGCAAGACAGGCGGCTGCTTCCCTTCCCCTCGTAGCAGGGGAGCCGCCCCCCTGATGCTCCCTGCTGGCAGCGCCCCAATCGCTGTCCTCCTCTCTTCACCAAAGCCAGGTGGGGGGGGGGAGTGGCCGCATGGAAGCCTCCCTGTCCTCCTCCCCCCCCCCCAGCCATGATTCTGGAGGGGGGATGGAGCACAGAGGTGGACAAGCCTGGCGTGTCTGCTTCCCTCCCGCAAAGCTGCGATTCTGGGGGGGGGGGGGGGGAGATTTTTGGGAGGCTGGGGCTGGGGGAGAGGAGGGGCCTCAGCAGCTTATGATCGAGTCCACCCTGTGAAAGGGCTTTTTTTCTCCAGAAGAACTGATCTCTATGGCCTGGAGATCCGCTGTAACTCTGGGAGATTTCCAGCTACCACCTGGACACTGGCAACCCTAGGGGCATGTGGCAGCAGGCAAGCCTAGCTCACCTGTACTCCCCACAAAGCCAGGATCATGAAGGGCAGCGTGGGGGGAGGTTTGTCTGCCTTGCCCCCCACCAAAAGCCTAGAGTCTCCAAGTGGTGGCTGGAGATCTCCCAGAATTACAACTCATCTCCAGGTTGACAGAGCCAGTTCCGCTGGAGAAAATGGCTGCCTTGGAAGGTAGACTCAACGGGCATTATTTCCACCTGAGGTCCCTTCCCTCTCAAAGCCCACCCTCTCCAGGCTCCACTCTCCCCCCCTCTCCATCTCCAGAAGTGTCCCAATCTGGAGCTGGCAACCCTACAAGTCCCAATGGGGAGGTGAGGGAGCCATGCAGGGGCAAAGGGGGGCACAGCGCTGGGCATACCTCTCTCACCTCCCCCCAAGCTATAATGGGGGTGAGGGCAGGGGGCCCGGAGGTGGGCATGCCACCCTGCCCTCCTTCCCCTGCCCCAGATCAGGGTGCTGGGGGAGGGGGCAATGGCCAGCCAGGTCCCCCTGCCCTTTCTAGAGCCCTTGCATTTTTTGCTATGAGGGCTTTGATTCTAGTAACTATCTAAGTATAAGATAGGCAGGCCACTGATTGGTCTTTATTTGCAAGAACCAATTGGCTGCTGCATTCTAAAAGTAACCAATGAGTGTGCAGATAGAATAACCAATGAGGTTGCAGGCATTTGGAACCCTGGCATAACCTGAAGCTCAGTGTGTAACAGTAAATACTTTTAATAATAGCAAGTACCTTAGAGTTCTTGTTTGGCCTAGCTCAGCCCAATACACAACAAGTAGAAAAGAGCAAGAGTCCATTATAGTACCTATAAAACTGATCTCATCAGATCTCAGAAACTAAGCAGGGTCGGCCTTGATTAATGATTGGATGGGAGACCTCCAACGAAGACCAGGGTTGCAGAGGCAGGTAATGGCAAACCGCCTCTGTCAACCTCTTGCCATGAAAACCCCACCAGGGGTCACCACAAGTCAGCTATGACTTGAGGGTACCCTTCACCCCCAGCAGTAGAAAAGAGCAAGAGTCCAGTAGCACCTATAAGACATAACAAAATTTGTGGTAGGCTATGAGCTTTCATGAACTGCAACTCACTTCTTCAGAAAGCTCATACCCTACCACAAATTTTGTTAGTCTTATATGTCCTGCTTATTACTAATAGTAACAATACTTCCCTAAATCCATGCACCCCTTATAATACAGTAGTTTGCTTGCAGTAGAAATATTCTCTTCCTTTTGAAGAGTTTTTTTTTAAACGCAAATCTCTTGCAGTTCAAGGGCATGCTGTACAGACTGCAATTGTTACTAAATCTGCAAATACCTGTAAACATCTCTGAAGGAGCATGCTTGAGCTCGGCTGTGTAGGCCCTGCATCTCTCAGTCTGAACAGGTCTTAGGTTTGTTATTTCAAAAAATAGGATAAAAATCAAGATGGTTGCAATCATCTCAGCTTCTGTTTGTTGAATTGGATGCAAGCTTTTGAGTATCACAAAACTCCTCTTCAGACAAAGATGTTTAAAGCAGAAACATTGCATGAAAATGCCATCTTCACTGATTTCTAGACTTTGTTTTCACTGTCCTTGTTGTCATTCTTACATATATCAAGCTACAAGGCCATTGAACAGCATAAATCAGACCTTTAGAATTACAGTGTACAAAAGATTTCATGTAATCGTTTCTACTTAGAGAAATACATTCTTTTTTAAGGCAGAGAACACACTGAACATTTACCAGAAGGAGAATTGCCCAGTGGAATCCCCCCCTCCATCTCTTAGAGTTTTATCTGAAGTAGGTTTGCTTATCTTGCTCCTGGCTAACATATCTTGAAGGTTCCTGGCACACTTAAGAATGAACAACGGGAGAGACTTACACTTGGAAATCCCACATAAGAGATGCCAGTTTTTTCCAGTATCCCCCTAACATTCACTTTTGTGCGGTCATACGTAAGAGGAATCACCATTCTATCTGTGTTCATCAAAATTTCCAAGACTAAAATGAACAACAGTGGAGACAACGGGCAACCTTGTCTTGTACCTTTGCCAATAGTCAGTTTTTTAGTCAGCTCGTCATTCACCACAATTGCTGCACTCTGGTCTCTGTAAATTTCTTTCACTGCTCTTATGAATCTTTCCCCCATTTGTAGCTGTTCCATGGTGGCAAGCATAAAGTCCCAGTTCAAATTGTCAAATGCTTTCTCAGCATCCACAAAGAAGAAACCAACCTCCTTATCACAACGCTTGACGTAATATTCAATAGCATTTATAACTGTCCTTAGATTGTCTCTGATTTGCCTATTCGGTAAAAAACCAGCTTGTTCTTCTCCAATAACTTCGGATAACCATCCCTTTACTCTTTCTGCCAGGATCTTCGCAAAGATCTTGTAGTCATTGTTAAGTAAGGAAATTGGCCTATAGTTTTTAACATTAGTCAAGTCTTGTCCTTCTTTGGGGATCAATGATATATTAGCTTCACTCCAAGTATCTGGAGTTCTTTGGTCTCTCAAAACACCATTGATCACTTCTTTTAGGAATGGTACCAGTTCATTGACCATTACCTTATAAAATTTAGCTGTAAGTCCATCAGGTCCTGGCGCCTTTCCCAGGTTTGTTGTCTGAATTGCCTTTCTTATCTCCTCCTCTGTTACTTCACTATTCAGTTTGTCTCTCCAATCTTCCGAAATTACTGGAAGCTTCATTTTCCCCAAATATGCCGCTATTGAGTCTTTATTCACTTCTTTTTTGTCATACAATTTAGCATAAAATTTGTAAAAAGCTCTACTAATAGCAGTCTGTTCCAAATGTACTTTATTGTCCTCACATATTTTATTTATTGTCTTTTTCTCCTTTCTCTTCTTCAATTGCCATGCCAGGTATTTCCCAGGTTTATTTGCACCTTCAAACGACTTTTGGTTCAATCTCTTAAGATTCCATTCCAGTTCTTTATTATTCATTGCCGTCAACTGCTCTTGAAGGATTTTAATATCCTGGTAAATTTTCTTTTTCCCTGGTCTTTTCTTTAATTGTATTTCTTTGGCTTTTATTTTTTCTATAATCTCCTGTCTCTTCTCTTCTCTTTTCTTTCGAGCTCTTCCATTTAAGTCCATCAGTATACCTCTAATTACTGCTTTGTATGTATCCCATACCTTGTTGGTTGGTACTTCTCGGTTCATGTTGTACTGTATGAAGAACTTAGTTTCCCTTCTCAACATCTCCATATTTTCTCCCTCTTGTAACAAGTCCTCATTTATTCTCCATCCTTTCCTCTTAGTACTTTTTCCAAACTTCCACATGATTGGGTTGTGATCTGAGCCTACCATAGGCATTATTTCTACATCCTTAGTCCAAAGCACTAAATCTTTTGAGGCCCAGATCATATCAATTCGTGATAGAGTGGAATGTCTTGCGGAGAAAAATGTATATTGTCTACCTGTGGGGTTCTGTATTCTCCATACATCTTCCAAAGTTTCCTGCTGCATTAATGCGAAAAAAGTCTTTGGTAATAATCCTCTTTTCTTTTGTGCCGTTGCTGATTTTTTATCCTGCTCCAAATTTGTGACTCCATTGAAGTCTCCTGCAAGAATTATCTGGTCATAAGAAAGTTCATCTAGTTGCTTCCTCATATCCTCAAAAAAGCTCTCTTTTGCTCCATTAGGTGCATAAATTCCAATCACCAACACTTCCTTTAAATTCCATGTACATTCCACTGCTAGAAATCTGGCTTCCACATCTCTAATCACCACATCTCTAACCACATCTCTAATCAACCACATCTCTAATCCACATCTCTAATCTAGTCATTCTTACATATATCAAGCTACAAGGCCATTGAACAGCATAAATCAGACCTTTAGAATTACAGTGTACAAAAGATTTCATGTAATCGTTTCTACTTAGAGAAATACATTCTTTTTTAAGGCAGAGAACACACTGAACATTTACCAGAAGGAGAATTGCCCAGTGGAATCCCGCCCCCTCCATCTCTTAGAGTTTTATCTGGAGTAGGTTTGCTTATCTTGCTCCTGGCTAACATATCTTGAAGGTTCCTGGCACACTTAAGAATGAACAACGGGAGAGACTTACACTTGGAAATCCCACATAAGAGATGCCAGTTTTTTCCAGTATCCCCCTAACATTCACTTTTGTGCGGTCATACGTAAGAGGAATCACCATTCTATCTGTGTTGCTCTCTCTGTTCCAGGGTGTTAACAAACAGCTCATTTTGAGGGGGAACGCGCCGGAACGCAGTTCCGGCAGTTCCCAAAGAGGTCACATGACAAGTGGCCATGCCCACCTGACTCTCAGCCATTTTGGGCCCGTTTCAGCCTGGATTGGAGCCAAAATGGTCCAGATCGAGCCTCTGATGGGTGGTGGATCGCTCTCGTGCTTCTTTTCGGCCCCTTTCTGCCATTTTGGGCCCAGTTTGGGCCCTGAATGGCCAGGAATGGGTCCAAAACAGCCAGGATAGGTGATGTCAAGAGGTGTGGTATATGCAAATCAGCTATGCTAATTACACACTTCCGGTGATGCCAAGGGGCTAATAACTCATATGCTAATGAGTTATGCTAATGAGTTCCTCCAGGTTTTTTTCTACGAAATGACCCCTGTTAACAAAGATACATGTGGGATACTCTTTGCTTTAAAAAAGGCCAGCTTTACATACTAGAAGAGTAACCTCTCTGCTTCAGCTGTTCCATTAGTACATTAGCTTGCCCTAAAAAATCTGAGTCAAGGCTGCGATTTCTTCTTAGCCTCAGCATTTCAGAGTAAGGCGATAAGGGTGGAAGCTGTCCCCAGCCAAGAAAGAGTTTGCATCTGTAAACATCCGTGTGCATTTTCCTTCCTTAGCACCACATCAGCAAGGAAGTAGACCTCTCGTGATCAAATTTGATAGTATAGTAGTATGAAGGGTGCTAATAAACTGACCAAACTGTACCAGGAATTCGTCCCAGCCTTTCTGGATGATAAAATATCATCTTATAAAGGATGATGTAATTCCTGTAAGCATTAGTATCACTCAGGAGAAAAAGGTTATTTTCAGGTCTGGAGCAAATTTACAACCCATCTCTATGACTGAAATCTGCCAAAAGAATTGATCTTGAAATCAGGGGAAATGTAATGGGCTGCAAATCTGCTCAAAAACGTCCTTCAAAAAGGTCTAAGGCCTCATCCTGTGGGATATTTGTGTACAAAGAATGCATGTCCCATGTCACAAAAAAACTCAGATGCCATTTGAACAGTAATAATAAATAATACCGCTCTTCTAGACAGATTAGTGCTCACCGAGAGTGGTGAAAAAGTTAGTGTTATTATTATCCCCACAATACAGCTGGAGGACTGGAGCTGAGAGGAGGGGCTTGCCCAAGGCCACCTACTGAGCTCATGGCAGTAGTGGGATTCAAACCAGTAGAGTGCTGATTCACAGCCGAACCACTTAACCACTGTGTTTTAAAATCCATTGTCTCCTTCAAATATGACCCAATTTTAGGGACAAAGGGATTTTTAAAAGACTCCAAATACATAGCCAGGGGTTCAAAAATGGAGCCACCGTCTGAGACAATAGGTCTGCCAGGCTCTGGAAAAGTACCGTTATATATTTTGGGCAAGAGATAAAACCATGGCCACCCTCCTTTCAGTTTCCAGGAGGAAATCATGTATCGATTTATTTATATCCACAATCTTAACCATTTCTTTATATACACAGTGCTTCTTTTATAATGTATTGTACTGTTTAGTTGCCTATATGTCTTCTTGGTATAGTCATTCCTATCTCACACAACTACAGTTTGGTGTAGTGGTTAAGAGCGCGGGACTCTCATCTGGAGAGCCGGGTTTGATTCCCCACTCCTCCACTTGAAGCCAGCTGGGTGACTTTGGGCTAGTCACAGTTCTCTGGAGCTCTCTCAGTCCCACTCACCTCACAGGGTGATTATTGTTGTGGGGATAATAATGGCATAGTTTGTAAACTGCTCTGAGTAGGCATTAAGTTGTCCTGAAGGGCAGTATATAAATTGAATGTTGTTGTGGTTGTTGTTATAGCACTGCCCTTATCCGCCAGTTAAAAATAACATGCCTGTGTGGCATGATTTTCGGGGGAGCTGCTGCCCCCGCAGGCCTGGGGGTGGATTGTATGGTGACCCAGGTGGCCCCTTTCACACCCCCTTTATGGCCAAGGCCTCACCCCTTTTTCACGCCCTGGCCGGTTAGCTCTTGTTCGTTCCATGGCTTTCCCCAGCCAGTGCAACCACTTTACGGGAGCCCTTGGTCTCCTTCTCTTAAGGGCACTTAACACACCAATATGATGCTAAAAGAATAGAGTTTATTTTCTACAGCAATTAAGAACACAAAGCAATTTTCTACAAATGAGACACACTTGGTTTTACACTTTAAAACAGATTACAACTTAACTACTATACTCTTAAGTTAGAATACAGTATAGCTTCCATACTCTGTCAGAATACAGCTTAACACTTACACTTATGGATAACAGGCAAATAACAGGCAATCTTAACACTCTAATACTTAACCTAAATCAAGACAGACAAAATGCAAGGGTTCCCCTGGACTGAGCCTGAACCAAGAGGGGCTTCCACGCTGGAACCTCTCTAGCCACTTGGCCAGGGCATCAGACAGGTTCTGATGGCTGGTAGCCTCTTTTTAAGGTAGCCCAGTGGGCTATGTGTCGTCACTACTGGAGTGTTCCCATTGGCTAGTGGCCCCGATTCAAGGGCTTCTGAAAGCATACCTTTCTCCTTATCTGCTTTCTCTGTGGGGCAGAGTGCTTTCAGGAGTCCTTCAGCGCAGTCAGCAAAAAGCACAGAGGCTTCAGGCTGAGAAGACGCTGGATGAGCTCTGTGGGCAACGGTAGAGGACCTTGAGTGTCACAGGGTGTTAGTGTGCTACATTCCTTTGCTAACTTGCTTGTGTGGGAGATAGAGGAAATGAAAGTTAAGAGAAAGGGGGGTCAGAAGGAGTAGAGAGGGGGGGAAACCTTCACTTTGTGAGTTTTAAAAGCCTTTTTCACATAGGTTTGGATGGAAAGCTGTTAATGGCCTGGGTCTTTCAGAGCCAAGACAGCCTGGAGTACACAGCTGCCGTAAGGTTCTATTTTCAAATTTAACCCAGTTTGTGCTATACTGGTATCTTTGTATTTTCCAATTTTTTAAGTTCTTCCAGAACAAAGTCTTGAAAAACCCTTGACTGCAGCAGGAGAGTTAAAAGTGGAGCTAGATTTTAAAACAATGTTATTTAAGAGACAAGGGCTCCTTCCTCCTTATCCTTAAAGAAACCAGCATCTGTTTTTTTCTACGTAATTGCTGAATTTCTGTCATTATTTTTTTAAAGTTTTTTAATGCATGAATATCAACAACAATACAAAGAAGTAGGGTAACGATCTTAATACAGAAACATTGAATCTTTATACACATGAAACTACGCAAAAACATTATAGGAGCTGCTTATAACTGTCATTATAAGGATATACAGAAGAGAAAATTAGTACGTTCTGTTAGATTTCCTTCACATTGAGTTGTATCATAGTACTAACATATAGAAGAATGCCAATATTGATGTAGTTATATGGAACTTCTCTTCTTGGAAGATGGGCTACGTATCAAATATGGCTTGGTATAGTTGAGTAGGGGCTTGCAATTCTTTCACAATAACGTATTCATAAAATGAAAACCATTTTTCGTAAAACTGTGACTTATTGGAGGGATTATTTAGGTTGTGTAGATTATTAGTTATTTTTTCTATAATGACGTAGTCCCAAATTTTTAGATACCGTTGTTTAACTGATGGTTGTATAGGTTTATTCCAGTTTAGTGCTATTAAGTTTTTTGCTGCAACTAAAAACGTTGAGATTAACTCACGCACAAGTGTAGGAATTTTGACATCCAACCACAAGTCTAAAAAAATTAGCTGTGGGGAAAGAGGGGTCTTATAATTTGTAATTAGAAAGATTTGGTGTAATATATCATCCCAGAATTTGTTAATGACGGGGCACTGCCACCAACAATGGGCATAGGTGCCAATTAGTCCACAATTCCTCCAGCAAAGAGGTGAGTAAGTGGGAATTATTGCTGAAAGTTTCTTAAGGGTGTAGTACCATCTTGTGACTATTTTATATGTTTGGAGTTTCATATTGATATCTGGTGTATTAATCAATTTAGATGACCAAATTAGATTCCATTGTTCAGAAGTGAGTTGGCCATTACATTTCTGTTGCCATTTTGTCTGGAAGTTAGCTACAGTTATTTTTTCAGTGTGGAGAATAATGCTGTATAACTTAGAGATGAGGCCCTTTCGTTTCTCATTAGACGTTTGACTTAGAAGAATTTCAAATTCGGTTTTGGGTTTACTCAATATATCTAGAATTTTAATTTTAGAGGCCATGTGTGATGATTGTAAATAGTGGAACCATGGTATGGTGGAGTTAGTTTTCTCTTCCAGCTCTTTTTTGGACAGAAGTCCTCTGTTGGAGGCTATGTCTGTGAGGGTTATAATATTTAGCAATCTCCAGAAGTTACTCATTTTTATCTTTTCCCGGAGGGAACCAGTCTTGCATAAGAAATGGCGAGTACCTAGAAATCTTAGGGAAGGTTTTTGTTTTGTATTTATGCCAAACCTTAAGTATTTCTGGGGGAAAAAATTTTCTGGAGGTACTTTGAGGAATTATTTTTCTGACTCCATAAAATTTCTTGGAATGGTTTGGGTGTGATTAGTGGTTGAAGGATTTTAACCCAATCAGGAGGGTTGCTTGTCTTGAGTAATTGAGTTGCATTCATGAGGCGTGTAGCATGGGCATAGAGAGTTAGGTCAGAATATTTGAGGCCACCTTGGTTTGTTTTTTGTTTTAAAGTTTGAAAAGCTATTCTCGATCGCTTGTAATTCCAGAGGAAGCTGTTCAAAGTTGCTTGCCAGTGTTTAATTTTTCCCAGAGGGGGTGAAAGAGGAATAGCCCGGAATAGATATATTAATTTGGGTAGTATAAAGGCTTTAATCAGATGAAGCCTATCAAAGCACTAGTGTTGTTGTTTATTCCAAGTAAAGATATCTGATTTGATTTCGTTAAATTTCTGGCAGTGGTTATATTTTAAAAGGAATTTTTGTTGTGAGGGGATGTTGATACCTAAAGAAGAGATGTATTTTGTAGCCCATTGATATTTAAATTTGGTTTGCAATGATTCTTTGGTTTGCCTAGAAATCTTTATGGGAAGAATTGTTGATTTGGAAATATTAACTGATAGGCCTGAAATCTGGGCAAAACTGTCTAACATTTTTTGTAAGTGGGGAAATGATTCCTCAGGATTGGTGATGAAGAGCAACATGTCGTCTGCAAATAAGTTCAATTTGTATGTGTTTTCATTTAGATTGATACCATGGATTTTATTGTGTTCATGTATGCTTGTCAGGATAGGCTCTAGAGCAATTGCAAACAATAAGGGAGAAAGGGGACATCCCTGTCTCGTCCCACGTGATAGCTTGATGTTTTCTGTTGATTTGCCGTTTATGATTATGTCAGCTTTAGCCTGGGAATAGATTGCTTTAATAGATTTAATGAATTTTGGGCCAAATCCCATATAATGTAGCAGAGAGTATAGATAGCCTGTTTCTAAAGAATCAAAAGCTTTCTCTATGTCGAGGGATAGAAGTAGAGTGTCCTGACTTGAGTGTTTACTCGATTCAATTAGGTTTAGGGTTTTGTAGATATTGTCCGTGATGTCTCGGCCTGGGATAAAAGCCGATTGGTCAGGGTGGATATATTGACCAATAAATTTATTAAGGCGTTTGGTTAAGATTGTTGCGAAAATTTTGTAGTCCTGGTTGAGCAAAGAGATTGGTCTATACGAAGCTGGTAGTTGGGGGTTTTTCTGTTGCTTAGGAAGTAGTATTACAGAAGCATTATTCCAGGACGGGGGCAAAATACCTGTATTCGAGATTTCATTGCATGTGTCTGTTAGGAGTTGTGTTAATATATTTCCAAATTTCTTATAGAATTCCCAAGGAAACCCATCTGGCCCAGCTGTCTTGTTATTTTTCAGATTATGGATGACTTCTTGGGTTTCTTCTAATGTAATTGGTGCGTCTAGAAAATGTTGGTGTGATTCCTCAATTTTCTTAATATGTTTGTGCGTTTTTAAAAAGTCTAATATTTCATAATCACTTGGTTTTTTAGAAGCATATAATTTAGTGTAGAATTGATTAAATATATTGAGAATATCAGCTGTTTTATTGTGCGACTGGCCTTTCGTGTCTTGTATTGATGTAATTGTTTTAGTTATTTTCTTAGTTTTAACTCTCCATGATAGTGAGTTGTTTGGGAGAATGGTACCAATGTTTTTGTTCCAAAAAAAGTAGATTTTTTTGGATTTGGTTTGCCTCTAGAGTTTTGAGGATTTTATGTTCAATTTGCAGTTTTTGGTAGATTTTAGTACTGCCAGACTTTTTATGTTGTTGTTCTAAAGATCTTATATTGTCTAATATTGTTTGTTTTTGTTGTTTTCTTTTTTTATTTGTATAGGCAGATATCGAGATTAAGTGCCCTCTCATAACAGCTTTAAGAGCATCCCATTTTATTTGTGGGGAGGTTTCAGGGGAATTATTGTCTTTTATGTAGTCCAGGATTCTGTTTTCTATTTCTTTGCTTACAGAATCACTGTTTTGTAATTGTTTATTCAATGTCCACTGGGATTCTGAAGCAGTTTGAGTGGTAGCTGACAAAGAACAACCAACCCATGCATGGTCCGACCAAGTTATAGCGCCAATATTCGTGTCTATCACATAGGACATTAATTCGGTAGAGGTGAGAATGAAATCAATTCTTGTATGTGTATTGTGGCGGGCCGAATAATAGGTATAGTCTTTTGTCTGAAGATGCATTTGCCTCTATATATCGTAAAGTTGTGCATCTTTCATTATTTTTACTAATCTTGTGTTTTGTTTTGCTTTCTTTGATTTTGGGTAATTGAAGTGTGATTTATCCAGGTTATAGTTCATTATAAAATTCAGGTCAGCCCTATGATTATTTCCCCTTCATGGAACTTAGTAAGATTCTTTAGTGTGTTTTCAATGAATTCTAATTGGTTTTCATTCGGTGCATAGATTGAAGCAACAGTAATTAACTCATCATCAGTTGTCCCTTTGATAAAGATGTAGCTACCCTTTGGGTCTTTGCAGGTTGCTTTATGCATAAAATTGGTATTTTTGGAGACAAGAATTGCAACACCCCTTGATTTGGATGTGCCATGAGCATAATATTGTTGGCTAATCCAGTTTGCTTTTAGTTCCCCTGATTTGTTTAAGTGTAAGTGGGTTTCTTGGAGGAGTATAAAGTTGGCTTTGAGTTGAGCTAAAGTTGCTAAAGACCCTTTTTCGTTTAATCACATTACCAAGACCTCTCACGTTTTGCGAGATTACTTTGATGTCTGTTTGCATAATGTTAGTAATATTAAAGTTATGGAAAAATAGCTATCAAATCAGTTTTTAATGCACTATAAAATTTATAAAATGCTTCTATTTTATTGATTTGTAGCTTTTTATAATTTAGGTAGCCTTTGTCACTTCCTTGGTCTCTATTTTTCTATGCTTTATTTTCCTCCTACTATTTTCTTCCCTTGCTTCCTTGCCTTCCTTTCTATTTCCTAGATTCCCTTCCTGTCACCCCTAATCTTTTCCTTCTTGTCGTTCCTTTATGAGTCCTCTCTTATTTCAATTTGCAGGTGTACAGTGCTCAGTCTCAGTCTAATTAGGTTAAAGGATGGGGGAGTAGTTTGTTCAAAGTTATAAGGCTGATTACTCCTTTAGCAGTATAGAATAAAAGTAGTGTAATGAAGTTCTCTGATGACCTTGCTAAGTTGATTTGTTTCTGATACCCTCTGGTGTACTGTATAAATAATTTCCACTTGAATAAAAAGGTAATTAGCTAACAATGGTTGTTGTGAAATGATAAACATTATAGTTTTGTACGGTGAAGGACAATATAAAGAGATAAATAAGATAGTTTAACAGTTTTCAACTTTAACGTGCTTAGCAAGTTAACACTAGTATAGTTGCTAATAATAAAAGGAAAATACTCCAGTGTGTGCCCCTATATTAATCTACTTCTATTGAGCTCTTTAAGCTCTGACTAATTCTGGCCTGTCCCCAATTTTAAGTAGACCACCCCTTAAGAGTTTTGACCCCTTATATAATGTTCAATACAAATTGTAATTCACAGAAATGTAGCTTCTAAACTGAGATCTTTTATTATGCAATGGGATCAAATGAAGCAAAACACAGATCCTTCTCTGTAATGCCAGTTGGATTTCCTATTTTAGTTTTAGTTACCCTTCCTTATAAACTACAACAAATCCTTACCCCCCCTCTCTTATTCTATTTCTAACCTTCTACCCCTCCTAACCCTATTAAGTGCTATTTAAATCAAACTACAACAGTGATCCACACCCACCCAGTTTCCCTTCCCTTAAGCCTTTTTAAGATAGCTCTATAACAAATAGACAAACTAAGCTTAACAGTTCACTATAACTGGAGAGTTACTTCACTCTCCAATTACTGGTAAAAAAGAACCAAAACTGAGGAACTGTTAGTGAATTGAAGTGGGTCTAACAACTAGAGGTCCCTTCCCTCCCACCCCCCAGATCCATGGTTATTCAACTTTAACGATGTGAAAATAGACAAAAAGAAAACATTAGCTTCTTAGAATTATAAAAGCGTTGGTCTCACATGCAAGCAAAAATGCGTGCCATCAGGAGTTCTTAACAGGGATCTGACTTACTTTGTGCGGCGAGAGAGATTGAGTCATCTTCCTTTTTTGGATGCTTCTTTCCCATTCCATTGTCGAGTCTGTATTGTGTTTTAATTTGCATAGCATAGATCTACCCGATTCTGGATCAGATGCAATGAAGGTTTTCCCTTGAAAGTTGACAAGTAGCTTGCAGAAGTTTAGCCATCTGTAGGGGATATTTGCTTCTCTCAAAACTTCTGTTGTTGGCCGCAGCTTTCTCCTTCTAAACAGGACTTAATATGGCAAGTCAGTGAAAACTGTGATGTGTTTTCCATTGTATATCATGGCTCCTTGATTTCTAGCATAATCTAAAACTTTTTGTCTTGCTTCCTGGTCACAGAACTCAGCTATGTCTCTTGCAGTGTTTTTCTCAGAACATTTTTTTGAGCCAATCCGATATGCTTTAGAAATGATTGGGGGTGAATTCCCTTCTCTTTGGAGCAATGTAGAGAGCCAGTTTGTTAGCAGAGCTAGTAAATCTTCTCTTTGTTGCCCTTCTTCTTCCACACCACGGAATTTAAGATTCTTTTGCCGAGATGATATTTCCAAAGATATTAATCTATCTTGTACTCTATTATTTTCATTTTGCAAGTCTTGCACTTGGTCTTGTAATCTAGTTCCTATTTCAATTGCTTGGTCAGCCTTATGTGCCGTTTTCTGGAGATCCAATCTGATTTCCTTCAGTTGGGTTGTAATTGACTGCAATAAGGGGGCCATTTGTTTGGAAAGATTTTTTCCAAGCTTTGCAAGTTTTGGGCTTAAAGCTGCATCATCCAAGTCTTCCTGAATTCTAGCTGTGTCCGCCATATTTGCTTGGGGATTTATTTTGTCCCTCAAAGCAGGCGCTGGGGCTGAGGAGAAAAGGTGCTGGAGGTTTTTTGCAGCTTTGGTATGTGTTCTCTTTTTGTCTGTATCTTGCTTGCCCATATCATTAAGTTGAAAAGAAGCGTTATTATGCCTTTTGGGGTCTTTTTAGGAGTGGGAGAGAAGGAGCTCAGAAATCAGGCTTCCACTCCTCAAAACGTGAAGCCACGCCCCCTGTCATTATTTTTAAAGAATTATATTGAAGTGTTGAAACAAACGAGAAACCTTTCCTTAATATGCATGTTTCTGATTCTGAAAGGCTAACCCTAGAAAGATTAACACCCTATTTAGGATTTTCCTCTTCAATCCTGTCTTGGGCTCCTGAGGTCTGTGCCCCTTGCCTGCTTTCCCTTAAAAAAAACTATTATCAGTTTTCCTATATAAGGAGTAGTCCAATTGGTGGAAAAGGAAAGAAACGAGTCTTCAGATGTTCTGCCACCCAAAGAATTGCTCTTATCAGTTTCAGGACTCATGTCTATGGTTCTGTCAAAGGATACAGATTTTTTACTTAAGTTAATTAATATAGATGGAGATGAGGGGCAAATAAAAGGTAAGTTGTCTAGTGGGTTTGAAGGAGAGAAGGACATAGGGAAAGGTGAGCATATAGAGGCCTCTACAATCAGAGGAAGAAGAAATAGTTTGAGGAAGGGGGTGCAGGAGAAAGTGAAGCCCCCCCTGGAAGTCCTTGCAGGTTTCCCACCATGCAACTGGGCCATAAGGAGAGGGACAGTGAAGACAAGAGCAGACAAAAGTGGGTGGGAAGGAGAGAAGAAAGCAGAAAAAGAGGAAAGTGGACATAGTGGGAGAGGGGAAAATGAGGTGCCCCTCCCAAGTCCTTGCTGGCCCTCTAGTTGTCATATATATTAATAGCCAAGTGCCCCTCCCACGTATCCTTAATTCTGCGGTTCAGGTCCACTAGGCTAGAAACCAGATAGCTCTGAAACTAAGGAACCCCCTATGGTTGCAGAAAAACCTGGAACATTAAAAAAATGGGGTGGGGGTGGGGTTGGAGTTTAACATCCTCCCAGAATTACTTGCCTGAGTGCTATTCCTACGCAGTGTCATGCTGCAGCCTGAGAAGCGGGAACCATCCCACACGCTGACTCACACCTCTCCTAGTCTCAAGCTGCCCAGGCCAAGGAGGCTGTGGAAGGAGTAAACCCCTTCATGATCTTTTTCTGCTCCCCCTTAAAGGGCTCTGGGTCCCGGGGCCATTCCTCGACTCTCAGCCGCATCGAAGGGAAATACTCTTCTTCCAGAGCTCTGAGGAAACAGGGAGGTGTGAAGAGGCCCTCTTGTCAGGTAAGAAAGAGGAAACAAAGCGAGAAAGGCAAGTATTTAGGACTTTCTGTGTACAAAATTCATCTGCTCCATTTTATTGAATCGAGTAAATCTGAGTAAAAGTGTCCCGTTTTCATAGTGGCTCTTCTCATGGATGCAACTCCCAATCCAAACTAGACAGGACAGCGAATGTGTGGCTGCTGCAAGAAACAACAGCTCCATGTCTGGTTCCTTCCCCCTTCTTTTATGACCTCAACTCAACACCACCTTCTGCCGGGTGGAGGAGTTGTAGCTCAGTGGTTAGAGCCCTGGCTTTGCATGTACGAGGTCACAGGTTCGACCCCCACCATCTCCAATTAATGGGTGATCAAAAGGCGCTGCTTCAAAAGGAAGCGTTCTGGATACACACATTACAAACTAAGCATCCGTTGGGTCTGAATTTGGATTTGTCCCTACATTGTTTTTTATAATTGAGTGTGAGGTATGGTCGTGTTCCCTTTAAGAGTCCCTGGTTAATCTCAGATGGAGATATATTTATACTGGTTTGTTATGTTTGGAAAGGGTACGCTAAAGAAGAGACTGCCGCCTTGTCCTTGGATTGTCCGTGCGAAGCATTAAGAAGTTAACCATACAGGTCTGTTATGGAAGTTATTAAGTTCGTTTTTGGCATTGTAAATGTGGGAGCTTTTGACTGCTATGTGTGAATTCATTATTGTCATTAGGCCACGCCCCTGAAGATGAAGATTTACGAAATCTGAGCTTGTAGCCGGCCCCGGATTGGGTGCACGGCCCGGACTTTGTTTATTCAGCATTCTAACGGTCAACGGACTTCAAGCTGCGGATCAAAAGCACGTAGGACATTTTTGTTGGACTTTTATGGACTTTGGTACACACTGTAGAAGTATTAAGCACTTCGGTGCAATGTAAAGGTGTTAATTGCTGAAGTCTTCCTGAAGTATATATAATGTTTGTAAATTACATGAACAAATGTAATACATGAACAAATGCTGTCAAATATAGTTTAAGTAATTTTTTCTGATTCTCCCATGAGGATTCCTCTTTTCAGTAGTGCATATTTTTCCGGGAGACGCCATTCAGTTTTCTTCCCATCCAAACTGAGGCTATGCCCTGTTCGCTGTCATTGCCGCTGTGAATGCAAAGGACAAAAGAACCAGTCCACATAGATTTTCTCCATTCTTTCCCCTCCTGCCCACCTTTCCCTCCTGCCCCACATTGCCACTGGTGGGCTTTTTGCCTATATTAACAATCATTGATTGGTATATCTCAGTAGTATTTTTATGCTGGAGGAATATACTGAGGACCAACAATTTTTTTTTTAAATGGCAAAAAGCCTGAAGGAGAATGGGGAACGATGGGTGTGAAGGGAAACAGAGTGTGGGGGGGCACCTCCCTTTCCATGCTGGGAAAACGGCCTTTCCATTCCAGATGGCTGAGTTTACACCTCTGAGGGAAAACAACAACATCCCTTTGATGCACTCAGGCCTTGTTATTGGGCCATGAAATCAGGTGACTCTGAAACCCTGGTCCTCATTGGGAAATGCCCCTTTTGCACATGCGGAGGAAGCCCTGAGAAGGAGCTATCCCTTTGTGTACATGCGCATGAAAGTGTGTACATATGGGATCCTATCAAGACAGAAGGACCCAAGCACCTGTGCCATCCACCCTCTGCCTTCTCCAGTCCAATGGGGGTGCGGGGGTTGATGTACCAAACAGTAAGTTTCCACTTAGCTCAGCAATCTTTTGACTTTTATTTCCTTAGATTAGTTCTGCATTGTATTTACTCTAGAGTTGTGCCTTTGTCATAACAAAGCATGTTTAGATAAAACTCTATTGCTTTAGTTCCACCTGCACCTTACTGACCACTAGTCCATGGAACCCAAGTATCCCTTGGAGCAACTTTACCCCTGGGCAATTGGTAGAGAACAAGGGGAAGTACCCAGCACAGGGGCTGAAACCTGGGGTGCTGGCAAACTCCCAGAGGCCTCCAGCATCCTACCTTGCAGGGCATCGAAGGGAAAAATGAATGATCTCCTACCCAGATTCAAAACCGGGGCTGCTTGTCACTGAGAGGAACTCACTGGGAGCTGGGCAAGGAAATGTTTATGAATGATTGCCTCACTTATAGCAAGGCAGAAGGCCCATCTCTCCAGAAGCAAAATGGACCAGGCCAGAATGTGACAATGCTGTTGCCGGTTTTGTTACTGGCTTTGTTTGCAAACAAGGGACTTTTGACATACCCAGAAGTCTTCCAAGACAAGAAGGAAAATGGGGGTGGTGGAAGTGAGACAAGGAAGGGGCCATTTCAGGAGATTGCTTAGGATTTCTTTTCTGTGAGACCTCTGGCTGTTACGTTTTGCCTAAGGAAAGATGCAAGCTGTGTAAAAGGTGTCCTGCATTTGTACTGGAACCTTTTTTGTGGGTGTAGCTTCCAGAAGAGTAGCGGTGACAGGGCCAAAGATGTAGGCGAGTGAATGCATGGCTTTTCAGAGGAACAGCAGTCACACATCTGCATTCTTCCTCCTCCTCCTCCTCATCTTGCGTGACCTCAGCATACGTGGTCTCTTCCTGCTGTGAGGAAGAGTCAGAGCTCAGTGAGCGCAGCCCCTGCTTAGCCTGCCAGGTTCAAACCCCACCCACCCCCATCTCTATTTAAAGAGTATCAAGCAGGACCTTTCTCTGCTTGACGTCATGGAGAGCTAATGCCAGTCAGAACAGATAACAATTTGCTAGATAGACCAGTGCTCTGATTCATGAAAAGGGACATTCACTAGTTCAGCCCCTCCCCAAGACATGAGAGAGACTCCCTTAAAAGTAAATTACCTGATGTTTTAAATGATCTGTATGTCTTTATTTCTTCACATCTTTGAAAGGACTTCTGATTTCAAAAGAGGACCTTCTCTCTTGCTTGGAGAAGAGGAAGAACTGTTCACCCAGGACTCCCAAGGAAGCAGAGCGACCAGCAGGTACCTCATTAGTTATGGGGACCCTCCAGTGTCTGAGAATTGGGATCCCTTTTAATTTCACTGAGGACATACAGATCTCTCCCACTCTGGGTATTTGTTTTGTGGCATGACATCATTCGATGCTGCCCAGAGGTGAATTCTGAAAGAGCTTATGTTCCTTACATGCTGATTATCGTACAAGAATTTGCTCCTTCCAAATTTCATTCTCAGGTTGCAATTGTGGAAGGGCCGAGTTTATATTCCTTCATGGAAAGCATTTCTGCCTAAGAAACACTGAGAAAACACTCGCCCTCTCTCTCCCTTCCTCCCAACATAATATCAGGAAAGAAGCCTTATCATTTGCCAGCTGAGTGCTCTTCTGTCTAGTTCTCCAGTGTAACTGCACGGAAGCAAATCACAACTTCTGCTTAGAGATTTCAGCGGCTTATTGAGACCTCTGGTTCTCGTTGGGTGCAGTCTGCAATTAGAGTATTTGACTAGGATCGGGGAGGAGTGGAAATAGACATTACGAAGTGCTTAGGGACACTCAAGTGCGCCTCATTTCATGTGTCTCCTCCAACTTCCCATGCACTCGCTCACACAGACATATTTCCATTTCCACCTTGACTGCTAAAAGTGTCCCTGGCTCCCTTGCCGTTTTTTAAAAAACATTTTGTGAGGCCCCAGTGTTTCCCATTTTTTCCCTTCCAATAACAATGTGGTTTGAAACTGATGAAAACTCTTAGTTTTCCCCCACCTCCCACATCCATTCATTGAAACGCAGATGTAGACACTTTCTCACACCTTAAAGAAATGCAGACTGGCAAGTCAGAGATGCCTAAAGTACTTGCTGTGTACAGTGTCCCTGAGAGCTCTCACTGCAAAAACACAGCTGAATTGGCACTCTGCCCTCCTGATTCGGTGGTAGCATTTGTACTCACTTGCAAATGCAATCACACAAATGGAGCTCCCATGAAAGCAGCATACACCTGTGCCAAGCAAGAGACAGCCTGCACATGAATTGAAAACCACACATAAAATCCTGCACTTGAGCGTCTCCAGATAATTTGGGACGTGTATTTCTACTTCGAGGGACCCAGGTTTGAATCCCTCCTCTGCCAGACCTGGGGCCAGTCACACTCTCTTTGCCTAAATACCTCACAGGATTGTTGTGAGGATAAAATGAAGGAGAGGAGAATTATGTAAGTTGTTTTGAGTTCCCACTGGAGAGAAAGGCAGAGTATAAATGAAGTATGGAAATAAATACATAATAAAAGTATTGATTGGTAATGACTATTCTTTATCCATCAGGAAATTAATGGGAGTCAGAGACTGACAGGGAACCAGGGAAGATGTCTGTAGCAAGAGTTGGGGGTCCGGAAGCAGAAGAAGAACCTGGTAAACAAGATTTAAGAAAGAGACAGCTGAAAAGGAAAAGTGAAGCCCAGTGGGAACAAAAGAAGGAATCAGTTACCTGTCAGCTGAGAAACTCATGTGTGAACCCAGGCAATAACAAAATAAAGAAGGAAAAGAGAAGGAATACATGCTGTGTGAAGGGGAAAAGGTTCAGCTACAAATCTAGGGTTATGAAAGAAAAGAACATTCAAACAGGAGAGAAGCCATACAGATGCTTGGAGTGTGGGAAGTGCTTCTCTGTGACTAGCAACCTTACTGTACATCAGAGGATTCACACAGGGGAGAAGCCATACAGATGCTTGGAGTGTGGGAAGTGCTTCTCTGTGACTAGCAACCTTACTGTACATCAGAGGATTCACACAGGGGAGAAGCCATTTAAATGCTTGGAGTGTGGGAAGAGCTTCTCCCAGAAGGGCAGCTTTACTATACATAAGAGGATCCACACAGGGGAGAAACCATATAAATGTTTGGAGTGTGGGAAGAGTTTTTCTCAAAATTCCCACCTAACTATACATCAAAGGATTCACTCAGGGGAGAAGCCATTCAAATGCTTGGACTGTGGGAAGATCTTCTCTGAGAATGGCAAGCTTACTATACATCAAATGATTCACACCAGGGAGAAGCCATATAAATGCTTGGAGTGCGGGAAGAGCTTTTCTGAGAAAGGTAGCCTTACTATGCATCAGAGGATTCACATGAGGGAGAAGCCATTTAAATGTTTGGAGTATGGGAAGAGCTTTACTCAAAATTACCACCTAACTGTACATCAAAGGATTCACACCAGGGAGAATCCATATAAATGCTTGGAGTGCGGGAAGAGCTTTTCTAGGAAAGGTAGCCTTATTATACATCAGAGGATTCACACAGGGGAAAAGCCATTTAAATGTTTGGAGTGTGGGAAGAGCTTTTCTTGGAAAGCTAGCTTTACTTTACATCAGAGGATTCACACAGGGGAAAAGCCATTTAAATGCTTGGAGTGTGGGAAGAGCTTTTCTTGGAAAGCTAGCTTTACTTTACATCAGAGGATTCACACAGAGGAGAAGCCATATAAATGTTTGGAGTGTGGGAAGAGCTTTACTCAAAATTACAACCTAACTGTACATCAATGGATTCACACAGGGGAGAAGCCAATCAAATGCCCGGACTGTGGGAAGAGCTTTTCTTGGAAAGGCAGCCTTATTTTACATCAGAGGATTCACACAGGGGAGAATCCATATAAATGCTTGGAGTGCGGGAAGAGCTTTTCTGGAAAAGGTAGCCTTACTTTACATCAAAGGATTCACACCAGGGAGAAGCCATATAAATGCTTGGAGTGTGGGAAGAGCTTCTCTGTAAATAGCGATCTTACAGTACATCAGAGAATTCACATGGGGGAGAAGCCATATACATGTGTGGAGTGTGGAAAGAGCTTCTCTCTGAATAGCAACCGTACTGTACACCAGAGAATTCACACCAGGAAGAAGCTATATAAATGCTTGGAGCATGGGAAGATCTTTTCTCGGAATGACTACCTAACTGAACATCAAAAGACTGACAGAGAGGAATCTTTATATAAGTGCTTGGAGTGTGGGAAGAACTTCAATGACCGTCCATGCCTAATGGTACATCGCAGAGTTCACACACTAGAAAAACCGTATGAATGTTGTGTCTAGCAAGAACGTTTCTCAGAAATTGGCACATATTCAACATAAGAGGGTGCCCACTGGGCACAATCCTTATAAATTCTCAGATTGTTGTAGGAGCTTTTCTGATAAATTAAGCCTTATTGATCATAAGAGTTCATCCTGGGGAGAAACCACATAAACATTTTAAGTGTGGACAGTGCTTCTGATAAACATACAACCTTGCCACACACCAAAATAGGGGTGTTCGATTCAGGTTCAGAATTCGGCAAAAATAACAAATTTTACCCAATCCAATAAAATCTGGTATTGCCAAATTAAATCTGGTGTTGCTGAACCAGTATTACTGAGCTCAAGTTTACCGGATTTATTAAGTAAAATGCGGTTAACTTTGGGAGCTGCAGAAACGTGCTGTTTCTTGTTTTTCCTTTCCTAAGAAACAGCAAGAACCAGTGCTTTGTGAAGTTCGTGTCTTTTTTTTACTCACTGGGAGGGGAGGGGAAAGAATTTGAGTGAATTACAGCCAGAAGGGGGAAAGGGGGTTGTGAATAAAGGAGGTGTTAGCCAAGCCTTGCTGCAGCTTCCCTTCTCTGGCCCAATGGTGTTCTCAAGAAGGAGAGTGCTCTTTTTAAACTGTTGCAAGGAGTTGAATTGGAGGCTTGCCTCATACCTAAACTCCTAGATAGCTCCCCTAGTTTTCCCCTTAGGAAATAATGGAGATTGGAGGTGGCTGGAGGCACCTTCTTTGGGGGACCATAAAATGCCCCCCCCCCCAGGGTCTAATCTCCATGAATCTCGGGGATTCTTGAGAGGACAGGTAAGAGTAGGCCTCCTCCAAATTCGGTGTATTTTGTATGGAAAATGCCACCTCCATCCTCCTAGAAAGCCCCCTTAGTTTTTCCTATAGGGAATAATGGAGATTGGAGTGGATGGGGGCATCTTCTTTGAGGGGACATAAAATGCCCCCTCAAAGTCCAATCTTCATGAATTGTGGGAAGTAGAGGACAGGTAGGGAGCTGCAGGGGTAGGACCCCTGAAAATTTGGCAAAATTTTGCCTTAAAATGACCCCTTGGGACCCTGGAAAGTTCCAAATCGTGTTTCCCATTGGAAACTGTGGCCAAATGTTATCAATTTTGCTTCCTATTGCCGAGCCAAACTGGCAAATGAATTCAGCATTCAAGGAATGCCATTTTTTTTCCTGATTCAGCTTTACAGAGCTGAATCAGCTGAATTTTTTTGCTGTGCACACCTCAGCATCAAAACATTCACACATCAGAAAACCATACAAATGCTCTTATTGTAGCAAGAGTTTTTCTGCTAAAGCAAACCATACCAAGATTTTGCAATGCCAAAATGCTCAAGTAACATTAAAAGCATCTCCACATCTCTGGGCTCTTCTGGACCTGATACAAGTTCTGCTTCAGTAGAGGAAAGAAAATAACACGTTTCATTCCCTCATGATACTCTGCTGGCCTATATCTCTGTAGAGGAAAGAGCAATGATTTCTTGTTTACAACTTACCCTGCTTATACCTCCACCTCCACAGAAAAATATGTAACATAACCAGTAGTAGATTTCCAGTCTGACCTTTCTTTAGCCAGCTCTGCATCCGTGTACCCCGACAGCATGAGATTTTGGGTAGCTGGCAGCCTTAGTTTAGCATCTGCAGTACCATTTAAATACTATTTTACTGCAGCCCAGTAGTTCATGGTGAGTTTGCTTACCCTCAATGGATAGTATACTTACTGCTATTGCAATATCAGGTCTTGCTGTCATCGCTAGGTACAGCTCTGTACCTGCTGTTGTCTGGTAGAGGTTCACTTGGTTCCATTTCTTTGTAAATCTGTTTTCATTGGTGTGGGCATTGGATTAGCCTGCTGTAGGCCAAAGTTTCCCAGAAGTTCCCATATCTTCTGTTTTTGACTAATAAGGTAACTGTCATCCGATTCTCATTCAGTCTCAATTCCCAAATAAAATTGAGAGCTAAGCCACAAGTGACGCTTGACACTAGTTGGACACTTGTCAGCTTTCCTCAAGTTTTGACGGGAAATGTAAGCATCCTGGTCTTGCAGCTTGGCTCTCTGACTGCTGTCCAATGGACTTTTCAACTGTCACTTGTCCAACATTCCGTCAAGCTGCCTACATTTCCCATCAAAACTTGAGGGAAGCTGATAAGTGTTCAACTAGTGTCAAGCGTCACTTGCGGCTTAGCTCGAAATGTTCCACAAAAGTTTCACTTCCACTTCCCTCTTCAGATGAGATATAATTTCAGCATAATTGTCTAGGTGTTCATGGCAAACAATCAGATCATCAACATCAGTCAAAATAAATGTCCATCTCCCATTTTTGTGTCTGCTGTAAAGACAGAAATGAGCTTTGCCTCATTTAAGGCCTCGATCAAGTAATGTTTTGCTCAATTTATCATTCTAAACTTTCACAGCTTGCTTAAGCCCATAAAGTCCCTTTTGAAGTTTACATACTGGACGTTCATTCTTTTCATGTATGAACCCTCGTAGTTGTTGCACGTGTAATTCTTTCTCTAGTTCATCATGCAAAAATGGAATATTTATATCCAAAGGTTCAATTTGTATGTTTCTAGGTGCTGCTATGCTTAAAAGCATCCTGACAGTAGAATATTTTACAACGGTTGCAACAGTTGGGTCATAATCTGTTCAAATCAGAGAATATCTTTTGGCTACTACTCTAGCTTTGTATCTCGCAGCTTCACCATTGTCATCCTTTGTAGCCATAAAAACCCATTTACATCCAATGACATTCTTACCTTAGGTAGTTTAGTGAGCATCCCTGTCTTGTTCTGGTTTAGTGCATCCATTTCCTCTTGTGCTGCTTGCTTCTGGTTCAGGCATTCACTGAACTTCAGCTCCTAATAATGGTTCTTGTGGTAGCGACAACTCTGCAAGGTAGTTCAGTCTCTCGGAGCTCCTCCGTCGGTGTGCTGAGAGCACCTGAGGCACTTCTGTCTGCACAGGGCTCTGACGCCTCTGGTACAAATGCTGGCTTGGGAATTTCTGCCTTCACTTCCTCACCTGATTGGGAATCCGGTTGCACCTACTCAGTGGTTGCATCCATGTCCTCCTCACCTGGTGGGGCAGCTGGTTGCATCTGCATAGTGATGTCATCTGGATGATACAGTTGCAGTTGGTTGTCATCACCATCTCCTTTTGAAGGGCCTCCATCTCCTTTTGAAGGGCCTCCTTGTTCGCTCGCCAAATTGCACAGCTCTGCTTTCAGTGACATTAGTATTGGGGTCTAAAATTCTGTATCCCTTGCATCTTGGAGCATATCCTACAAATATGCCTTCTCGTTTGCATCTCTTTTCTTTTGGTATCTGACCATAGGCCATGCATCCAAATACTCTAAGATGTTCTGTGCTTGTCTTTTTGTTATGCCATAACTCATAGGGAGTTTTGTCTTTGTAGCTCTAGGGGGTGATCTATTTTGCAAGTAAATTGCAGTCCTTGCAGCTTCTCCTCAGTGTTTGTAGGGAAGTCTCGGATCAATCACCGTGCACACGACCGCATTGATGATAGAATCATCTGGGAAAACTTTTATTTTTAATTTTCTGAGCATATGTGGCAGGGGGCAGGGTGAGCTCAGCCAGCCAAAAGCTTCTCTGCACATTGGAGCTTGGGAGGGGCTGGTAGACCACTCGGCCAGTTCCTTTGTTAGTTTGCATGCCAGAGCCTTCACTTCACAAGGGTCTTTAGTTGTCTCATCAGGTGGCTGTGGAGCCAGGTAGAGAGGAGGAAAAGCTTGCAGTTTAAAACTGTTTAACTTCTTAAATTCAGATCTGGTTTCATGTAACTCTATTAGAAAAAAATTATATTTCTTTGGTAGCAGAACCGTAGCCGAGTTACTCAGCCCGAAGTGGTTCTCCTAATGTGCATTAATTATTCCTCTGTCATATCTGCTTATGTCTTGATAGAGCATTTTTCCAGTTCTGCTGGTTCCATGTTGATGAATTTTGGCTGGGAAAGGGCTTAATAAAAGTATAGTAGTTCAAGGCTTTCATTTCTAAAATATTGCTGGCCATTCCATTCCATCCCTGCTTTTACATAGTCCAGTCTGCTTTTAAAAAAATTAATTGCCTCTTGCTCTCTGGGCAGGCAGTACAATTCCCAGGAGCCCTTGGGAACCTGAGAGGTGTTCGGTGAGGATTTCCCAGGGATGGACTAGTTTACAAGAAGGCAGGTAAACTGAGAAGTAGGGGGTACATCCCTGTGACTCTTTTCTTTCCCTCTTTTGGGGGAAACCTGGTGGAATCTGGCAGGGATTCTCCTCTTCCTTGTGTTCTCCAGAAAAGGTGAGATGATGATTTCTTCCAAGAGAGAAGAAGCGGGAGGGAATCCTGCATGAATTGAATGAATGAGAAACAGAGAGAAAGAGCAGGACGAAAGCAGCTGGAGGCAGCAGGCCAAGGCTTCCCTGGTGAGATCTGTGCCTGCGGGCTGCTGTTTTGTCCCAGGCTTGAATAAGTTTCATGCAACCAGCCCCCGTTGATTCTTATCATTAATAGGAAGAATAATTCCCTCTTGAGTTCCTCAGACTCTTACTGCAACCAAACACCGGTTTGCCTGCAGTATGACTATCCTCCTCCTTTCAAAGAGGTGGTTTCCTTCTGAAACAAATCTTTTTAAGCTGCAGAAGCTTGCTTGTGGGTCGAGCGCACATTGTATAGACCACAACTGTTCCAAACTGGAAATACCTGTAAGTATCAAAGAAATCGGGTGCTTGGGCTTGCATCTCGCATGTCCCAGCCTCCAGTCTGAACAGGACTTAGATTTGCTATTAAAAAAATAGAACAAAACCCAGGATGGTTGTAATCAGCCCAGCTTTTGTTAGTTGAATTTAGAGCATCACAGATCTCTTCAGACAAAGATGTGTGTAGCAGAAACACTACATGAAAATGCCATCTCCGTGCATTAGCAGACTGAAACACAGCAGATAGCATTTCCAGAGCATGACATTTAATTTTCATTGCCTCTCGTTTCAGTCTTTTTTAAAATCCAAATACCGGCTTCTGGGAATCTGCCTCTTCCCGTGTTTATGAATCCTGCAAGATGATTAAATGGGCTGTTTTTCTTTCAGGCACCGCCAGTGTCCTTTGCGGAGGTGGCCGTGTTCTTTACAGAGGAGGAATGGGCTCTTTTGAATCCGGCCCAGAGAGCTCTCTACTGGGAAGTCATGCAGGAAAATTACGAGACTGCGGCCTCTCTGGGTAAGGGTCTTTCCCCTGTATTCGTTGCTAGGGAAGAGAAGGGAGGGATTTCAAGACATGGATTCATCTGTCCTAGAGCAAAAAAACCCCCATTCCCCTCTCTGTACCGCAATGCCTCAAAATAAATCCATTAAATATATTTGTGCTCTAAAAAGACCTCTGTCAGTGGTGAAGTTTCTGATAGGAAAAGATGGATGACACCCAACTGAATGCATCTTCGCAGAGCCCCCCTCCATCCCCACTGCAATTCAGGGGAACGCTGCTCTGTTATTTTGGAAGGACGAGTTGCACTTTGGCTTCCTCCAGCTTGAAACTCCTGCCCCCTTTCCATGATCCCCTCCTACCTTCATGCCTCAGGAATAACAACAGGATGTCCCAGTTTTTCAGTTATCTTTGAAAAATCTACTTCCCCATCCTTCAGATTTTCTTTCTTCCCTCCGTTTTAGCTTTGTGTACTGTTATAGCCCAGTGCTTCTGTATTCCTTACCCTGGGAAGAAGCTCTTGTAGATATTTGAACTCTGCCCCCACGCCCCAAGCCTTGATGCGCAAACTTTCTGGGCAGAGCGAAATCCCTTCATGTTGCTTTCTGTACCCTTGAAGGACTTTGTGTTCCTGGGCCATTCCTGAATTCTCAGCCACCTCTAAAGGAAATGTTCTTCCACCAGAGCTCTGAGGAAACAGGACGGATTGCCAGTGCCCTCATGTCAGGTAGGAAAGACGAAGCAAGGTAAGAAAATGGTTCATTCAGGGCTCTGTTGAGGAATTTTTCTGTGGGAATTCTAGCGGTTCCATTTTGTCTAATCATGGACACCATCTGAGTAAAAGATGTCCTGTTTTCTCAGTGGTTTTCTCAGCTTCAGAAGAGGCATGTCTCGGCCAAGTTAGACATTTCCAGAGGAGCAGGCATGTTAGTCCACTGTAGCAAAAACAAAATGGAAGTCCAGTGGCACATCAAAAATTAACAACATTTATAGCAGCAACAGCTTTCATGAATCAGAGCTCACTTCTTCACATTTAATAAATACTGGAATAATTTTTCCTCATATTTTGCAATGTCTCTTCCAGGGAAGAACCCAGAAACAATGTAGGGTAGCTCTAGGAATTGAGTAGGCGGTGCTGAGAAATAAGTTTCTTTGAGTCCCAGGACTGCTGCTTTCAATCAAAGTAGTTAATAGTAGCTAGATGGACCAGCCGTCTGTCTTATTGAAAGGTAGGCAGGTTCACTAGTTCAAATTCCAATCCCCCCTGCCCTCAGGTGTAGCTAGCTTCCAAACAGAGGCCTAGCCTCCTTCCCTTACATTGCGACTAAGCATGTAAAGGAAGTACACACACCCCATACTGTGATTTTTCTCCTTTCTTTCCCCTCCTGTCCCCATTCATGCACCATCATTGGAAACTTTTTACCCAGTATATTCTTATAAAGATACTTTGGCTCTCACCTAGTCTGTGTTTTCAAATTTGAGCCCTGAAAGGGACCGTGTTCCTTATATGTTGGCCATGGTCCAAGAAATTGCTCCTCTTGGAATTACACCATTGATAGAACGAAGATGCTTTCTTTCTCTGTCCCTCATACAGAAGATGGATCCTTGAGAGAAGAGGAAGGCCTTGTGTCAGAAGACGCACTAGAGAATTTACAAGGGCGATCTCAAGATAAGATTTCCCTCCTGAATGGACCAGGTGAGAGCGAGAATCCTTTCTAGCTCCTTCAGGGAAACAGTCAAGGCTTTTCCAGAAAAGATCTCTTTGTAGTATCCTGATGTTGTTACATTCTCCTGGAAGGGGATATTTAGGACAGGGGGAAACTCCCCAGACTTTCTCATCCCACCCCATCCCTCATGTTTCTTAGTACATCCCATCTTTTTTCCCACCCACAGCCAAACAGGTTGTCTCTGCCCATCTTTGTGGAAGCAAAATCGCCCAGGGCCTGAATTGGCATTGCTTTTTATTATATTGGTGGTTCATGTACAAGCAAGGGAACCTCTTACATGCCTAAAGGAGGGTCCAGGAGAGTCAGGAAATTGCTGGCTTCCCCCCTTCTCTCTCCAAGGGAGCAAAATCCATGTGAACAAGGAGCAAGTAGATTGTGTGGATGTGCCGATCAACTGCTGCCAGGGAGTCCTTTTAGCAGGAGGGCAAGTGAAGTGGCCAGGCCTCCGTTCTACCCAGTGGCCCAAGGAAAGGACCTGTCCTCAGATGTACCCTCGGCTTCTCCCCAGATAATTTAAAGGATGGAGTCCAGGAGTCCAGAGGGGAACTGAGGAGGGGCCTGAGTGCTCCCTTGTTTCTCCACCTTTGGCTCTGGAAGGCATTAGAAGGGCTTCCATGTAGCATTGCCAAGCAACCCTGAGGGCTCTGAGCAGACTGTTGCCCCGTCTGGAGAGGCTTTGGAGGCTCCAGCAACCTCTTCAGAGCCCTCCTTCACAAACCGGGAAGCCCTTTGGCACTGAACAGGCCCTGAGCATCCTCTGAACCATAAAGTATTATGGGAGTGGAAGGCCTTCCCTCCACCACTTCCTCATTTTCTGCACTCCAGCTGGGGGAAGAAAGTAACCTTGGAGCTCCAGTCACAGTTCCTCCTGGTGCAGGAAGCTCTGCAGCCGGGGGAAGGGAGAGGAGCAGTGCAGAAAAAGGAGAGAGCAGGATTGGGGGTGGGGATGGAATTGCAGGGTGCCCGGATATTATTTCCTCTGCATCCACTTACCCCCTCCCACAAATCCTGAGGTCCCCACTTGTTCCAATTCTATTGCTGTGGTCAGGGCTTTTTTTCAGCAGGAACGCGGTGGAACGGAGTTCCGGAACCTCTTGAAAATGGTCACATGGCTGGTGGCCCCGCCCCCTGATCTCCAGACAGAGGGGAGTTTGGATTGCCCTCTGCACCACTCGTGCAGAGGGCAATCTCAACTCCCCTCTGTCTGGAGATCAGGGGGCGGGGCCACCAGCCATGTGATCCTTTCCACCGAGGGCAACCCACTGAGTTCCACCACCTCTTTTCCCAGAAAAAAAGCCCTGGCTGTGTTCCTTCCTTGGAGGGCTCCACTCCCCGATGTCTGGAGGAAGATACCTCTTCCACACCTCCTTGTGACACTTTCCTCCCATCCCAACATGTGGCATCTCAGCTCCTGATGCAGATGATCTGCAGACCATTACCTAACTCAGACAAGGAAGTATGGATTGATCAGGAGGTCAAAGGAGAGAAGTAGGCAGGGTTTGAAAGACATTGGAATAGGGGAGGAAGAGGAGGAACCCAAGCTGGTCTCCAGGTTGCAAGCATGGGAGGGCCCAGTTCACATGGCTTCATGGAAAGCATTTCGGCCCAAGAAACTCTGAGAAAGCAACTTGTAGACAATCCTTCTCTCTCTTCCTCCCTCCTAAAGTAATATCAGAAAAGAAGTCTCGTCTTCAGATGACTAGATCCCATTGTTTCCCTGATAGAGTTCCACCAGGGAACTAAAGCAAAGCTGCTGCTTGGCAGTGGCAGAAGCTTTTTCAGGCCGCATGTTCTCATTGAGGAAACTATTGTTGGGTAATGATAGTCATTGTTGGATGGCCTTTGTTCCCTGAGGCTCTTATTTGATTTCCATTTCAGCAGGAGATGAGAAGTTGGAAAGTGACAGCGACTCAGGAGGGATGTCAGTAGGGAAAACTGAGAAGCTGGAGGCAAAAGGAAGTCCTGTGAATCAAGATGGACCAAAGAGGCAGCTGAGAGGGAAAAGGGAAGACTTGGTTGCCTGCAACAAAGGAAGGAAGTTGCATGAGATCTCATCCCAAGGCAAAATACAGGAGAGAAAGGGGGGGAATGAATGCCCTTTGAATGGAAAAGAGTCTAACTGCATGTCCAGGGTTAAGAGAAAACAGAAAATTCAAACAGGTGGGAAGCCATATAGTTGCTTGGAGTGTGGGAAGAGCTTCAACTGGAAACACTATCTTATTTCACATCAAAGGATTCACACTGAGGAAAAGCCATACAAATGCTTGGAATGTGGAAAGAGCTTTACTTGGCAATACTGCTTTACTTTACATCAGAGCGTTCACACTGGAAAGAAAGAACATAAATGCTCATATTGTCCCAAGAGATTTTCTGATAAGTCAACCCTTATTAAACACGAGCGGATTCATACAGGGGAGAAGCCGTATAGATGCTTGGAATGTGGAAAGAGCTTCAATCAGCTTTGCAGCCTTTCTTCACATCACACAATTCACACAGGGGAGAAGAAATATAAATGCTCAGATTGTAACAAGAGCTTTTCTTGTCAGTCAAGCTTAATTCAACATCAGAGGGTTCACACAGGGGAGAAGCCATTTCAATGCCTGGAGTGTGGGAGATGTTTCGCTGTAAAAAGAAAACTTACTGTACATCAAAGAATTCACACAGGGGAGAAGCCATTTAAATGCATTGAGTGTGGAAAGAGCTTCTCTCGGAATGACCACCTTACTGGGCATCAGAGGACTCACACAGGTGAGAAGCCATTCAAATGCTCATATTGTACTAAGAGTTTTTCTCTTAAAGGAAGCCTTATTAAACATCACAGAAGGCACACAGGAGAGAAACCATTCAAATGCTCAGATTGTAGCATGAGCTTTTCTGAAAAAAGAAGCCTTATTCAACATCAGAGAAGGCACACAGGAGAGAAGTCATTCAAATGCTCAGACTGTAGCAAGAGTTTTTCTGTTAAGTCAAGCCTCATTGATCACAGGAGGATTCACACAGGGGAGAAACCCTACAAATGCTCATATTGTGGCAAGGGTTTTTCTTTTACATCAAGCCTTACTTATCATCACAGAATTCACACAGGGGAGAAGCCATTCCAATGCTCAGATTGTAGCAAGAGCTTTTCTGTTAAGTCAAACCTCATTAAACACGAGAGAATTCACACAGGGGAGAAGCCCTACAAATGCTTGAAGTGTGGGAAGAGCTTCTCTGCGAACAGTAGCCTAAGAGTACATCAGAGGATTCACACAGAAGACAAATCAGCAGGCCAATCAAAAAATGTTTTGTCCTTTGAAAAAGTATGATTCTTTCAGGGTTCCCACCTCGCAATGTCCTCAGCATGGCAGCTAACTAGAAGGAGGGCTGTGACTCATACCAAGATGCAATGGACAGTTGCCTCTCTCTGCTGTGTTTGGAGCTTACCCCTGGTTATTTTGATTTAAATGGACTTCATTTGAGACTAGAACAAAGGCATACAGCGAGGATGGGATTACACCTTCTGTTCCACTCCACTTTTCCTACTCAAAACAATCCCATTAGGCTTCAGTCCAGAGTACCTGAGCTACCTGTAGAAGAGACAAAAGGCATGGAGGAAGACTCCCCCTCTCCCGTCCTGAAGAGCCACATTGCACGGAAGTTCCAGCATTCCACACCTACCGCCCACAATACAGAGGTGGCTTACAGCATTCTGCAAAATATGTAAAGCAAAATTGTTGAGTGCATTTCTCTAATGGTAATAGAGCTGTATTATTAGAAAATGGTTTAGGAATGCACTTTTTAATGGGATGAGGACTGTGAACTATATCTTTGTGTAGAGTAATTATTATCTGTTTCTGAACATAATAGTATTCTACTCTATGTTGTTTTTATATTTACATAATACCATTTTCTTCGTTGTTTAACATACAATATCTGATGTTGGAGAGCTGCTGTAGCACAATGGTTAATATCTAATGTTCTGAATATTTTCACTTTGTTGTAATCCTAGTCCTATTACATTACTTCTTAAATCTTTCTGCCTGTGAATTCCATTGCTTTACACTGTGTAATATGCCTTTATTCTTAGTGAATAATCCTATAACATAATTGAGAAAGCGGGTTTCTGACGACTCACATGAATTCCACTGCGCAGGCTCGCTCTCGCATGCCCCAAGTGGGGATAAGAGGCAAGTCTTGGAAAGGGCTCACCGAGGAGGCAGGAGCATGCCCCGCTGCCTGCTCCTTTCCCTCCCTGCGCCTCTAGCTGAACAGCCCTTCTGCCTGACAAGCCCCACCTGGGTTGCAGGAAGAGCGGCATGCTTCTCTGCCATTCCCCGCCGGGATCGGCGTCAGCAAGCGCCTTCCCACCTGACAAGCCCCATCTGGGCTGCGGGAAGGGCAGGCGTGCTTCTCGGCTGTTGCCCGCTGGGATTGGTGGCAGCAAAGCACACACACCCCGCCTGTCAACCCCGGCTGGGCTGCAGGAAGGGCGGACACGCTTCTTTGCCATTCGTCACCAGGATTGGGGGAAAGCGCCCTCCCACCTGTTAAGTCCCTGTTGAGCTGCAGGAAAGGAAGGCGCACTTCTCGGCCTGTTCCCTGCTGGGATTGGTGGTGGCAAACTGCCCTCCCACCTGACAAGCCCCAGCCGGGCTGCAGGAAGGGCTGGCACTTTTCTCGGCTATTCCCTACCAGGATCGGTGGCAGCAGAGCACCCTCCCGCCTGAAAAGCCCCACCCGTGCTGCAGGAAGTGCTGGTATACTTCTCGGCTATTCCCCGCCAGGATCGGCAGCGGCAAGTGCCCTACCGCCTGACAAGCCCCAGCTGGACTGCAGGAAGGGCGGGCACGCTTCTCAGCAGTTCCCCGCTGGGATCGGTGGCGGCGAAGCGCCCTCCTGCTTCGTCTCCCTGCCTGATTTCTCCCCTCTCCTACTCCCTCTCCTACCCCCGCCAGGCTCCCGCATCTGCCAGGCACCTGGTTCAGCCCCAAAAGGGTCTGAATCCAGCAGCTAAAAGCTGTATATGGCACCAGCCTAGGGTTGCCTGCTTCCTGGTGGTCAAGAAAAAAAGATCAAAATTCTTCCATAGATAACACTTAAAGTGCACTGTGCCAAGAGATTGAAGAACATGTACTTATACTAGTAAAGTGCAAGGTGCATGAATTATATCAGGTCGTAATTCAATGTACAATTCACATCCAACACTAATTAAGCAATACAATTAAGCCTGAAGACAGATCATTTCTAAGAGGAGTATACTTCTACTACTCAAAAGAAAATAAGGCTGGAGAGTCCACCAAAGTTTCTCAATTCCATTGCTCCTTCCACAGATAGTCCTTTTACTTCTCTGCTTGTGGGTGTAACGTTGCAACTCCCAGATAGGAGACAGCAGAAGGACCATCCAGCCTAGGAGGAGGGGATCTGCAGCTGCTGAGAAATGCTCAACAGGGGGCTAGCTGCTCTCCTGTTTCGGCAGTCTTTCTCAAGAGCATTCAGGAACAGCAAGAATCTCCGTCCCCAGTTAGTCAGTTGGCAACTTTCTGCAATGAATGGCCATCATAGGCTTCTCAGATACAAGCAGGAGATTGTTGCTGTTCCTGTGGGCCCCAATCTGATATTACTTTGTCAGGAAATGAATGGAGCCTTACCACGTGCTGCATGAACAATGTGGCCAACTTCTTGGGTGTTATAAGTGCCCAAAGGGCCATATGTATTTCTTATATAAATCAATCAGTGAAATGACCAAATACAATTTATACAATGACTCTTCCTTAAACTTAAAAAATACAAAGGTCCAAACAAAATGTGTTCTGTGTCTTCTTTAAATAAAGTAGCATTCATGCACAGCTATGTCCACACATGGTAAGGGAATCCACGGCTGCACACCCAATCTGGGGCCGGCTGAAAAGCTCAGATTTCGTATAGAATCTTCCTCAGGGGCGTGGCCAAACGCTGCAAAACAAACATCTTACATACTATACCATAAGCAATTTTACATGACATCCAATTTATACAAATTCATCATAATATACAATTGTCAGCAGATATCAACAACAAACCTGTGTGGTAGACCCTTAAACACTGTATCAATTATTCACTCCCGGACCTGAGCGGCTGTATCTTCTTTTAGCAGGGCGGCTGTGTCTTCTAAAGCACGCCATTGCAATAAGTAAGGAACGTTTATATTGAGCTACCCCCAATGGCTTGACTTTGTCTTAAAGGGACACTCAAACTACACATCAAAGGAAACAACTCAAAGTAATCAGTATTAAGCCCTAATGGTTATAAAGTTCTCAACAGGCTTCCTTCTGCAGTAAATTACTCTGTTTATTGCCCTGTGTAACACAAAGAACTACTACACGAGAGTCAGTCTCCAAGTGCTGCTAACTCTGAAATGCTGGATAAGAGGAACCTCTAAGACTGCCATGCCCGTCATTTTATAAAGTATACAAAGCTGTGCGCTCCGGGCAGGAGAAGTTATGCCACACACAAATTGGTTCTCTTTCCAAGTCTGCAGTTTTTTTAGTATGATATACTCATAAGTGTCAATCCAATGGTCATTAATAGGTGGATAAAATTGTGAGCATCCCTTTAATCATTTGGATAATGTTTAAACTGAACCAAAAGCCTCTGTAGGTCTATCCTTAAAAAACGCACACAGTTTAATCTAAAGATCTATATCATGTCCTTGGGATAAAGCCCAGTCCTTGATGGAGAACTGAGCCCTCTACAGGGCTGAGGGGGCAGGAAAGTAAATTAAATATCAAGGTTTCATTCGGCCCCTCTTAAAGGTTCTTTTATTGCCTCTCTCTAAAAGGGACGACCCTCTCTTGTTAGAAAAAAAAGTTCTGCTACGTAAATTCCTACTACTGGGGCCCTCGTCCCCAAAGCTGTCAGAGGCTGCCGAAGTTTCTAAATCAGAAAAGGAGCTCACTGGGTCAGCCCAAGTAATTTTCCTCTGGGTGCCTCTACTACCCTTAGACTGGTCCCACCAAAAATAAACACGATTATTGGCGATTATCTAATGTGTCCCTTTTGAATTTCTGGATCTTAACCTCCTTTATCCTCACTTCAAATTGTTTAACTTGTTTTTCTATCTCACTAATCCGACTCTCATATTCCACTGAAGGGAGAGGAGTCTTTAGGGACTCAGTTAACGTCTGAATCTCCTCCAAAAGGGTGGCACTTTCCTTTTTGCATCTCCTAATTACCAGCAGCATAAGGTCAAAGCTGCATTTGTTCAGAATTGAAGCCCAGTCAGACTTAAAAGAATCATCCTCCCCAAACATACCTGGGGGTTTCTGTATACGGAGCCCTCGCGGAATGCGTTGGGCAGTATAGTAATCATAAAGAGTAGCAGCATGCAAATCAAACTTAGTCATTTTAGACTTCAAGAATTTGAGCATATCCCACTCATCCTTAGGGGCAGCCTTAGTTCCAGTCATTATAGAGGTCATTCCTGAAAGAATTTGGTCCTGTTCTTCTGCCGAAAAGGCTAGCACTCCTCTCCCTTCAGTGGAATATGAGAGTCGGATTAGTGAGATAGAAAAACAAGTTAAACAATTTGAAGTGAGGATAAAGGAGGTTAAGATCCAGAAATTCAAAAGGGACACATTAGATTATGCCAATAATCGTGTTTATTTTTGGTGGGACCAGTCTAAGGGTAGTAGAGGCACCCAGAGGAAAATTACTTGGGCTGACCCAGTGAGCTCCTTTTCTGATTTAGAAACTTCGGCAGCCTCTGACAGCTCTGGGGACGAGGGCCCCAGTAGTAGGAATTTACGTAGCAGAACTATTTTTTCTAACAAGAGAGGGTCGTCCCTTTTAGAGAGAGGCAATAAAAGAACCTTTAAGAGGGGCCGAATGAAACCTTGATATTTAATTTACTTTCCTGCCCCCTCAGCCCTGTAGAGGGCTCAGTTCTCCATCAAGGACTGGGCTTTATCCCAAGGACATGATATAGATCTTTAGATTAAACTGTGTGCGTTTTTTAAGGATAGACCTACAGAGGCTTTTGGTTCAGTTTAAACATTATCCAAATGATTAAAGGGATGCTCACAATTTTATCCACCTATTAATGACCATTGGATTGACACTTATGAGTATATCATACTAAAAAAACTGCAGACTTGGAAAGAGAACCAATTTGTGTGTGGCATAACTTCTCCTGCCCGGAGCGCACAGCTTTGTATACTTTATAAAATGACGGGCATGGCAGTCTTAGAGGTTCCTCTTATCCAGCATTTCAGAGTTAGCAGCACTTGGAGACTGACTCTCGTGTAGTAGTTCTTTGTGTTACACAGGGCAATAAACAGAGTAATTTACTGCAGAAGGAAGCCTGTTGAGAACTTTATAACCATTAGGGCTTAATACTGATTACTTTGAGTTGTTTCCTTTGATGTGTAGTTTGAGTGTCCCTTTAAGACAAAGTCAAGCCATTGGGGGTAGCTCAATATAAACGTTCCTTACTTATTGCAATGGCGTGCTTTAGAAGACACAGCCGCCCTGCTAAAAGAAGATACAGCCGCTCAGGTCCGGGAGTGAATAATTGATACAGTGTTTAAGGGTCTACCACACAGGTTTGTTGTTGATATCTGCTGACAATTGTATATTATGATGAATTTGTATAAATTGGATGTCATGTAAAATTGCTTATGGTATAGTATGTAAGATGTTTGTTTTGCAGCGTTTGGCCACGCCCCTGAGGAAGATTCTATACGAAATCTGAGCTTTTCAGCCGGCCCCAGATTGGGTGTGCAGCCGTGGATTCCCTTACCATGTGTGGACATGGCTGTGCATGAATGCTACTTTATTTAAAGAAGACACAGAACACATTTTGTTTGGACCTTTGTATTTTTTAAGTTTAAGGAAGAGTCATTGTATAAATTGTATTTGGTCATTTCACTGATTGATTTATATAAGAAATACATATGGCCCTTTGGGCACTTATAATAGAGTTGTTTATTAATTTGTAATTGTTGTTCCTTCCCGTGAGGGTTCTCTTTAGTTTTACTGTTACAGTACGGGAAGTGCCATTGTTTTGTTGTTAACTTCTTGGGTGTTGGCAACTTAGACCATGGGATGAAATGGGCTTGTTTAGAAAAGAAGTCTACCACCACTAGAATCACCGTTTTCCCTTTGCTCGGAGGAAGGTCAGTGATAAAGTCCATGGATACCACAGACCAAGGTCGGGGTGGGGTTTCTAGAGGTTGTAATAGTCCTGGAGGCCCCCCCCCCCGCCTCTTTTTGCCCATCAAACAGATCTGACACATGGATACATATTGCAATACATCCTTCTGCATTCCTGGCCACCAAAACTGTCTTTGTATTAAGTGCAGTGTTTTTAAATAACTGAAATGGCCGGCCAACTTGGCATCATGACAGTGCTTCAATATTTCTCCCCGCAGTCCTGGCGAGATAACATTTTGCCATTCTTATACCAGCATCAATTTTCTCCTTTCTCTAAGTCCTCGGGCAGATCTCTGTCCCCCCTCCTTTTCCAGTTCTGCCTTAACATCAACCACTCATTATGTAAAGAAGTATTTCTCTTTGGTATGTCCTGAATCTACAAGCATATACTGGAAGTTGGGGGTTTGTTCCAGTCTGCATCCCCTTACGCTTGCCTGCTTTCAACTTTATTTGCCACTCTGTTCCCCACTCACTCATTTTGTGGAGATCTTCCTGGAGCTCTTCATAGTTGGTCCCAGTTTTCACAATCCTGAAAAATGTGGTGTCATCTGCAAACTTCGCCACTATGCTGCTCACCCCCGGTTCCAGATCATTTATGAATAAATTAAATAGCAATCGATCCAATATCGATCCTCGTGGGACCCCCACTGCTTACTTCCTTCAATTGGGAGAAGAATCCATTCTACTCTTTGCTGCCTATTGTTTAACTAGTTTTCAGTCCATAAGAAGACCCGTCCTCTTATCCCATAACTGCGAAGCTTATCCAAAAGTGTTTGGTGAAGAACCCAGCCAAAAGCTGTTTCATAGTCCAAGGATATAATATTTTCCAGGTCCCCTTTACATGCTTGCTTACTTTCTAGAAGAACTCAGAAAGGTTGGTGAGACAGGACTGGCCTTTGCAGAAACCATGCTGATTTTCCCTCAGCAGGCTTTGTTCCTCTATGTGCCTAATAAAATTATTTTTGGATTACAGCTTCTACTATTGCACCTGGACAGATGTTCGGCTAACTGGCCTGTAATTTCCTTGTTCCCTCTGGACACCTTTTCAAAAATCTGTGTACCATTTACTACTCTCTTTGTCTTCAGATACAGTGGCTAAATTTAGTGATTAATTACATAAATAGTTTAGATGGGTAGCTGTGTTGGTCTGCAGTAGAACAGCTGGATATGAGTCCAGTGGCAGCTTAGAGACCAACAAGATTTTCAGAGCGTAAGCTTTTGAGAGTCACAGCTTGTGTCTGAAGAAGGGAATGCTGACTCTGGAAAGCTTACACTCAGAAAATCTTGTTGGTCTCTAAAGTGCCATTGGACTCATATCCTATTGTATCACATAAACAGGATAATAGATCAACCATTGCACACCTGAGTTCCCTAAGAATTCTTTGGTGTGTGCCATCAGGGCCTGGAGACTTATCAGCTTTTAAATTCTAATTGTTTTAATTTCCCCGATAGGAAATTGGAAAATAGGACTAGGAAATGCTATTCCTGAGCATTTAGGAGAGAGATCTAATGTCCAGAAGCCAGTTATTTCATGAAAAAAAACAATTACAGACTACACAAATTAGAGGCAGTAATTTTTAAAAAATCAGTCTGAAAATATTACCTTACACATTTCAGTCTAGAAAACCGTGGAGGTAGCAATGATTCGGCTTTAAACATCTTCGTCTGAAGAGGCGTTTTGTGTCTTGCTAAAGTTTGCATGCTGTTGGGGCTGAATACTATCATTATATCTTTCTATTTCTTTCTTAAGAAACTTAAAAGTCTATTCAGACCAAACTTTGATCCTCTTACATCAATTTGCATTTGTGGCTCCCAATGGGCATTTTTGTCATTTATTTTAGTATGTCCCTGCAAAGATCTTTTCCTGGAAGTTTCTCTTTCTTTATTCCCCATGAACTTCCCTCCCATCAGCTCTTTCTTGATCCTTCTCTTCATACGGTTCTTCCACGCACCCACCCCCGCCTCGCTCCAAATTCTTGCACAAGATCTCTTTAGAGGGAAATAAACTCACCTTTTCTTCAAAGATGCCAAAGCCAAATTCTCCCTGCAAAGCTGGAAAACATGGAAGTCCCTGTTCATTTCCATATTCCCCTCGACATTGGGGGGGGGGGGGAGAGAGAAATTAAATTCTGATTGACGCTTTGCCGAAACATTTCTAGTACAAATTTCTTGGTTTATGCATTTGTGTTTCCAGATTACTTAGGGCCACTGCTATGTCAGTGAGATATTAGACAGCGGAATGGGACTGTAAGCAACAAAGCCTATGCACCACGTGCAGAAATATTATTTGTCATTTCTAGTCCACCTTTCTCACTGAAAATTAAGGCAGAACACACAGTGCGAGACAATCTAATCATCAGGAATGTGACATACAATAAACAAGGCAATAGGGTCTGGGTTGCAGAACTCTAAAAACAGAGCTGAAACAAAGCATAAGCATTAACAGGACATGTTAAACTCTGCATAAATTACACCATAGGATCATAGAGTAGCAGATAGTATGTACTATACACTGTATAGTACAGTCCCTTGTGTCTTTACCAAAGCATCCTTCTGAAATATTTCATTACAATATAGCACTATTGCATGTGTAACCAAAAAAAAAAAAGCCCTCATGAATAATTCAGTTTTGCACAGTTTGTGAATTGCCAGAAAGGTGGGAACCCGCATGAAATCCTCGTGTAGGTGCAAGAGAGAATGCATGTGAACAGGTGACATCACAAGAGGCCCTGAACAGACGAACGAGTCTGAATCTGTCATGGTGGAGCATAGGGTGAGAGGCAATCTTGCAGATATGAATACGGATCGAGGCCATGAAGAGCTTTGTATGTGATGGCTAATAACTTGCATTGAGCCTACTAACTGTATAAGAATAGGGTATATAAACAAGGTTACTAACCTCCAGGTGAGACCTGGAGTTCTTTTGAAATGACCACTGACTTCCAGACTACAGAAATCTCTTTCCCAGGAGAAAAAGACAGCTTTAGCAGGAGGAATCTGTGGCATACCATAGACTAGGAGAAACTGAAGGCCTCCCTTAACAGTGTTACCAATCTCCAGGTGAGGCCCAGAGATCTCCTGGAATTACAATGCTCTAATGGTCAACGCTCTAATTACAACGCTTCCCCTGGAGAAAATGGCTGCCTTGCATTAGATCCTGCTGAAGTGTAATGAATTTCCCATCCCAGTACTGGCAACACTACTCCTCAGGCACTGCCCCTCAATTCTCCAGGAACCATAGTTGTCAACCCCGTCAAAGTAGCGGCACACACCTAACCCACAAATTACAATAGCATATTAACTGTGCGCCTCACAATTTTTCTTGAACAGACATCCTTGTAAGACCAAGCAAGAGTTTCATAGAACGATAGGGCTGGAAGGGACCACTAGGGTCATCTAGTCCAACCCCCTACACAATGCAGGAAACTCACAGCTACCCCACATACTCCCAGTGACCCTTGCGAAACATTGTCAGGATCCCTAGCCGAACTGACCTAGGGAAAATTGCTTCCTGACTCCAAGGTAGTTTGCTAAAACGGTAAACAAGGAATCGAGTCAGACCTCGGCAGCGCTACACTGAAGAGTTAAAACGACTGAGGTGGGTTCCTAGAGAGGCCTGGGAACTGAGAAATTGTCCGTTCTTGGTCGGCCTTCTTGATCCAGGGGAAGCTACCTTTTGAATGGCTGCCGGGTAGGTGAGTTGCAAATTCAGATGGAGGGGGAATAAATGGTGGAAGGAATACAAGGACAAAGAAAGATTTCCTGGGGGAGCGCAGTGAGCATTTGGAGGGAAAGAATCTTTCCGGGACATGCGAATGGGCCTGAGTTTCCATGGAAGATGATCTGCCATAGTCCCTTTTTTACATCCCGAGACCCATGGAGTATATTGTTCATTAGTATCCTCCCTTAAAAGGGGGCTGCTGAGCACTGGAGCCTCTCCAGAATTGAACATTCCTCTGTTTTCTGCACACCTGCATGGAAAATTTGGAAGTGCGGGGCAGGGAGGAGAGAACCCCAAGGACTTAATCAGAAGAGCGCTCAGTCTCTAACAAAGGGATTTTTTAAACTCATTCTTTAATGTTTTAGTTGTTTAAAAATGTAGTCTTAGCTTGGTTCATTTGGTGATCCTTCCGAGGTCAGCAAGGCAGGAGATACTTTTTAAAAAATGAACCTGTTTTCATTGAATGTCCAAACGGTCATATTTTTTACTCAGGGATTGTCCTAGGTATTGATTATACTGTATTCACTTGCAGTATGTTATCTGCCTTGGATCTCAGCGAGAAAGGTGGACAATAAATAATATTAGGGGCAGTTTTGTTCAGAGAATTGGAGCAGGCTTGGCAATGGAAATCCAAGGAAATGAGTGGATAATTAGAGAGGAAAGAATTTTGCTCTGCTTTTCCAAATGCTGTTTGGAGCAAAGTAGGAATTTAGCTTTCTTTTGTGAATTGGTGGCTAAAAGAAAATCCTCTACCTTTGTGAACATATTGTAGAAGTCTTCCACCTTTGTGAACATCTAGGCCCTTTTGTAGAGTTGCCATTGATTAAGTAGGGCCTGGAGATCTCCTGAAATTACAACTGATCTCTAGGCCACAGAGAGCAGTTCCTCTGGAGGAAATGGCTGCTTTGGACGGTGGACTCAGTGGTATTAGAGGTTCCTCCCCTTCCCAAACCGCGTTCTCTCCCACCCTCAAGATTTCTAGGAATTTCCCAACCTGTAGCTGGCAGTCCTATGGTACAGAGATCAGTCCCCATGGAGAAAATAGCTGCTTCAGAAGGTGGGCCCTATGACATCACATCCTTGTTGCGCTCAGACCATTCCTCAAATCTACTCTCCACAGGTCCTGCCCCCAAATCTCCAGGAATTTCCCAAGCTGGAATTGGCAACTGTACTAGTGTATTGAGAATGGGCACTGAGCATCCCCAGAGAATGGTTGCTGTGGGGCAGGGCAGGGCAAAGCGCTAAATGGCAGCCATGGAGGCTGGGGCCAATTACAAAATGTTAGGAGTTAGCCAGAGGCAGCTGTTTCTGAGTTACTGTTTCCTGCAGACCCAAAAGTAGTGATAACAACAACCACTTTTATACCACTCTTCTAGATAGATTAGTGCCCCACTTAGAAAAGTGAAAGTCGATGTTGCTATTATCATCACAATATAGCATGTTTGCTGGGGCTGAGAGAAGTGGCTTTCCCAAGGCTGCATTGCCACCTGCTTCGCTCCTAATACCAGCTATGTTAAGGCGGGGGTGGGGGTGGGCATTGCCATCTAGTCCGCTCCTAATACTAGCTGGGTTAAGGAGGAGGGTGGGCATAGCCACCTGCTCTGCTCCTGATCCTAGCTGGGTGAAGGCAGGGGCAGGCATTACCACCTGCTCTGATCCTGATCCTAGCTGGCTGGAGGGGCAAGCATTGCCACCTATTCCACTCCTAATACCAGCTGGGTTAAGGCGAGGAGTGGGCATTGCCACCTGCTCCGCTTCTAATATCAGCTGGGTTAAGGTGGGGGCAGGCATTGACACCTGCTCTGCTCCTAATACCAGCTGGGTGAAGGCGAGGGGTGAGCATAGCCACCTACTCCAATCTTGATCCCAGCCTGGGCTTCCCACCAGGGCACATTTTCTGGAAGGACATGGTGCCTTGCCTGGGCTTCCCTCCACAGCAGCGCCCTCTGGTGGAGCACCAGGGTAGGAAGTGAGTCATCTTGAATACGCTTACTCATTATATAGTAAGATAGCTATTAGCTTCTATTAATCTGACACCATTTTTTACAAATGCCTTTCTCAGAACTGATGGCGGTCTTGAATTTTCAACCTCTAGGCATCATATGTTCTCCTTAGCACAAGCTTCTTTTCTAAAGTTATTACATTACCTTCAGATGTAGACTATGATTCACACTGGAATCTCTTTTTTTTCTCTTCAGATGAGGGGTCTCTGGTCAAAGAACTTGGAAACAATCACTCCTCAAAAGATCCTGAGCAATGATGTGGGATGCCTGTGAGAACAGCCCAAAAGAGCATCCCCCCAATTTTAAATGGGGGCAGAAGCCATTGAGAGATGACAAGAAAATGCCCATAAGTTGAGAATGGATATATCCATTGCATGTGGGGAAAGTGGCAAAGACCAAAATGAAATTGCAATAAAAGAGAAGAAAGAGACGGATGAGGGACATACAATTTTTGACGAGTGTGAGAAAGCTCCATATATTAGGACATACATGGAAGAGAGACCATACAAATGTTCAGTCTGTGGGAAATCCTTCAGTATGAATGCTCACCTTATTAGCCACCACAGAACCCACACAGGAGAGAAGCCATACTCATGCCTAATGTGTGGGAAAAGTTTCTCTCAGAAAGGACACCTTGCAGTTCACAAGAGAATCCATGCAGAGGAGAAACCCTATAAATGCTTGGACTGTGGGAAATCCTTCTGTAAGAATGCTGACCTTATTAGGCATCACCGCAACCATACAGGAGAGAAACCATATAAATGCTCTGATTGTGGGAAATCTTTTTGTATGAACTCTGATTTTATCAGGCATTACCGAACCCACACAGGAGATAAAACGTACGAGTGCTCAAACTGTGGGAAGTGCTGCAGCACCAAAAGCCACTTAGTTGCTCATCTGAGAATGCACACAGGGGAGAAACCATTCAAGTGTGGCATTTGTATGAAGAGCTTCTCCCAGAAAGGAAACCTTGTAATTCATGAAAGAATCCATGCAGAAGAAAAACCCTATAAATGCTCAGACTGTGGGAAATCATTTTGTAAGAACGCCGACCTTATTAGACATCATCGCAACCATACAGGGGAGAAACCGTATAAATGTTTGATTTGTGAGAAATCTTTTAGCATGAATTCAGACTTCATTCGACATTACAGAACCCATTCAGGAGACACTCAGTATAAATGCTCAGAATGTGGTAAAAACTTCAGCAAGAAATGTAACTTGGTGACACATGTCAGAAGTCACACAGGTGAGAAACCATATAAATGTTCAAGCTGTGGCAAAAGCTTTTCCCTGAAAGGAAACCTGGTTGCACACGAGAAAACCCATACAAAAGAGAAGCCATGTAAATGTTTGGACTGTGGGAGATCCTTCAGTGTGAACTCTAAACTTATAGAACATCAACGACTTCACACAAGAGAGAAACCGTATGAATGCTCAGATTGTGGAAAAAGCTTTCGTTGGATAGGAAACTTCATGTCTCATGTACAGTTCCACTCAGGAGAGAAACCATATGAATGCTCACTCTGTGGGAAATCTTTTATAATTCAACATGACCTCACTAGACATCAGAGAACTCACACAGGAGAGAAGCCATATGGATGCTCAGATTGTGGGAAAAGCTTCACTCAGAAAGGAAGCCTTGTTATACACATGAGAACCCACACAGGAGAGAAACCATACAAATGCACAGATTGTGGGAAATGTTTTAGTCTGAGTTCTTGCCTTCTGAGACATCAGCAAACCCATACGAGAGAGAAACCCTATAAATGCTTGGACTGTGGGAAAAGTTTTGGTGTAAGTTCTCGTCTTGTACAGCATCAGCAAATCCACGCTGAAGAACGACCACATAAATGCTCAGAATGTGGTCAGAGTTTCACTCACCAAAAAAACCTTGTCAAGCATATGCAATCACACCCAGGGGAGAAGCCACACAAATGCTCCGAATGTAGGGTATGCTTCAGTGAGATTTCTGATCTTATCCATCATAAGAGAATGCATGCAGAGGACAACTTGTACAACTCTTGTTACAGTGATCAAAGCTTCATTCACTCATCAACTTTTATTGCACATAGGAGAAGCCTTACAGGAGAAAACGCACTGAAACAATCAGAAAATACACACTTAACAGCACAGAGGTTCTGATTGTGGAGAGGCTATCAGTCAGAGGCCACTGTTTTTTGCTCACTTGAGATCCCACAAATGTTCATAAATTATTACCTTTTCAGTGATAGGTCACATTTGTTTAGATATGTGACTCCCTTTCTTCACACGTGGAGAGAAACCAAACTTGGACTGTGAGATTTTTCAGTATCTTCTTTCTTAGAAACATAACAGAATAGATTGTGTTCCTAACCTTGTCAAAATGGTGGACACTTGGAAGTTTTGAGAAAGGGTAGTGGGTACCACCACGAAGTATTTGTGTCTGAGGCAGGACTAATAATAAAATGGCTGCCATGGTGAGGCGCAATCTTAGAATAGTGGGCGGTTCCAAATCAAGCAGCCTCCTACAATGGAGACAACTGTGCCCAAATAGGTGCTCCCTGTGGGCCCAAAGGTGATGTTCGTTGGGATCTTCTGAAGAACATCCAGCTCTGGTGAGGTGGAGGGAAGCCGGGATTGGCTCATTGCTTTGGGGAAGAAGCAGATGTGCTCCAGGAACACCATGATGCCCATGTGGGTTGTATTCTGTTTCCCTCTCTGCTGTTGTCAACTACCGCTTGTTTGATGTTCTCTTGCATTGTTTCTCTTACATTTTAACTTTTTCACAGATTTATATGTTCTGCCTTCTTCCCCTCTCTGATACAAGGGTGGGGACAGAGGAAAGCAGTCTTCCTACACGTGAGCACAAACCCCACAAAGATTACAGATTATTGAACTGCTTTCACATACAGACTATCCTGCTCCTTCCACATATTCCATCCCAGAGATGGTACCTTGAAGGAGAAGCAGCAATCTGTGGATATTTAAACACAGTTTCAAAAAACTGCACATGAGAAATTAGTGACACAAATATTTAAAAATGAGCAGTGTAGTAACGACACGATACAAGATCTGGATGCAAAGTCTCTCCCTCCAAGATGGAGGCGAGTGTTTTATTAAGAAGATGTCTATAGCAACAATTGTAGCAACAGTTACACATTCCAAACCAGTTGCAGCCAACTACGCAAATATGCTGTGATCAGGCTTTTGTCTTATCTATGGAGCATAACAGAAAGGTACATCATGAGCTTCTGAGCGTAGGAGAATATTACTTAGAGTGTATGGGAATGTTGTTTGCTCTGAGAAGAATGAGAGATTTATGGCTACACATTTAAACTACTCCCTGAGTCTTCCCGTGTGGCATGCCAACTGATCAGGAGATCAGGAAGGTAGAAATGTAAAGAGCAATTAATGGAGGCTGTGTGGCATGCCTACTCCGGCCTACAGAGCAGAGGCACAGGTTATGTTCCATGTGTGAAGTAATTTAAATAACACTGAACTCCGTGGGGAATTACTTTTGAGTAAATGTGGCTTGGATTGGGCAGTCCTTGGTTGAAATTGCCTTCACTTACCAACTTCTTAAACACACATGAACTCTCTGTTGTTGCCTTTTTGACTTAGCATTCTTTCTTCTGTTATTCTAACTGGTCTTTTGGCAAACTTCTCAACTTCTCTTCTTAATAATAATGAAATGGTGTGAGGTAGATTTTAAAATTACTTTTAGAGCATTACTCACCCCCTATTAAAAATAACTTTTCTATATTTTACTTAAATTTGTGTTTTATAGTGGAAGACTGTACAGGTGAACTTTATAAAACATCAAAAACATTGATCTTTTCAGACGAGTTATGAGTGTGTGTTTTAATCTGATACAGATTTTTAATCTTTGATACTATATGAAAAGGGATTCTGGTCTGATCCAGCAGGGCTTTTCTTACTTGGATTATCTAATATAGTGACTGTCTGAGGACAGGAATAACCATCACTTCATACAGAAGAACACTGAAGCTTTACAAGTCTTTCTTCCACAGACTGGAAAAGTAGTCTGAAGCTCTGAACTGCTCTGAAGATAAACAGAGTGTGAGGAAAAATGCTAGTTTCCCTAGCTGGGAATAATGACCACATTTAATAGGGAAGTAGCTAAGCCCCCTGGGCCAATTGCAGCAAAAGGTGTATATTTATTATATATTTTGCATGTGACAGGCCCAAAGTCACCTAACGACTTTCAGGAAAGAGTAGGGATCTATATATTGTCGAAGGCTTTCACAGCTGGAGAACGATGGTTGTTGTGGATTTTCCAGGCTGTATAGCCATGGTCTTGGCATTGTAGCTGCTGGCAAAATGTCAGGAACTACAATGCCAAGACTATGGCTATACAGCCCGGAAAATCCACAACAACCATCAGAAGGGATCTAATTCTGGGTCTTGCCTGCTCTGATGTATTAATTTTTATCTTTATTTTCTTTATTTACATCATTTATACCTTGCCTTTTTTCCCAGTGGGAACACAAAGCGGCTTACATCCTTCTCCCCTCCTCTATTTTATCCTCACAACATCCTTGTGAGGTAGGTTAGGCTAAAAGAGTGTGACTGGCCCAAGGTTACCCAGTAAACCTCCATGGCAGAGTGGAGATTTGAACTTGGGTCTCCCACATTATAGTCCAACACTTTTACACCACATAAGCTCTTCTGTACATGCCAAATTGCATGGATGCTACCCACAAGGTATGCCGAAAAATAAGATTTTGTAAATTAACTCCAGGAGGCACAGAATTCAGCAGTAGCTGAGAGTCAGTAGGGGGAAATGAGGGAGGGAACTAGCCTATGTGCTCCCCATGAGTGTTTAGAGTTCTAGGGGGAAGATGGGGGGCAGCTTGGGATTCACAGATGGAGGCTCTTATGGTTTCTCACAGCTTGTATATTCAATTTCTAGGCCACATTGATAAATGAGTCGATAACTAGTTTTTCCAGTTTTGCAGTTACAAATTTGGGAGGATCTGGCAGCAAGGGGTGTGCTTGAAAGTAAGGAAAGGGGCGGTGTAGTTAAGGAAATCGAAGATGACTCCTTATTAAATTGTTCTACGTGGTTTGGTAAGGACTTCATGTACATCTATATGCTACATCCAATTCCAGTTCTCTCAACTCAGAAAGGATCCTGTGAAGCTGGGAATAGTATAGAAAATGGCAACCCAGTTGGTTAAAATACTGGATCACTTACCCTACCAGGCTTTTAAAGTATGGGCACACACCAAAAGGTCATTTAAGAGGGTGGGATAGAAGAGCTGCTAGGGAAATGACGCACAGCAAGTGGACAGAGAGTTTTGCTGCCTCTCAAAGTAGCTGAACGTGGTGCCTTCCAGAGAAATCAGTGGGTGGGAGATTCAGGACAGGTGCAAGAAAAACGACTTTAACTGCCATCTTAAAAACACTTTCCTGGGAGTAGGGCTCCGTGAATAACATGGTACTTAGTTCTGTGTAGACTTGCTTAAGATTGATTGTTCCCTTCTTCCATGACACATTTGCTTGCAGCATTCACCGTCAGAAGAGGTGGTGTGTCAGCCACTGGCCTAGATAGTTTTATAGGGGGATCAGAGAAATTCGTGGCGGAGAGGTCCACCAAAGGCTTTGGCTAAATGGAGCCTCCAGGTTCAGTGACAGTCTACTGAATACTAGGTGCTGGAAGAAACAACAATAAAGGCTGTTGTCTTCATGTGCTGCTTGTGGACAGTGTTCATTTTCCTTCGACCCTCTTTTGTTTTTAATTCTCTTTCTATGGGAATTTTGCAAAATAATATGCAAATAAGGCTAACAATGCAGTAAAATAACGTGGAGTTTAATGGCAGATTCTTTTCTAGCTGGAGCATTTTTATCCTTCCCTTCCTCCAAGGTACTCAGCGCAGCAGCCATCGTTTCCCCTCATTTTGTCCTCACTACAACCCCACAAAGTGCATTAAGCTGAACGAGCATTAGGGCAGGGTCGATATTAGAACCTTGGCCTCCCAGATTTCAGCCTGGCATTCAAACCACTGCTCTACACTGCCTTTCCTCCTACCATTCCTAACCCTCTCCCCTTTCTCCCATTATGTATCAGCAGTTGGTAATAAGAGTATTTAAAAGACCAAGAAAAGTGAAGGAAAATGACAGCACTGAAAAGCATTACTTGGGCAAGAAGATACTAAGCTTTGGTTTTGTAATAATGGGTAAGCGAAGCTACTTAATTTTAATTTTTCTCAAATCTAGCCATCGATAGGTAAATGAAGTACAGACGTCGGGAAGGGGCACCGAGCACCCACCGGTTTTTTTTTTTTGCCAGCCCCCAAGCGTTGCAGTTCAGGAGTGGCGAGAATTGCGGCGTGCCGAAGTATCGACCTGTGTCGCCTCTAAGGGTTAATGCAACTGAGGCAGTCGGTTTCCTAGAAAGGATGAGGAATTGGGGAAGGGGGCAGGAAAAGGAGAGAGGGCGCGATCATAGAGATCGGGGAGAGAAAGGGACGGAGAACACGCCTGTCTGTCGCGCCCATCCGGGAAACCGACGCGGGTTTGTAAAATTCCTCGCCGTGCAGAAGAATTGAAGGTTCATGCATGGGAGCGGCAGTGAGTTAAAGAAAGGTGCAAATTAAGTTGGGAGGGTATCTGGGGAAATGCCCAATGCTAGGGTGGTGAAAAAAAGAGAAAGGCCGACCTTAAGAGGGGCAGGATCTCCCTGGCATCAGAACCAGGGCAGAGAACTTTTCACCTTATGGCATTGCTTGCCAAACCAAACTGAGGCTCCCCTGCAGAGCCCAGCAAGAACCCAGCGTGTGTCGCTTCCTTCAAGGAGCTGGGGGAGGGCAGGATGGCGTGCCTGGGCTCTGCCCCGCCCCTTTTCTCTGCACAACAACCTTGTGAGGTAGGAAGCTGCCTACATTTCCCATCAAAACTTGAGGGAAGTTGACACGTGTCCAACCTGTGTCATTCATCACTTGTAGTTTGGCTCTGAGAATTTAAATGTAGGTCTGCCAGATCTAGGCAGTATGTCAGATCAGCTAGTCATGGGTGGTACCAACTAGTCATGGCGAATGCTCATTGACAAATCTTTCCTCCCTATAAACTAGTCAAAATACATCAGTTTTCCTGGTGGGGGTGGGCGCAGGTTTTGTTTGTTTTCCCTTCCCTGTTGTGTATCTTTTGATTGTGTTTAGCCATTTATGGGTTTCTCTCACCACTCTTTACTCTTCTAGGGATGTGACTAAAGTCTTGTATGCATGTAACAGTGAATAAGCATACCATCTTGCTTATACATCTTTTAAAAAGACGCAATACACATTCACATTACAAACTAAAACTAAGGACTGGTACCTAGATGTTGTTATGGATCGAATGTTATTACGGATGAACTTTTGGTTTAGATCACAAGTTCACCACAAAAATTGTGGTAGGGTATGAGCTTTCGTGAGTATCTGGAGAAGTGAGCTGTGACTCATGAAAGCTCATACCCTATCACAATTTTTGTTAGTCTTACAGGTGCTTCTGGACTCTTGCTCTTTTCCACTGCTACAGACAGACTAACACAGCTACCCATCTTGATTTATCTTTCACTGTTCATGGTCAAAGCCCTTTCTTAAAGTTGCTAACAAAAATAATTTAAAACTTGACAGAAAAATACTAAATTCACAGTGCCATTCTACACAGAATTACATGTTTCTAAAGTAATTGAAGTCAATGGTCTGAGAAGAGTGTAACTGTGCTTAGAATGACACTGTCAGTGAGTTCTTTATTGCATAAAGGAATAAAAATGCCTGGACCTCCTCCTCGGAGGGGGGCTCCAATAGTTCTTAACTGATAGGTCTGGACCCATTTGACCCGAATGGAATTGTGTCATCACTGCCATAACTATTACAATTGTTGATATCGCCTTGTTTTTTCCCCATCAGAAAGAAAGCCTCTTGGAAAAGCTTCAGTTTCCACACTGTTGTTAATGCTGCAGAGAGAGCATTCATCTGTCATTTAGAGTCACCCAATTGTGCTGGCGCAACCACATCTGCAAAGTTGGAGGCTTTAACAAAAAGGGGCAAAGCAGGCACTGAGCTGTGAGAATCGTCTCCCCGCCAGAGGAAATGGCAGAAGACAAAGAGAGAGAATTCATAGCTCCAGATCTCCAGTTCCACGTAAAACTGGAACAAGGGGTGAAAATGGAGAGGAAAGACCGAGGAGACCCCAAACTTGAGATGGGATCTGGAAAAGCCTTGCTTGGGGCTGCCCGGGCGGGACCCATGGGGTGCGAGGGGCTGCTGCAGCTTTGGGAAACCCAGTGGCAGTCATTTCTCAAGGCGATGGAGTCGCCTCACTCTGGGACGGGGATCCCACTTCTGCCAGAAGCTGCATCCTGGGGGGGTGCAAAGCCTTTTCTGGCTCCCTACGAGGGAGACACTGTGGCCAGCCAGCTGTCTAGCAAAGGGTCTCTGATGAGTCTCCAAGAAGCAGCCCAGCAGGGACAGGGGAAGGACAGCCTGAAAAGGAAGCGGCGCTGTGAGCAACTAAACGGAGACAGAGAGAGGGAGGATGTGGAGGCACAGCGCCAGTGTTTTAGACAGTTCTGCTACTGTGAAGCTGAAGGTCCCCGAATGGTTTTCAGCCAGCTATGGGAACTTGGCTATCAATGGCTGAGGCCAGAGAGGCACACAAAAGAGGAGATTCTGGAGCTGGTGATTCTGGAGCAGTTCCTAGCCATCTTGCCACAGCGAATCCAGAACTGGGTGAAAGGGCAGGGCCCCCAGAGCTGTGCCCAAGCAGTGGCCCTGGCAGAGGGTTTCCTGTTGACGCAGAGGGAAGCCAGGAGATGCGAACCTGCTGTGAGTGTCTGGGTTTCGACACGCCTATGTGAGGTTGAAGCATTTAACCCATTAAATGTCTTTTTTGATTCCTTACAATGATAGCTTAACAGGGCAGTAGTGTTTGTAGTGTTTGTGTGTGTTTTAATATGGCTACTTGCAAAGATATGAGTAGCAGGCACTTTCTCAGAAGGAAGACAGAAATCTCATGGGTTCATTGACAAACCGATTCCTACAGATATTAGAAATCCTAATACGATGCCAACTAGCTCTTCAAGAGGAGTTGGATAAAGACATAGAGCCAAAACACACGAGAAGAAATACCTAGATTCAGCACGTGTTCTCTTACCTCAAGGTTTGCCGGGATCTGTAGGCGTCCTGGAAGCTTAAAGTTTAGCATACAGGCGCCTGTATTTCCCTTCCCCTTCCTGCTGCTCTGTAAATGCTAAACTTTAAGCTGCCAAGACACCTACACTTCCCAACAAACCTTGAGGTAAGAGAACAAGTTTAGCATTTACAGAGCAGCAGGAAGGGGAAGGGAAATACAGGCGCCTGTATTTCCCTTCCTGCTGCTCTGTAAATGCTAAACTTTAAGCTTCCAGGAGCCTACAGATCCCGGCAAACCTTGAGGTAAGAGAACACGTGCTGAATCTAGGTATTTCTTCTCGTGTGTTTTGGCTCATAGTTTGCACGTGGAGTCAAGTTTTTAATCCAAAAGAAGCTTATGAGGCCAAGATTACTAACTATTGCAGTGACCCATAAATTTAAGTGGGTAGCCAATGACCAATACATGTGTTTTCTGCACCATTTGGATTTCTACCTTGTCCTGTTGTGTGGTGCTGCCTCTGGTTTGTTTGGCTTTGGGGGAAGAGGCATTCCACTCTTGGTTGTACACAAGAGGGAATGCCTCTTCTATGGCAATTGCAAGGGGTGTTTCACTCATCTCACACAGGAGGGACTTCTCCTACTGATAGAGACTTAAGATGCATTCCTCTTTGTGTCTCTCAGTGAAGGGAATACCACATTAGATGCCGTACTATAGGTATTCCTCCTTCTCTCATGCAGGGAGGGAATGCCTCTTCATATACTATTTTGGAAGAAGTCATTTCCTGTATTCTAAGGAGGTAATGCCTCTTCTAAGGCATGGTTTCTGCTGTGATGTTTGCATGTACAACTATTAAGGGAGGTCTTTGTCTTCAAAAATTGTTATTTTATTGATATGAAAATGTATGTTGATCCAATCAATCAGTTAACACACATACAGTTCATTGACTAAGCTGTCTTTAATAAAATGATAGCCTGGCTCTTGCGGTCTATGGTTAGGCAAAGGGTAAGGTGCTTAGTTTACAAAGACGATTTCCGCTAGCTTTGTTCCTGTGCTTTTAGAAGCTGTGCTTCTTGAGGTTGGATAGAAATCAAATAAATAAATGCCACTGGTATCTTGGCATTGTGGAGAGTCCAGCTTCTTGCTCAGTATGAATATTTGAATCAAATGACATTTGCCATTTCAGGAGACTGATTTGTTCCAGGAGGCGGTAGTGAATTTCCCTTGTGAAGAAGGGGCTGCTCCGGGCAATGCACAGAGGCAGACATGGAGTGTGGTGAAACAAGAGAACGAAGGAAATCTCACCTTGATGGGTAAGTATAGGGATGAGGTTTTATGTGCACTCTCTGTTTTAAAAAATCTGCACCAAGAAATGTTGGCTACCGCAACTAACAGTTATGTAACCGGAACTTATTTGCAGAGTCCCTTTTGCACAATTCGTTGTGGTTTTGCTTTTCCTGGAGGGCCAGGTCACCTGCTATAGTGCGGGCAGAACTCCTGCCTCCTCCTCTGCTGCCCAGTGCTGCAGTGGGTGAAATTTGGAGGAGTGCCATTGCAGCAATGCACCAACATCACTTCTGCTTGCATAAGTGGAAGTGACATCATGCATTAAAATGATTGCTCTAAGGAGCAATCCCTGATTGCTGGAGTGTCCCCACATTGCACGATGCCACTTCGGATTGTGACCATCATGGTATCGTGCAATGCTCTTCAATGCCTAACCTCACCAAGAGGCGTGTATCCAAGAGCGGGGAGAATGAACAGAGATAAAAATAACAGAGTACTAAGTGCCTTTTGATTTCTAGTTTGATTTGTAAAATTCATCCATGTCTGCCTGGTCTGTCTTGCAGGCATGGTGGGCCCTATTTCTGAAAGCAGCAAAAAAATTAAAAAGTGACACAATTCAATGCACGCACCCTGTCAACTTGGTAGTATAAAGGCATGGCTATGTCCTGTCGAGGTTATGTCTGTGCCTTGGCTTTCTAGACCACTATGGAAATTCTTATTGTTACTCTCTCCTTAAACTTCAGATAAGAGATTCCTGAGGAAGGAGGAAGCTGACAGTCAGGAACATTCTGAGCAAGATGGACCACATGGGGTGTCAGAGGAAAGAGCCACAGAGAATGGCATCAAGTCTTATAAGCAGTCTGTGGGTCTACATAGTATGTGGATGCAACAGGGGACCTGCCCAGAGAAAAGAACAGATAAATCCATTACTAGTAGGGGGAGCTATCAAGGTTTGAATGAAATGACATCAGAAAAAATGACCTCAGGTGAATACAATCAGAGATCAAACTTCATGACACATGAGAGAACCAGCATTAGTGCGAAACCATACCAGTGCTCGGACTGTGGAAAGTCTTTTCGTATGAAGGATAAACTGATAAGACATCAAAAAACCCACACAGGAGAGAAACCGTACAAGTGTTTAGATTGTGGTAAATATTTTAGTACCAAGTATGGGGTCTTCAGGCATTATCAAATCCACAAGGGTGAGAAACCATATGAATGCTTGTACTGCGGGAAGTTTTTCCGGATGAACTATGACCTCGTTAGGCATCACAGGATCCACACAGGGGAGAAACCATTCAAATGCTCAGAGTGTGGGAAATCCTTCAGCATGAACTCTGACCTCGTTCGGCATCAGCGAATCCACACGGGGGAGAAACCGTTTGAATGCTCAGACTGCGGGAAGACCTTCAGTGCAAAAGGCAGCCTTGCTGCCCATGTCAGGATCCACAGGGGGCTTAAACCATACACATCTGGTAAGTGTGAGAAGTGTTTTAACCAAAATTTAAGGATCCTCTGAGAATTCATATGAGATAGTACCCCTTGTAAATGCTGGAAATTTCTGGGAAATCCTTTAGTATGGACTATAAGCTTGAATATATGTAGGAGGAGTGTATGAATGTTCTCAAAGGAGGCTGTGATGTGGGTTCCATCTTCCTGGAAGGTAAGGTTGGTTAGCACCCAGCATGAGTAATAAAGCATGTCCTTCTTTGTGGTAGCACCACACCTATGAAATGCCCTGTGTGTGGATCCTATACAGAACGATTTTCTCTTGATGTGTCTAAAATTCCCGAAGGCTTATCTGTTCTAGTAGACGGTGGTTTACTGCTGCTGTTCTTTACTGTTTGGTTAAATGCTAGTCATATGTGTGTATGTAAATTTCAGATACAGAAGGACCTGTTTTCCAGACCAGTCTCCAGGCAGCATCTTGACTTCTCTGATACAGCTAACCTTCCTTACCAACTGGGACCACGAAGAGCAGGGAAGAGTGGCTACCTGAGAGCAGAGCCCTCTGGATTCCCAGCGGAGCAAAGTTCCTCGATTCCATTGTGTGAACCATCCCAGAAATGCACTGCGCTCGCATGGCATACTGTCTTTATTGGGGGGAGAGGCAAGTCTCCCCATTGGCACCCAGACTTTGTTGCACTATAATGTAGACTTTCAAGAGCAGTGATTGACTTTTCCCTTTGGACAGTAAATCTCAGCAATTTGTATGGAACTGGTATGGCACAGAGCTTAGAGTGTCAGACTAGGGTGGGGGATGTGTAGATTCAAATACTCACTCTGTTATAAAGCCCATGGAATGAACAGAGAGCCAGCAGGGTGTAGTAGTTAGAATGTCAGAGTAGGATCTAGGAGAACTAGGTTCGAATCCTTGCTCTGCCATGGAAGCTTGCTGGGTGACCTTAAGCCAGTCACACACAAACAGCCTAACCTACCTCACAGAGTTGCTGGAAGGGTAAAACGGAGGAGGGGAATTATGTAAGCCCCCTTGGGTCCCCACTGAGAAGAAAAAGTGAGGGGTATAAATACAGTAAATAAAATAAAACTTAGGCTGGTCACTCACTCTCAGGTTATCCTACCATGCAAGTCAAGGCTAAAAAAGAGCAAAGGAGAATGCCATTTTGAGGAAGGATGGGGGGAAATGTGATAGGTTTGGAAAGTACAGGGGTCCGTTGAACATACACACATGAATACTGAGGTTTGCCAGCTCCGGCCTTGGAAATCCCTGGAGATTTGGTGGCGGTGCCTGTGGAGTGGGGGGAGGGTTAGGAAGGGATTTCATCTAGAGGCAATGGCACACAGTAGAGTCTGCCTTCTGAAACAGGGAACTGATCTCTGTATCCTGAAGATCAGTTGTAATTTTGGGAAATCTCCAGGCTCTACATGAACATATATTAAGCTGCCTTATACTGAATAAGACTCTTGCTCCTCAGGCAGACAGCAGCTCTCCAGGGTCTTAGGAAGAGGTTTTTCACATCAGCTACCAACTGATTTTTTAAAAACTGGAAATGCCAGAGATTGAACATGAGGCCTTGTGCGTGCAAAGCAGGTACTCTACTTCTGAGCCATAGCCACTGTCCTATATTTATTGAATGCTTAGGCTTAACATACTTCCTTTTGCTAGTCATCTTTCCCCCATTTCCCTCTCAGTTGTTTGACAGGGCCCTCTGCAGCACTGTCAAACCTGAGCATGACATGTTGTATACGTGCGTTCTCTTCAGTGGCCCCACCCAGTAGAACAGCCCACCTGAGGAGGAGAATGAGACTCCCACACTTTTGGCTTTCCACAGTATGTAAAACAGATCTCTTCAGGAGGGTATTTTTATAAAGAAATAGGCGGTTAGCACCAGGATGCTGGCATACCAGAATGACGGAAGGGAGGATGAGAGGGGACCAGTGGCTGCAGACAGACAGAAGAGGATGGATGTCCAGGGAGAGAAGCCAGGAGTAGAGCATCCTGGTAGACCCAAGTGGAGGAGCTTGCCTGCTTACAGTGGCTGGGCTTTGGAAGTGGGGTGCCACAGAGTTTTCATCATGGTCATTCTTTATTTTGGTCAGCAATGAGCAATTCAGTTTGGCCACATGATCTATGTACAGATACAAAATCTATATAGAAGCAAAAAAAAATGTATAGCCTCAATGTGGCCTAATTTCAGTAACACATGATTGATAAAAGGTTTTGAGCTTCTGCTTTCTCATTAACCACACCAAAGCACAGAATTTAGCCACTTTGAAGGGGGTCTCATTAGAGCAGTGTGCAAGGAGGAGGGATGTTTAGAATTTGTCAGATTTGCCTGAGATCTTAGATAAAACAGGGTCATATATAAAGAACAAATATCATTATAAAATACACAGTAGAATAACATGTTCCATTGTTTAACTGTCCAATTGGCAAAGATAGAACCAGGGGTATGTAAATATCTCCCTTCCAGTAATGCTGAAGGTGAAATGTTGAAATGGACCGAAGTGATGGCACTGTGGTATTTAGGGAATTCCATGGTGTAAAAATAGTTCTTCAGCATGAAATTTTGGTGGTGGTTCCCTACCACCAAGTAGGAATGTCCTTGTGCTCCAGCATTTTTACGGGCCATTTCCCCAATTTGCTGTTTAATTATTTCTTTAGCTCCCAAGAACCAAAATGGCATAAGGAGTGCACCCATAAAGTTATAGGGCCAAGCTACACATGACGAATGACACTTGAACGGCAAGTGTATTTCTCCCTGTTCACTTGCCCTCCACTCAGTCCACTTGCCGTTCAAGTGTCATTTGTCATGTGTAGCTTGGCCCATAGTTTCTTCTCAACATAGGGTTGCCAGGTCCAGGTTCAGAAATTCCTGGAGCACTTGGGGGTGGAGTCTGAAGAGGGTGGGGTTTGGGGAGGGGCAGGGCCTCAGTGGGGTGTAATTCTATAGCGTTCACCATTCAAAGACGTCATTTTCTCCAGAGGAACTGATCTCTCTTGCCTGGAGATCAGTTGTAATTCTGGGAGATCTCCAGCTATCACCTGGAGGCTGGCAAGCCTACCTCAACATGATCTGCCCAACCTGAGTGAAAGTTATCTGAAAGGATTAAGGGTGTTAGTCCAAGAGAGTTGAAGTTATAGCTAGTAGCATAGAGCTACCAGCTACATGCTTCAAGTTGCGCCTATCCCATCCAGAGCATTCTAGGCAGGGCTTTTTTTCAGGGGGAACGGAGTTCCGGGACCTCTTGAAAATGGTCACATGGCTGGTGGCCCCGCCCCCTGATCTGCAGACTGAGGGGAGTTGAGATTGCCCTCTGTGCCAGCAGCGTGGAGGGCAATCTCAACTCCCCTCTGGCTGGAGATCAGGGGGCGGGGCCACCAGCCATGTGACCATTTTCTCCAAGGGCAACCCACTGAGTTCCACCACCTCTTTCCCCAGAAAAAAGCCCTGATTCTAGGGCATTCCATGATGTCACTTTGGACGTCTGTTCACCATTGTCACGGGGGTCTGCCAGCCCTCAACGTCTAGTTGTGCACCACTTGTGCCTGGGGTTTGACAACTGCAGCCTGGCAACCCTCCCCTCTGTATATAAGGTGTAATTTTGGGAAGTTTTTGGGCCCCGCCGGTAGGTTAGCAAACCAATGTCCTGCACGGTGGCCAGTCAGTTACTTTGAAGGGCCAGCAACAGGATAGATAGGGCAATGCCCTCCCCCACGTTGCCTCCTCGCACTGGTATTCAGAGGTTGATTGCCTCTGAACTGCGAGGTTTCTTTTAGCCACCATGGCTACTAGCCACTGATAAACCTCTCCTCCATGCACCTGCCTAATCCCCTTTTAGAGCCGTCTGCGCTGGTGGCCACAGCCGCTATGTTCTCTTGACAGCGTATCTCAATGCAAAAGAGACCAGTTCCCCATGAGAATACCTTCAAATGGGGGGGGGGGGGTAAATTTTGGAAGGAGCCCGAAATGACCTGGCAGCTGACGGGGAACGAGAAACCATTTTTGCCCGAATCGTCAGGATTTATTATTGCATTATGTTCTGGAGATGGGAACTACATTTCCCAGAACCACCCGCGAACCAGAGGACGTTCCGTCTAGGATTTTCTTGGCTTAGTAGCGGAGTTAAGAGGACCGAAAAACATTAAGGCCTCCCACCCCCTTAATTTTCTCCCCCCACCCCCAAATTTCTAGTGGAATATGGAACTAAACAGGGACTGTCCTCTACCGTGTTGTTCCCGTTTGAAGGAAGAATTTGGCTTTTGTATCTTTGAAGGAAAGGTGAGTTGTTAATTTCACCCCAAAGAGATCTTGTGCAAGAATTGGGGTGGGGGTTTGTTATGTATGAATTGGGGGAAGATAAAGATAATAAAAGAGCCGATTGGAGTGAAGGAAGCCCGTGGGGAATAAAGAGAGAGAGACTTCTGGGGTAAGGTCTTTGCACACAGATTGCTTGCATCTTAATGCAGTTGAATAAGTTCCACGCAAGCAGCCCCAGTAGATTCTAATTTTGAATGATCCCCTTTATTCCTTTAAACATAACATCCAATCACCCTCTTCTCTTATAATACAGAACTCTGCCTGAAGCACGTTTCATTTTCTTTTCAAATATTTTGAGATGCTTTGGTTTACTTACGGTTCAAGGATAGGCAACGCAGATTGCAGCCATTGCAAAAAGCACAAATATTTAGAAACGTCTAAGATGCAGCATGTTTGTGCTTGGTGTTCTGCACCCTCGATCCCTCCTTTCCCCTTCAAAGGATTAAACTTTGGTCAGGGAAAAAATGGAACAAAGACATAGTAATCATATTTAGTTCCAACTTGATGCAGGCTTTAGAGTAGCACAGAACACCTCTTCAGACAAAGAATCATTGTGCAAAAATGTACTTTGAGACTGGAACATGCGAGATAGTATTTTCAGAATCTGAAAAAAAATGCTGCTAACTTGTGTAATATGCTTTTTTTTTCTGCGTGTGATGATGACTAGTTTTTGGGAATCAGGCCTCTCAGCTACATGCTCAAGAATAGTAAGAGATGATAAAATGGAGGTGTTTTCCCTTCAGAGACCCCCAGTGTACTTTGAAGAGGTGACTGTGTTCTTCACAGAGGAGGAATGGGCTCTACTTGATCCGAACCAAAGAGCTCTGTACTGGGAAGTCATGCATGAAAATTATGAATCTGCGGCTTCTGTGGGTAAGGATTTTTCCCTTTTATCATGAATACGTGTAGTGAAGGTAGGGAGGAACTTTTTCCTTTGCCCTGTATGATTTCCAGACAAGCTCATTTCTGTCACAGAGGAAAGAGCGTACCTCTTTCATCCACATGTGCTGCACGGCCTTCAAATAACAGAATGCATCCTTGCAGGTCCATTTTTCTTCCAAAGCCTTTGTGTTTTGACATGCATTGGCTATCCTGTAGTCTTTTGCTTATGTGCCAGAGTGAAGGAGTGTTGGGGGGGGGAGATTAGAAAGTGGATTGGTGGATCCACACAAGCAAAAGGAGGTGCCACAGCTCAGGGCAGAGAGTGTTGAAAGTCTCTCATCTGATCCAAGGGAAGTGAAAAACATTTCCAACCAGAAGATCTTTGGGAGCAGGGCTGGAAGAGACATTGCCTCGGGCCTGGCAGTGCCACCACCTGGAAACAACCAGGAAACATCTTGGAAAAGGCAGGGAAAATATCACCCTTGTATTGACCCACATGGTCAGTGTGGCGTGAAGGCAGGAGATGCTATTGCAGAGTAGAGAAGCCAAGGAGAAGAGGCTGCAGAAGGTGATGGGGGAAGATTGTTGAGAAAGAAAGGCTTCTTCTTGTAACACTCTGTTCCTCCTTGGCCAGCTCGGAGTAGGTGCCTGAGGGAGCAGAGACCAGGCCGATATCGAGAGCGTAAGAACATTCAGTGGGCTCAGGATGGGGGAATGGAGGCCCCTCACTATTCCGCAGTACAGGGAGCCTCTCTTTGGTAGTTTGAAAAAAACGATAATGGGCACTTTGGCTTCCTCCAGCTTGAATCTCCTGACAGGGCCTCCTCCTACTCCATCATCTTGACAGGACTTCCCAGTTGTTAAAAATCTACTTCCCCATCCCGCAATTTCCTCTTCTTCCCATTCCTTCCAGCATTGTGTCTGATTTCAACTTGGTACTTGTTTCCCCCCCCCTCATTTCAAGACAAGAATCATGTGAGTAGCTTCCCCCACTGAAAAACCATGTCTAGGCACATTCTTGGCGCATAAACATTCTTGCCGTGACTAAATCCCTTCATGTTTGCATCTGTTCTCCCTTGAAGGACTTTGGGTCCCAGCACCCTTCCTTGATTCTCAGCTGCACTCAAGGGAAATGCTCTTCCTCCAGAGGTCTGAGGAACTGGGAAGCTCTTCAGGTACATCAGCTGCAGGTCTGGTTTCATTCTCCTCCACTTGTAGTGATGACTTCACCCTATCTCAACCAACTGCTCTGAGTGAGAGGTGGAGCTTGTGGGCTCTTGATTTGCATGCAGGAGTCCTGGGTTCAACCTCCAGCATCTTCAGTGAATGGTTCTCTGGTAGGACCTTCTGGGAAAGACTTTTCTGGTGCAGAAATTCAAATCCCCCCTCATAAGTAAAGTGAGTAACACATCAAAACTAGATTATTTGAAGATTATGTAAGAAAAAAAATGTTCAGTTTTTCTTGATTTTTTCTTCAGTCGCAGAAAGATCTCCAGTTCCCAAAGATGACCACATCTCTTGCCTAGTGAAAAAGAAACAGGGGTTTTTCCAGGTCTACAAGGAAGAAGAGCTACCAGCAGGTACTTCTTTGGATGTCTGGATGTGTTCAGGGTCTGAGAACTAGGATCCACTATAATTTCAGCCAGGAACGATTGTTGTATACTGCTATGAGTTTTTCTTCTATGGCACTCTTGTGAGGACATGAACCTTTCCGGATTAATGTGCATACCTTCTAGTCAGGACTGAAGCACCTGTTTCTCCCTTCACTTTTTAAAGGGGCAGAAATTCCAAGCAATGGAGAAGAAGAGGGCTGTATAGATGTGCAACCAGGGAGTATTTGCCAAAGGAGGGCGGAGCAGAAGTGACAGGCCAGACTTTTAGCAGCAGAGGTTTAGCTGAAGAGAAGGAACTCTTGCTTTGGCCACCACTGGGTTTCCCCCCAGCCAATTTAATGGATGATGGGAAGAGAGAAGTTGTGTTGCTTGAGGGGAAGTTTTCTGTCTCTCACACAAAGCCTGAGTGCTGCCATGTTTCTGCATCATTCCCATCCTCAGTTCCAGAAGGGAACACAAGGGCATCCATTTGGAAGGCACCTTATGGAACCCTCAGGCTAGAGAGCTCTGAGCAGGCTGTTGTGCATCTGGAGAGTAGCTTGGTGGCTGCACACACACCCCTCCATGGAGCTAACAGGGACCATGGGGCCCTGATTGTTCTCTGCCTTCAGAAATGTTTGGGAATGAAAGGCCTTCCCTATTAATTTCCTGTGCTGGGAGAAGAAAGTAATCAGGGTGGTTCTTGGTGCAGGAAACTTTGGAGCAGCTGTCAATGGTTGGGCATTTGATTCCCTCAGCTGAAGGACTAGAGGTCAGGAGAAGAGGGAGGCAGGTTAGCTACAGTGGAAGGAAGACAGGAGAATGGGAATGAGGTAGAAGCAGAAGAGAGTGGGCAAGGGGAGTGGTCCAATTGATCTCCAGAATTCTGCCCCACTCCATTTCACTGGAAGCTGCAGTTGACTGTGACAGGAATAACCCATCCACAAATAAAGCTGTAACCCACAAAACTGGTCACTGGATTCGTGATGAGCAAGGGAGTTGCCATGCCAAATTTGAAAGAAATGGGAAAATCCTGGCCCAGATTAGCTCCACAACATCCCTCTGCTATTTGAAATGGGAGCAGAGATTTACTCATGAGAAGCTAGAAAAGTGCTGGCAGCACTGCCTGGGAGTCTGGAAAATATCCCCTATGTAAAAAAAAACCACATGGGGTTTAGCCACTTCCCTGACCTGTCAGAGCCTGTGTGGGGTTGTGGTTTGAAATTGAGAGTACGATCAAGGAGATCCAGGTTCAAATCCCCACTCTGCCCCAGAAGTTTGCTGGATGACTTTGGGCAAGGCACACATTCTCAGCCTAACTTATCTCACAGGGCTTTTGTGAGGATGAAATGGGGGAGAGAATAACGTAAGCCACTTGGGAAGAAAGGCAGGCTGAAATGTTTGTTATAAATCTAATTTTACTTAATAGTTTGCTAGAAAAGGATGATGTCTGAGGCTGTTGCCTCATGTGATCTTGCTGCAAATCTTCTCAGTAGGCAGACCTATGTTTGTCCACAGTAGGTTAGGAAATTCCTGGAGATTTGAGAGTGGAGTGGAGCCCAGAGGGAAGGGTTTGAGGGGGGCAGGGCTAGTGCCATAGAGTCCATTGTCCAAAGGAGCTGTTTTCTCCAGGGGAACTGATCTCTGTAAACTACCATTAAAAATCATAAGTGAGATAGCAGGTGCACTTCTAGTAAAGTAATAAGAGAAAAAAATGAAGTTCAGCATTCAGGAACTATTTGCTCTTCTGTTGAGGTCTCAAGAGCAAGAAGGAGCCAGGATGGATTCACACCAGGGAGAAGCCATGTAAATGCTCAGAATGTGGGAAGAGCTTCAGTCGGAGAGACAGCCTTATTTTTCATCAGAGAATTCACACAGGAGAGAAGCCATATAAATGTTTGGAGTGTGGAAAAAGCTTTTCTCGGTTTGACCATCTAATTATACATCAGAGGATTCACACAGGGGAGAAGCCATATAAATGCTTGGAGTGTGGGAAGTGTTTCAGTCGGAAGGACAGCCATACTTTGCATCAGCAAGTTCACACAGCGGCGAAGCCACATAAATGCTTGGAGTGTGGGAAGAGCTTCTCTGAGCATGGCAGCCTTATTGTGCATCAGAGGATTCACACAGGAGAGAAGCCATATAAATGCTTGGAGTGTGGGAAGTGCTTCTCTCAGAATGGTAGCCTTACTGTGCATCAGAGGATTCACACAAGGGAGAAGCCATATAAATGCCTGGAGTGTGGGAAGAGCTTCTCTTACAGTGGTGGCCTCACTAAACATCGAAGGATTCATACAGGGGAGAAACCATATAAGTGCTTCAAGTGTGGGAAGTGCTTCAGTAGGAAGGACAGCCTTGCTATTCACCGAAGGAAGCGTTCTCACAGGGGAGAATCCGTCTAAATGCTGAGAGTGTAGCAAGAGTTTTTCTCATAAATCTGGTGTCACTTTGTGTATGAGGATGTTCCTACCACAAAAAGCTTTCTTGAAAAAAATGCTTTTATGAATACAAATTATGCTAGAGTCAACTCACTTTTGTCCAGTTGTAAGAGTCAGAAGGGAATATCTATGCAGATTAAAATACAGCCATCTTAGCATATAGAATCACTTCCTAGCACACTGATAGTTATAAAAATCCTAATTTCAGATCATCCATATCTCCACTAGTTAGGAGAGAGGATTGTTCAGTTTGGGGCACGCCATGATTTGGTGAGAGTATTTTGGGAAAGATCTTTCTTGGACTAGAAGCCTAGAACATCCATTCTAAGCATGGTCCCTATGGATGCTGTTTGGCCTGCTGATATTTCTTGGCAGTTTTTGGAGTCCTGGGGATGAAATCCAAAGGGGCTGAATAAAGCCTAAGTGGTGTAATGGTTAGACTGTTCTTATTGAACTTAGAAGACCTAAGTTTGAATGCCCACTTTGCCATGGAAGTTTGCTTGGTGACCTTGGACCAGTCACGCTGTCAGCCTAACTTACCTCACAGAGTTTTTTGTAGAGAAGATTTTGGCCTTAACATTAGAATGACACCAGTTATTATTAAGAAGAGAAGCATGTTGGATCTTCATTTTGAATACACTGATGCTTTATGGTTTAAATGAAGAACTAAATTGGACTCGTGGGTTTTCCGGGCTGTATTGCCGTGGTCTTGGCATTGTAGTTCCTGACGTTTCGCCAGCAGCTGTGGCTGGCATCTTCAGAGGTGTAGCACCAAAAGTCAGAGATCTCTCAGTGTCACAGTGTGGAAAAGATGTTGGCAGGTCATTTATATCTACTCAGGAGGGGTGGGGTTGAGCTGAGTCATCCTGTAAGAGTTTCCCAGGGTGTGGAATGCTAATGGCGGGAGGCTTCACTGTGTCCTGAGGAGGTTCTTTTGCATATGGATTGGTGCTTGATGTGCTAATCTTCTCTGCAGGGCTATTGTCGGGTATTGAGTGTTTTGTTAGCCTGGTGTTTTTCAGAACTGGAAACCATGCTCTGTTCATTCTTAAGGTTTATGTTATCATTATCCCCACAACAACAATCAAACTGTGAGGTGGGCAGGGCTGAGAGAGCTCCTAGAAGCTGTGACTGACCCAAGGTCACCCAGCTGGCTTCATGTGGAGGAGTGGGGAAGCGAATCCGGTTCTCCAGATTAGAGTCCTGCACTCTTAACCACTATACCAAACTCTAGTCTGTCAAGGACACTGTTTGATGCCATATAGAATATATTGTTCTACTGATTCTGTTTTGGTAATGTATTTTATTCTTCTATGAATATAAATCTGCATTAAACCATTTTTCTTAGGTTTGCCTTCAAAGGTCTAGCATATAAATACAGAATCCAAGAATTCCTTCAGTTTTCAACCTGATTGGAAGTTGGCAACATTTGCTTTTCATGAAAGGACATCTATGAAATATGAGCAGATCTTTTTGATCAATATGCATAACTGTTCATTATATTGTGAATGTTAATTGACTGTTTTCATGTTTTAATTTAACAGGCCTTTTCCTTCCCTTTCTTCCTTTCCCCCCATTGTTCTATAGGATGTGTGCAAATCTGTTGCTTTAATTTTTATTTATTAGAAACATTTGTATGCTGCCTTTCTACACAAATAGAGTCCCCCTGGTGGAGAACATTAAAACAATAAAAAAATTAAAACAACATCTTTGACCCATTTAAATTTAAAACATTTAAAATAGTGTAAGAAGCAAATCAACACACAAACACACAACTCAAAGAACAGGGAGGAAAACCAATAACAATTATTGGGGGTGTGCCAAACAAATTAAAGAAGTCTTCACTTGCAAGCAGAAGACAGCAATAGAAGGGAACAAACAAATCTCCCTGGAGACGTAGTCCCAAAGTTTTAGTGCCACTTCTGAGAAGGTCCTTTCTTGGGTTGCCACCTGTCTGGCCTCATATGGCATGGACACCCAAAGCAAAGTCTTCGAAGATGACCAGAGCAAACAGGTAGGTTCATATGGGAGAAGGCAGTCCTTAAGGTGTGCTGGTCCAAGGCCGTATTGGGCTCTACAGGCCAATATCGGCATCTTAAATTGGGCCTGGAAACAATCTGGGTGCTAGAGAAAGTGGAACAAGACTAGAGTGATATGCACCACTGGCACCAGGGTTTCTGGTGCCCGTGGTGATCCCCACGTGCGCGTGCCCCCGGACTGCGTGATGATGTCATCTTGTGATGACGTCATCATGCTGCAAAAGCCGGGGCCATTGGCTGGCAGGTGGCTGGGGCAGCGTGCGGAGGCTGCCTGCGCTCCGCACGCCGCCCCAGCCACCTGCCATGCCTAGCCCGTGGCTGCTGCACCCAGCCGGGGGCGTGTGGTGGTGGCAGCGGTCGCGCGGGGCTAGCCAGCTGCAGCAGCCATGGGCCAGACACGCCAGCTCCATGGTGCGTGCCTCTGCCTGCGGCGCCTGCCTCACCGCCTCAGTGGTGGTGCCGGCCCTGGTGATATGGTCCCTATGACTCACTCCAGTCAGCCTTCTGGCTGCAGCATTCTGTACCAACTGAAGCTTCCAGACAATCTTCAAGGGCAGCCCCGTGCAGAGTGCATTGCACTCTAATCTAAATAATATCAGGGCATGTACTGAAGTGGCAAGATCATTTCGGCCCATGAAGGGCCTCAGCTGACTAATCAGACAAAGCTGGTGAAAGGCACCTCTGGCACCGCTGCGACCTGCTTATCCAACAGGAGGACTGGGTTATCAGCTCCTGCAAGCCATAGTGCATGCCTCATGTCGTTTGTACTTAATCCGCATTTTCAGTTTGAGATAAGTTGTGACTTTTAATGTGCAATACATTAACACCACTGAAGAAGGCAAAAGCAGAAGCACGTTTGGTGTTTTGGATTAACTGAGTATGTGATAAACATGTTGGTTGTTCTTCATCACTAGTTGTGGTAAGCACTTGTCATATTGTTAGATTAATGTATTGACAGCATATATTGGTTCATTGGCTCTTTAGTATTGGAAACGTGTTGTTTAGTGGTGAATATATTTCATTGTGGTTATACTTTTACTTCGCCATTTTTGGAGCCTTTGGTTGGCTAATCTGTTTCCTTGGACTGGGTTTTGTTGTTATCCCCCATCCCACTCCACTTTTGAGGGGCTTGACTTTGGGCTGAATTACACATTCACAGTCTAATCTACCTCACAGGGTTGTTGAGAGGAAAAGATGGAGGAGAACGATGTAAGCTGCTTTGAGTCCCTGTTGTAGAGATAAGCAGGGTATAAATAAAGTCAATAGCTAATAAATATAGCTGAAGATGGGGGTCAATAAAAGGCAGGTGGGTTTGTGAGTGGATGGGACAGAGAGAAGGAGGTAGGATTGGTGAGAAAAGTGGGTTGCCAGGAGGCGGGTAAGAGGAAATAGTGGGGAGAGGGATACAGGATGCCCCTGGAAGTCATTGTGGATCCCTCACTGCCTACCTGGCCCTGACCCAGCAGCCAGCACCACAGAATTGGACCATTGTTTTCTCTGGAAGGTGGTACCAGAGGAGGGAAGGCAAGAAAACTGAAGACATGGGCAGGAGGTACAAATAAAGGTATGTTGGCTGGCTGGCGGGAAGGAGAGGAGGAAGCAGGAAAGGGGGAGAGGCTACAGGGGATTTCAGGGAAGGGGAAAAGGGCATAGTGAGAGAAGGGAAAATGAGGTCGTCCCCCCCAAGTCCTTCCAGGTCCCCTACTAATTAATTTTATATTAACTGTAAATATATGCTGAAGGACTGAACTGACTAAGAATGGGATTGAAAGAGACCTTGGGGATGTAGCAGATAGCTCAATGAAAATGTCAACTCAGTGTGGGACAGTGGTGAAAAAGGCAAAGAACACGTTGGTGATTATTAAGAAAGGGTTTGAGACTAGAACCACCAAAGTTGTAATGCCCCAGCACAGATGCGCCCCACTGCTCACTTCCCTGCGTTATGAGAACTGTCCATTTATTCTTACACTCTGCTTCCTGGTATTTAACAATGTATAAATCATACACCCTCTTATCCCATGACTGCAAAGTCTTTGGTGAGGTACTCTGTCAAAAGCCTTCTTGGAGTCCAAGCAATAACTTGTTAACTTGCCCAAAGAACTCCAAAATGTTGTTGAGGCAGGACATCCCTTTACAGGAGCCATGCCGATTTTCCCTCAGTAGGTTTTGTCCCTTGATGCGCTTTATAATTCTCTCTTTTATAACAATTTTTACTAATTTACTTGGAAGAGAAATTAGGCTTCCTGGCCTGCAATTCCCTGGCTTCCCTCAGGGCCTCTTTGGTGTGACATTTGCTGCTTTCCAGTCCTTTGGTGCTGATTTTGGTGACATGTGACATAGCCTGGTTTAGTAAACCTTCCGTTTCAGATGTGAGTTGCTTGCTAAGCCTTGAGTGTTTGCCTTCTGGACCTGCAGACTTACTAGTTTTCATTTTGCCTAGCAGTCCTAGAACTTCATCGCTTGTCACTTCAAATTGACCACGATCTTCAGGCACCCTTCCTAAAATGATCGAAGCCTGCTGTTCAGCCATCCTTACTCTAGAATTAAATGGGAGCAGAGAAGTATTTTTTTAAAACCAAGCATTATGATGTTATAACATCATAGTGATATTATAACATCATTATATTATAACATCATTATGCTTGGTTTTAAAAAAATACCCAATAGTCATGCTCCGAGTAAATATTTTTGTTTAGGATTTATGCCCCCCTCCCCACGTTCCAAACTGGAGAGCCCTGCCTGGGCTGACCCAGAACTGGGAGGTAGAGGTGTCACTGGGGGGGGGGGGTGTCAAACCGGCACTGCAATAACAACAACATTATAACATCATGAAGTTTTCTTCCAAAAAAGGCATGTCTTTGGAAAGGAAGGGGAGAACAGGGAAGGAGGATGAAGGGAATAACAACAACAACAACATTCGATTTCTATAATGCCCTTCAGGATGACTTAACACCCACTCAGAGCGGTTTACAAAGTATGTTGTTATTATCCTCACAACAAAATACCCTGTGAGGTGGGTGGGGCTGAAAGAGCTCCTAGAAGCTGTGACTGACCCAAGGTCACCCAGCTGGCTTCAAGTGGAGGAGTGGGGAACCAAACCCCAGATTAGAGTCCCACACTCTTAACCACTACACCAAACTGCTTCCCAGAGAAGAGCCGAGATGAAGATGGAGAACCAATCAGTGAGAAGTGTTCTGCAAGGGGTGGGGCGGAACATAGGGCAGAAGGGGAAAAGACGAAAGGAATATTCTACACAATTGAAAAAGCTGACTTGAAATGGCATCAAGAAAAAAAATCAGAGAATAAGCACATGCAGAAAATATGTAGAGAAACCTTGTAAACTCTGCATTGAAACATGAAGAGGGAGTTGCATGTGCAGAATTCCGAAGAAAACCCACAGTGGTATGGGGCCAGAAGCAGCAAAAAATGTCTGGGCAGGCAGAGAAGGCCATCATTTGGGAAACCTCTTTAATGAAACCGCAACTTCCAGGTGTATTTCTGGCTCATTTGTTTCATTTTGTACACCCCATTAGTCATTCTGCTTCTTCACCTGCTGCCTAGTTCCTTAGCAGAGACCCTGAGTTGGCAGAGGTGCTCTCGAGTTCGGTGATGGAGACACTTAAGCTAATTCTTCTGGGCAACTTCAACGTTCATGCTGAGTAGCCAGCCCAGGATTTTGTAGCCTTTTGGCTGCTCTGGGCCTCTTTTTAATGGCGATGAGCCCAACACATGATAACTGTCAAACCTTGGACTTAATCTCTTGTACTGGGTCTTTGAAGGAAGGTCTGGTTTGGGGGATGGATTCAGCCAGAACCACATTGTGAGAACTGCATTCTCAAAGTAAGGGAAAGTACTCGTTCCAGGAAAGTAACTTCTGATATAGCATGGCAACATAAAATTTGCCCACCGCTGGTAGTAAATTTATAGGCTGGTAAGTATTTGGATCTGTTGGATTACCTTTTTTGTGGATGGGGACAATTATTGCATGTCGCCACGAAAAGAGCATCATTCCTGTCTCATTCATTTGTGTAAATATTAGTGCCAGAATCCCCACCCACCAATCTGGATTTATTTTAAATAGCTCCGCAGGTATCAGGTCAGAGTTTTGTGTCTTCCCAGAATTCATTTGTTTAATTATTGATTTAGCTCCTGAGAAAGCAAGATGATATAAAACTAGGGAAGTGAACTCATAGTTGTAGTTTCTTCTCAACAGCATCCCCCCAACATGGGCAAAAGTTATCTGAAAGGATTAAGGTGGTTAGTCCAAGCAAAGTAAAATGTAAGTTTAGCCAATACCAACTACATGCTTCAAGTGACAACAACCCCTGACTCTGTTCTGAGGAGGGCATTGAGTTTTTCAATTCCAAGAGTATTCCGTGATGTCACCTCTGCTTTTCACCAGAAGTGATGTTAGCACACCATTGTCACATGCCAGTTCCCATCCTATAATTGCTCCCAGGGGTTTCCATCTGTAGCCTGCAACCCTACAGTGTACTTTATCAATAATGTATGATCCTGGGAGATCTCCAGGCCCCACCTGGATGTTGGTAACCCTAAGTCTAGCATCCTATCTCACAGTGGCCAACCAGTTATTTTGCAGGGCCAACAAAAGGACATTCACACCAATGTGCCCCCCCCGACCCTGTTCTGCCTCTCACTGGATTCAGAGATTGACTACCTCTGAATATGGAGGTTCCGCTTAGTCACTAGAGCTCGCAGCTGCCGATGAACCTCTTCTCCACGAATCTGTTAAGCCCCCTTTAAAGCCATCTATGCTGGTGGCAGCTACATTCGCTGGCAGTGTCCCCTTGCATACATTGCCCAAGGGAATACTTCAGATTAATAAGGGAGGAGGGTTCAAGATGGAAGGGATCCCGAAGACCCCAGGTAGCTGATGGGGAACGAGAAACCTTCAGGATTTATTATTGCATTTTGTTCTTGAACTGGGAACTACGTTTCCCAGAAGCCACGGCGAGCTGGAAAGAGGCCCATCTAGGATTTTCTTGGCACAGTAGAGGAGTTAAGGGAACTGGGAAAACGTTGCCGTCCCCCTTAATCCCCCCTCCCAATTTCTAGGGGAATATGGAATTAAACAGGGCCTCTCCTCTACCGTGTTTTTCCCGTTTGAAGGGAGAATTTGGCTTTTGCATCTTTGAAGGAAAGGTAAATTCAAGTTGTTGATTTCCCCCCAAAGAGATCTTGTGCAAGAATTTGGGTGGTGGAACTGAATGAAAGATCAGGAAAAAGCTGGTTGGAGGGAGGGAAGCTCATGGGGAACAAAGAGAGAGGGGATTCCAGGGGAAGATCTTTGCACACAGGTTGCTTGCATCTTAATGCACCTGGATGAGTTTCATCCCATACAACTGGCCCAAGAAGATTCTAATTTCGAATTCGAATTTCGAATTTGTTCCTTTAAACCTGACATCCAGCCATCCTCTCCCCTCATGATACAGAAGCCTGTCTGCAGCATGTTTCTTTTTCTTTTGACCCCAAATCTTTTGAGATGTGGTGGCTTAGTTACAGTTCAAGGATAGGCAGCACACACTGCAGTCATTGCAAAAAGCACAAATAGTTAGAAACTTAAGATGCAGCGTGTTAGTGGTTCAGTTCTGTGCTCCACTCCCTTTAAAGGAACACAGTTTGGTCTGAATAGATTTTAGGTTTCTTAAGAAAGGGGGAAGACCCAGAAGCTACAATGATATTTAACCCCAGGGAAAGCTGTTTAAAGCAGAATCATTGCGTGAAAATGTATCTTGAGACTGAAACGTGCAAGACAGTATCTTCAGAATCTGAAAAAAAAAATGATTATCTCTAATGTAGTCTGTATTTTCCCTCCATGATATTACTAGTTGCTAGAAATCAGGCCTTTCCCGTCAATGCTCAGGAATAAAAGAGATGATAAAATGGAGATGTTTTCCTTTCAGAGTCCTCCAGTGTACTTTGAAGAGGTGACAGTGTTCTTCACGGAGGAGGAATGGGCTCTACTGGATCCGAACCAAAGAGCTCTGTACTGGGAAGTCATGTATGAAAATTATGAGTCTGCAGCTTCTGTGGGTAAGGATTTTTCCCTTTTATCATGAACTAGTAACAAAGCCCATTATGGGGAAACAATACAACGGGCTGTAGAAAGGACAGGTGGGCCAGGCATTGTCCCCTCCACCAGCCACCAGCTGGAACTGGCAACCCTAGGCTGGAGCCACAGAAGTGCTGCCGGAGGAGCTTCCCAGGCAGCAGCCCAGTTCAGCCCCGAACACAGCAGAGCACACAACGAGGGTGGGGGTGGGAAGAAGGCATCGGGGAGCGCCATGGGGGTGGGCGAAGGGAGACAGCAGCAGGGTGTGCCAGGTGACTGGAGGCACTAGGAACGCAGAGGTGGTGGGTGAGGGGAGACGGCAGCAGGGCACGCTGGGTGGCTGGAGGCGCGAGGAAGGCACTGATGGTGGGCAAGGAGTCAGCAGCAGGGTGCTGGAGGCAAGGTGGGGGTGAGTCGTCTCGAACACACCCAATTATGTAGTAGGATAAGGAAGAGAAAGGAAGGGGTACATGTTCCAAGGCCTCTCTGATTTCAAGATAAGTTCTCATCTGTCATAGAGGAGAGAATGTACCACTTCCATCTACATGTGTTACAGTGCCTCAGCGTGAATGCATTAAAATTATTCCTATTTCCATGCATCCTAGCAAGTCCCTGCAACTCCATTTTTCTTCCCCAGCCGTTGTGCATTGGCTATCCCCTAATCCTTTGCTTGGGCACCAGAGGTTGAGGAACGCAGGGGAGGAGGCTAGAAACTGGATTGGGGGATCCACATGAGCAGGAGGAGGTGCCACCGCTCAGTGGCAGGGAGGGTTGAAAGTCTCTCATCTGATCCAAGGGAAATGAAAGGGGTTTCGGACAGGAGGAACTTTGGGAGCAGGACTGGAAAAAACCTCTGCCTCAGGTCCTGCTGAGGCACCCCTGGAAACATCCAGGCAACATCTTGGAAAGGGTGGGGAGAATCGCATCTTTGTATTGACGCATGAGGTCAATGTGGCGTGCAGGCAGGAGGCGCTATTGCAGGGTAGAGGAGCCAAGAAGAAGAGGCTGCCGTGGGATCCCCAGGGGATGGGGGAGGATTGTTGAGGAAGAAAGGCTCCTTGTTGTAATCCGCTGTTCTTCCTTGGCCAGCTCGGTGTAGGTGCCTGTGGGAGCAAAGCCATGCACAGACCAGGTCCACATACACCTTCTCTGAGAGCATGAGAACATTCAGTGGGCTCAGCATGGGGGGATGGAGGCCCCTCACTGTTCCGCAGTTCAGGGAATCTCTGTTAGCTTGGAAGAACAATAACGGGCACTTTGGCCTCCTCCAGCTTCAATCTCTGGTCCCCTGACAGGACCCCTTCCTACTCTCCTTGCCTTGAGAGGACTTCCCAGTTCTTAAAAGTCTACTCCCACCCTTCTCCTCTGTCATTCTACCATTGTGACTGTTTACAGCTTGGTTCTTGCTTTTTCCTCATTTCAGGACAAGACTCTTGGAGCTTTCCCCACCCAAAACATGTCTAGGCATATTCTTGGCCTGTAAACATTTTTGGAGTAACTAAGTCCCTCCATGTTGTTGTCTGTTCTCCCTTGAAGGACTGTGGGTCCCGGGGCCTTTTCTCGATTCTCAGCTGCATCCAAGGGAAAAGTTCCTCCTCCAGAGGTCTGAAGAACTGGGAAGCTCTGCAGGTACATCTGCCCCCAGATGCAGGTCTGGTTTCTTCCTCTGTATATATCACATATCACAACTATCTCCCGTGACCAAGAGTTGAAGCTCGGGGGGGCTTGCTTTGCATGTAAGAGGTCCCATGTTCAGCCTCCCTCATTTCCAGTTAACGGTTCTTATGTAGGACTTTCTGCGAAAGACCCTTCTGGTCTGACTCTCTGTAAGTTAGGTCCAAAAATTCAAATCCCCCCACATAAGTAAAGAAAGTAACCCAACAAAACTGTTTGAAGATTTAAGAAAATAAGGGTCCGTTTCCCTTGATTTTTTTTCTTCAGTGGCAGAAAGAGCTCCAGTTCCCAAAGACGACCACATCTTTGGCCTAGTGAAAGAGCAGGAGCAGTTTGTCCAGGAAGGAGACCTGCCAGCAGGTACTTTCTTTAATGTGTGGATCTTGTGCAACAGCAGAGCACTTGGGCGGCTGCAGCCCCCTCCCCAGAGCCAACAAGGAGCAAAGGGACACTGGACCATCCTCTGCCTTCAGATGTTTTTGGGAATGAAAGGCCTTCCCTATGCCCCCCGTTAATTTCCTGTGCTGGGAGAAGGAAGCAGTCAGGGTTCCTCTTGGGAGTGGTTCCTCTTGGAGCGGTAATCAGTGGTTTGGCATTTGGTTCCCTCAGCTGAAGGGCTACGGGTGAGGAGAACAGAGAGGCAGGTCATAGAATCATAGAATCATAGAGTTGGAAGGGGCCATACAGACCATCTAGTCCAACCCCCTGCCCAGTGCAGGATCAGCCTAAAGCATCTCTGACAAGTATTCATCCAGCCTCCTCTTGAAAACTGCCAGTTCAGGTGAGCCACAGCAGAAGGAAGGCAAGAACGAAGTAGAAACAGGAGAGAGTGGGAGAGGGGACTGGAAGGAGGGCTTCAGTTTTTTTCTCTCTGTGACCACATATCCCCCAACTCTTCCTTGAGTCCCCACATCTTCCTTTGATGCGGCTGTGGTCCTTGGAGGAGGGCAGATTCCCCTCCTGATCACCTGAAGAAGGAAAATGATCTGCCTGTATTTAAGACAATTTGTTCCAGAAATAACTTTCTAGAATCTGTGATGCTGAGAGGCGCACATGGTCACCAGACAGTCTGGAAATGTTTGCTTTTTCAGCTGGTGATTAAAAGGGGCAGGATTTGGACTCCATTACAACTGGGGAAGTGGGGAGCACCTCCAAGGGGCTCTCAAGATTTCAAGCACAAGAAGGCCAGCTGCACATTCCTACAACTAAAACATTTCTCCATAAACAGTTTCTGTTCAGAAACTCTGTCAGACTGATTTGTAGACAATCCTTCCCTCTCTCTTTTACTTATAGAAAAAAGTCCATCCAACCATCTGTCTGTGGCAGGCGTGACTTATCCACAAATAAAGTTATGAGCCACACAACTGGATACTGGATCCAGGAGGATTGTGGGAGTTGCCATGGCAAACTTGAAAGGAATTGGACCATCCTGACACAGATTAGCTCCACAATTTCCCTCTGCCATTTGAAATGGAATTAGAGATTCCCTCATGAGAAGCCAGAAAAGTGCTGGCAGCACTGACTGGGAGGCAGAAACTATCCCCTCTGTGAAAAAACATGGGACGGGGTGGGTGGGGGGCCCTAACACCTGAGATGTCACAGCCATGCTTAGTGTGGGAGACTAGGATCAACGAGATCCAGGTTCTAATCCCCACTCTGCCACAGAAGGCTGCTGCTTGACTTTGGGCCAATCATGCACTCTCAGCCGCGCCTACCTCACCAGATTGTTGTGATGATAAAAGGGTGGAGAGGATAATTGTAATCCACTTAGTATCCCACTGGGGAGAAAGGTAGGCTATGATGTTTGTTACAAATCTGATTTTGCCGGGAAAGGGTGTCTGAGGCTGTTGCTTCATGTGATAGTGCTGCAGCTCTTTTGTTAGGAGGCAGAGCTTGGGTTGTTCACCCCGGGATGGGAGATTCCTGGAGCCCAGGGAGGGAAGACTTTGAAGTGGGGAGGGACCTCAGTAGGGTATGATGCCATAGAGTGCACCCTCTGAAGGACCCATTGTAATTCCTGGAGACCTCCACGCAGCCACCACCAAAGAGGATGGCAACCCAAGGCACAGCTACTCAGTCTTTATTCAAACTACCATTAAAAATTGTGAACAGAGAGAGAAAGTGCACTTCTAGGAAAGTAAAAAACAGAAAAGGAATGAAGGTGAATGTTTAGGAACTGGCTGCTCTTCTTTTGAGGTCTCAAGAGCAAAGAAACTTAACAAAAACCTAGAATCCCTTCCACTCCCTGCCTGCATTGGCCCTCTACACTGGTCATCTCCATGTCCCCTTCCAGGAGGCCCAGGCCTCTGGGCAGAGATTGAAGGGGCTTTTCCTGGCTTGTTTCTCTCTGCAGAGTCATTTGCTAATCAGTGTCCCTACTATTCAGTGCTTTTTCCCAGGGGTCTTATTTGTTTTCTGTCTCATATGTTCCAGCAGGAGATGACTGGAAGATGGAGAATGAGAAGGATGCAGGAGGGATGTCTGCAGAAAGAAACAAGGCAGAATTGGACCCTAGGAATCGAGAGGGAGCCAAAAGACACCGGAGAAGAAAAAGAGATGCAAAATGGAAACAGAATAAGGAATTGATTACCTGTCAGGACAGAAACTTGCATCAGATCCCAGTACAAGACAAAATACAGAAAGCAAAGAAGAGGACTAAGTGCCCTGAGAACAAGAAAGGGTCCACTTACAAAGCTAATAATAAGGAAGATCAGAAAATCCAGTCAGGTGAGAACCTGCATAAATACATGGAGTGTGGAAAGAGCTTCAGTTATAGTGCAATCCTTGCTGAATATAAAAGTTCGCACAGAGAGGAAAAACCATATGAATGCTTGGAGTGTGGAAAGGGATTTAGTCAGAATAGAAACCTTATAGCACATCAAAGAATCCACACAGGGGAGAAACTATATAAATGCTTGGAGTGTGGGAAGAAGTTCTCTTATAATTCTGACCTAACTGTACATCAGAGGATTCACACAGGGGAGAAGCCATATAAATGCTTGGAGTGTGGGAAGAGCTTCAGTCGAAGCACACACCTTACATTACACTGGAGAATTCACACAGGGGAGAAGCCTTATAAATGCTTGGAGTGTGGGAGGAGCTTCAATCAGAGCTCTAACCTTACATTACATCACATGCTTCACACAAGTGAGAAACCGTATCCATGTCTGGAATGTGGAAAGCGCTTTAGACGGAGAGACAGCCTTACTTCACATCAACGCATTCACACTGGGGAGAAGCCATATAAATGCTTGGAATGTGGGAAGAGTTTCTCTCACAGTGCATACTTAACTGCTCATGAACGGATTCATACTGGGGACAAGCCGTATAAATGTGCAGATTGTAGCAAGAGCTTTTCCGAGAAATCAAGCCTGAATCAACATAAGAGGATCCATACAGGGGAGAAGCCGTATAAATGCTTGGAATGTGGAAAGAGTTTCAGTCACCAATCCAACTTTACTTTGCATCGAAAGGTTCATACAGGAGAGACTCCATATAAATGCTCTGATTGTAGCAAGAGTTTTACTCTCAGATCAAACCTTAATAAACATAAGAGGAGTCATACAGGGGAGAAGCCATATAAATGCTTGGCATGTGGAAAAACATTTAGTCAGAATAGAAGCCTCGTTGAACATCAAAGCGTTCACACAGGGCAGAAGCCCTATAGATGCTTGGAGTGTGAGAAGAGCTTCAGTCGGAAGGACAGGCTTGCTATCCATCAGAAAATTCACACAGGGGAGAAGCCATACAAATGCTTGGAGTGTGGGAAGAGCTTCAGTTCAACAGACAGCCTTACTTTGCATCAGAGGATTCACACAGGGGAGAAACCATACAAATGCTTGGTGTGTGCGAAGAGTTTCTGTCATAGCGCAAATCTTACTCGACACCGAAGGACTCACACTAGGGAGAAAACTTCACATTGAAGTGTTCCCACAGGGGAGAAGCTGTCTAAATGCTGAGTGTAGCAAGAGCTGTTCTCATTGATCTGTTGCTGTATATATGAGGATCAATACAGAGAAATTGTGTAAATGCCTGTTTTTACCAGAAATGTTAATAATAACATAATAACATTCAATTTATATACCGCCCCTCAGGACAACTTAATGCCCACTCAGAGTGGTTTACAAGGCATGCCATTATTATTCCCCACAACAAAACACCCTGTGAGGTGGGTAGGCCTGAGAGAGCTCCAGAGAACTGTGACTAGCCCAAGGTCACCCAGCTGGCTTCAAGTGGAGGAGTGGGGAATCAAACCTCGCTCTCCAGATTAGAGTCCCGCGCTCTTAACCACTACACCAAACTGGCTCACCAAATGTTCCTACCCTTGAAGGAAACTTTGGGCCTTGAAATAGAAACTGATATATCACCCATTACAAAGTTTTAAAAAAATATATAAGGTAAATCTGTGCTCCAAAAGGTGTGATTTCACTCATTGGATCCCCTTTCCCATCTTGCCTCAGCTCCACTTCCAAGCACTGCTGGTTAGTTTTAAAATTTCTAATTCCATATTTCTTGCATCTCATCCAGTTCGGAGAGAAGATCGCTCAGTTTGGGGTGGGCCATTAATTACAAACATTATGCCTGAGGTTGCTATGGTGCCTGCTGACATTTCCTAGCAGTTTCTTGAGCGTTGGAGGTAAAATCCAAAGGGAATGAATAGAGCCATAGTGATGTAGTAGTTAGAGTACCTGACTAGGATGCAAGTGACCTGGGTTCGAATCCCTACTCTGCCAAGGAAGCTTGCTGGGTGACCTTGGGGTAGTAATGCACTCTTAAGTATCACGCATCGCCTACCTCACTGAATTTTGCTTCAACATCAGAACAACACAGACGGTAATTAAAAAGAGAAACATATTGGATCTTTGCTTGGAAGATATTAATGCCTTCTGGTTTAAATGTAGAATTCAACAGGGCTACTTTGCGGGGAGGGGTTGTCTCTTGGCGAATTTAGGGGGTTCCTTCCTACAGATTGCGTTACTCAGTCCACAGCTGTCTGAAGTTTCCCCCGAAGCAGAAGTTTCTCATTTATACTTATTTAACTCTTTCTGCGTTTAAGCAGAATAATTCTCTTGTCTATTGAGGACATTGTTTTATGTCACATACAAATATAGCCCAGTTTCTGGAAACCAATAATATAATAATAAAACAAAAATAGTGTTGGGCTAGGATGTGGGAGGCCCAGGTTGGAACCTCCACTCTGCCATGAAAGCTTGCTGGGTGACTTTGGACGGGTGTCATACACACTCAGACTAACCTACCTCACAGGGTTGTTGTGAGGCTAAATTGAAGGATGGGAAATCATTTAGTATTGGGAAAAAACTGTTTTTAGATGTGATGTGTTGTTTAGTGTTCTATATATTTCATTGTTATTAAAGTATATTTTACTTTGGTTTCTCCACTGATGCAGTTTTGGAGCTTTCTCGCTCAAACTTTTTTGGTTACCTAATCTGTTTCTTTGGATTAGGTTTTGTTGTTTCTCCCCACCGTACTCTGTTTTTGGGAGCTTGACCTTGGGCCAATTACACATTCTCAGCTTAACCTACCTCACAGGGTTGTTGTGAAGATAAATGGAGGACAGGAGAATGTTGTAAAACGTTTTGGGTCCCCATTATGGCAATATGCAGGGTATAAATGAAATAAATTACTTTAATTGCTGGTACCTGCGAATGGTGCATTCCCCTCCTAGAGCAGAAAACGAATGAATTCTTCCCAGAATTAAGGTAGGTATACTGCCTTGCCCATAAAAACAGGTCATGAACTAGCAGGGTTGCCAGGTCCCCTTACCCTCCCCATGGCAGGAGGGGACCTGGCACTTGCTGGGATGTGTGGCAGCATGTCTGCTGGCGGCCGTGATGGCATCACTTTCAGAAGTCACATCATTGTGACTGCCAGGGGCGTACCCACTGCACTCTGGCCTGCGAAGTTTTTTGCCTCCTCGGCCCATTCCCTGGGCCTTTTCCTCCCGCTAGCCAGGTGTGCAGGAGCAGGGGGCAGAGACTGGGTGTGGAGGATCCCCCGCCCCCATCGAGGAATTGGCAGCCCTATGAACTAGGTCAGTCTCTATCAAGTCCCAGTTTTTCGTTTTAATTCTATTAAGTTCCCTACTCCAGTATCTCAGCAGTCCCTCTTAGTGCTACCCAAACCTGGATTTTCCAAGGTCCAACAGACAAAAAGTATAAAAGGGGCTCTTTTGCTCAGCAGTTTGGGTTTGGCCACCCTTGGAAATTAGACATCAACTTGGAACTAGGCAAGGAACACACACACACACCCGCACCCAGTTTTCAAGGAATCCTAAACCACAGGCTCTGTCTTCTTGTTGGGACAGAAAAAGTATAATTTTTGTTCTTCCCTTTATTGCACATTCAGACAGTCCCCCCCCCTCAATATCTTTTCATAGGACGAGATCAGGGTTCCCCAACCTGTGGCCTGCAGGCCACATGCGGGCCCCCCAAGCTCTTTCTATGCGGCCCTCTAACCTGCTTGTTTGTTGCTATCACCCTCAAGGCATTTTCTCTAAGACCCACACCATTTTGCCTGCTTCAAGAGACACCACCTAATGATGGTCTTCCTGTCCCTTTCTTGCCAAAACCACAATAGCGACGTTGTTTCTTCTGGTCTCCATGGTTCCTTCTGCCAGCCCCCATTTTGGTCTTATCCTTCATAGTAGCATTTTGGGTGCTTTATTGGCTCCCTGTCCTGCTCAGCTTTTGCACTCCCCCTCTCCACGCCTTACCATGTTGAAGGCTATATATGTGCATAAAGAAGCTGCGTGAAAGGGTACAGGAGATGTCTTTTGCAAAAAAGGTGGGAAAGGGACAGTAAAAGGACTGGTATTTTGCAACCAAAAAAAAGGATACAAAATGTTTTGCATACTGAACATTTCTAAAGGCTCCACCCATCAAGACTCTTCCAAGCGGCTTCCAAGGTTACTGGTGAGGTTCCTGCTGCAGGCAAAAGCATTCTTCCTTCCTCAACAAGAGCTGGTTGCTCTGACTTTTTGCCTTGCTTGCTTCTGCCTCTCCTCCCTCACCCACTCCAGCCAGGAGTCTTCTCATGCATCTGTGATTGCAGGAGCTGGTGTTGTGGCCCCTTGGGTTGGGCGGGAAGGAGTACTCCCTTAGCAGGGAAGCTTATGGGATCCCCCTTCCCACATCGTCCTCCAGCCAAGTTCCCCTCCACCCGGATGCCCTTTTGCTTCTCATGATTGAGGCTTGGCTGGCAGGCAGTGATGTGTACCTTCTCCCCGCATCTCATTTGAAGCTAATTCTAATTTTTCCAGTTTGCATATAGTTTCAGGCAGGTAGCTGTGTTGGTCTGTGGTAGAAGAACAAGATACAGGTCCAGTAGCACCTTAGAGACCAATTTGAATTAGAGACTTAATTTGAATATATTTTTGTAATTTGAGGGGAAGTTGATAACAACATCACATCATCAAATTTTGATTGCTTTTCAAAAAGCATTTATGTTCTTATCAAAACTTGGCCAAAATCTCTCTCTTACTATACAAATCACACATGCAATGAGCTCTCATCAGCCCTTCAGTACCATTAGTATTAAAAGAAATAGTGCAGGCTGAAAATGTCTGGGTTCATGAGACATGGGCTCATCTAGAACGGAGAAGAAGCCAGGAGAAGAATCCCCACCCCCGTCTTTTCCTTTTGCATAAGCATGTTAGAAGCCTGTTAAATGAAGACAGATAACGGCCAGATGAGGATTTCTTAGCTCAATTTGTATACTTTTTTTTTGCGGGTTTGCAAGAAAATATTTTGGAACAATGTTAATTTTAAGAGGCATCCTGTTAAATAGAGCTTGTCTGAAATTCTGAAGAGCTACTATCAGTGGCAGCTGTTTGTGGTTGGTTTTGCCAGCCATGGCTGCCATTTTGTGATTGCACGCACCATCCTCTGTCAGAATTCCAAGTGCCCTCAGACTCCTAAAGGTTGGGGACCCCTGACGTGACCCTCTGTTGGAGATGGGTGTGTGTGTAAGATTTCTGAGGGAAAAAGGAATTTTTGAGGGGGAAAGGGGAGATGGGAGGCCCCCAGGGCAGCAGTAGAATCACCTTGGAGGGCCAGCCGTTCTGCAGCAAAGAGGGAGTGCAAGAGACTTGCAAGAAAGGACTCATCATCTCTTTGGGACCCCCTTGAAGTTGTATAGTTGGAGTTCTTTATGTGTGTGTGTATGTCCTGCTTTGATTTCCCATCCCTCTTGTATTTTAAATTACACTTGTGAATGGCTTCTAGTGATTGGAGTTGTGCTGAGGTAATTCCAGGTCCAGCAGTTCTCTTAGTGGACTCTTCTGTTTTGGGAGGTAGCTGTGAAGAAATCGTATCCACTGTGCTTTTTGTTAAGGCAGTACTGGTCCCAGATGGGGGGGCCTTTGAAGCAACGTCTGACTTTGACCTTCCTCCAGATCTGAAGATTATGCTGAACAAATTCCACCAGGGAGAATCCATCTTCTTTCTAAATGCCATCCATCGTTGGAGCCTCGTTGGGGGTCAAGATTCTCCCACATGCACCAGTCCACCAGCTTAGCAGTTGCCATTTTCAGGGCAGGAAATTGGAGGGAGGTTTAATTCAAATATAGGTCTGAAGTCTCTCTAAGGACCTTTCTGGGTTGAGGGAAGAAATTATGGGTCCTGAGCTGGTTAATGAGGGAGGGGGGGTGTCCCCCGTGTTACAAAAAAGAAGCCAATGGTGCCTCCACCCACTAACCTCCACTTCCTAACCTGGAGAGGGGGGGATGGCCAGTAGATAAAAAAAAATCAATAACAACCCTTATTACACTGCTTATTAGATGTCTCATCCTATTGATCGTATTGATTTGTGGTGTGCAACCTACACAGTAATGAGGGTGCCAGCTCCAGGCTGGGAAACTCTTGAAGATTTGCAGGGGTTGGGCCTGGAGATGGTGGAGTTTGGTGAGGGGAGCGGCCTCAATAAGGTATAGTGCCATAAAGTCCACCCCCCCCCCAATCCACCATTTTATGCAGGGAAACTGATCTCTAGGGCCTGGAGATCAGTTGTAATTCTGGGAGATCTCGAGCTACCTGCTGCCACCTGGAGGTTGGAAACCATTGGAGAGCTGAGAGGTGTTGCCTGGAGAGGGCCGGGTTTGGGGAGAGGAAGGACCTTAGTGGGGTATGATGCCATAGAGTCCGCTCTCCAAAGCAGCCATTTTCTCCAGGGGAACTGATCTCTATTGCCTGAAGATCAGATGTAATTCTGGGAGATCTCCAGCCACCACCTGGAGGCTGGCAACACTAATCGGTGATCAGACTTGGTATAAGGCAACTTCATGGAAGCCCACAGCTGCACAGCTACATATTGCTGTGAGATTAGGCTGTTTCAGTCCTTATGTTTTCCCATGCCTCTGGGGAAAGCATCCTTACAATATGCCCCAGTGCTGCTCTGTACACTTATTCTGAGTGGTAAATCTACGCACTGCTGCTTTCAAAATTCTAAACGCATGAATCAGGGGGAATGCCTGTAGCATGTTCTCCCCATGCATATGGTTATGCCCCTGGAAAGGGCAACAGTGGAGGGGTCCATTTATCACTAGGGCCTGGCCTACACAGAAGAGGACTAGGAGGAGTCAGGAACTTGACAAATGAAAATGCAAATAGTAAGTAACAGCTGCAGATGTTTCTTTAAGGACAGCTAATTGCCAGGAGCTGGGCCAATTCCACACGACTTACCTGAACCCAGGACGTTGCGCTACGTTGCGAAATACCACGTTTTCTCACGTGAGTTTTGCGCGACGTCACGCAAACCTCACGCGAGAAAACGTGGTATTTCGCGTTTTCCCCGGCATGATCCGCAACGTAGCACAACGTCCCGGGTTCAGGTAAGTCGTGTGGAATCGGCCCTGGTTGCCTGGTGGAATTCTCCAGTGTACTTTCCTTCAAAGGAAACCAAACATGGATAACAGATAATTCTTCATCCCTCACAACATAATATAAGACAGATTTTAATCCTTTGTTGCAGAGTTGCATAGGTAAAATTTTTTCAGGAGAGGAGGGGAGTGGGTTAGATGCATCCTCCCCCCAGTTATTTGAGCTTTTTAATTAGTTTCACAACCTCTGGCTCACTTTTCCATTCAAATTAATGCGTAAACTAACTCACAAATTTATTACAATGGTTGACATGAGCTGATCCTTAAACTCAGAAAGGTAAGCAAATCTATCAGTATAATCAGTTAACTTTAAAAACAAAGCAATGAATTGGAGCAAAAATTCTTTTTATTAGCTCTTTTAAACAACCATATCCGATCGATCTTGGAGGCAGGGGAGAGGGTTCACACCTTTGGCAACACGCCTTAAACATTCCGGCCTTCACTTAGCCATATATTCCTAAGGGAAAGTAACTGGAGCAGAGAAATTCCTGAAGGTGCCTCCAAAGAGTAACATCTGTCTTGGTAGAAACACACTGTTTTCCCTAAGTATTTTATATGCTTTCTCAGTCATCCTTACAACAACCCTGTAAGGCAGGCTTGAATTATTACTATTCCTATGTTACAAATAAGGGATGTAGGGACCTAAAGCCATTGACAGGATTTTTTAAAACCAGAGGTAGGGTTTCAACCAGAGCGTCATAGTGCAGAGTGGCAAGCTACAGTACTGCAGCCCAAGCTCTGCTCACGACCTGAGTGTGTTCCTGGCGGAAGCCGGGTTCAGGTAGCCGGCTCAAGGTGGACTCAGCCTTCCATCCTTCCAAGGTTGGTAAAATGAGTACCCAGTTTCCTGGGGGTAAAGTGTAGATGACTGGGGAAGGCAATGGCAAACCACCCCATAAAAAGTCTGCCAAGAAAACATCGTGATGTGATGTCCCCCCATGGGTCAGTAATGACTCGGTGCTTGCACAGGGGACTAATTTTACCTTAAGGTTTCAACCATGAAATGCTTGATTCACACCTTTTAACAACTGAGTTCCATTGCCACATCCTTTCTAAAGCTATCTCTACAGCTTAGTGCCGATTCTTCAGTCACTCACTAAGAGCAACAATATTTCTAATAATTTCTAATAATATTTCTATTTGTCCAGGGTTAGAGGAGGGGCTGTGGATCAATGGTACAGCATCTGCTTGGCGTGTAGAAGTTCCTATGTTTAACCACCAACATCTTCAGTTAAAAGGATCAGGTAGCTGGTGATGAGAAAGACCTCTCTGCTGGAGACTTTTGAGAACACCTGCCAATTTGAGTAGACAGAACTGACCATGATGGACCAAGAGTTCTGACTCAGTACAAGGCAGCTTCATGTGTGTTCATCTGCACATAGACTAGCACACCTTCCCACAGCAATGGGGATTAACTTGTGGAATTCACTGCCACGGGATATAATGACAGCCACTGGTTTAGGGATCTTCCACGTTCAGAAGTAGTATATCTGAATACTGGTGCTGTGGGGGAGGTCAGCAACAAGGATAAATCTTGAACTCCATCCCCTTCTTTCTGAATTCTTGGGGCATTTGGTTAGTCAGTGCATGAGCCAGGATGCTTCACTAGACGGATCTTTGGTTTAGTTCCAGCAGAGGTCTTCTTGGATTACATTCTTACATTCCCGTGTGCAAAAGGCCAAAAAGTCCCTTCTTCTTTAACACCACAGAGGAGAGAGGCTGAATCTGCTTCTGCACACCACTATGGTCCCAGTTCAGAGCAGGAATGGCATGTGGTGGAACAGAGGAGAAAATATGCTGATCACATGTGACTGTGATTAAGTTCACAGACTGGTTCTGTGGTCTGCCTCTTGGGACTTCTGTCTTGTGGAAATCAATCCTGACAGATGATATTGCTGTAAGCTTGCCTTTCTTATTTTTTGTGGAATCCAGAACACTGGAGTTCCATGGAGTTCAGAACACTGTATGTTTTTTTCTCAACCTGTACTTTATCCTCAGAACAACCAAATGAGGTGGGAAAACTGAGAGGAATTGACTGGCTCAAGGTCAACTAATCGTTTTCATGGTTCAATGAGGATTTGGACTCAGAACTCCCTGTTGTTAGTCCTACACTCTAACCACTACACCAGACTAGTTTTTTCTTCTCACTTTGTGCAATAGTTTCTTGCATTGTCCAATTTGTACGATTTGATTCTTCAGCTCAAGAGAGAAACGTCTCCCTTTGTCTAAGCATCAAAATGACGACTTCTTTTGTGTTTGATACATGCTGAGTTCAGTTTGAAGTTTTTACCACATTCAGAGCATTTGTAGGGTTTCTCTCCTGTGTGGGTTCGCTGATGCGAAGTGAGATGTGCTTTCTGACTGAAACCATTACCACAGAACGAACACTTGAATGGTTTCTCCCTTGTGTGGGTTCTTTTGTGAACAATAAGATGAGATCTCTGGCTGAAACTTTTCTTACAGTCTGAGCATTTATATGGTTTCTCTCCAGTATGGGTCCTCTCATGTTTAGTGAGGCTCGAACTCAGAAGGAAACTCTTTCCACAATCCAAGCATTTATGCATTTTCTCTCCTGTATGGATTTTCTGGTGCCTGTTCAGGTCAGGTCCCCGCCGGAAGCTTTTCCCACAATCTGAACATTTGTAAGGCTTTACTCCTGTGTGAATTCCTTGGTGGGAAGCAAGATGAGAACGTCGATGGAATGACTTGCCACACTCTGAACAGTCAAACAATTTTGCTGTTCTGTGGGTTCTCCTGTGTTTATTAAGGTAGGATAGCTGGCTGAAGATTTTACCACAATCTGAGCATTTTCGAGGTTTTGTGCCCATATGGGCTTTCTTATGCTTAAGGAGGAGGAAGCTCTGACTAAATCGTTTCCCACATTCATTACATGCCTTTTGTCTCCCATCCTTGCTGATTCTCTTCTGGATTGTGGTTTTCCTGACATCGTGGCAGCCATTCTGAGAAGGAACAGGTTTCTCTTCTTCAGCTCCTATTTTGTTTTTTTGCTGTCTTATTGATCTGCGTTTATGCCCAGTCTTTCCATCTTGATTCTGGAGAAGTTGGTCATTTGAGCTTCTGAAAGGAGTCTCATGAGGTAAAACTTGCTCAGAATTCTCTGGCAGTTGATTCTTCTGTATCCTATTCACATTTCCTTCAACAACATGGGCTGGAATAAGAGGGAGGGAAGACATATATTAATAAGTTTGACATTTGCTTCTGTATCATCTTTCTCCAATCAGATTGGTTGATATAGGACTCAGCCCCTTCCCCCAACAGCTACCCTCTGGTTCCATGACAGAATCCACTAATGCGTACTTCAACTTCTTCATTTTATCACATTTTACCCTGCTCTTCTTCAGAGGAACTCAGCCTTCCCCTCTCCTCCATTTTATCCTCTCAGCAACCCTGGGAGGTGAACTACCATCCAAATTGTTACCTCGTTTCTAGGTTTGCCGTGTGTCTGGCAAACCATCACAAAGCACTCCCAGTGATTTTGAAATGTAATTCTCAAGCATGTGGAGACCCAACTGGGAAGTGACCCAAGCAGGGAGATGGGACAATTCTTCCTTCCTGCGTCATTTTCCTCACCTGAAACAGCCCTGTGGTACTGCTATTTGCCCCATTCAGGGAACTTCCCTGTACTGATAAACCTACATTTAAGTTTTCCCAGTGGAACAACTACCTGCTTCCTAGGTCCATTTCAAATTGGGAAGATGGTATGGAGGGAGAAGGCTTAAGAGCCCTTCTCCCCACACTGTGGTTCAGATCATCACCACCACCACCCCTCACATACCTGAGAAATAAATGTCAACATAGAACCCCTCTGGTTCAGGGAGTACTTTACACAGAAATACCCTGGGTTAAATTCATACACATCTTCAAGGTAAGGGTCTCCAGTTTAAGTTATAAAGTGTACTGATGGGAGATGTTTCCCCAGTGTCATAAATAGCGCCCCCCCCCCCCCGGAGACATTCCAAGTCGGGAAATCAGTGGAAGACACAGAAGGTTTAAGCCAAATCAGGGTTCTGGGAATCAATTTTTTTGTTGGGAGCACGCAATATGTAACTCCCTCAGGGCACACTTGGTCTGATGGGAACCACAGCTGGCCTGCAGTGGACATGAAAACGCTGTAGTGGTAGGTAAGCCCACAGGTAGCTGGCCTGGAAGAAACAGTCCTCTGCTTCTGGCTAGATTAGACAGCACACTGAGTGATATGGACCAGTGGATACACTCACCTGTACTGGTGACTTCGCAATGGTTCCTTTCATCAGGGCCCCGAGAATATGGAATCAGAAAATGTGCCTCTTCCCTTTCTTCAGTCCAGCGCATCCCATCAGACTTGGTGAGGGAAAGCACTGCTATGTGGGAGGAATAAGAAGGGGGGATTCTTAATTTGGGTAGTTGTGCTTTGGTTAACCTTCTGAATTGCCCAGCAAAATTCTTAAACAGCAAAGCAGCAAAGTCCACAGATGGTCCTAATGAGTGTGGACCCATGCGTACGCTGCAGTGGTATGTGGAAATGGGGAAGGGATTGCAGATTATATCCAAGACACTGAATCAGTGGCATCCTTCCTGCTCTTTCTATTTGGCTTGGTGATCTCACCATAAAACCAAAGCTGATTGGCTGCGTGTCACCATGCTCTTTATAGTCACGTTCATAAATTATAGTGAATGCATGTACAATCTGTGGACACTTGATAGGTCTTTGTATGTGCTTTGAGTAGCACTCATGTTACAATCAATCCATATACAGCTGAATGATGTGATTTAAATCACACATTGCTGTAGATAAA